>NC_068379.1:2846798-3561798 GCF_023724105.1 Carassius gibelio | reverse complement strand
GGGGCCTAAAGTGTACCAAGAAAACACCCCCCACACCATTACACCCCCACCACCAGCCTGCACAGTGGTAACAAGGCATGATGGATCCATGTTCTCCTTCTGTTTATGCCAAATTCTGACTCTACCATCTGAATGTCTCAACAGAAATTGAGACTCATCCGACCAGGCAACATTTTTCCAGTCTTCAACGGTCCAACTTTGGTGAGCTTGTGCAAATTGTAGCCTCTTTTTCCTATTTATAGTGGAGATGAGTGGTACCCGGTGGGGTCTTCTGCTGTTGTAGCCCATCCGTCTCAAGGTTGTGTGTGTTGTGGCTTCACCAATGCTTTGCTGCATACCTCGGTTGTAACGAGTGGTTATTTCAGTCAAAGTTGCTCTTCTATCAGCTTGAATCAGTCGGCCCATTCTCCTCTGACCTCTAGCATCAACAAGGCATTTTCTCCCACAGGACTGCCGCATACTGGATGTTTTTCCCTTTTCACACCATTCTTTGTAAACCCTAGAAATGGTTGTGCGTGAAAATCCCAGTAACTGAGCAGATTGTGAAATACTCAGACCGACAACCAACAACCATGCCACGCTCAAAATGGATTAAATCACCTTTTTTTCCCGTTCTGACATTCAGTTTGGAGTTCAGGAGATTGTCTTGACCAGGACCACACTCCTGAATGCATTGAAGCAACTGCCATGTGATTGGTTGATTAGATAATTGCATTAATGAGAAATTGAACAGGTGTTCCTAATATTCCTTTAGGTGAGTATATATATATATATATGCACACAAACACACTGTAAGTTATCAATGGTACAATTATAATAATATAATAAAATAATAGTAATAATATAAATCTCCAGGTCTCCAGGTCCTAGTTATGCATTTGTTTAGTCATACAAACTGGTCAATAAGGAACCAAATGAATGAAGGACCCTACCATTCTCCTCCAGGTGTCTGATGAGGATGTAGCTGCTTTCCGTCCCCTCTGTGGTGTAGTCGAGTGGAACGTTCCCGTTCACATCCTGCAGGAGCACATTGACTCCAGCCTTCAGACGAGGAGAGGGGGAGGGGGAGACGGCAGTGAGATAAAGCAAAACAAGACCTAAACAAATGGAGTCCCTCTCGTGCCATTCATCAGTCTGTAATCAATGATAAACTATGGCCAATTATCACACTTTCCCAGCCTTCCCCGGGAACCCGAGCACAGCGAAGAGCTACATTCACAGAAAATAGTGTGTAATAGTTAACTAACTCATTAAGATATTAATGAAAAACTAGACAGAGGACATCAAATAAACTAGGAAGAACTGCACCATTGCATTACAAATCCAGCCATGAGCGTATTCAGAGCGGGGAGGTCGTATCAATCAGAGAGCTGCACGGGTCCGATTTTGTAAATCCGCACCCGCCCGTACCTGCAATGTTTAAAACCACATCCGACCCGTTTTCCGACAGCAACACTAATTAAAATCCGCACCCGACCCGCTTAAAATAGAACCGACACCCGACCCGCAGCCGAAATCAAATCAGTTAAGCCAATCACATTAGACACACTTTTTTCGAATTTTATTGCCAGGTCATACAGAAGCTATTTATGGAAAACTCTTTTTAAAAGATATTCGTTTTTTATAATTTGTATCTTAATTTTGATCAGTGTTTTAACTATATATATATATAGGCCTATATATGAACGGAAAACAAAAACAACGGAAAAAAAAAACAGCTGGCTGATCTAAACGTCTGTTAACTATGACTCATGCAGCCGTTCGCGCCGTGGTGATTTTTAATTTTTTTTTAAGTGGAACGCCTATTTTTACGTTTGCACGTGACTGTTTTGAACCCGTGTTTAGACCCGTGTTTCCCTGTGTCCGACCCGACCCGCACCCGTATCCGACACAGTTGGATATTTTTCACCCGACCCCGTGCAGGACTCTAGTGTCAATCTTGCATTGAGGTTAGCAGGAGGTTAATAAATGTATTAATTAACATTAACAATCAGCAGCTCCTCTGTCTGTGTGTGTGTGAATTGATTATGCAGGGTCAATGTGAAGGAGATGATGGTGTGATACGGATGTGTCTGCTCAACCTCTCGTACTGAGAGAAGAGCTGATGAAGATGTCAGCATCACCTCCTCCGATCGACAAACTGCACCGTGTCCTTTGAGACACTTTAAGAGTCCTGAATACTAAACAACCAGCACACACATCGAGTTACAAACTTACCATTCACCTCACTGCAAACTAAATTATCAGTGTGAGAAATACATTTATATACATGTTTTATAAAGTCAGTAGTAATAATATAATATAATATAATATAATATAATATAATATAATATAATATAATATAATATAATATAATATAATATAATAAAAGTTTGGGGTCAGTTTTTTTTTTCTTTTTCTTTTTTTTTTTATTGAGAAAAAAAATGTATTATGCTCACCAGGGCCTGTATTTATTGATTAGAAATATAGTAAAAATAATATTGTGAAATTGTATTGTTTATATTACATCATATTTAATTTTTAAAATATATTATCTATACAAGTAATTAAAAAGAAGTAGATATATTAATACATTTATGAACTAATGAAAAACCTGCCATTAGTGCTAAATAAATAAATAATCTGACCCAAACTTTTCAACAATATAATATAATATAATATAATATAATATAATATAATATAATATAATATAATATTTTTTATAAAACATAAAATGCACTGCAAGTAATTAAAAATAAGTTAATATATTAATACATTTATGGCCCAATGCCATATTTTAGTCGTTTTCTAATATACCTACAGTATATACCTATAGATCTAACCATAAGAAACCGCAGTTATGAATGAGACGCATACTGACCAGGTCCGCAGGACTGCATTGAAAACTCTGTTTGTGTCTGAGACAAGAACTGGCAACTAAAAGAGTGATCATCATGGGTTAGACAACAGTCATAAAGTCTGTTATAGCTTTTTAGTCCACTAATTTGAGCGCAGCACACGGGGTTAACAGGCTGACCTCCAGGATAACTAGTCTTGTGTTATGATGAATAGCGTTAGTTATTAATTTACCCTGACAGAAAAGCTTTAAAATGATCTGCAATGTTTCATGGGATAAGTGTTGACATGCAGCGGTGCAAGAGCAGGAGACGCGTGTTTAACCTTCACCATGTTGCCTATTGATCCACTCCACTTTCTTTTTCATTCGCTTTCATTTAGAGATATTTTGGTGCAAGCAAGGTCACACGGAGGAGCCGAGGGATTTGCTCACACACACACACACACACACTTAGTAGAGTTCAGCTCAGGTGTGCTTCAGAGGTCACAGTAACTGAACCTGACAGTACAGAGACAGGAGCAACGAACCATGTCAACAAAGGAGAAACAGATTAAACATCCTCCCTCCATCCTCCCTGACTCCATCCTCTGACTGCACTGAAACAAGGACAATCACATCACATCTTCATGATCATGAGAGCTCAAAACAAAGCAGTTAGTGATATCCGGTTCGCGAACGAATCATCTGATCTTTTTGAACCAGTTCACCAAATCGAACTGAATCATTTTAAACAGTTTGCGTCTCCAATACGCATTAATCCACAAATGACTTAAGCTGTTAACTTTTTTAATGTGGCTGACACTCGGAAGTGTCAGGGGAAGTCGTGGCCTAATGATTAGAGAGTAGGATTCGCAATCGAAAGGTTTTGTGGGTGGTGGGAGTGCATGTACAGCTCTCTCTCCACCTTCATTACCTTGACTTAGGTGCCTTTGAGCAAAGCATCGAACCCCCTACTGCCATATTTGGCTGACTGTCACGTCACTTCACTCCCTCGGAGTTAAAACAAACCAATATCCCGGAGTAATTAATTTACTCAAACAGTACACTGACTGAACTGCTGTGAAGAGAGAACTGAAGATGAAGTTCTATTTGATGGATTCTATTGGTGGGATGTAATATGGCAGATGGCATACAATAAAACAACAGTAATTCCTATTGGAATAATTCCAAAAACCAAAAGGAATTTTGTAATGGTTTAATGGAAACTAAGAATTTCTGCTTATATATATATATATATTTTGTAGTGGTGGGCCATTATCGGCGTTAACGTGCTGCGTTAACAGGAGACTCTTATCGGGGATAAAAAAAAAAAATATCGCCGTTAATCTATTTTCAAAGTTGGGTTGGGAGCTGGGTCTATACTACGCGAGCGATGATGACTTTCACCTTGATATTTTAGCATGGATGTATACTTAACCGAATCTGTAGGGGGCGAGAACGAGTCTTTGAACCTGTGTGTATGCCTACTATGAAATTACCACATCAAACGTGACGTGCTAACATGGATGCAGCTAAGATGCCGCTGGGTTTGCTTCAGGGAAATAATTGTTTTTTTTAAAGAAGCTTCCCAATGGAAACCTCGACAAGACGCACGCCTGTTTCACACATACAGTGACACACTGGCTGCATCGCGTTTTCTGTGTCTTTACACACCAGAATGGTGCCTGACGCGGCGCCGGTGCGCTGCTGCTTGCTTTAGTGACCTAGAGGGAGACCGCCGACAAACCAGGCTCATGTCTTCACGACAACAATATCTATACTTCATGTTGAGCATAAATATAAAACCTACTGATAAAGCACACCGTCAACAGTCTTTAATGGCAAAATAGACTATGTTTGACAGGTGCAATATATCTGAATTTGTCAACCTATAGACTTTCAAACATCAAAATGTCATTAATTAATATGCATGTTTTTTTAGCAGGGTAATGATACTCATACTGTGCTGCACATTATTGACAATATTGAGCTAAAGCTTGACTTTGCAAATTTAAAATCGCAAATCAGATTGCAAATTGCAATCTGTATAAATAAATAAATAAATAAAAATTAGCAATTAGATATTTTCCCCATATTGCACAGCCCTACTATCCAGTGTAGACTGCCTCAAGCTGTTGCATGATATACGGACTTTGAAATTGCATACTGTCCAGCAGGTACTATATTTGGTTTGAAACTTACTTTGGGACGGTTTAAAAAGTACATTCTCCATAGTATGAATTTGTATAATATGAATGAAATTGGAATCTTGAATGTTGCTCCTGTCATTTGAATGTCACCAGCATCAGTCACCAGCATCAGTTGCGTAGCTTCACTGCCATTCTCTGCAATCCTCTCTTGTGGCCACATGGGATTGTACAGTATATAGTAGATAGTAGTCTTGGGTTCGACTCCAACTAAGTTGAGTTCTAGTCAAGAGTCTTTAACTGAGTCAGACTCGAGTCCGAGTCCAACTAAACACTGATGTTTGTCAGTATGTTTGAACTTTTCGGGGTGGATTGGTGAATAGTACCTGAAGAGCAGAAAATGCACCTATTATCTCTGTTTGTGGCTGTGTGTTTTGTGTTAGTTTTATACGATGGGGGGTTAGACCTTAGTCAGGGTAGAAGGCATTTAGTATTCTTTCTTGGACGAACATTAAATGAGGCTGTGAGATAGGCCTAGTCTTTACAATGGCACATACCATGTATAAAAGCCCTACATCTCATTTTTATAACTCTTATTCATTTCCAGTTAATAAATTACATTGTGTGAGGAATAATCAATGTCAATAATTGATATAACACAACTGCACAATACCACTAATTAAATAGTATTTAAAGGTTTCTTTTTTTCAGATATGTCTATATAGCATAGGCTACTACAGAAATAACCTACTACAGACATTTAATTAAGTAATAAAAAAAAAATACTGTACAGTATTCACGGTGTGCATTAAAAATAAATGATTCTTATTACTTAAGTTACTAAGAGCAGTGAGTGAATTTCTCATTTTCTTTTGTTGTTTGATTAATATTAATGACACAGTTGGCAGCAGCAGGTTTATGCTGCTGTCATTTTAAGACCTGATGCACGAATCAAATATTTTTGAATCCGTATTTCTCTGCATTTACATGAATGCTCTCAAAGACTAGCGTTTTGACATAACTTTTAATGTACTGGAGTGTGTAGCATTCGTCCACTGAGAGGTGCTTTCTGTTAGCACGCTTTGGGTGTGTGTGCTCACAGAAACCCGGCAGATTTCAAGTACTGACAGGATGTAAAAAAAAAAACATGCAAATGCTCAATGCAGCAGGTTCATGTTAGCTATTCATATTCACCGCAATGAATTAAAGAAAGCTGCTTGGTTTGAGTGACTTCTGTGCGAGCTGTGCTTCATACATTGCTACACTATTGACAATAGACAATGGACTTTTTTGTCTGTGAAATTTGACCAGTTTTGATCAATTTCACCAATGTAATTTGATCGTGTTTATATGAAAACGTGGGCACTGATATGTTAATGCATTGACAATAATGACGATTTCTGATTGAATGACTGTTTTGCAGCTTAGTTTCTGTTAATGGTTAAAGACTGGGGAGAGGGCAGCTGAAATATAAAGTAAGTCTACAGCTGCATCAAAAGCACATCCTGTGTGAGGTGTGACATTCAGAAAATGGACAAAATCTAAATCAAATATATGCTAAGAGGTAACTGATGGAAAATAACTGATGGTATTTTTCCAAATAACATCAATGGATAATAATACTATGCATTATAAAATCATGTTTAGTTGGAAAAGCAGCAAGGAAAATCCTTTTTTCCCCCATGACGTCAATTTAATATAGGTTTGTTTCTTCAGGAAGTAATCCTCATATGACTAAGCTAATGAACCCTTACCTAATGCAGTTCTTACCTAAATGAAATAAAAAGACAAGTCTGTGATTGGCAGCCTAACATCCTAAAATCATCCTAGTACCTCCTAAATCCTGACTCTGACTAATCCAAAAAATAGGTCGTCATGATCCAGTTTTGGAAGCAAAATGCAGTAATATATGGAGGAAGGAGAGAGAGCTAGCCTGTAGTATGAGTGTGTGTGGTGTGTGGGAGATTCAGACCTAAAGTGCTGCATATTGCACAGCAGAGATAAGAGCATTAACAGTCGAGACAACGCAGCACAATATGAGAAAAAAACTGAAACAGAGACGCTGAAATATAAAACTGTTTGCATTATAAAACCAGCATAATAGTCAAGAAAATGTGGCATCAGGTTTTAGAAACATAGCAAGAACATACTCCAGTCAAATTTAACCCCAAAAATCAAAAGAAAGAAACGAGTAATTCTATTTTGGATGATGAAAATGAATCCCATTAAGATTTTTATTGTATTTTGCACTGTGAAATTACTTTCATGATAATATATACAGATTATAAACTACTTTGTAGTGTTTGTATTATCTTTAAATTATGCTGATAAATAAATGAATGAATGAATGAATAAATAAATAAATAAATAAATAAGTGTAAATAACACTTAAAACATTATAATAAAATGTACATTTTACAGCATTTATTATTCTAAGTTAATACTTATAAATGTACTACTTATTAATTTATGCAATTGTAAAAGTTACAAAAATTACTATATTTTTATAAGCATTTTGAACCGGATTTTTACAATGATAATAAAAAAAAAAACACTTTGAAACAATAATGGTCATGAGGAAAAAAAAAACTGATCGTCTGAAAAACAGGCTTAACATACCTTTTGAAAAATATAAAAATTGAATGTATTTTTATTATTATCGTTATTTTGGATTGAATAATTTGCATGTATTTGTGAGATTCATCTGTAGAGAGCTCATCAGCTGAAAACTGGAATTGCATTTATAGAGATCGTTTACTAGTGGACTGCATGTACTGCAACCAGTGTTAAATGAAGCAAAAGACACAGCAAGGCTGCTGAAAAGTAAAAGAGAGATCGAAAACGTGTAACCATAGCAACGGAGACTACCCTGTCTCCAGAAGGGTGACTCACCCGCGGGCACAGATTTTTTTTTTTTTTTTATCTCAATAACATTCAAAAGCCAAACAGAGTGTTGCATTAATTAACAATATTTCTGACACACAGCTAATCAAACAATGGCATGTCAGTCTGGCTTAACCTTGTCAATCATATTGCCTTGAATATAGAAATTAAGGGATCTTCAGAGTCACAGATGGAATAAGTGCGTGAGAGAGAGAGAGAGAGAGAGAGAGAGAGAGAGAGAGAGAGAGAGGGGGGATCACGTCTTCATGCAGTTAAGTCCTTACACTATACCTGCCATACGAGAGCTCTTCGCACACTGACTTGCATACTTTTATGTAAATGAAGCTTACTTTTAGAAAAATTCATTCATATAGTGCCAAGCACTGGTTCACACACAAACACACACACACAGCCAGGGGCGTCGCTCGGCCCTTTTTAGGGGGGCTTCAGCCCCCCTAAACTTATGCCCAGCCCCCCTAAAAAATTATTTGATTAATTAATTAGTGATCGCTTCAGTCCCCTTAAAAAACTCATTTGAAACTGTGGCAAGCTGCATCAAGTTCCGGCTCCTCCCCTGATCTGAGTCTGCACGGATTCAGCGCGTTTTTCAATCCACAGGGGCGCCGAGCAGAGCGAACATCAGAGAGTACAAGGTGTGTGTGTGCGTGTGTGTGTGCGTGTGTTCTCGCATCCAATACCAATACGTCTTCGCTGCGTTCACCTTCAGCCTTTATCACGGTGGGACAGTTGTTTTTTCTTCCAACAAAAATGAAGCGATTAACACCCATGAAAACATACTTTAGAAAACGATCATGATTTATTTTAATTTACTTTTCAAAATTCAAAACATATTATTGTGTATTTCGGCATTACATTATGCAGCCCTTCACAGAAATGATTAAAGACACACATCATTGTCTGAAAGCACTAAATGTCACAGAGAGAGAAACATCATGTGGAGTTATTTTGTTTTGTATTATTAAATATGATTTTGTATTAAGTAATAATGAATCATTAGTGTATCATGATACATATATTAGAGTAAGAGTAAAGGGATCCGTTTTTTTTTTTTTTAAGTAATTGATTTATAGAAGTGGCAAATTGATAATGGTGTTATTTTTAATAAATAGAAATAAATATAGAACAGATTAAACATATTGTCAATAGACAATTACATTAATACATGTTTTGTCTATATTCTTAATGAATATTAGCTGGTTAGTTAAATGATTTGAAATGAAATAAATGTTCAGGGGCTGACTTGATGTATAACCAACCGTATTGTTGATTATAAAGGCTAAAAAGCTAAAAATTAATAATAATAATAATAATAAAATATAATAATTTATTTTTCATTGTAGATGGATATACAACATTTTTTTGTCGTGCAGGAGTAGGTCTGCAAATGAGCAACAGTCAGGTGAGAATAGAACAGACAGCCTCACACACACACACACACACACACACACAATACCACTGTGTTCCCAAGATTCATTGCAGTCATTGAACCTTTATGTTGTTTTAATTTTCTGCCAATTTCCACATACATTTCATAAGAAAAAATGGTATCATCAAAGGATAAACATGAATGTCCTAATACTGAATCAGGAAGTCTTTATTGTAAAAATCTACATTCCCAATTCAAAATTTTCCAGTGACTGGTCACATCTAAAAAACTGTATTAGTTTTTTTTTACAGTGTTATATATGGCTCAGTCAGTACTCCTACTCCCATATATGAAATACAGGGAATACAATGGAATAGTGGATTGCAATAAGGTTAGTAGTATACAACCCTACCCTAATAGTCAAATATAATTTTTTAATCATACCCTTATTGGGGGCTGAGCCCCCCTAAAATTAAAATCTTAGAATCGCCCCTGCACACAGCTGTTGTGAGTACTATCAAAGTGCAATGGCACAGTTCACATGAAGATGCTCAAACACTTTCTCCCGCAAACACACAGAAACACACAGACACAAAGCAGGTCATGTTGTAGCTGGAATAAACTAAAAAATATTAACCTCAATTTAGAGAAGTATCACAGACTTTTGTCTTCTGCCAACTGTATACAAACACAAATGCTTAAAAATGTACATTGGGCCATTCACAAAGAATAAGCTTTTTCATTCCATTATGCAGCTTTTCCACTGTTTTTCTATGTAAACATATGTTAGAAAGACTGACTGATGTCTGACTGTCAAATCAAACTACAATTTTATTTTATTTGGATGCGTTTAATTATGCTGGATCTTAGTGCAGCTTTTGATCGTATAGATCATGGTCTCCTTATTTAACTTTTAGATCTTGTTGTGGGTCTGAGTGGGATGGTTTTAAAATGTTTTTCCTATTTGATGGGACAATCCTTTTTTAGTGAGGGTTGGGGAATTTTCTTCCTCTTCAGTTTCCATTGACTGTAGAATACCTCAGGGATCCATTTTAGGACCGATTCTGTTTTTCACTATTTCGGTTTCCTTTAGGCTTTATTCTTAAGATGTCTTATCTTTATGCTGATGATATTCAGATTTATTCTCATATAAGATCTGGAAGATCACCTTCTCATTCATCTCGGTTGTTATGTCTTAAGGCGGTAAAGTGCTGGTTAGAGAACTTCTCTAAGAGTAAATCTGATGTAATCATTTCTGGGCCAAATAAGGTTGACTGTGACTAACAATGTGTTAGATACATGGACAACTAATGTGCAGTCCCAAATAAGAAATATGGGTGTAATTTTTGACTCTGCTCTAACATTTGATCATCTGATTAAATGTGTGGTCAAAATTTGCTTCTTTCAGTTCAGGACTATTGCAAAAATGAAATCCTTTTTTTCTGGTGCCAACCTTGAGATTCTCCGATTCATGCATTTATCTTCTCCCGTTTTAACTACTGTAATGCACTTTATTTCAAAATTGCAATTGGTCCAAAATGCAGCCGAGAGGCTCCTTATTAGTACAAAGAAAAGGGAGCATATTACTCCAGTTTTGGAAAAGCTGCATTGGCTTCCGGTTAATATTCAGTATAAGCTGTTGCTGTACATTTTTAAAGCGGACCATGATATGGCCCCAGAATATATTACAGACTTGATTCATTTGAACTCTGGTAGATCTCAAAAGATCATGTTATTTTCATCATGTTATGTTGCTGTACAGTCCTTTGGTCTACTTTGTAGTTGAATGGGCTCTATAAATGAAGTAGACCTGAGACTTGAGTAGTAGTAGTAGTAGAAAGTGTATTTTTGTCCAGTATTCCTAAAGGGGCTCTGTGATTGAAGTAAGCTGGCAGGCACACATGCTTTGCTGCTTCACGCTCCACTGAAAATCAGGTCGAAAGTGGTCTGGAGTCAGACATGCACTGAAAAGTGGAGCAGGTAAAGCTAGTGTCTCCGCAGCACACGTTCAGAATAACAATAACCAGATGATGGTTTTCTTCTGGATATCAGAGTGTATTTTCCAAGGAGATACTAAGATTGTGATCTGTACTTCCACCTGAGGTCTAGAAGCAGGAAATATGGCAGCACGTGTGATCCGTGAGCTGGCAGAGCTTCCATTTTCTTTTGATAATAATACAATGATTCAGTCATCAATATGAAGGATGAAGAAGCTCACTGGATGAGGAACAGCTTGTGTAGGAATCATTGTAAACGTATTAGGATTGAAGGGGGCGAATATCTTCCCCTGCTGTGTTCTTTTTAGATTCTCTTCAGAGATAAATGCACTGATTCATAGTCTGTTTACACCCCAAAGCTCCTAATTTGTGGAGAATTTGCTGTTGAATGACAAATTAATGGTATAAATGTCCGTTCTCTCCACTATTTCTCTAAGCCAGTTTTAGATTCTATAAAGTTGCTCTATTTTCCTGCAGTGCATCATTGCAATGTTTACAGCCGATTTTCAGTTGTATGCCTCAATTATATTGTCATTGGGAAATCCGAGGGAGGCAATGCACGACTCAACAGCCTGCTGATTTAACGGTCTTTCCAACTCTACAGAAACATCTAACAAGTTTAATACAATCGCTGACAGTCAATCTCAAACTTTTTCCTTGCAAATTCATAAGCCACAAATTGCAAATGTCATTAAGTTTTACATTTCACAGAGGATGCCACGCGTTGGGCACCACATCAGTGACAGAAAGTTTGAGAGTAATGTCACAACCAGTCATTCAGTCTCACTCTTCCATGTTTTATCAGTGAGAAACCAAATACAAAGCATATTTGATGAATATGACCTAGTATTTGATGGCCTATCAGTGCCCGTAGCAAACAGGATACATCCGCATTCTGTGTGGCACAGGAGCCAATGAGCAGACATAATGTTGAGATTATTCTTTCCACTCTAACATTTGGAGTAGAAATGATCCTTAGAAAAGACAATCTTTGAACTCACAGTATTAAAAATAACCTAGATATATCTGTTACTTTGAGTTTCCTCTGACACACACGCTGTGAACTTTTGCCTGGCACAACAGTGTGAAGAACAACAGTGACACACATGTGCCTTAACTCTCTGTGAATCCGAAGGGGAGTCAGTATGTGTGTTCTGGGTAAGCCCACACAATATATCAAAAATAAATCTAAAGCACAAAATGGCAGAGTTTCAAAATTGCAAAGGAGCTTGGTTCATGGTAAATGTTGCTCGACACAAACTCAATCTCTGCATGTCGCTCATAAAAATGAATTTGGGAATGCAAAGTGAATCTGTTGCCAGCAAAAGATAAGCTGTTAAGTCTCACTGCAGTTGTCTGCCAAAATAAAAGATCAGTGGATTACACTTTGAGAAAAATATATGCAATTAAGAAATTAGGATGCAAATATTAGCATTGTAATTTTACAGCTGTATATATATATACAGTACAACAGTATTGCACAGTAATATTTTTAATACTTTATTGTAATAATAATAATAAAGATTTCTTCTTGATTACTAAAATGTCTGATATGTCTATGAAATATGTTAAGTAACAAGTTTTTGTCTGAAATTGTTAACCCCTAAGAGGATTGTTTGCACCTGAAATATTTTTTCCATACACATACACACACACACACACACACACACACGTTTGTTTTTGTGAAAAGTGGGGACATCCCATAGGCGTAATGGTTTTTATAATGTAGAAACTGTATATTCGATCGCCCTTCACCAACCCTACCCCTAACCCTAACCCTCACAGGAAACTTTATGCATTTTTACTTTCTCAAAAAAACTCATTCTGTATGATTTATAAGCGTTTGAAATATGGGGACATGGGTTATGTCCTCATAAGTCACCCTCTCCTTGTAATACCTGTGTCATACCCATGTTATTATACAGAGTTGTGTCCTGATATATCACAAAAACATGCCCACAAACACATATAGATTCCTGAATTCATAAGTCACATTTTGGAAGTGAAAAGAGTTGTAAATAGTATTTGAAGTTGACTTAAAATAGTGACAGTTAAGAAATAATGCATATTTGCCCATAAAAAAAAATACATTGTATCAGGGTAAGTTAAATCAGCTGTGTTTTAGTTTGGAGGATTTGCAGTGTTTATTTGTGGTAAAGGATGCAATCTGACATGACTGCGCTGACTGAACACCACCTGTCTAAAGACACAGAGCCTGATCCTGCCTCGATCTGTCAGCACTGTGGAGGATTACGCTCAACTGATCTGGCATGTCTGACATATGACAGAACTTTACTCTAAGCTGTGTTAGCAGGATTCCCTCCTGCAGGAGAGCCGTGCATGTTCAGTTCAATTCACATTTATTTCTACAACACCTTTTCTATAACACCTAATGCACATTGCTTCAAAGCAGCTTCGCAGAAAAATGCATGTCCCTAACATTACAGTTAATAAACCAGAAGTGACTGTGTCAAGAGAAAATAGTATGAGGTATACGAGTCTTCACCAATCCCCTTCTGGAACTTGATACACATGTAACTTTAAAGGTACAGTTCTGTCATGATTTATTCACCTTCATGCTTTTGTAAATCTATACGAGTTACTTTCATCCATAGAGAAAATTATTTATTTTCTTATCTGTAGCTCCAAAGTGCTTTTTGGTGACATACTTGCCAATCACAAAGACTGCCAGAAAGGATGGACACATTTTCTCTTTCCTACATCTGTGTGTTACTCAGATGCACTTGGAAACACACATTCACATATCAAGGCTGGTCAGAGGTGTGGTGTGTTATATTCTGAATACCCTGGTGAGAGAGTGCAGGGAGGAAGGCATGTTTTTCATCTCTTGCATCTTATTTTTGCTTTCATCGTTTAGCACACAAACCTTTTAATCGTCACACATATGACACAACTGAAAACAAATACAAATTCTCCTGGAACCCCAGTAGAACACTTGACCAGTGCAATTTATTTCCAGTGTTGGCCAAAGAAGTCTGCAAAACTTAAGATTAATCATTAATATTTTTGCCAGAGTTTTCCAGAAGTTGTGCGTTTTTGCTATTTGTTATTTTGCTATGGACTGAAAGACACAAAACTCAAATGTTGATTTGATGTCTGTGTGTATGGTTTATTTCTCACCAGCAGCAGCAGTAACACCATATCTGCGTGATCGCAGGCACAGGCCACATGCAGAGCGGTCCACAGGTCCTCATCCTGCAGGTTGACATTCAGTCCTTTCTCTATCAAAATCTCTGCTGCGAACACATTGTCATGGCGGGCACACTGCAGAGACAAAAGCAAAAGTGGATACAGACATGCAGCATTCCCAGTCACAGAGGAGCAAGAGGACTGCAGTTGTTGTCTTACAGAAACCTCAATCCTCCCATGATTTCTACAAAACAACAACAACAACAACAACAACAACTATTAAGCAGCTCAACTGTTTATAACTGGACTGAGATATAGATATATATATATATATATATATATATATATATATATATATATATATATATATATATATATATATATATATATATATATAAGTATCGAAACATTTATCACTGATCATGTGACAATGAAGTAGGGCTGTAGCTATCGAATATATTTTACTAATCGAGTATTCTACCAAAAATTCCATCGAGTAATCAGATAAAATGTGTTTTTGCTTAAAGTGCAATATTAATTATGCAAGATAAAATAAGACTCCTGGGTCTCTTAAAATGAACAACTCAGGTTCCTTTTTTTAGATTTTTTTTTTATTATTATTATTATATTTTAAGTGCATAGAATGCAATGCATACATCAAAATTAAACATTTAATTATTACATTGTTTCTCTGTCTGTACTTGTACTGTGAACAATGACAATAAAATTGACAGATGAATTAAGTGCATTTAAGTGCCATTCAGTTGGGGTTTTAAATAAAGCATTTTCTGAGATGCACATTAAACATAAAACATTAATTTAATTTATCTTTTAATTATTGAAAATTAACTTAACTTTTTGGTAAACAAAGGGGATTTACTATAAAAAATAAAACATGGAAGAAATGTTGTGTGATTAAACCTTTAAAAAAATGTTTAGATTTTTTTTTTTTTTTTTTTTTTTTTTTTGTAGTAGGCTATGTGCATTCTGCTGAACAATAGTCTTTAACCGGACTTTTATTTTGGCGGGTTGACATACCTTTACAGTTCTGTGTATGTGATGTGACGCTAGTTTTACTCAAATCAAACGATCAAATGCTCATGAAGTGACTGTCAGAGCAGTTCTGGAGATGTTGTTCATGTGTTCACTTCCTAATTTAGTGAGAAGGCAGATGCTGAAATCACCGCGAGCGTCACACGCGCTTCCGTGTGTGTGATAAAAGGAACTCGCGCTTCTGCTCCATTCATTAACAGAGACACGCAGAACATGCAGGATTCACATTTAAACAGATTGTTCTGGCTTAATATTTACATATATTAGTCCATATCGTGATTTGATGTAAGTGCAATGACCTATTTTTGATTAATTCATTCAAAATTTGGCAAATTCGATGCCATTCCACGTTAAATTGTAAATTCCGTTTTTATGACTGGATTCCACGATTCCCGCATCGCGGAAATCATAGGGCCTTACTTGTGGTATGCCAGCTCTATCTTGCAATGAACACACGCCACGACATTCTCTTTACGTTTGCCCACGTCCTCAAATCAAAACACTGCTGACTCCTTGCAGTATGCGATTTCGGACGCAGCACTTTGTTTCTCCTTCCGCTTTGTGGGTGAAGTAAACGAAGGTGCGAAAGAACCTGGCGTGAGATTTAAAATAAATTAAAAGAGGCTTCGAGGCAGAGGAATTTGCCTCGATCATTTTTTGTAATCGAGTTACTCAAGTTACTCGAGGAATCGTTTCAGCCCTACAATGAAGACTAGAGTAATTGGTGATGAAAAATCAGCTTTGTAATCACAGGGATATATCACATTTTACCATAAGAAAAGATTGTTCCAAAATGCGATAAACACCATTTTGTGTTATTTTTAAATAGTTTCCGCCAAAATCAGTATTGTATCTGGTCAGTATTGAAAAGTCAATTTTTTATTTTATTCAAACAGAAAATAATTTTTATTATTATTATTATTATTAAAATAGTTATTATAAATAGTAATAATAGTTAACAAAATTACTGTTTTACTGTACGTTTTTAATAAAACAGAGCCATTTAAAATGTAAAATGCTACCTTAAGCATCAGAGACTATTTTCAAAACATCTAAAAATCTTCTGAATGCCAAACTTTCGAATGGCTGGGTAACCGTTTGTTTTATATGTGTGTTCATCAATCATTTTTAAACACTGCAATAATTTTTTGTGGATCACGTTCATTGTTTCAGTAATTTAATGAACTACACCTCTGGTTACTCTGATAGAAAACCTGTATAAACCTGGGAAAAACCAACTTCATGCATCCACTAAAATTTGACACTAGTTGATTAAAAGTCATTAACAAACTTTCAGAGTGCTTTACTGAATGAGTGCATTAACTTTATTCAGACATTATTTCGCTAATCTAATGCGCATTTATTGAGACATTTCAATTAATTAAAACGATTTAGCTCTTTTCACATTAGATAATTACATTAATTGCAGAGAGGCACAGTTTGATTTTTGGCAGAGGTGTAATAATCAAAACTGTAATTAAAAATTTATTTTATATATTGCATTACATATGAATGGTTGATTTCATATGCTGCACCATTAAAAAATATATATTGTTTGGTGTCTGATCATCTCCTAGAGAGTGCCAAGACTTAATTAAACTGTATCCAATTACCGCTAGATTGGTTTCTGTTTAGCTGTACTGTACTCTGGCAAACTCTTTGAAAGTATTTACATCTCTGTGCTCACAAAACTGACAAAAATGTAGTCATCCATCTTGCTTGAGTGCAGTGCTCACACACCGGACTGGGTCTATTAAAGTCAGTGACACTGAATGGTTTCAAACGTTTCCCAAAGCTACAATAAACCAACTAAAGGGAGTGTAATGGACACCCACCATTTAGTTGGTGAACAGGCATTGAACAGAACATGCCTGTGTCATAAATAAACAAGCATTGTCAAATAAAGGAAAAATAATTAATAACTGCTTTAGTCCTCCTAAGCTTTATAAAAAAAAAAAAAAAGTTATACACTGGGTGTGCAGTCATATCTGACCAAGAACCATAAGAGGGCAGGAGTTTGGGTCATTTAGATCTTATTTGTGTAAATGTATCCACTTTTAAAACTCCACTACAGTAAAACAAAATATTAAAAAGAAAGAAAGTAAAGAAAATGAGAATTTATCATTAATTTGTCCCAGACTGCTGCCATCTGATGAAATAAATTAATAATAGCATGTAAAAATAACATCAGGCCGAAATCATGTTGTGACAACAATGGTCTGTAAATGCAATGTTGTCTATGTTTCCACCTTCTGTGAAATAATTATAATATCTATTATTTGGTAAGTTAATTAAATTATTTGGTAATGCTTACAGTTTGTTACTTCCATTAATTTACATTCTCCTTTACAATCTTTTACACTTTGGATGTTTTATAGTGTCAACCCTTCATTTCTGTGTGTTTGTTTAACATTGAGTTTGATATTTCGCTCAATATGTTTTTCAAATTGCTCAGCATTAGGGTCTTTCCCATTAATATCCAATGGCTGACAGTTATGAATGACTCAGACTGAGGAAACCATTACGTGTCTGTGTGTGTGTGTGTGTGTGTGTGTATAACTGAACAGCTAATAAGGGATAATACAAAATGTGTCGCCCAGGTGTGGCTTAAATTTCCAAACAAAATTTAAAGTCAGAACATATTATATATTATTTCTTTAAAATAAGACCACATAATATTTTGTAGAGGACCTAAAAGGAACTGCGTTTTGGGACATTGATTGGAAGCAGTGTATGACAGCTCAAGAGGCAACGTGCATGTAGCTGAATTTGTCAGAGCTTGTCCTTATGTTCTTACCAGATGGAGCAGAGATCCTCCTGAGGAAATCACTGTGTTCAGGTCAGCTCCCTCCTTCAGCAGCCTCAGCACTGGAACAAAAGAAAAAGCAATGAGGGATGAATATATTTGCAAAATGAACACTTCTCAGCGACCCTCTCTGCACACAAACTCATAGTGAGGAAATATGATGAATTATTACAGTCCCTACAGACACAAATGTGGGCTCGGTTCCAAAACCTAGTGTGCTGCCTAGCTGTCTACTGCCTACAAATAAACACCAACCTTGTAAGGCCACATTCTTACGGAAATGGAACTTCACAAGTGACTGATTTATAACACTACAGTACATCAAACAAACTGTGCTATTCAAAAATTGGTTTGGTGTTAGCATGTTGCTAAGCTAACCAACATATGCATACAAACACAGGATTAATAATAATAATAATAATAATAATAATAATTAAAGCTGCAAGCAGCCTTTCCGGGGCCAAGCCCTTATTGCTCTTTGGCTTGTAAGGGTTTTTCCAGTAACTTTTCCAGCACTTTTCCTGAACAGATAGATTCAGAATTACAGATAGGGTGAAATCAGAAGGTCTGATGAGAACGAACACAGAATGAAGTTACAAAAAACACACTTATTTTTGATCCCATTTTAAGAAACTTTAGTACAGCTCTTACCCATGTAATAAAGGAATTGAAATGACAACTTTATACCCAATTTTAAACTTCCCATACAGGATTCTAACCCACAACTGGAATGGTTTAGGATTCATGATATGGGGTTTAGCAACTTGCGCCACTCAGAGGACATTAATTAAGGACTTAAAAAGTAGAGGCTTCAGTGAAAGAATAAGTACACAAAATCATGTTAACTAAAAATCTAAATGGCGGACACATGGTTCATTCAGAATGTGTGAGAAAACACATTTCCAATTAAATGGGAAGGATTAATGTGAGTATTATCTAGGTAAAAATAATCCAAGTGACAATTCACAGCTTTATAAATGTTGAGAGAAAGAGTCAAATATCTATTTATCTGGGTTATAGGTAAGTCAGAATGTATCAGTACTGAAGGTTAATAGTTCAGTGCTTATAGTAGTAAATATTTTTATTGTAACAGTTAAAAGTTCATTGTACTGCTGAAACAATTGAATTAACAAGACAATGTATCTGGAATGTGGAAATCACAGTCTTTGGGTCAACTGCACGTCACTTACAACAGTAACATGTGGTTGGCCAACACATTGCAGTTCCTGAGTTCTTGGTTGGGAACAAGAAAAAAAAAGAAAGAATCTTGTTTAACCATTTTTGTGCAGCTCATTTATAATTTGACTTAAATTACACACTAGATGTTTAGACCAATAATGGAAATTTTATAGGGGACTAAAATTAAAGTCCAGGTCATACAAAAAGAGGATTAGTCGGAGTTTAAAAACAAAAAATTAAAGCAATATAAATTGAAGTACAGGTACAAAAATAGAGGACAAAAGTTAGTGTTGTATTGCATTTATTTAGAAGGAAATAAATTTGGGTGAAAAAAGGAACCATCAAAAGTAAAACATTGATAAAGAAAGCATCCTGTATAGTTGCAAAACTTAAACATTTAATCAAGTAGAAGAAAGCTTCACAATTAAATCATATTTGTACAGCAACGTATATTTCCATTACAAATTTTAGCAACTAGAAATGGGGGGAAAATAAAACATTTTAACCATTGAAAAGTAAACCCCTATAGATCTACATCTACAATTTTTTTTATTTTTTTACAAGAAAATACAAGTTATACAGGTTGTATAATCTTATCACAAGTCTATGTATCACACTTTGTTTTTTTACATGAATGTTTGGTTTCTGTTACAGGTCTTTTTTGTGGGATGAAAAGTGCAGCAGGTTCTTGTGACGATTCGGTTTCTACAATTTGAAGAAACTGTTCATCGTTTGAATGTTTGGTTTCTTTTACTGGTGTTTTTTGCGGGATAAAAAGTGCAGCAGGTTCTGGTGACAATTGAGTTTCTTCAATGTGAAGAAGTTCCTCATCAGTATCGTCGTTGGGTGTTTTTTGCATTTGTAGAACCTGCATGTTGTGTGTAAATGTTACTGTTAAACTTTTCATGGCCAGGAACATCTGTTCGATGTCCTGGGCATCGGTGTTGCCCAGGTCAAGTAGTGGTGCTAAAAATCTCTTCAAAATGGAATTTGACACTGTTAAAGAGAGCTCCGTTTTGTTCTCTTTAAACTCCAAAATGCCAAAATGCCACAAAAAAGTTTTGTGACGTAAGCGGTGCCACTCCTTAACATTTTGCACTTTGTGCAGCGGTGGAAAGCACATTGTGGAGAAAAATCTTGTTGAAGAGTGGCACACTTTGGGCAGTGTTTACTGATGTTTATTTGCACACCTTGTAAAGCAGAGGTGATGTTTGTGTGAGGAGTAATTTCATCCTCAGACATTTGATGAAGTGGTCCAGTAGAAATTTGAATTTTTAAAGGTGTAATTGTTGTGTGTCTGGTTGATTGTAAAAAGGTTTTTTGTTGGTACCTTTTTGTCATCAGGTTCGTAAAGTTATACGAGTTTCCTTGATAGACGTCACTTATGAAGTTGTCCCACAAGGCAATTTGAATTCCTCCGGTTTCTTCAGTTATCCAACAGTTCATTACCTCTGCTTCAGTCTTGTTAAAAACACATTTTTAACAGACTCTATCTTTGTTACTTTGGCTTTTAGTGTGGGTATCTGTACACAGAGAGTGCAAGAGTGAAAATCAACAGTCATGCCATTTGTTTTCAATGTACTTCAAGTTTTAATTTGTATGGAAAAATGTTGTGCAACTTACATGATGCTGTGCATCTAGGGTTTTCATTTCGGCAATGGTGGAGGGGTGTGGTTGCTTTGGGGGTTTATGGGGGAATGGTACTTGAGTCACTTCGAGTGTTGTAGAGCTGGTACTCTGGATGTCATATTTTGTGTCATTGCTGTCTGGAAAACGAAAGAAACATTTTTAAAAATTAGATGACGAGGAGGCACATGTGCAATCACTTACATTTTACTTAAAACACCATGTAATTGTTGTTTAAAATACTGAGAATAACAACAAATAAAGCATTGTGAGTTTGTAATAAATTCTGACCATGTCACAAAAGTAAATCGAAACTGTATACAAATATATACTTGCCTCACAGACAAGAGAAATGTATTAATGGAAAGTTTGAAGTGTCGACTTTGGAATAATTTCATGTTTTTTAATCTTAAACACTTTCAGATTATGTAATCTGCATGAAAATTCTCTTGTTTTTTTAAGACACATTAATTATTGTTTGCCGGTGCACCACAGCAAGCTTTATGCGTTTGAGCACTGATTAGTTGGTATATATATATATATATATATATATATATATATATATATATATATATATATATATATATATATATATATATATATATATATATATATATATATATGCTTATGATTTATATAAATGTGCTATCCATTGACTAATTGCTTAAGTGAAGAATTGCTAGTTGACTAGAAAAATCAAGGGCAATCAAAGAAAAAAAAAAAAGTAACTTATGGTAAGACAACTAAAAATTACTACAAATAAAAAGTGGAGTAAAATATACAAGGCATACTTACTTGGAACTTTCTTTGCATTCATGAGTTTGATTGCGGAGCAGTTCCTTGCAGCATTGTTCCATGAGGTTTGTTGATTACACTGAAAGATGACTGTGTGGTGGTATGTGTCCCTGTCAGTTTGTAGTGAAGCGGTAAAGTATTTGCTATTAATTTTAGATAGTTTTATGGGTGATACAGAATGCACGTATCCTGAAATTGAGTCTGGAAGTTGGTTCATTTTTCTCTCAATTTTGTTTTTCAAAATTTCTGTTCTTACAGTGGAAAAAATCTAATGGAATCCTTTGCAGGATACTCTGGTATTTAACATAATTCACAATTGATTGGGAACGTACCATTACTAATTAGTTGGTTCATAGTTAATTAATTGGAGTGTGTCATTCGTTGATGTTGATTTTAAGTTTATTAGTTGATTAAGGTCTTTAGTGGTAAGTTGTGGATAGATTCATACTTGTAAGTTAATTGGCTTGTTTGTCATTACACTACATTTAATTTTTGCCTGTTATGTATTTGTGGTATAGGCAGGTAAAAATAATACACTGATTTATGTATAGATATCTATAAGTATTGTGAAATAGAGAAAAATGACAATGATATTTTATGGAATTAATTCTTTATTAATTTTAGTAAATATAACTTTTGTGTGGGAAACATGGAAAAGTTGAGTGACATGTATAGCAATGATACTGGTATGATGAAATTGTCTGTTAAGTCTGTGTTACTGCTGTTGTTGATATTATCACTGGCCCAGACAAAGTAATTAATATTAATCAAAGCAGTCAATGTTTTGCATAAAATGCATCAAATACAGATTGTGGTAAGTCTATTCAATATTAAGTATTAGTTATATCCACTGAAAAACTAAATTCCCTTAGTGGGTTTAGTTAGTGTGTACATTTGGAGTATTAAAGTATTGATGGGTTATTATGTTTACTTCATTTCTATATAGATGAGTACTATTTATTTAATATTTACCCAAAATAAGGTGATATGAGAATTATACAGCATGTGTCATGTAATGTCTGTTTCAGTCATACATGAACTTAGAGGGTGCCCTTGCCTAGAAAGTGTTCAAAACATTTAAGAAAATCCTTTATATAGCATTTAACGATTGATGCAGCTGAATAACATGCAGGTTAAAACATTCTGATGGATGAATGTTCAAGATAATAAACAAACTTTTATGAAGATATGTTTTGTGTTATTGTAGCCACATCCTAAATATGTGTTTTAAATTACTTCACTGTACATTTAAGCTCTTTATAACTGCGTTTCTTGTGACAATAATTAATTCTGTCTTGGCAAGAAATTGTGAAGTGTCTGCTTTCAAATGCGGCTGAAAAGAGGTGGAGTCATTTGTCTGTGTTCCTAGAGCAGGTGAGGTTGATTTAGAGCTTTTCATAACATGTGGTGAAAATGCGTGCTCCTTTGAACAATTTGTTTTATAAATATATGCCAATTGACAACTTTAATCAGTTTAAGCTTCATGCCTATTTAATGTTATAAATCAATAGTTTATTTTCAGTGATAAAACTTTGTCTGGTTTAAAACTATGAAATTTCACACTTCCCTCTTCATTATATGATTCTCCGCTTCATGAACTGTTTTTATGAAGCAGCACAAAACTGATAAGAAGGTAAATTTTATTGTATAGTTTCTGCAAAACTTTAACTAATTTATTTAAACCGTAATTAAAGCAATAACCATATTCTTAGTTTTGTATGTATTAATGTATCTTCAGATTTCTACAATAGCTACGGTTGAAACTTCCTTCTTATCCATTAAATGATTTTCCATTCTATGAACTCTTTTGATGAAGAAGCACACAACCGATAAAAAAGGTAGAATATAATATCCTTTGTGCCTATTAATCAGAAGTTGATACTAATTTTATGACTTAATTTATTAATTTTTCTGCTTCTCTTTCTTACAGTGAATACAAAACCATTGTTCAAGTATCTTCAGAAAATGTCCCGGCAAAACTTTAAACTGATGCAGGCAGTCAATAGTGAAAGACATCACAAATGCATAACCACAAAAGTAACACAATTCTATATGAAACGTTGAATGGATGGCTTGTATTATATTTAGCCTATGTGCAGCAAATTTAGATGCCAGCCAAAGGAGGATGGCTTGCCCCTGCTGAGTCTGGTTCCTCCCAAGGTTTCTCCCTATACCTTTCTGCTGCTGATGCTCCTCTTCGCTAATTTAGGGAGTTTTTCCTTGCCACTGTTGCCGTCTGGCTTGCTCACTGGGGCTTTAAGGCACAATATTTTCAATGTAAATGGTGTAAAGTGTTTTTTAAAGAACAATAAATACATGATGAATTTGAATCTACTTCTGTCTTTGCTTTCATAAACCTCCATGTACTCCGTCAATGTCCTTTTTGTTTACTGATCTACATTAGATGTTCTAAGTAGAATTTGTTTATATCTAAAAAATTTAATTGACCTCTCTGAGCACAATTCATAGCACACTATTACATAGAGGGTTGTGGTGATTGTTGATCAGATGTTCTATTATAATGTCACCTCACAGAGTAATTTGAAACCTGTGAGCACAATTCTTATCATATGAAACATTTGGCACATGGTTACTATAATGTTCAAGATATGGCTTTATATAAAAAGGAATACCGATTAAGCAAACTTGCATGCTAAAAAAAATTATGTTTTTAAAGTGTAGTGCGGAGCAAAAACCGCAAATACAGCAGCAATATAATATACATAAACAAGTTGAAGTAAAGAAATTCAAAAATGAACAGAAGTTTGTGAAAATAAACAATGAATTACTGCTTCAATACACTCATGAAACAACAAACACCATATTGACCACTGAGGGTTAGAATCGACAGCTTAGAGTGCACCACTCAGTTGACTACACAGCATACTGCATAAAACGGATTAAGGTGTGAGAACGATCTCCCAACTTCAAAATCAAACAGAACTTCAGATGAGAAAAAACAAAAACATACTTTTGGTTCAATGCAATCACACAGAAAATCCAATGTCTTGATCAGAAGTAACCTTCAGCACTCTGGATTCAAACACAATCTCACGGGTTTGGGACCAGTGCCTGAACAGAGTGAGCCACATTAGTTAATGCAAAATTGACAAACCACAGAAGAGAGGTTAAGGTGTGAGAATGATCTCTCAAAAGCCCAAAATAACATTTTAGCCAGATTAGCATGCTACGCTAAAAAATACTAACGTTGCTCGAAGTTAACCAGATAGCTCAAGAGACCCATTAGAGTGAATAGAAATGTGTTAGCATTTTAGCTAATTAGCATGCTAAGCTAACTAGCATAAATAAACAAGCAGAATCGGAATGACCCAAAGAATCCATAGACACCAAAATCATAATTTTCTGATAAATTGTTCAGAAGGTATAAGCAAAAAAGTAAATTTTTGGTATCTTAACACCCATAGGTGGCGCTATTCCCAACTTTGGCATGTAACCTCAGATCATGGTGTAGATGAAGTGTACCAAGTTTGGTTTCGATTGATCAAAGTTTGGCCGAGATACAGCATTTCAACCAATTTTAGGTCAACCTCATTAAGTTCACAATTGAATAACTTTTGAACAAAGACGAAAATAAAAAATCTGTTCAGTCATTTCTATGCGGCTCAGTCCAAAGAACATATGAGCCAAATTTCAGAAGAATTAGACCAATTTTGAAGGAGTAGTGTTTAGACTGAATACTGTAATTTTCAAAATGGCCGTTACTGTAATGGGCGGAGTCTTGATGTAAGGTGTGGAATGGAATCTCCATGAAGAGACAAAATAAATGTACTAAGTTTTATTTTCATAGAATTAGTGGTTCAAGAGTTATTAACGTTTGAATGTTTGGACTGCTGGTGGCGCTATAGAGTTGGGCCTATATAGGCCTATAATAGATGGCTATTATATAGCCATACTTCCAGCACATGGTGTTGATGATGCCTATCAATTTTTGTGAAGATTTGTACAGTAGTTCAAAAGTTATAGCAATTTTTGACAAATTTCAAAATGGCGGACGGGTGGTCCAGGTGGTCTTGACAAAATTGACATCCACAGATTCGAAATGATCTACAGAAACCATAGACATCAAGATCATAATTTTCTGATGAATTGTTCAGAAGTTATAAGCAAAAAAGTGCATTTTTTGTATCTCAACACCCATAGGTGGCGCTATTCCCAAATTTGGCATGGACCCCCAGATCATGATGTAGATAAAGAGTACCAAGTTTGGTTTCGATTGATCAAAGTTTGGCCGAGATGCAGCATCTGAACCGGTTTTACGTCCACATCATTAAGTTCACAGCATCATAACTTTTTTTTTTCACTAGTGTTCAAAAAATTCTGTTCAGTCAATTCTGTGCGGCTCAGTCCAAAGAACATCTGAGCCAAATTTCAGAAGAATTGGACCAATTTTGAAGGAGGAGTATTGCTTAGACTGAATACTGTACTTTTCAAAATGGCCGCTACTGTAATGGGTGGAGTCTTGATGTAAGATATGGAATGGAATCTCCATGAAGAGATTGATCAGCTGTACTAAGTTTTATTTTAACAGAATTAGTGGTTCAAAAGTTATTAACGTTTGAATGTTGAATTTTTGGACTGCTGGTGGCGCTGTAGAGTTTGGCCTAGAGACCCCAAAGTTGGTCAGATCACTAATATTGACCAGTTCTACAAGTGTGCCAAATTTTATCATTTTCCCATGTTCCCTTCATAGGGCTGCCGTAGACCCCCATTGAGGAGGAGGAGGAGGAGGAGGAGGAGCAGAAGAAGAAGAAGAAGAAGAAGAAGAAGAAGAAAACATACAGATACAATAGGGGCTACAGCCCTCTGGGCTTGGCCCCTAATAATAATAATAATAATAATAATTAAAATAATAAAAAACTACTGAACTATTATTAAATAAAAAACATTGCTGGTTCTGAATGTCTTATAACTGTTATTTTTCAAACAAAATAATAGTACTATATTATCCCTGTATTCGTCATCTTGGACAAATGAGAGCTTGTTTTCTATTAAAGATACAGCCAAAACAAGGTTTCTCAGAAGACAAAGATTAAAAATATGTCTAGCCTTGTGTTTATTCTATAAACAAAGATCAAACGTAGGGCATTTGTCATTATTCTTAACAATCAGACTGTTGACAGTCCTTCTCTGTGAGAGTGTCTAGTGCATATTGTCAGTCTCATCCAGTCTTTTCCTATGGTCTGAACTCAAGTGACACACAGCTAAGCACCACTGAATTTAATTACTGAAGAATCCATTTTACACTTTATATCAATTCTGTAGCATATCAGACCCAAACAAGACAAATTAAAGAGCCGATCAGGATGGTGGTTGAAACACGAGCCGAATTCCTTAGAAAGGCAAGAGGATGTTGTAAATCATTCCTAGTGCCACAAGTCAGAACAATTAATGACAATTTTGTTTCCTTCTAAAGGGATTGAAACATTTAGTTCTATTAGCTTTACTATTCGGAGAAGAGATTGCCAAATTTGGGGCAAGTAATCAAGATGCAACACCGGCCATCACATGTAAACCCATGAGAGTAATAAACAAGATCCTTGGATCGACTTCGCCCACCTAGCAGAACCAGACTGAAATTCCTATGGGAACCTTTTAACCTCTGGTCCCCACAGAACATCCTTATGTTGGCACAGAATTGCACAGGAACGGTCTTTTATAGTGAACTAAATGAACTCAAAAGGACTTCTAAAGGAATATCCATCCATTGCTTAACTCCAAATCATCTATGAAACCCACATATTTGACTATCATATTTCTAATCACTTATTGTGTATGCCTTTTTAATAACTATTGAATAGTTTAAGGATACACATTCATGTTTAAAATGTTTCTGACCATCAGTTGTTTGTCAAATGTATCATATTCTTCTTCTAGAAATCATGTCGAAAATTATACCCTGCAAGAGCGGGAAAATTCGGACCACGTGCTTGATAAGATAACATATGATTTATGATACCCCGAGCAAAGACAATATCTAACTGGTCAAGACAACATTTGAGGTGTGGCTAAAAGGCCAGTTTAAATACTCAGGACACCATCAAATTCTGCTTTTTAGTCATGCTTGTCATCACTGTTAGCGTTCTTTGAGCGCTGTTCAAGCATGCTTCATCCTGCATGCTTGCTGCTACTTCGCCACGATGAAAAGAAACTTTACTCATCAAACTTTACTTCTGTTCTTTTACTTTAGTTTCTTTTCTTTTCTGTTGAGAGTTTCGTGTTATGAGATAAGTTTTGTAACGCCGTGTCTCCGAGTCTGACCTCGAGTGCCCGTTCAACTTCAACCAGCCACACAACTCTGTGTCTTCAGGCAACGCCAAACCACGGGCTTCCCAAAACGTCTCTTCAACCACTACTGAACTTCCAGCCAATCAGCAACCCCGGGAAACCCCCTTTTCAATGACAACAAAGGGAACCCCCGTTACACAGGCAACACAACTACCTCCAAACTGATCTATACTGAAGTATCTAATATAATTTTAACCTCATTGACGAACTCAACATGAGGGTTAATTAAGTGATTGATGGCTATTCATGTCTATGCAATTTCACGTATTGCTGTAAACTTGGGATTCCACATTTTCATTCTCTTAAACTTGTTCTTCCCTAACTTTCTATCTTCCTGCAACTTGTGTGAATGTGTGTGCTAATGTGTTAGATTAGTTTATATGTCTTAGATTTATCTAATATAGCCTTATTCATATTGAAAAGAGAAGTATCTTGTGTTTTGTGCTCACAAGTTGATGTATTAAACTGCCGATCTTGTTACTGTTAATTAATAATGTTTTCACTATACTTTGGATTTTAATATCCAGTGCAGATTTGATGTTAAATGGCTCGTTCAGTGAATCGCAGGGCGTCTCAGTGATCAGCCGTGAAACAGTGATTCTGTTCAAATTCCCTTACAATTCTAACAACAATCCAGTAAAAAAAAAAAAAAAACTTTTATTGCATGACATTTAATGTAAAATGAGCACAGTAATGAAGGAAAGGGACTCCGTGTTGGTCCCATATAATGGATAGATGAAAAAAAACACGCATAGCAACACTCACACAAATGTTGGTAAATTCCTGGGGCATTTTTCAGGTCCATAGCATGACAACATACTAGTCTGGAATTGTGTCTCAAACACACTCAGTAGGGAACAAATCTGCTTACATAGAGAAATGAAAGAGGCATGACAGAGGCCCATATGATCTCAGCTGAGATCACTAAATCACTAAAGAAAGAAGACAAGCCAGATGTGCGCACAAAAACAACAACAAAAATGTTAACATCAGCAGATTAGCCTTCAGAGGCTATCTGGCCACAACTTTTGAAAGGAAAAGTAAGGAAAGGAATATCTTCAAAGGAACATATTTAAAGAAACGCACAAAGGGAGGAGGACAAAATTGTCATGCCAATTTACAAACCCAATTCCAAAAAAGTTGGGGCACTATTTTCAGTAAAAAAAAAAAAAAGAAATGGAATAATTTACAAATCTCATAAAATTATATTTTATTCTCTATAGAATATAGATAACATATCAAATTTTGAAAGTGAGACATTTTGAAATATCATGCCAAATATTGGCTCATTTTGGATTTCATGAGAGCTACACATTCCAAAAATGTTGGGGCAGGTAGCAATAGGAGGACGGAAAAGTTAAATATGCATATAAGGAACAGCTGGACTTATTAGGTCAATTGGCAACATGATTTGGTATAAACAGAGCCTCTCAGAGTGGCAGTGTCTCTCAGAAGTCAAGATAGGCAGAGGATCACCAATTCCCCCAATGCTGCGGTGAAAATATACGTACATGGCAATGTTACAGTGTTTGGTCTTGGCAGAATAGATCTAATATGCTGCTGCAGCAAAGCAAGTACCGAGAATTGCTCCTGGAAATACATCCACAGACACACTGCTGCACATATAACTCATAAAATTACCCCATATTAAACATACATGAAGTTGAAGTGAAGCTGGAGAAGGTGAAGGGTTTCTGAAGAATTTGGTTAACCTTTTTTTTTTTAAGATATCCTTGTAACATTGTAATTAAATTGTAATAAAATATTGTGTCATATTAACTAAAAACATCTATTATATTGGGTTAAGGATTGGTTTAGGGTTATTCATGCAAACGTTTACTGTTATTAATATAGTAATTACATGTACATTTTTACAAGGACACTGAATTTTTGTTTCTGGGTGACTTGTCCCTTCTATTCTCAGTTCCTTTGACAGCTGTGGCTGTGGTACAAGTACATTGGCTGTGACAGGTGTATTCCCAAATGTCAGCATGATAGATTGCTTGGAGGCTGAATGGGTGAATCTCTGAGATCACTCAGCAATCTCAATCAGGAAATTGAACACTGGTTTGGATTACACAGAGCTGTCATACCAGGAAAATAAAAATGAATGAAGATCCCAGAGAGGAAATGAGGCAGGGTGTAAGGCTTGTAGAAGACACAGTCTGATGTACGCCAAAGCAATCGAGGGGTATTCAGTGATGAATGGGCTGCTATGCAATGTGCCAGATTTGCTTAATGCAGCTAAGAACCACATTTTGCTGATCCTCACAACACAATGGTGGCCATGAATCTTAAATCGCATGAACCTACACCATTGCAGAACATGCAATAAATGCTAATCACACATGCCTGCCAGACTTAAGTCTTACCAGCTCTTTGGAAAGATGAGCTCCAACAGATCAATAGGTCTTAAACTAGGTGATAAATCAAGTGATTTTTGCACATCAAAACATGTCTGCACATGACAATCACTACTTCTCAGGAAAGAGTGAAGGTTAATTACAGAGGTAATTAGCATATGACCAGACTTGCTATACAGCACTACCCAAGCTTTAATATTATGACCCTCACAGTAGTGGTTACAACCTCAAACAGATGTGCTTGTGGATGGCCACTCAACACAGCTGGAATGAGAGCTTAAGCAGTTGGCCCACAGTTCCACAGTTTTATGGAAATCTGACTCAGCGATATGTGTGGCTGGCTCATTGGTTAAACAGCTGAATACTGTAAACATCTATGCGACCTCCATTATGCTTTGTACAACAAGAATCCATTAAAAACCAATAAAACATCAGCTATCATCATGCCATTGTAGCAAACTAAAACACTGACCTGGAGAAAAAAGTTAGATGATTATGAGAAAACAAATGTGTAGCTACAGTGAGTGAATACAATAACATCTGAAATGGCTACTTAATGTAATCATGTTTTATTTTTTGCTTTTCTTGTAAAAATCCATTTACTTCTAATACAGAAACATCAGTCCAATCAACTTCATCAATGCTGTTCACATATAATCCAACACTCAGACCTATTATTAATCAGCTTGTCCAATCTGCAGTCATTAGCATTCAGGGAGCTTAATTTATTTCCCAAGTCTCTTTGTTCTAATGAGTACCAGAAAAGTCTTTAGCATACCCAGGGCAGAATTCTTCATCATGTTTCCGTCCCTCTAGGGCAGTGATTTTCAAACGTTTTAAAATGACTCTATTTTTGGTTTAGTTTTTTTAATGCAATATTTTATATATATTTTAATGGTGGGCATAGATTACATTTTTAAATCTAGATTAATCTCACTGTGATCTTGAATTTAATCTAGATTAATCTTGATCAAAATGGCTCATTTGAATTTCTGCCGAAGTCATTCAGAATATGTGTGTTACCCAAATAAAATTGACAAACATTAAGTCTTTGAGAAGGGGTTTATCAAGCTAGGTGGTGCATTAGAAAAGGGGCTCATCTCCTGTTTACAAAATGCATCACAATGTGCTTGAAAAAGCTGTAAACTAATTCCACATTGCACAAGGTGCAAACAACCTTACGCCTGTTTCACACATAGTGTCTGCAGTGCGTATGGGTTTCATATTTTTTTTACGCACCCATGTTAACTGATTCCAGTTGCATTCCAGGAGTGTTGCGTTTGCAGCAGTGCAGCGATCGTTTACGTACCGAGTAGTGGACTGCAAACGCGTCCTGTGTGAAAGCACATCGAGTCCGTGCTGCACCACATACGTAACGCATACAAATTGTTTAATTTGTATGTTCATTTATTTTTATTTATTTGTGCTATTTACACAATGTTTAAGTTTTTTTCAAGTTTTAGGTGTCAAGGTACAGAAACCAAATAATTAAATGTAAAATAGCACTGGATAGTCTTCAATGTAAAAATGAAATATACAATCAAACCTACATTTATTCAGTGAGTGATTTTCATTTTCATTTTCTTAGATTAACATTACAGCAGCCAGTAGCTAAATTAGGCACGATCACTTTAAGAGATGTATAATATAATACACATCCCATTTTTTTCCTCAACTGTTTACTTTCACTTAAGAAATAACTGACAGTTTTTTCGATCATAATATCCAAGGTGGATATTTTGACATATTTTGTATGTATTTGTCGGCACAAGAGCAAAAATAAGCAAATTCAATGTTCAAGTGTTTTGAGACTCCTTTCTCTGCGTGAGCCCTGAACACCAGAACACTGCGAGTACTGAATTGGGCTCTTTCACATCTTTTTGTTTGTTCAAACTGCGATTTGTATTTGCTTTAATGTTTAAATCGACAAGAGGTAAGGCTTAAAATCACGTGAAAAAGATAAGCTTTCATGACGATGCGCAGCAGTGGCCCGTCAACTGTCCTGAGCATCTTTATAGGCTGGCCTATGAGAATAGATTAACGGCGATAGTTTTTTTAATTGCCCGATAAGAGTCTCACGTTAACGCATGTTAACGCCGATAACGGCCCACCACTAATAATAATAATTATATATATATATATATATATATATATATATATATATATATATATATATATATATATATAAAAGTTACATACACTCACCTAAATATTATTAGGAACACCTGTTCAATTTCTCAATGCAATTATCTAATCAACCAATCACATGGCAGTTGCTTCAATGCATTCAGGAGTGTGGTCCTGGTCAAGACAATCTCCTGAACTCCAAACTGAATGTCAGAATGGGAAAGAAAGGTGATTTAAGCAATTTTGAGCGTGGCATGGTTGTTGGTGCCAGACGGGCCGGTCTGAGTATTTCACAATCTGCTCAGTTACTGGGATTTTCACGCACAAACATCTCTAGGGTTTACAAAGAATGGTGTGAAAAGGGAAAAATATCCAGTATGTGGCAGTCCTGTAGGCGAAAATGGAGGCTACCATTTGCACGAGCTCCCCAAAGTTGGACAGTTGAAGACTGGAAAAATGTTGCCTGGTCTGATGAGTCTCGATTTCTGAGAAATTCAGATGGTAGAGTCAGAATTTGGCGTAAACAGAAGGAGAACATGGATCCATCATGCCTTGTTACCACTGTGCAGACTGGTGGTGGGGGTGTAATGGTGTGGGGGGTGTTTTCTTGGCACACTTTAGGCCCCTTAGTGCCAATTGGGTTTCGTTTAAATGCCACGGCCTACCTGAGCATTGTTTCTGACCATATCCATACCTTTATGACCACCATATACCCATCCTCCGATGGCTACTTCATCAGAATAATGCACCATGTCACAACGCTTGAATCATTTCAAATAGGTTTCTTGAAGATGACAATGAGTTCACTGTACTAAAATGGCCCCCACAGTCACCAGATATCAACCCAATGGAGCATCTTTTGGCATCTTTGCTCATAGAGCATGATTTCTAAAGAATGCTTTCAGCACCTTGATGAATCAATGCCACGTAGAATTAAGGCAGTTCTGAAGGCGAAAGGGGGTCAAGCACAGTATTAGTATGGTGTTCCTAATAATCCTTTAGGTGAGTGTATATATGGGATCAGTGGCATAGCCACGGGTGTGCCAGGGTTTTCTAAAAATAGATGCAGAATATTTTTTTATAGTTTATTGTTGTTTACCTCTATTTCTTCATTTAAAATTAAATTTCAATTTCAACCAATTTTTCGTAAAAAAATCAAATACATACCTGCCGATATTTGGACTGCCAACCAGCCGCTAGACTGTGATGTGTGACCCCCAGCATCTTGGGAGACGTTTGCTGCACATTCTAAAAATAATAGAGAATCTTTAACTAAATGTTGCTAGCTAGTAATATGTCACAGAGCTGGACATTAGAGCACAGATTTTCTGCTGACTGCAAAGAGAGAAAACAACCTGTGCATGTTAACATGGAGCTACTGAGCCTGATGAGCACATCTGTTAGATGGTCCGGCTGCAGGCATTAGAGGAAACACCAGAGACCACCAGCCTGTGTGTTAGGCCTCTTTACTGACCGCAACTAAACAGAGGTCAGCAGACACGCTTAGCCCATAAGGTGTCTTTGTACAATGGTCAGAATCATGCAGTGTTATTGAATCTGCTCAAGTCAATGTGGAGTACTAATGGTAGAACCAATTTTGACTTATTTGGGTCAAATGAACCATTAACACACTGTTTCCATAACTGGCCATTTACAGGACTCAAATGGAGCAGATACAGACCATCTAATATTCACATCAGCAATTTTGGAATGAAACTGGACATCTGTGGAGGTATCCAAATATCTGGTCATTCCGGTTTATTGGAATGTGCTGTGTTGGCACTATTATGATAAGGCCAATATGTGCTTTCCTCTGTGTGGTTGATAATCTCGTAGATTGCCTGTGACTTGATGTTGGGCGCAAGAGGGGGCGAAATTCAACACGTCACGGAAAATGGGAAAACATCTGTTGGAACCATATGTGGCGTTTCCATGGAAACCAGGAATGGGAAAAGAAGATGATGAGAGAAGAAAAAGGAAGATTATAGGAGATGAGAAATTAAAAGATAAGGAATGACACGCAAATGCTCTTGCTACTTTCGGATGCCACAGACCGCCACACATCATGCAAGCCTTATGAAGGATTCCTCAAATATATAAAGGCATTTACAGTATATTTATTTTTTCACATGTAAATACCTTCAAACACACTACTGTTCAAAGGTTTGGGGTTGGTAGTTTAATCTGTTTTCAAATGTAATTTATTTCTGTGAAGGCAAACCTGAATCTTCATCATCATTACTCCACTCTTCAGTATCACATGATCCTAGAGAAATCCTTCTAATATGCTAATTTGGTGCTCAAGAAACTATTATTATTATTATTATTATTATTATTGTTATTATTGATTATTATTATTGTCAATATTAAAAACAGTTGTGCTGCTTAAGAATTTTTGTGTGAACCATGATACAATTTTTAAAATGATTATTTGATGAACAGAAAGTTAAAAAGAAACGCATTTATTTACAACTAATAGAATATAATTAGCGATTGAAAATATTTTACTGTCACTTTTTATCTGTTGAATGCATTCTGGATGAATAAAATTTACTACATTTTAACTGAATAGTATTATTATTATTATTATTATTATTATTATTATTAGTGTGGCTTTAAAAATCTTTTTTTAAATTATAAAAATAATAATAATAATAATTCAAACTTACAAATAAATAAAGCACATACATATGCATGCATCTTTACACAAGCCCAATATCAGCATGCAATGGCAACCTACCCTAAAGATCCTCCCCTCCAAATCCCATCACAAGCAGTAACAGGAGACTCATTTGAGACACATTACTACCAGGTGTAAACACACATCTGCTTCATACAATCACCCGAAATGGAGGTCAAAAACAGAACAGGACAGAGCAAGGGAGAATTATTAAACTAGCACATGTCCCGTTGCCTCATTTACAGTATGTGAGGGCTGTTGGTCTGTGCATGGCTGCAAATTTGAGATACGGAGAATTTTGGGGGCCAATGATATTGTACCAGATGTACAACCAAACCCTTCAGAAAACTGCTTTCAATGTTCATTGATCTCGAGTTAAATCAAATCCACTGCTGAACTGTAATGAAGTGCATGAGTACATCTTTCATAATACACTACAATAGTGCATTATGTTCTGCAGCAGGATACAGGTGTCATCCATTAGCTCTTATAAAAAAGACAAAAGGAGCCTGTCATCTAGGCAATGTGGACGAGCCAAGACCACGGTAATGTATAACGCTAATGGGAGGGGGAGTGTAAGAGAAGTGCACACAACAAATTGATGTCTCTAGAGGTTTGAATTCAATCAGTGGCACCACAAAAAGACATATTGAATAAATCAGATAGTGTATTTACAACCATTTGAAACACATTACCTCAGTGACAGAACCAAGTGAGCTGCACTGCTTTCTACTGTCTAGATAGACAGTGTCCTAATTGAAATGGAACCCTTAAAAGTAACATTTTAAATACTGTAGACAGAGCTCTTCGTGTGAAACTCAGTAAACATTTAATTTCAACTGAGTTTGATGCTAGCAGGTGATGACGATTTAGCGCTTATCACGGAACCGGATTTACTGACTAGGTGCACATGATCATATCGTTAGATATATCGCCCAGCCCTACTTCAAGGTCACATCTATTCCACCTCTATTTCTCCATCCTTTCCTCCATCTGAACCCCCATGTTCCTCCATGTTCCACCATCAATGACAAGAGACTTCAGCCTTTCATCTCTGAACTGAATTGTCTTCTCCTTCAGAAAACAAGTAAGTTTCTCTTCATCTCTAGACCTCTGAGAAATCCGTTGGGAGTTCCAGTCAAGCACAGATGTTTCATGTTTTTTAAATGGGCTTTGGAGGCCTGGCTATGTTTTCCTGATCAGGGGAGAGTTCGGTCCTCCACAATAAGAGGAGGAGGATTTGGGGGTGAGGTGGAAGTTGAAATGAGCTCACTGGGGTGGAAAAAAAGAAAATTTCCAGCTCCTTAAACGAAATATTAACTACAACAAAGTCTGAAAACTCATCATGGTTAGTCAGTAATCTTATTCCATTCATATTCCTAACAGAAAGTTTTTGATCCCTGAGAAAGCTGAAGGTATAATTGACAACATGTCATCGAATCCAACATGGACACTGTGTTTTGGATCAGTGGACATGGGCCAGTTAGATCGGTTGCTTCAAACCACCAGCTTCTGACCTAGATTTCAGCTTGAGCTGCAGAAAAGTTGGTGAGTTTAAGAGCTAAGTGGACCTGAACTCACCACCTTATCAATGAGTGATGAACGTTGGATTTCAGATTATTTGATCTTTTTAATTGGGGATACAAAGCCAAAACACATTTCCCCACCTAGGATTTAAAAGAGATTATATAAGTAGTCAAATGAACATCAGAAATCAGGTATACAACATCAATATTAACACTTTAATGCCCGTATTTACTTGTCAATGCCATTTATTTGCTATTCAGAAGGTCGTCTGGTCAATTATAACAAACATACAGAAAGTTAACCAAACCTACCTGACTGCAATTCTTGAAGGAACTGGACATTAGAAATAAAAGACTGAAGTTTATTGGTCCCTTTTAACATTAGTTTACCTTTTAGCTAAACAGCTATTTTGTTAATTGTGGCGAGTGGGGCGGGGCCGAGAGGCGTGGGAACGAGGAGTGAGGCCAGGTGTAGTGATTGGAGATGAGCTACACCTGCGCCCCACCGCCAGTATCGAGTCCCACGTAGGAGATGGAAGGATATAAAACTGGATCGACTATAGTGAAGGACGAGAGAGGACCAGGCCTGGGATATTATTTTATGTTTGCTTTTTATTTGTACGCGTCAGTCGCCGTGAGGGGCTGACGCGCTGTTTTGTGTTTAATTTTGATTATTAAAATGTTTTTGATTGTGCGCCGGTTCCCGCCTCCTTCTTCCCAATGAATAGGGAATTCATATTGTTACAGTGGTGCCGAAGCCCGGGAGAAGGAGGGACGCGCTGCTGAAGATCCCTCGCCGCTGTGGTGAATCCGCGGTGCCCTCGAGCCCTGGACGCTCGAGGCGGTGGGCTGGAGCGAGTTGCCGGGGACGGGCGAACGGCGCCGACTCCTCCGCTCCCTCACGGACGGCAGCCGCCCCTCCATATCGTGGGCGGTCGGCAGCGAGCTCGCCCGTCCCCGGCAACTCGCTCCAGCCCACCGCCTCGAGCGTCCATTGCGGCACATACCTCGCCTGCTCGAGGGCACCGCGGATTCACCACAGCGGCGAGGGATCTTCAGCAGCGCGTCCCTCCTCCTCCCGGGCTTCGGCACCACTGTAACAATATGAATTCCCTATTCATTGGGAAGAAGGAGGCGGGAACCGGCGCACAATCAAAAACATTTTAATAATCAAAATTAAACACAAAACAGCGCGTCAGCCCCTCACGGCGACTGACGCGTACAAATAAAAAGCAAACATAAAATAATATCCCAGGCCTGGTCCTCTCTCGTCCTTCACTATAGTCGATCCAGTTTTATATCCTTCCATCTCCTACGTGGGACTCGATACTGGCGGTGGGGCGCAGGTGTAGCTCATCTCCAATCACTACACCTGGCCTCACTCCTCGTTCCCACGCCTCTCGGCCCCGCCCCACTCGCCACATTAATCTTTCAAACTTTATGTGAACAAACAACCTTCAATAAAAATGTACTTCAGGGATCATATACAGTATAATCAGTTTAATGAATTTTAGGCAAGGGTTAATTCTAATTGATTTTAAATGGACACACGGCACCATCTGCAATGATACAACCAACTGCCAAGCCTCAAAGAAAGATGTTAAAGAATGACTGAGAAGGAAGAATTCATCCAGTTACAAACTAGCATATAAAGCAGGTGCTACAGAATTAAATCAGTACAAATCGTATCGTAAGACTCTCTGTATTGAAGTTAAACTTTATTCCTTCATCTGTGTTAGTTCTTGCTAATTTCCCTCTTGTCTCACAGAGCGAATGGTGCATTGCAGGAATGCCACTAGCACTGCATCATAGTGGGCTGTGAGGGGCTTGTAAATGCTCTCATTTGCTCACTCCCAGAGCTCTGTCATTATCCTGACAGCAATTTTATGTTTCCTCCGCAAACCACCTGCCAAAATACATGACCATGATGTGTTACATCATTCCGCCCCATTCCACAGGCTTTCAGAAGTAGGACACAGCACTGCAGTCTTAATCCTTGTGTAAAGCAACTACAGAGTCTCTTGAGGTTCAGAGAATCATTCCCATGGGGTATTAATGATGAGATGATTCTGACCTCTTGGTCTTTCAGAATAATGGGCACTGTAGTCTGTATTCATCTTTAATTTGCGTTGCAGAGAAGAAATGATGATTTAGTGGCATTTACTGGGTCACCGAGTGCGGAAGGAGTGATGCCAAACCAAACTGTCTTTAAAAGGACTGCTGGGAAAGAATTGTTATTATTTTTTTTAATGGGTAAAGATTTTTCCAGTTGTCCTTGTGCCCGATACTTATATCTCAGCCTTACACCATAGATATTGATGGACATCTCATTTCTTGTGAGACCTTGATCAGACATAAGATTTTGTTTGTGGTAGATGTATATGATAATTTATATTTTTGGGTGAATTTGTACTTTAACCCACTAATGCTTAAACCATGACATATTACCATGACAAATCTGGGGGTTACCTCTGACTCCGCACTCAAGTTTGATAAACAGATAAATTCAGTAGTCAAAACCGGTTTCTTCCATTTAAGATTGCTATAAAAAGCCAAGAGTTTTTTTTTTTTTTTTTTTTGTCATTTCAATAGTCAGAGAGAGTGATCCAAGATTTTGTGTCCTCACAGCTCGATTATTGTTATACCCTTTATATGGGAATAAGTTGATCAAACATAAATTGACTCCAGATGGTTCAAAATGTGCATGAAAGACGTTTGACTGGCACACACAGATTTGATCATATCTCCCCCATATTATGCTATTTGCACTGGTTGCCGGTCTGTTTTAAGCCCAAATATATCTGCTAGACCGCTGAATTTCTAGACTGAAGCTGAGGGGTGACCGTGACTTTTCAGTTGTTGGGCCAAAACAATTGTCTCCCAATCTCCCTCCGATTAGTTCCTTCAGAATTCAGAGACCAGATCTCCCAATTCACAATCGGAGGCTCCCAAAGATCAACACACAATGGCCTCCGTTTTGCTCTCATTTAGCGGTAAAAAAGGAAATTAAACACTTATTCAGAGATTTAAAGCCTCTTTTATCATTTTTCCTCAAGGGCAGATAGATTTGGGTGTCATCAGCATAAAAATTAAATGACACACCATGCTTGGTAAGAATGGACCCTAGAGGAAGCATATACAATGAGAACAGAACAGGAGCCAAAATGGAGCCCTGGGGAACTCCAAAAACAGAAAACATCCTGTCTTCAAGATGGGATTTAAACCATTCAAGAGTGCAACCTGTATTGCCCACACATTTTTCAAGGCGTGATATAATGATTCGATTTTAATTTTGTTCAAATTTGACAAACAGCCTATGGACGGGTTCAAAATTACAAAAAAAAAAATCTGAGATATACATTTTGTAAGCCTTGACTCGACCTTGATTGACCTTGATTTCGGGGGCGGGTTGGGGGGGGGCGGTGTTGTCTAGCCTTTTATGGTTATAGAGGTAAGAACCAAACCACAAATTGTTTTATAATCCAAAGAATAAAATATGTGTGTCTGTGTGCCTATGAGTCGCTGTGTACCATACTGCCAAGCTTGGAATCTCGAATGCCAAGAAACTTTTAGGACAAAAAAACAAAAAAATAAGAATAAGATTACAAAGAATAAAAAAACAGCAGAAACACAATTCCAACGCTGGAAATTAGCTTTGGTATCGGGACCCCCAAAATAATAGCTCAGCCTTTCTGAAGTGTGAGAATACACTAATACATAGGTGGGATTTTCATAAGATTGATCAAACTGGCACTGAAAAACATTCAATACCAGCCACATGCTCCTGCTTCCACTCTCATACAGACCTGATCACATTAAGACAATGAGATTGGAGGACATATAATAAGAAACCCACATCCACAGGTGCATGAAGATTATAATTACAATTCAAACTGATATTGGAACCACTTACTAGAGGCCAAATGTTTATTTATGCCCTTACTGATCCAAGAACCCACAATCACTCAGAAAAGCAAGAGAAATCCTCTCCACAACAACTCACACTTTTTGAGGTGTCTAACAGCTAAAGTTTAAATAAGAGTTTTGAACAGACTCTTAACCCAAGTATAAAAGCTACACAAGTATGAGCGAGTGCTGCTTGATAATCCGCAACTTAAAAGGAATACTCTAACGCAAAAATGAAAATTGTTATTATTCACTTAACCCCATGTCGTTCCAAAGCCGTAAAAGCTTTGTGCGTCTTTGGAACACAATTTAAGATATTTTGGATGAAAACAGGGAGGCTTGAGACTGTCCCATAAACTGCCCAATAAATAACAATGTAAGGTCCAGGAAGCAACACTTTTTAATGGGCATTAAAAAATCAAAATAAAATCACACACACTCATATGATAAGAGAGGAAAGGCTGCGTCACTTCTAACCTTGAGCTGATGTCACAAAAATGTGATGCTTCAGTTCCCCTCTGAGAAGCCATATGAATAGCGCGGGTGATAGTGGCTGAGAAGCAGAGTGTGTAATCTAATTGTGCCTCAGTATCACCAGTGTGTGATCCCCATCTCTCTCACGCCTCAGCACTCGATGTCATATTAATGCAAAATATCACATCTGCAACTGAGGAGGTGCTGCTCATCTCAGAGTTTAATGATGCTCGAGCTCAATGCTTATTCATGTGTGCTAGACCTGATTGTTTCAGTCACTGTCTTCAGGGTTCAGACCTGACAAAGTAAAATGTTTGGACACAGTCTATCAACCTTCATTTGTGTGCAATGGTACTATAATACCGACAATACATGCAATAAAAATCAATTACATCATTTTATGAAAGCATATTCCATAGAAGTGAAAAAGAAATCCACCTTAATCTCCACATAAGTCAAATTTGTTGTAATGTCCCCGTCAGTGATCCATCCTTTCCACTCTGACCTCTGGAATAGCCATAAATTCCAGATTTTTCGATTCAATAAAGATGGGGGCTACGAGGAACACTTCTGACAGAGTTCCCAGGGTTCCTCTGGGATATCTTCAGCCTGAGGCTAAGCTATAAATCCAGCATGCTAAAAGTCAGATGGAGTAGAAGAGTCAGCATTTTGAACCATAAACTGTAGGATGCCTGTCACTGTGAAATATAAAGCCAAAAATGGAGAGTATCTGCACACACATGCTACATATGTTGAGTGACACTTGCTGGTTGTCAAGTTACTGTGACACTGATAGTGGTGTAACTTATTGGTTAAACATCTAGGGCGGTAATTGAAAAACTTAGTTTTAGTTCAAGTATCAGAAGGGGCAAATCAACAAACCATCACCACGGTGTCATTCAGGAATGCATTTAACCTTCCTTTAAGATGGGAATAACTCAATAAAAAGTGCACTGCTAGTTGTTTAAGTACAAGCATCAGCTAAATTCCTTATCTCGAAAACTGGTGACAGGCACAAAGCTCGGTTACAAGCACACATATTGTACACAAAACCAACTCCTCCAAAAGTGTTTTTTTATTTATTTATTTTTTTTTAAAGAGTTTGTCTTTTTAATCAATTTTGTTCAAGGCTCTAAATTTCCAGTAAACTAAATATTCACAAGCAGACCTTTTAGCGCAATTAGGCTGTAAGTACATTTTTCTATTCAGCATGATGATTTTTAAAGTGACTGAAAACCTCTGTAGTCCCACTGTAAGCAATCAGCTTTCGAAAAAAGTAAAATCGGTATAAAATAGGGTATCACTCATGTATTTTTATGTTGTAGAATAAAAAGGGTAGGATCTTGAGCTTGGGTTAACCAAAGGCCAAAGTTAATAAAAAATCCATTCATGCAACCCATTGACTTTGGGATGATGGAACCAGAAGTGCACTGAAGCACTCTGTATTCAGCTTTTTAATTTATGTCTGTAAAGTAATCAGTAATTTTTACTTTTGGTAGACAAATATTCTGATTAACCTTTACATAAATAGACAAATAAATACCACATATTTTTGCATGCACCAGTTTGAGACTGCCGTATTGACATAACATAATATGGATTCTTTTTTCTTTGTCTTTTTTTCCCACGATGAAATATAACATTGATTTGACCAGTGGGAGGTTCTTGGCCAGAACATACTGCAGTGTGGACTAGACTTCATATTGATATTAAAAAGTCTGGCTGAAAACACAAATCCTTCAGGAGCAGTAACTAATTTCTTACTGAAATGAATTTTCAAATTATCTTATTCCAGAAGTTTAAGTATTTAATAAGTTAACTTTCTGTGCACATGCATGAACCAGACACGGTGTCGGACATCAGCTTTCATTATATGCAGAAGCCGAGCAACACTGACACATTAATCCAAAATACAGGAACGGAGCCATGAGAAATCAATATTCTGAGTCACTGACTGGTCAAAAGGCATTTGTGCAGGATGCTGATCGCATTTGGATGAGCGATCAGACCAAAAGCCAAAGCCATTGCCAGTTTGATAATTAGTGTTTAGTAGGTGGGCTCAAGTTGCCATTCATCCTCAGCCAAAGGTGCCATGTTTCCAACAGGCGTTGCCACAGGAACACCAGCTGGTGCCGCGGACCAGCCGAACCTGGCTGACAGCCAATAAGACAGATGCACATGGTGACCTGCAAAGGCTGCTGGGATATCAGACACGGATTTACCCAGACAGCTGGGAAAATGGTTGGCAGGGACTGAAAGAAAGAAAGATATGAAGACGGAGAGCATCTCAGAAAAAAAGACAAAGGAACAGATGGATGAGATGCAGCATGTAGTAAAACATCCCCAAATACCAGCACCAGCACCGATCAAACTGACCATCCTTTGCTAACCACTTATAAGTATTCCCTGTAAAACTGGGGTGTCCAATACTGCTCCTGGATGACCAAAGTCCTGCAGAGTTTATCTCCGACCAGCCTGGAAGATTCTGATAATCCTAAAGACCTTGATTAGCTGGTTCAGGTGTGTTTAATTAGGATTGGATTAGACACCCCTGTCCTAAGATACATTCTTTTAACTTCCACATTGTGACACATTTCCAAACCAAATCGTTGAAATCCAACTTATTCAGATATAAAATGTCATACTTTAATTGTACAACATCTGTAATGGGGTGGAAGACATACCAAATAAAACAACACAGTAGACATTTTCAAATGGGTTTAATATTTTGAGAATTGTTTTTACTGCCTGCGTTTACGGCTTTGTATTTTTATTTAATTTTTTACAGCCATGACAAAATAAATTATATTTTATTAAGTTGCAAATTTGCAGCCTGAGCTGAATGTGATTTTGAACATAAAAAAACTAAACTAAATAATGACAAGAAAACACACCTTTGTGAGTCGCAAAAACAACTATACGACGATATATAGCCTGATTCCAGAAGAAATCACTCTTGCAGTATTATAAGCAAAATTTCAATGAAATTTTCCAGGCGAAAAAGGTCCACTGCCCATTGCTGATAGTATAGTGAAGTATGAAGCATGGATAAACATAAGTCACTTTCAAACCAAGCGGTTTTCTGTTGGTCAACACTGAGTCACCAATTTAAACCTGTTGCTAAATCCACCTAGATACATTTTTTGCCCACAAGCAAAAATCCCAATCATGTAGATTTTAATTGACTGAATTTCACCCACCAACCAGCTCACCAATTCAATCAGACAGTATTACTTTCTGTGATATACATCTTAAAATACAGCAGACATTAAGCACTCAAGATTCATTAACTTAAATCAGTAGCACTATTGGCTAGTTGTTCATAGTTTATTACCACGCAATATCTGAATTAACCATGCGTTTATAGTTTTAAATGTGTCATCAAAAGGCCAACTGAACCAAAAAAAAAAAAAACTACCAAACTCTGAAGCGGAGAGCCTTCAGAACGAAGGAATACAGCCATCATGCCCAATTAAAAAGAGAAAAGCCTCAACGCTTGTATGGAAGTTCAGAGCAGATACAATGTTCCTGACTGTTCACCCCTAATTTGCATCATCTTGGAAATGAGTCTGTTTGACTTTAAAATGCAGTAGTTTAAGGTCAAAGTTTGCATTAAGGTGATAAAGTTTTATGTTGCCTTCAGATGGATGGAACTACATAAAAAAAAAAAAATTTGAGGTTTCCCACCTTAATCTTACAAAGAACAGCGCTGCAACTCCCAACTGCAAAGTCACAGACAGGAATATCTGACTTGGGTTGAATTCACTTAGCCTCTGCCATTGTTCATGATGCAGAAGGTGACCGCTCAGTGATTGTCACCCTGTCTCACACAAGCTCCTTTCCCCCGCAAGCTCTTGATTAGATTACTTTTGCCTGTCCCAGGAGTGGCGCAGCACACTCTGAATATTAGCTTTTTGACTGGCCCATAATCAGCTTGAGGAATGATCTAATACTCGGCAGCTAATGGCAACCCCTCTGATGGCTCGCCTTTCTGGAAATTAATTTGGCCTTTTTCACAGACTCGCCCCGCTGACTAAGTCACTCCTCTCAATCTCTTGAACAACACAAGTACACTAACACAACTCAAACAGACAGAAATTATCTTCTACCATTTAGATTAATTATATGTGCCTCATCTTTTTATAGTGAAGTGCAGAAAACCTGAATGAGGTCAGAGGGGAAAACGTTAATTTTCTTCATATTCTCTAAAGTTTGGGTGGAATATGCAGGAAAAATAAAGTGTACTGAGTTTCTACATTATTAGTAAGTCCCAGGCCCAGCACTGAACTGACTTGAGCTTAATAATTTAGAGCCTGACCGATATATCGGCCGTCTGATATTATCGGCCGATATGAGCTTATTGCATTTAAATCGGCATCGGCGTTTATAACGGCCGATGAAACATGAGAAACAGTCTCATGCTTCACTCATGTTATGAGTGTTGCATAGTTTGCCCACCATTTTTGCCTATGTAGGAGATGCCCGTTTATTATTATTATTATAATTCTAATGATGACATGAGTAATGATACATGGTGCGATTATAAATACACATGCTTATTTTTTCTATGTCTCTCTTTCTGCCCTACAGATGGCTGAAAAAGGTGAATCCTGTAGCAGCAAAGTGTGGGACTACTTCTGCAAATACTTTAACTTTAGTGTTATAATTTATTTACAGTACACACACAGACTGTTAAAAGAAGAAAAGTAAAAAGTGTTAAATGTTTAAAATTTGATCATTAAAAAATATATACTTTTGATGTGCAATTGTTTAGTCATTGAGAATATAATCGAAGGCTTTTTTTTTACATAATCTCTTCTGGACAATGGTTTATACAGCCCACATACATAGAACAGGCAGATATTTTGCCATTGAATGTTATGTAAGTGCAGTATATAGGAAATGGGTCTAATATCCAGTTTATTTTCAAAATCAAAATATCGGCTTATAAATCGGCTCTTTTCGAGTTAATATCGGCATCGGCCCCCAAAAAAATCCATATCGGTCGGGCTCTACGCTTGTCTTTTAGAGCTGCTTTACAGCAGAATAGGAACGGTCTCTATAGTTCAGTTTCCATAATTGATTCTGCTTTCCTGTTTATTTCTGTGAAGCTGCTTTGACAAAATATAAGTGCTACATAAATAAACAGGTTTCTGCAGGTTTTGTCAAGGTAAATTTATCATATTATACTTTTTTGAAGATCATTATTTTGTGTATTTGGTGTAACATAATATGTTGACATGATTTAATGTTCAAAAAACTTTTTTTTTTCCAATACTGTACATTATTGTAGGTCCTCTATGCCCCGCCTCTCTCTAACTCGTCGTTTTTTCTACAAAGTCCCTCCTTCCGACAAGCAGAGTCTGCTCTGTTTGGCCAACTGACCAGAGCATTGAGATTGGCCAAACACTGCACTCATCAGAAGTGTAAACATAATCGTGAGGGAATCGCGATTTCGCCATTCCTAACTTTATCTACTTTCAGAAGGCCAAACAAAGTGCTTTTGTTTTTGTCTAGATACACACAGCATCTCCCTGACATAGCTGATTCAACACTAACTGTGGTTACTGAAACCACGGCTTCTTTCTTTGCGTGTACATCTGGGTGGCATTACACAAATATTCCCACATCGTGACATAGATATGTGGGGGCGTGTTTGAATGAGCTGTTATTGGGGCGTGGCAGAGTCTTAACTTTGATAAAGAACATCTTTTTGGTTTTGAAACTTTAGTCTTTGCAACTTTACAGATCTTATCGATGCACAATCAGCTTGTAACACTCCAAAGAGAAAGGAAAACATCAATTCCCATCATATGACCCCTTTAAAACTTTAAGACCAAGTAAAGAATGTAAATTTGATGACTTAATAAAAGGGGACACAAACAAACTGAAAAAAGTGAGGTTATCATTAAAACAAGAAGAAGTATTCGCCAATAGGGAAAACAAGTTAACCATAAAAATGGGAAAACACGTTTCATTTTGCAATGCATGCATCATTTAATGCATGACTTTATCAACGTAAAACTTTCTACTCTTCGACCTTTTTAAGGCCTCAATTTGTGAAAGTCTGAATTAAGACTTTTAAGACCTTTTTAAAACCCGCAGAAACTCTGCGTTTTATTTTTACAGTGTAGGTTGCAACAAGTAACCAAGAAAAGATAACACAAACAGACATAAGTTTCTTACCCTCTTTGTCATCGTGTCGTATGATGGCGTCCTGGATGATGTCTGAAAGCGTGAAGCTGATTTTTTGTTTTTTGCGGTTGGTGGAGCGGGGCTTGGGGAAGCTCTGCTTCTGTAGCGTCCGCTCGCGCTCGAAGTAGACCCGCAGCTGCTCGCAACGCATGCGTCTGACCAGCCTCTGACGCTGGCCCAACGGCAGAGACTCCAGCAGACACTGGTCTATCTCCATGTTCTGCCTGAACACGTTACATAGCTGAAAACAACCTACACCGAGGGAAAGAGGAGAAGATGGTTGAGGGAAGAGATATGAGGGAAGAGTGGGAAAAGGAAGAAAATCAGTTATCAAATACGTAACATGCCTAGTAATAACATTTGACATTTTTCCAATAAAAGTCCTTTAATATATCTCTCAATGTAAAGAGCACAGTTTTCACAAACATATAACGGTTGTCAACATTGATAATAATAAGAAATGTTTCTTGAGCACCAAATCAGCATATCAGAATGATTTATAAAGGATCGTGTAACGAAACTGGTCAAATTTCAGCTTTACCATCACAGGAATAAATTACATTTTAATAGAAAAATAGAAATTGTATTGTTTTTTACTGTATTTTTAATTAAAGAAATGCAGCCTGGTTACGCATAGACTTCTTGAATGGTAATGTATGTGGTCTAAGAAATATTACTTTTTTTTTTCTTTTTTGCATGATTTAAGCTCAAAGTAGCAATTTATGATTATTATTATCATCAGATTTTACTGCAACTTAAAATGTTACCGATACATAATATTGTCAAAAAAGTCTATGCTTTATCCAAACTGACAGCTTTGTTAAACTTATTGTCTTAAAAAGGCATCAAATTTAATTATAATACTGGGTTAATTCTGCTTTGAAAAAGCACATGGTGTCACACTATTTTCTTCACACAATATTTAGGATGCACTAATTCTACTCTAGTTTACTATATAGCAAAGACAGTAAGCATATGAATCATCATGCAGTCTTTCTCTCCTCTGCTTAACCACTAAAGTCAGGACAAGACCGATGACAGATAGATAGATCTGTGTAGTTCTCAAAGCTCTGTCCATTCAAATCTTATCTGGCATCCTCTGCTGAGTAGCATGTCTGTTTAACCTTGAGCGAGCGGAGACTCGCTCCACACACAGCACTAGAGACTGACTCTGCATTTCTCCTGCAGTTGCATGGAACAAAGCCAACGCCATCCCTGTACACACACTGTAAAGAACTGAACTGAACTGAACACTCTAGGATCTGGAAGGGGCTGTAAATAAAGGAGAAAACTGCACCCACTGAGACACATATACTGTAGGTCATTGAAGGGCATTTATTAAACAATTACCGGCATGAACTTCCAAGAGAATTAAACAATTGGGTAAATTATGGAAATCCGGAATAACAAACACTGCAGGATGATTAAACTTAATCCATTATTAACACAGAACTATATGTCCGCAAACAAATTGATGCAGCAGCCACTAAACAAGCTGAATATAAGGAGAACAGAAAGTGCTTCAACCGTGGTCTACTTCAACAAAACAACTTTGATGCACATTCATGAATTCTTCAGTTATGAGATCTCTGCTTTTGAGTTCAGCTTTTATTATTATATAGTAGAGAGAGGATATGTGTGGAAAGAGGAAACGTGCTCTGAATATGACGCTAAAATAAAATCTACAGCAGTGCCAGCAAAAGCTGAACATTTCTGAAGAATAAATAGGAATAGCAATAGTTAATTCATCGTTCCTTACTATTTGATCATGATTCTTATTTCATGTACTTTAAGATGTGCTGGACACACCGCCATATCCCTCGCAGACACGAGAGGATGTATTCACATTTACATTTAAAATGAAATGTGTACGCGGATTAATAATTAAAGGTTTAAAATGTTTGAGTCAAGCTGGCTGCCCTTCTCCTCGAGGTTCATTTGCTGCAATCAGAGCAGCTCAATCATTCTCTCATACATCCCAGATCTATCCTCCGCCTGCAGCTGAGCCGGCGCCAGACGCACACATCATGCATTATGAAGTCACTCACCACCCATCTCACCCGGAGAGAGATGAATAAGAAATAAAGTTAGAAGAGAGAGAGAGAGAGAGAGAGAGAGAGAGAGTGTGTGAGCTCTCCAACTAAAAAGTTTGGATGAATTACAAGAAGTTTATTTGACCTTGCAGACGCGGCCGCTTCTATCACAGCAATCACACGCACATCAATCCCCTTCCTCGAGGCGGTGTTTCAGGAATGACAGCAGGAAGAACGGTTTCTCTCTCTCCCTCTAAGACACGGCGTAGTGCAAATCTGTAATTACTCCGATAATTCAGGTCACCAGAAGCCCTTCAGCCAGGGAAATAAAAGTTTGAAAGTCTGCCTTTGTAGACAAATTAAAGAGGGAGCTCTTTCTACTCTCTCTCTCTCTCTCTCTCTCTCTCCCACACACACACACACACACACACACACACACACACACACACAGTGTCATAATGTTCACGACTGTTAAACAGAGCCTGAACCCCACTGACAATACAGCACCCTTCCCAGAGTCACAATGCCAGCAATCATATTCTATTATATACAAGAAACGGCTTCTGATGAAGACAAAATAATCAATTCTATACAGTCAACTGAATCCATCATCATGGAAATGGATCTGTTCTATTCTGTGAATGTGGACAGAAGAATCTATTCTATTCTATCCACTGTCATTCAATATATTATTGTCAGTACGATGTTTTGAAAGAAGTCACTTATGCTTATCGAGGCTGCATTTATTTGATTAAAATATTAAACATATTGTAACTATTTAAAATAACTATAATAAGAAACATTTGAACTATCGTTGTAATAACATACAACTTCATAATCATCGGGAAGGAGGAGGCGGGAACCGGCAGATATTCAAATAACGACTTTATCAAAAACACAAAACTCGTGCACAAACAAAAACCAAACACAAAATAAAGCCCAGGCCTAGTCCTCTCTCGCCCTTCACTGTCGTCGCTCCTCTTTTGTTTCCTTCCGGTCTCCACCGTCAGGGTTTTTTTTCTTATCATAGCCAACAAATGTCTTCTTTCATAGTCTGACATATATTAGAAGCCAAGTTATATGTTTCTGTCTGTCATGGATTTGCACTGAATTGATTCTCAAAAATATGGAACAAAGTGCGTTTCGTCTCAGTTCAATATGGAACAAGACTTTAATGTGTCAAATACGGGACGACTCTGTATTATACGGAAGGGTTGGCAACCAAAAAAGTTAGCTGCTCTGAGCTCTCTCTTGTATGTCAGCACCTAATCACTCAATGTAACATTAGTCTTTGCCCCACGATGTATTTTTCACTGCGCGAGTGAGAACATGATGTGCGTGACTCGTGAGAGCGGCCTGGCTTGTCACACAGTAACTAAACGAGGCGGGTCTTTGCGAACAGTCACTATAATATTAATGGTAATGATTACATGATAATGCATGGAATATACAGCAATGTGCCACTAAATAACAGGGCTAATTTGTGTGGGGCATGATAAGGCTTTGGCAGTCGGATGGCTAGTAGTCAATCTGCTCCACAGCCAATCACGGGCCCCCTCCTTGCTCGGGCCCTGGGCCTTTAGCCCCGCCTAGCCCTATTGTTAATGCGGCCGTGATTGTAAGTATATTTGAGTTTTAATAGGTTTTCATGTTGTCTTAGCCATTTTAGTCCTCTTAACCATTTTAACATGTGTATGTCTTTAAATGAGTCTGGGTCTGCCTGACGTGTGACTGATCATATGACAGGAAATAGGAGATTAACAGTATAAAAGGAGGCAGCATGGCAGACATACAGGAGGTGTTTCTCAATGTCAAGGATACTTCCTTGGCAGGACTGATCCTTCAGTCAGTGAAAAGGTCCATTTGAATAACGCTGTGAATGGTATCATTAAATTACTTTGGACAACTTAACTAGTTATTTATAAAAGAAATGCCGTTGACGCAACCAATTGTTAAAGGGGGGGTGAAATGCTAGTTTTCACTCAATCTCCTGTTAATCTTGAGTACCTATAGAGTAGTACTGCATCCTTCATAACTCCAAAAAGTCTTTAGTTTTTTTATATTCATAAAAGAAAGATAGTCTGTACCGATTTTTCCCGGAAAAACACGACCGACTGGAGGCGTGACGTGTGGGCGGAGCTAAAGAATCACGAGCGCCAGTAGGCTTTTGCGTTGAGTGTGTCTGGAAGCTGTGACATTACCGTGAGGAAAAAAAAACCATCATCCAAAACAAACCATGGCTAACAGTCAGATTCAGCCGTTTATTTATGATCCAGAATCAGATCCCGAGGCTGAAACTGAACGAGAGCAGCAGCAGCAACGACTCGCTCCGAGCGGGGCTCGAACCCGGCTCTCCGGCATGGGAGGGGACGAACTAACAAGGAGGCAGAGATATTTGAAGCAGTTTTACTCACCGCCTGCGGTTCCAACACACGATCGTGACCCTTTTTCATTGGGACTGCATTATCCTTAAGAAATAAACGATACGCAAATCCGGCGTCAAACTGGGCCTTGTTTGTAAAACAAGCATCTTCGAAATGCAAGGAACAAACACAAACACTTGCACAACTCCGTTGATGCTCTGTAAAAATAAACTCCATCCACTGGTCCCTTAATGCTGTTTTTTTTGGTAATCTGTGCAGGGTTGTCTTGCCCTGGCAACCAAAAACACACTCCTTTTGTGACATTTGGCGACGCTCTCGCTCTGATCAGTGAAGTCTGTTGTGCTCTCAGTGCTCTGCTATACGGGAGCGCGCTCTTCCGGCAGAAGTGCCTCAGGACCCTTATAAGGAAATTCCGCTCCATCTAACGTCACACAGAGCCATACTCGAAAAAAACTTTGCGAAACTTGTGACAAACCAGAAGGAGTATTTTTGGAACAGAAATACTCCTTCAAACGTAAAACTTATTTTTTTTAACTCTTTAATAGTGTAAAAAACTCAGTATGCATGAAATAGCATTTCTATTTTTGTTTTCTGTTCCATTTATTGGTTCAACAGAACCTCTTTGTCATCAATTCCCAGAATCATTATCTGATGAAGGCAGCAATATATATTATATCCTGTCCCACACATTCGTTTAACAGAATTTATGATAACAAATTATGTGTTCTAATCTTTTCTACTAATAGAACTGACACATAAGGCCAAAAATCAATGGAATAGAACTTTTTCCAACCTTGTTCATGGAGGCATAACAACAGAACCTCCATGGTAGCACTTTATTTTACAGTCCTGTTCCTCATGTACATACTATGTACTTATTATAGTAATTACAATAACTATGTAATAACTAGGTACTAACTCTGAACCTAGCCCATGTAGTTACCTTGTGTTACCAGAACTTTCTTAGATAAATACACTGTAAGTACACTATAAGTACGTACACGTACTGTAAAATAAAGTGCAACCGAACCTCCTAATCAAACACACCTGGTTAAACTCGTGAGTTTGTTAGTAGAGGTCAGATAAAATGTGTGCTGTTGGTGTGCCTCCAGGAAGAAGGTTGGAAAACACAGCCTCAAAAAGCAGAACTCTATTCAATTCTAGAGACAGATGGTACATGGAATGTGATGTGAACAATGGAAATTAAAATTCTGTTAGACAAAATGCCCATTCCACAACCAGTACAAACTGCTTCTCTCAAAGCCCTTGTCCTTAAGGACATCAGAGGTCAGGCACATGACATTTCAAAAGGCAATTTGGTGTAATAGACTATGGGGACCTTTTAGAGCTGTGAGTGAAAGTAGTGTTTCAGTAACCTAATTTGACTCCTAAACCATAAAAATATAACACGACTGCTGGATCTCCAGGTCAATAGTGAAGAAAATGCATTAACACACTTAAACGTCAAAGACAATGACTGTAATCTTTTTCCAAGACCCAAAAGCAAAAAAAAAAAAAAAAAAAGGCACACAGCTAAAACTTCTATTAATTTCGAAGTCAGATATATTATATTTCCACATCAGATGTCAGAATACCTTGAGGGGAAAACAGCCCTCTGAGATGGTTATGAAGGTAAGTCAAGCCTATATTTGTAACATAAATACCGTTGAAGTAAACACATCTTGCTTTACGGATGTTTAGGAGTTTTACTGGAAATCAAGACAAGTACTGATAAAGAAAAGTTTTTTGGGGGGGTTTGAGAGGCGATGTACTCTCTGCTCGAAGTTATGATAATCAGACACCAGCAGAGGAGAGAAAGAGCATGTCTGGTGCTTTCAATCTGCTCCGTGAGAGATGACTATGTGCTTACAGCATCACACCTGTTACAAACGGACACTGAACAACACATATTTGCCAACATTCAGCAAGGCAATTTGCATATAGTTGCTTTACTGTGTATTACACTGAGGGGCACATGTGAGGGGAGGGGTTGGATGTTAAACAGAGGCATATGGGACGCATGAACTAGAGAAAGGCAATTTATAAGTTAAAAACAGCCTCAGGACAAAAGACAAAAACGGAAAAAGAGAGAGGAAGACCGAAACTGTTGATCCCAAAACAAATCTGACTTAAGGGAAACAAGAACATGCCAAAGTAGGAGGAGCCAAAATTATATCGGATTAATAGTTAAATACCTCCTAATTGCATACATCATCGTGTCTTCCATGTTTTAGATTAATAATAAAGTGACTAAAAGATAGAAATACAACAAATGGTTTCAGGAATAAAAATAAATAAATAAAAAACTATTTGGAGACACAAAATACACTTTTTGGCTGCTCTCTTTGCAGCATATGGTACAACTCATCCATTTAAAAAAATAAGTAATAAACACCACCAGCAACAATAATAATTAATGTCCATGTATTATATATTATATACTGATTTTTTAAAAATTAAAACTGTAATCTACTCTAAAACTTTCATATTGTGAAATAATTTAAACTTTTTTTTTTTCTATGTTAATATATTTTAAAATGCAATTTATTTCCATTTTATTATTTCAACATCATTACTCCAGCCTTCACTGTCATGTTACTTTAGAAATTATTGTAATATGCTGATTTGGTGCTTAAAAAAAAAAAAAAAACTTATTAAATCAAGGTTGAAAAAAGTATGCTGCTTTATTTTGTTGAGTCAAGATGTGATTTATTTAAGGATTCTCAAAGGGATAGAAAAACAGCATTTATTTGAAATAGCAAAACTTCACATTATTACAAAACTTTTCTACACTTTCTAGAAATTAAACTTCTTCATGCTCATTTCAACATCTCTCGATAAGATCTGCAAAAGAACAGGACGCAGAAGGAGAATTATTCATCCGTCCAATCTTGCTCAGTTCTACATTCTGATGCTGCCTTCACTGAGGAAGACGTCCTCTCTCTCCCTCTGTGCTGACTCTCTGATAGGACTGTGAAGATTAAAGACATTTTTAAATAAGCTCCGGTACCTCTGTTAAATAATCCTTTGGTTTTAAACAATCCAATTACCCTAAAATCAGTTCCATAGCTTCTCTCCTTTGTCTCTCCCCGGGAATGCTACTGTAGAAGAGATATGAAGTAAACCTCCGAGGAACCACATAAGGTCTTCACACTCCTGGCATCTCACCTAAGACAGCTGACAACATCTATAATTGTGCATTTATTTGGTTATACCCAACAAAAGATAGGGGCTAACGCTCTACTCCATATTCAATTCTTAACATGAAGCATCAGGAGGATTGAGAAAAAAAAAAATTTCTCTTCATCTTTTAACCTACACATAAATACACACCTTTAAGACCCACAGCTTCTCAAGTAAGTGCTATAATTGCTGTACTTCCAAACTTACAGAATTAAACGCAGTGCCGTGAACATTTGCCCTTCAAATGCACAGCAATGTCAGACACACGAAAGAGCAGTAGGGAATCCCACAGCTCCACTCAACATAGATGTGGAAAACATTCAACACAATTCACAAGACTCAACCATAAACTGAAGTCAGTGCAAAGGGAATTAGCCATGAGCTTTCATCTCACCCTCAGCCTGCTATCAGTAAACCACAGATATGTGGGACAGTAGCATGGCAGAAAATACAGTAGCATCACAGGACTGAATGATGCAGGTTCAGAGCTCATATGAAGCTATATTTCTGAGAGACTCCCAATTCTTAGTCACGGAATGAAACAAGCATGATCCAAACTCAGCCAAGAGTGAAGATCATGTGGATTAAAAGCGTGCAGAGGAATATTCACCAGCTGCATTCTGCCTGGCATTGGTAATGGCTCGCAATTCCATTTGTGAAGGGAGATTAGGGGCTGATGATAGTCTCGCATAGTAGGATAGTAAAATTTAGAAATAAATGAAAGCGTCTGAATTGAACACCAATGGCTACTGGTAAGAAGCAAGCATTTGAATGTAGGTCAAGACATGGAAGCATTATGAATTATGTTGCGATGGCAGAGATATGAGCAAAACATGTTGCATGTTGCATACACTGAAAAAGTGTGGTAAAATGCTCTGTCTGTGGCTCTACAAGGTTAAAGGCAGAGTTAAAGGAACAGTTCGTCCAAAGGTGGCATTTTGTCATTATGTGTGCATGTTTATTTGTCAGCTGTACTGTAGGTGAAACGAGCTGGCAAACGAAAATTAGGCTGACAAAACTGCAAATATGACTTGTGATGGTAGGATCGCCAAGAATTGGACTGATAGTTCCAAACAAAACAAATGTTTTACCATGTGTGCAATTATTTTTCATCTAATTTGTTTATGATTGTATAGTAAATTACAGGTATTATGACAAAAACTAACCCTGATATTTGATGGGGGGGGGGGGGGGTTTCTGGAGTACAAAATATTTCTGAATATTTTAATAATTTAAAACATGTAAAATAATAATAAAAAAAATTATATATATATATATATATATATATATATATATATATATATATATATATATATATATATATTAACAGTTTTTAAATAATAAATATGACCAAATAAATCATTTCAAATGTTTACATTTTTACCTGATTTTAAACATTAATTAAAAATAAGTATAAAATAAAAAACTAATATAAAATTTATGCATTTTAAACAAATTTTAAATGATAAGAGTCAAGAATTTTTTTTAATTTTTTTTTAACTCATTTTAAATTAGGCACAGAATTTGGATTTTAAAAACATCTGTTCAAAATATCCGTTTATACAAAATAAAGAAGTGTTTGGAAGAATAAAAGGGGAGTTAATAAGGAAATTTTCTGAAATTGTGAACTATTCCTTCAACATAAAAAAATCATATAAAATAGTATAACATTATATAGTTAAAAGTAGTGCAAAAACCACAAGTCAAAACAAGAATTACTGTATGAATGTGTATCTGCATAATGAGTCATTTACATTTCCAGTGGTGAGGAACAGAAAACAGTTTGGCTTTGGACATTAAGAACAGTTGCATATGCCAAAGGGCAGAAATGAGATGCTGCTTTACTACTAGGCCCAACATTAGACCGAGTGAAGCTGGAATGAACTCCTGTATTTCTCTCTACCCTGTGTCCATTTCATCGCTTTCTTCAGATTTTCTCGACCGCAGTCTTTCCTTTCAACTCTGTCTCTATCTAATAAAGCCATCAACATTTTCCCTTTTTACATCCACTTTACAGTAAAATCCACCCGTTTATTATTCAACCATTCACCAACATTTCCAGCGGTTTCATCTTGACCTCATTCATTGCTGTCGGTTTCTCATGGTCTTCTTTACAACCTACACTGAGAGAGTCCATTACGGTTTAATAGAGGAATACATTAAAGCAAACAAAGCCTTCGAAATCTGTTACAGATGTAGACCTCTGCTGAAAGATAGAGAGGGAGATGGGGGAGGCTTTTTCTTGGTTGATTCTGTGTCTCCGCTTCCAGGCAATCAGGTATTGATTTACACAGAAGTATTGTACAAGCTTCTGTTAATATAAGAGGCAGGGGAACAGGGAAGCATAAATTAGACTGAGAGCACTCACACTCTCTTGTCTTTCAAACATAAGCATACTCAAGTTTGTGAATACACAGAGGATGCAACTTCCTCTCACAAGACTGATTGGATCAGACAAATCCAAATGTTAAAGGTTTCTTTAAGCACGCACTTGTCTCCTGTACTACATCTCAAACCTTGAGGGGGATCTGAGAAGTGCACTAGTCACACACGTAAACACGCTCTACAGCAACACACACACAATGCTCTGCTATCTTTGCACCCGAGTGTGCGACCTTGCGCATTCTCTCACGGTTTGCCTCTGGCACTGGCCACCGGTGAGTCTCTGTCCGCTCAAACACACAGGAAAGAGGAGTAAAGGATTTCATGTGTTAATGAAATGTGGGTAACTGAACAAGTTATAAACCATCTATAGTAAAGTTCTTCAGCAATAAACCACCACTCGATAGTTCAGCTTACCGATTTTTACATATTACTAGAATCTTTAATACAGTATATATATATATATATATATATATATATATATATATATATATATATATATATATATATATATATATACATACACACACACAACATACACACACACACACACACACACACAAAAAAAAAAACATTTTACATTTATGAAAACAATCCAACAAAGGCATCAGTGAACTATTAGAGAAAGTTTCTTAATACACATTTGGAGTGATTCTGAGAATGTGACATTGATGAAGAATTATACTTGGCTCTAAACATTCATATTCAAAATTATTCGACCCCCAAAAATACATTTTTGTCCAGAATCTTTAATTCTTTAGAAACATGAATAAACACAGCCTGTAAGTGCTTAGAAGCTTCTGTCATCTCTCTACTGAAGTCCTGGCTCATTCCTCGCTGGAAAAAAGCTTTCAGATCACTGAGAATCTTTGGTTTTCACATTGCCACTGCTTTCTTCAAATTCAACCAAATATTTTAAATGGGAGTAAATCTGGCGACTAAACAGGACACTCAAGTACATTCTATGACTGATCCCTGAACCAATCAGAAGTAGATTGAGCTGTGCAGTATACTTTGGGATGCCTGTGCTGCAAAGTCTATTGATCACCAGCTTCCATATTTGCATCAAAGGCTTTACAATTCTTGCCAAAATGGCCTGATACTTCAAAGAATCCTTGAGGTTTTTCATGTAGACATAATTTTATGGTCCATAACAGGACTGGTCCAGCTCCAGGTTTGACAATGGAGATGGTGTTCTTCTGTTTATAAGCTTTGCCTGTTTTGCACCAGATCCGTGGGTCCAAAAGTTCCAGTTTGATCACATCGGTCCATAAAACATTGTTCCAGAACTCCACAAGTCTTTTCTAATAAATTTGACCATATTCAAGTCAACCTTTTATGTTATTCTTGGTCAAGAGTGGAATTTGGCAAGATGCCCCAACAACAAAGGTCAAAGGCCGACTTGTCTAGTGTTCTTATACTATGCATTTAAATGTTTTTCATCGGGTCATCTTACAGGTCTCAGTTGTTTTGATCAAATGTATTATGATAATGTTCTTTCTCTTCAACACCTTCAAAGGTTTTCTGGTACAAAACATTTTAAGCTAAGGAATAAGGCTGCCAGCTGTTGTAATAAAACTATTTCTCGCACATGCATGGGCTAAGTTTATGGGATATGTTTTTAATAGAGTTTCTAAAGTCTTAACTGTGTTTTGAGATAATTTTGTTCCCCACTATACAAAAAAAAAAAAAAAAGAATAAAAAATAAATGCTGAATTGGGGTTGAATAAATATGACAGCGGTTTTATTAAAAAATCCTTAATCTCAAAAATATAACATTATGTATTGATATTATCACTTTTAATATGCCAGTGAACTGTTATAGATGCAGTTTTTATAAAATCCTGGCTCTTCAGAAAAGCTTGTATTTGTAAATTTCTGCAGTCTCTGAGGGGTTGAATAGTTTCGATTGCAACTGTGTGTATACTGTATGTGTGTGTGTTTGGGGGGGGGGGGGGGGTATACGTTTATTAATAGCTGCAAACAAATACCAGACAAATTAAAGTTGCAAACCTAACTTAAAATGAACTGAAAATAAAATAGCTTATAAATATTTATTTGACCTCCTGAAGATGACAGCAACATTTTCTGTAGTGTAGGTTATGCAAAATATATTTTTCCATGGAGAGTGCCACAAACAAACAAAACAAAAAATCATTAAAGAGAGCAAAAGCATAATATAATCTACTAAAAGCAACAGAGGGGTGTGTGGGTGTGTGTTCAGAAATGAGCAAAACATACAGAGAGAAAAAAAAAAGCATTAGATGAAGGAGAATTAGACTATCTGAATAAAGATGAAAAGAGAGGGGTGGCAAAGGGACAAGTTTAACAACTGCCTTTCATCTGCAGCTGGCAACACAAATGTTTCCTGATTACCACCTTCTCCCACATCAACATCTCCATCCTCCCAGCCACCACTGCTACATCCATTTCTGTCTAAAGCACTCCCTTCCTTCTCTCCATTATCCTACCTGACACTTTCTCTTGTAGAGGTGTGTTCACGACCACACACCCACCAAAAATACAAAGCTATACACACTAGAGAGGGATCCTGCAGAGGCTGTCAGACGGTCACCCACCGGCTGTCTGTCTGAAAGCAGGCAGACTCCCTCGGGAGGTTCCTACACACCTGCAACACCAGATCCAGCAGCCACCGCTCAACTTTTACACTGCTGCCGCATCCTGCTGCAACTTCACACATACACACATGCACAAGTCACCAAAGCCAACACATCAACATGACGGTCCATCATCCGGTCTCACTGCACAGGGTACATTAGGTATGTCAAACACATCCACGTGCATTAAGCACCCTCGAATTTTGATTAATGTTCTGCATGCAGACACACACCCTACACCACACACAATTCCTCCTGCCTCTCAATCACTCTCTAGCAAACGGTCAAAATGACATCATTGACAAATGACATCATTGACGAGATGACATCACGGGGCAGATGCATGTAAGGAAAGACGCCTCTCTCGCGGCTCGTTACTCACAGCATTTGATGAAATGATGGTGTGACATTTTCTCCGCGGGTGACAGCTACAGGATCGGGCTCTCCGGTGCGGTGCTGTAGTAACCGGTGTGATACATCATTCAAAGCCCGGCCGCTGATATTCGCTTCACCTCCCCGTGCATTATTAAAGGGCGATCAGGTTGCAGAGGCGGTTGTGGATGTAGTGAAGGAGGAGAGGTGGATGGATAAGGTGACGGTAACCGCTCGCTCTCTCTCTCCTATCAGCAGCCTGCAGTCGCGTCGCCTCCACCGAGCCGCTCATGACCATGACCGCCACACGTGCTATTGTAGCGCCGCTGATTGACGCGTCCTTAACCACGCCCACCGCTGCGCACACCCTTCGAAACGCGCCAGAGAGAGACGGATTGGGAGGAATGGAGGAGATTGTGATCATGAGAAGAGGAGGTAGGTTTTGGGAAGGAGAGCGGGAATGCGATTAATTTTGGGCTAAGGGAGAGAGAGGCTGAGGAAAGTTACTGCAGTGCGGCGAGATATGTTAATATTAACATATTTCAATGAAAGCACGTTGTGATTCGCTTTTAGGGTGACAATTACGCTGTTAATTAGAAATAAGTAATTGTCTAAATGCAGAATACACAATCACACACATTTTTCTTTCCTAACATCTTTGCATCATTGATGTGCAGAGATCTGGAGAAATGTACATTCTCTGTTACAATTTCCATGTATCTTAATGGGAAAAGCTTGGCTGATGAGCTTGGCCAGCAGGTACTGTAGGTGCTGTGCAGGTAAACCTCACTCCCCTGAACTCAAGAGGAGCACTAGCGACTGACGCGAGTGGCTGCCGAGACCCTGTTTAAAATTGTGCAGGGACAACACATTTTTTTTTTTTTTTTTTTTTTTTTTTGGCGGGGTTGCCCTGGTCAAATTTGCATTCCAGGGGTTAAATATCACTTTACTGGGATTGTTTTAACCTGCAGACATGAAAACAACCTGCGGCAACAGTGTTAAAGTAAACCAATTGCAAACTGTCCAAAATGCAACTTTAACAGAATTGGTAGTTGAAGGCATTATCAAATGAACCGTGTAGAACTTTATAAATGACATCTGCATCGGTCATCAGTGCAACGCTTCTGATATAAGCAATAAGACCTTGAAGGCAGAGCTGTGTTGCGTTGAAACAGGAAATGAAGAAGAAACGTACGATACCTCATGAAATGCTAAATAAATGTTATTTAAATCTGTCTGAAACATATTGTACATAAGCCAACTATTTAACTAAACACCACAGACAGAATGCAGGAACGAAACGCCTGTGTAGTTTCCCGTTGCTCACTCTCAGTGTTGACGAAATCCTGACAGCTTAACTGCTCAGCAATAGTGTTTAACTGGCCACAAATGACTTCTGACAAGCTTCATCCCTTCTGCTCTGGATTTACACCTTCATGCATGCACAAGGCCACCAATGGAAATTACAAACTTGCGAAGTCTGCAGTGTGTTTGCGAGATCGTGTAAAGCATGTCAGACTGATTACATTGCATTTCCACCACCATGTTGACCGGTGAATTCAGTTCACTGTGTTGGAGTGTAGTGACTATACATGAATGTGTGCATATCTTTGTCTATCTGCCAAACACCTCCACACAAACCCACACATAAACTCTACTTTATAAAGAGAGAGAGAGAGAAACAACTGTTAGATCAAGAGAAATGGAAAGAAAGAGACCAAAATAAAGCCTGTCATGTGTATCCAGGTCACAGATTTAACCCTCCGCTTCCTGCATCTGCTCATTTTCAGTAAAACTCGTATGACATACATGGATATTGCAACAATGTTGTAACTAGAGGGGTCTTAAATGTAAAAAAAAATATATATATATATAATAATAATAATACAATTCCTATTAATCCACAAAACTCTAATCCACATTTATATAATTTACACAGAATAAATAACTCATTCTCATGGACCATACACAGTATGTTTAAAAACAACTTGTGAAGGTGATGGTTGTTTGCATAGAAGCGGTTCTATCACTATAACCACATTACTAAATAAAAAAAAGTTGATAAATAATTCTTATGGTGAGGGGACATATTTGAAAGGATGTGTCTTCTCGCTGCTATCATTCACAACAGATGCGTTCACCCAGCCCCCTTGAGCAGAAGGAATGAAAAAGAAGCAGAATGGGGGAAAGACAGATGGAAGGGTGGGTGACGGATCGAGATATGATGGCAAAAAGAAGAACAAACTAACTGAGGAATGGACTGTAGGAATATTTAATGCAGCTTTTGATTTTAATATATTAAAGGTGCAATGGGTGATTATTTTCAGAAACATCTTTTTGTTTTGCTGGTTGAAAGTCTCTTCACATCCCGATAGCAATCATTAAGTTAAGTGGTCTAAATGTATTTATCTGTATTTATATATTCTGTGGAAAGCGTAGGACCAAGAAACTCGAGATTCTAGAATGAACTGTGTTCCAATTGATATGATCCCTACACCGTGTTCATTGCTCTCTACTCCCTGAGCAGGGGTTTCCTTCATTTCGTAACATGGACTGGAATTGGGAACCGCTGATGTAGCCTATTGTAGTAATGTTGTCTCTGGTATTCTGGGCTGTGAGCATAAAAGTGTTCAGGGGGCGTGGCTTTGGACGGCAATTGCAGGGAGGGTGGGACGTTCGCTTTCAGTGCTATCAGGCTAATGTTAGCATTTTCCAAGATCTCCGATTGCACCCTTAACTTTGTGATTAGAGACACTGGCGACAGAGTTGACCTGACAGAAACATGAAATGTGTGAGAGACTGCAACAAAATAAAATGAGTGAGAAAAAATAACTCCGTTGTAAGCATATAGAAAATAACTTGGCATTTCAAAACCTAGTTGTCTTGCTGTGACTGTGACTGATCTGGAATGCTTTGCATAGGGAGCAACTCTGTGTGACAAATACTGAGCAAAATTATAAATGCAACACTTGTGTTTTTGCCCCAATTTTTCATGAGCTGAACCCAAAGATCTAAGACTTTTTCTATGTACACAAAAGGCCTATTTCTCTTAAATATTGTTCACAAATCTGTATAAATCTGTGTTAGTGACTACTTCTCCTTCGCCGAGATAATCCGTTCACCTTACAGTTCACCTTGCTGTTGCCTGTGAAATGAATGTTCGTTTCTCTAGCATAAGCCATCTCCAAAGGCATTTCAGAGAATTTGGCAGTACATCCAGCCAGCCTTGCAACTGCAGACCACGTGTAACCACACCAGCCCAGAACCTCCACATCCAGCATCTTCACCTCCAAGGAATAACACTTTTTCACGTCTTTTGAACTGTTGACAACAAATACCCACTTACCCCATTGAAAGGCTTGGAAGAGCAAGGACAATTTTTAATATAAGGCCGATAGGATTATTCTGAAAGAAGAAAGTCACATACGCCTAGGATGCTTCGAGGGTGAGAAGATTGATGAATTTTCATTCATGGGTGAACTAACCCTTTAACTCGATCTTCTTGTGGAAACAACAGACTTCTCTAATGATTTAGTCCACTTAAACCCCACCCTTTTCTTACAATCGACTGCAAGTTTGCATTCATTTTTAAGGAACTCCCAACACCTCAATATCCAGTCGATTGATAGAAGTCCCCACCCTACAATTATACATATATATATATATATATATATATATATATATATAATCTGCTACACTCAGATACAGTATGTCACAATACAGAAGAAAATGTCACTTTTTATTGAGACTTTAAAATTAATAAAAATAAATAGAACTCAGTGAAATTAGGTAGAATAGACATTTTACAACTAGTTCCATGTATAGTTTTTGTAATTTAATGGAACATGTATTATTATTTATTTATCTAATTTTTCTGCCTTTTTGAGGATGGCTGGAAGTCTAGGCAAATTATAGAGTTACTAAACAAAAGAAAAACATAAGAGATGGAAAATACTCAGAGCAGGGGTGGCAGACATATTCCCCCATGAATGTGATCTCAGAGAAGGCCACTTTTCATGGATGAGCAATAGAGATTATACATCACTTGAGGGGACAAAAGACCCTTAACCCCATCTTCTCCCACCAGCCAGAATTCACACAGTAGTTAGATAGCAATGAATTTGAGAAGGGCCCTTCCACACAAATAAAAGACAGAATAATAACAGAATTTGCAGAAATGTTCCTGCTCAACAGTTTGTATATATGTTTGTTATTTTAAGTCCTTTTGAATGTGATAATTTCTGTAAATTTAGTGATTATTTTGTATTGTATGTACAGAGTTTTTTTATTTTATTTTTTTTCAGGGCTGTACTAAAAACTTAATAAAAAAAAAAAAATCTATTTACGACTTTATCTCTGCAAAATTCTAAACATCTTACAGAATCTGCAAGGAGTATGTAAACGGATACGTTTATGAGCAAGAACTGCATGCATCGTTACAATTTCTCCTTTTATTTTATTTTTTAATTAGTAAGTAAATCACATATGACAAAAGGACGATGAGCAAGCGGACATGTCTCTGCCAGTCAGTGCACTTAAGTCCACAGAGGTCACAGAAGAGTACTGTTTATGCCAGCGAGTTAGGACCCAGAGAAATAAGAAGTGATGTTCCCCTCCATCTGCCCGCTATGAGAAATGTCAGACCTTCGCTCTGGAGATGAGACAAAGCTAAGTGAAGGGATTGAAACCGGTCTCCTCTGTCAGACTAATAAAGGCTAGGAGAGAGGAGTGTCATTCGAGGTAAATTTCAAGTCTAAAGTACAAAACTAAAGTTCAACTACATTACAGTATTGCAGTTAGAGATGATTTTGGGAGGATTCGTGAGCACACACAGTCTACACAGTCTATGATCAGGCAGAGAAGGTCATTGCTGGTCAATATTATCAGTAGCACATTGGTTCACAACCCCCTCAGGACTCTGACTCGTGAATGTCAGAATCACACGTGAACCTGTTTGCTCCAGGTATCAGATTGAAAATAGCTGAAAATTCAATAAATGTATTTCTGTCATCCATAGCAATTCACATGTGAATGGCCATCATGTGTCTGTTTCTTAAGAAAATGTATGACCAACATTTCCACTCAACACAAGTTAGTTTTTTTTTTATGTATTTATTTATTTTAGCACACAGATATACTATAAGACATACTATATTTCCATGTCCTGTTTGTCATTTTATTTAGCATGCATAAAAGGGACAGTTGAACCAAAAAATGCTAATTATGTCATTTCCTGTCATTCTGTCATTCAGTGAAACACAAAATGAGTTATTTAGCAGAATGCCCAAGCTGCTCTGTTCCATTACTAAAGAAGAGAATCAAAGAGGACAATACAGCACTATAAAGTAGTCTCTACAATCTTTCAGCTATCTTCCAAAACTTCTAAAGCCGTGTCACTGTGTGAGGAACACACCCATGTTATTTTTAACTAAAAATATAATTGTGTTGTAATGTGTGGTACAGAAGTTGCATCATGATTTGCACAATTCAAAGCAATCTTATCATTAGCCCTCCTGTAGCTCAAACAGTAGAGCACGGAAGTTGCATTGCTATATATATTTTAATGTTTTTCATGACAAGAAGAACAGAACTCATATTGTTATGGGTTTTTTGAGGTACTGTGTGAGCATAAGAGCTCAGGCAAAACCTTTTGTAATGCATATCAAACTTTCACGCTATAACCAAGCAGTATTTCATAGTGCCTATTAAAAATAGCATGTGTATCCTACCTGTGTATCTTGCTTTCGTATTCACACACCACAGCTGTAAAAGCTGTCGATGAGACCCTGAGGAAGCTCTTTTCACTAATTAAAACAGCTTGTGACAAGGATCTCACCGACACTAATGAATCAGTTCAGCCATATTGAGCCAGCTCTTTCAATTACAGCAGTATTCATGGCCTGGGGAGGGTAAGCGCCCCAAGAAGGGCCGGGGTTTAAGGAATTAATTAAACATGTGATGCAATCTCTACATGACATTAATTATTCAGCCCCCGTGTTGTATTTACACTGCTAAATACCCCCCCCCAATTTTCACTGCTGAATTCTATTAGCATATTTCAAGGGTTAATTTTCCCAGCCAGCAAACTGGCAAACGAAAATCTCCTAAAACGTTACGCTCAGTAAACTGTGTAGTGATACACAGTTGGTCTATCAAGCACACTACTTAATTCACATGAAATCTTCCAATAGGTTTTACTGGATCCACAGGTCACACAAACGGTACAGTAGACTTTTAATCTAGTGGTGCATTAAGCTGTGGATTAATGTTTATCTCTTCCTTTCCTTGCTCTTTATCTAATATAAACTCTTCTCACTTGCTCCGTCATTCACAAATATGTGTGTTTTTTTATACATATCCACTGTGACGTCTTAACAGCTACTGATGTCTTTGAATACTTCCAGTGTCCAAACATAGGCCATCTTTACATCTTTTTTTATCTAGGGTGACCCAATTACAAGGGGTACAAAACTTTTGTAATTGGATCACGTAAACAAGGATTTGAAATGTTGTCAGCTGTGTGAAATCTCAGCTGATTCTTCAGATGAGCTTGACTTCTTCAATGACCATTTTAAGAAATGTGATGAGGTAATGTTGCGACTGAGACTAAGAGACTCCGAGTCAATAGAGGCATGTCTGATGCAGTTTGACTATCTTTCAAAGACCTGATACAATTAACCTGACAAATCCAGAAAATCATTTCACCCTCAAAGGCACTCATCATATCAACCTGGAAACCTGGTTGTTTGACTAAAAACCTGTGAAGTTCAGGCAAGGCTTGACATTTTTGCGTGCTGTATGCATCAGACGCTTGGTAAATGAACTGTGGCCATAATGTCTGAGGTTGAGACTTTGATGTTAAAATATTCTAATCTTGTGTCGATGCTGAACCATTTACATCACAGCTTTGTTAGCACAGCATCAAACTGAACTTTTCTAGCAAACTCCTTAAGTCAGAAGGTCACTAAATCATTGCTTATACAAGGGCCTAAAAGGAAAAATAACATTAAAAAAGGTTATAACACAATACAAATATGCATGATATGAGTCCAAAATAAAGGTTAATCTGCACATTCACACTCTTAATACCTGAAATCTGGTAAATTCCCTCACAATACCCTTGTATCTATCCTAATCTCAGTAGCAAGCAGTATTAAATGTTTTAATCCATCCTTTTTTTCATTTATCCTCCAAAAAAGCAGCTCAATGTTGAGCAGCATCAAGCGAATTGAGTCGGTCACTGTCCCCGTGGCTGACTGTGAGTAATTAGCTTCTCTTAAAACTGTTATCTCACCTAAAACTTAGACAGGCCTCTAGCCTGGAGTCAGTATAGATCGAGCGGTCTCTGAATGTTTAATTGAGCAGTACTCGCACTCTCTGCCTCTCAATGCACCCAAGGAGCAGGAATCCAGTCACATCTGCAGTCAGATGAAGATGGGCGATTCCTAACAGAACAGCAATGAACAGACTAGACTGATTTGACAAGCTACAGAATGAGCGAGGGAAAAATGAAAGCAAGAGTGAAAACTGATAAAGGAATAAGAGTCAGAACAAGCTAGAGAGAGTGTGTCTGTCTGCCAGTTAAAATGATGGATCATTCCAATTAGACAGTCCCCCATAATAAATTTTTTTTAAAGATGGAATCATATTAGTTTTCTTTACAAGTCCAATTTTGCCTTAATATCACTGTTAAATAAAGTTTTTCCCTTCATTTTACCATTTTAGTTTGAGTATTTTGAAGATTTTGTCCCAGAGTCCTTTACTAACTTCTGATATAAAACATAAGGAATACCCCGGAATATTTTACATTGGGAATACTGTACAATTTATTGATTTTTTTTTTTTTTTTTTTTTTTTTTTTTTTTGCATTTACTTCTGTATTCCTAAACTGTTACTGTTTCTCCCAATAAATTATCAAGTTGATTGATAAAGGTACATTTCTTGAGCATGAACAGAGGAAAGTCTGGTACAGTAAATAAATGTATGTTTCTACTCAGGCATATTCATGCTAGATCTAAAGGTGCTGCAAAACAAGCATGATCCAGATACCTTCTATTGACCGCTCACTTCTCTCATACTGAGCTACCTTCAGGAAAACAGCACTACCACAGACTCAAAACACCTGGAAATCAATTACTCTTGTTTCTTTCCTTTTTATCTCTCCTTGTTACTTAATGTGCTTGCTTCTGATGAATTACAGAAAAACACATCCAACCCAAGCTGAGAACAGATGCAGTATGCAATTTATCAAATGTAGAATAAATGTCTACTGAGCCTCATGAAATATAATAACAACTCATTTCTGTGTAAATCATTTGTAAAAACTACTAAATGATATACTGGGTGCAAAACATTGCAATAAAATAGTAGTGTGCAAACATCTACCGTTTGTTCTTTCTTTTTATGTATACATTTATTCTTTTTTAAGGTTTTATTTGTGTCCCCCACATTTGCATTAAGTATAATCATTTGTTTTTATTTTCTTTCTCTCCATCTCTCTCACTCACAAACACAAGCTGCTGGGAGACAAGCCCTGAAAGATCCATGATTAATTTGGCCCATTAACTCAGTGCCAGGGGAGAGAACGACAGAGAGCAAAAACAAAAACAAAAAAAATCATTTGCTCATTTAGAAAGCAAGAGAGAAAGAATGAAAGGTCAAAGGTACAGTCCCACATCCACATCTTACCCTCTCCATCATCTGTCAGTCGCACTGTGAGCATCACACTGGTTGACCTTGCCTCGCTCACCGTTTTTCTTTTCTTCTTTCTTCTCTTTTTCCTCGCTCAGGCTCCCTTCTCCATCGAGACACGCTCTGTTATGCTATGAAGCCAGTTGCACGCTTGTAGCCAGCTGCTCCCTCTGAAGTCATTCAACATTCTCAAACTTCCACCTGTCCCTCAAGCCACAGCTGTTCGCCAACAGAGCCTAACGGAAAACTAGACCTAAAAAAGAGAGCGCGAGAGGGATGAAGGGAGGAGTCTGACCCTGACTGGATCAGATTCTGAGTGACTAACACCAGGACTCATGCCAGGATGTCCGATTTGCTCTCCAGACCTACATTAAGCTGGATGAGCACCCAAACATGTGCAGTATTTTCCTTGCCATGAGTCAGTAGGTCACACGCGCATACACACACACACACACTTTGCATTTTCCTGCTCATGGAAAAAGAGACGGGAATATGGGAATCTCTCAGAAGACGGCTCTGAGGAAACATGCGGTGGCAGGGAATATCTCCCCAGAGACAGGAGCAGAGCGAGGCAGGGATCTGACCACAGCCATGCACACAAATGATCCACGCACACACATTCATCTGCTCGCTCTCTGCTCTGTGGTGGTGTAAACAAAATTGTCATGTTGCTAAGCAACAGCCTGTGTCAGTAGAGCAGTTTGTGCACTATACTAGAGTACAAGTGTGAAAACAAACACTTGGGCAAGCATAGCATAGGCTATGTTCATTTGGGATTGAGCTTTATTTGCTATCAGTAGTGACACGATCAGGTCATATAATGTCTGGAAAGGTAACCAAATCAATGTTTCTTCAACCCACAAGTCATGTAATTCCTGTAACCACACTGCAACTGTGTTAGAGAGTGTGCATGGATCTGCACTGGAAATAGTAGACCATTAGAGTACAATACACATTTCAACATACTATGATTATGGACAAACTACTTCTACTCTTGAATTGTGTATAGGATGAATAAGGAATATGTGAATTGGGATGCAGTAAAATAATTTAAAGGTCTCCCCTATTTCACTTCTGAAAGTCGTGACATCTGCCAAGCATGGTAACCTATACTCGGAATTGGTGCTCTGCATTAAATCCATCCAAGTATGTTAAACCCATACTTGACCCCTACTAAACCCATCCAAGTGCACACACACACACACACACACCAGTGAGAAGTGAACACACATCCGGCCGAAGCAGTGGGCAGCTTTAGATCCAGCGCCCGAGGAGCAACTGGGGGTTCAGTGCCTTGCTCAAAGGGTGGAAGAGAGCGCTGTTCATTAACTTCCTCCCCCACCTAAAACTCCTGCCAACACCGAGACTCAAACCTGCAACCTTCGAGTCCAAGCTTCTAACCATTAGGCCACAGCTGCCACCTCTATAATAGTCTTCATATTAAACATGGACTTAATGTTAGCTAGCATGCTAAAGTTAACATTCCTCAAGCCATTTCATGATCAAAACATTCAGGATTAAAACTGAAAACGTGTGTAATTAAAAAAAAAAAAAAAAAATCTTTAAAATACAACTATATGAATAATTAGCTGCATTACTGTAGGCTACATCATCGAGTTTTAACGCAACAGCTCAATTGTTGCATTGTTTGCTTTAAACTGAACTGATCATCTACCACTCTCAAGTTGCTTAAAACTTTTGTTTGTCGAACAAAAAAGTAGTTATTATCTGTTAAGTTGTCTTGCAATTTTGCATTCAGTTCAGAATGGCTCTCTGAAATATGCTTGTATAAAAATAACTACTCTCTACACGAGCCACTGAGCAAAGACGCAGATTTCATATACTTCTGGGAATTCTGCATCTGAGTGAGCAAATGCTGTAATGTGAGAATATTAACAGACTGCTTTCTCCAGGTTAATATTACTTTGATCTTGACCACGACATCTATAGTGTAACACTGCACTTCCACTCAGAGCCTGAGGGTGGCAGTGTTCACACATCATCTATAGACGATACAGTTTGGGCAATATGTATCCAGACTGAGGAATGTTAAAGTCACTTAATCAACTGGTTACACACATTTTAGGCATACACAATAAACCCATTGTTAATAAATATATGATCTGACATGAAAAGGCCGAACAATAATAATAGGCTACTGCACTAGTTTAGCAATCCTCAAGCTTTGTCAGAATCAAGACAAGGAATAGATAAGAATATTTGGTTAAAAAACCACAACTAAAGTCTCTAACAAAGGCTCTCTTAGAGCTGAATATTTCCCTGCTCTTCTTTCCTCATAGGGTGCTGTAAAGATTCAAATGAAGCTGCTAAATGAACCCACATGCATAATGAGCAGCATGAATAATTGAAAAGATGAAGTGAAAACGCTGATCATACCGTAGCAACGATGAACAAATGCAGCAGAACATTTGCCAAACTCTGACATTCTGAGTAATAATGCATGTACATGTCTACAAGCAGGGCCTCGTTTACGAAACACCAGCGGAACAAATTTGTGTAAAACACTCAGTTCAATGCAACAATTTACACATGAATGGTTGCATGAACAGTTGACGCAGGAATTCGTTCTGCAAAGCGCAGATCACACTTTTGATCTCCAAATGTTGTGCAAAACAATTGAGCAGGAGACTGACTAGATCAAGCATCCTGATTGGTTTAGTCATGACCTTTAACCCCTGCTGATTGGCGCTCATGCTTTGGACACGGAGCTCGATGTTTGTCATCTATCACGAATGAGTAGCTTGTAGCACATTATAATAGCTGAGAGCGAGCACTTTTTCCCACAACGAAAAAACAGTCATCATAAACATACATCACACACAGCCTCAAATGACATTGACAAGCCTTTTATATGTTGGAAAAAGGAGAACATGTGGGAAAATGGTGGCATGTGCAGTGTGCACATGGTATTTACACGCTCACATACACCAACTTACACACATCCAGAGACACATTTAATACAACGACTACAACCACACTCCTGGAGTACCACAAATCCAAGTACATTCACTATTTAATGCCCGCTAATGTCCATGACCTTGGAGCAATTAGATGGCGATATGACATCAGCACAGTCCAATGGCATTTTTGGGGTCTAAAGTCCCCACTGTGATCTCATCCTCACACACACGCCCCCCCCCCCCCCCCCCCCCCCTCACGTTACACATGGTATATTTAGAGCTGAACCAACTGCACTTCAATCAGTCCTCTAACTCAGCCTGACCCGCTGGATAGATCACACCACGTTCATTCTCTTGCACTCACTCACCTCCTTTCCCCATGCACCCATTTACTCCTCTACCTTCATGTTTCAAGGAAGGGGAAAAAATGCAGTAGAGTTTTGAGCAACACACAAACAAGCCCACCAAACACTGAAGTAGAGTAAAGAGTAAAGAGTAAAGAACGCTTCCTACCAGCAATCCTGCCCAGCGCTGGAGGAAAGGGTGAATGGAAGAGAAGAGGTAGGGAGACTGCGAAAAACGTGCCTGTCTGTGTACGGCTCCGCTCTGCTCCACCAAATCAATTTCACACTCTCTCACCTCACAGTCACCATGATGTCATTCATTCATCAGTTTGGCGTTGCTATAGAAGCCTTGACTGGCGTGGTTTTGGTTTGGCCGTTCCGTGATACTGTTTGTTTTTTTGCTTGTGAGCTTACCCTTGATTGTACCCGACCCCTCCCTCTCTGTAAGGTGCAGTGTAGTCCACCATTGTGGATGCTGAGGGGTGTGTGTATAGAGGGTATCCTTATTCAGAAGCTAAAACCCCCAGGGCACTCAGAGTGTTTTATCCAATCATAATCAAGACCTCCTCATGCAGGGTCCAGACTCATTTTCTCTTACTTCAAAAACATAAATAGACTCCTTATTCTGACCCCACATTATTGATTAATCCAGCTTCTTCATTCACACACAAATAGACCGCGAAGCCCCCCAGAAGCCATGTCTGGGTACCCAGGTTAAGCTCCTAGATTCTTCACCAAGTCTTCAGTAATGAAAAGATAATAGGACTGCCCCCCCCCCCTTCATTATGGTGCATTCTCTTTCGAGTCTGACCTTGGGGGATCTGCATCTTCCTTTAGTTCCTCATATTAATCACAGTCTGTAAAAAAGATAAGAGACTCACCAGGAGCCGCCTCCCACCCACTTATTACTGTCTGGACCAGAATAGACGCAGTCGCCCTCAACTGGAAAATCATCACACTGATTAATTCTTAGCAGAAGAGTAAATTACATGTTCTTGTGGAATAAAGGAAATTGATTCTGTATTCCCTCATCCTACATTAGGGTAATATAATGTGAATAGCATTGACCTTGTCCAAAAACGAACTGGATGTCATTTTTCTACTCTTTATCTAAACAGACTTGGTTGTGAACAGTGAAGGCTTATTCATATTAGTTAGTTTGAATAACACCAGACAATTTGCACAACATATGAAATGTCTTAAGCTCAATTTATAAGTTTGTGATTTGCACACATTAATTGTTCCTCACTCTTTTAAATGTAATTTAGAATATACAGCAACAAGAAATGTTTAACAACTGGCATAACGACTTTATGAATAGATCATAAATGCCTCATAATTATTTTTAATTATTTATATTTTCTTTGTTGCTTTATTTTTAATACGCTCTCATCTCTTTGCATGCTGTCATCTGATCCTTCAGCAACTCCTTTTTTCTTTCTTCGAAGAATCAAAGCGATCGCCAGGACTTCTCTTTTCAACTTAAAAATATAATGTTTCCACTGTGAATCTATTTCTGCTTTCTTGCTACATAGCAACCTCTGCGATACTATCTGTGTGAAACTAACCAAAAATCACCTCTGACCTCAGTTGTCTGACAGAGAAACCCTTGCACATTTTTTTTTATTTCCTTATATATTAACCATAAATGTTACATACCATAAACATACATATTGCCTATATATTATTCTAATGTATAGAATAATATATTGTGTTAATGTATTACAATATATTGAATAATGTATTCCACTTTTCATATATTGAAATCATAGACTGTAAAAAAATATGGACGTAGTGTCCGTGAAGCCAAAGTGTGCAGAGCGGGCCGTCGCCATCTTGGAAGCGCCTCACCGCGCGACTCGCCCGGATAATCGAAAATGGGCAAAAAGGCGGGAGCTGATTGCTGAAGCCACGCCCACCTAGCGTGACTGCAGCAGCGGCAATCCACCTGTCACTCAAATGGCCACGCCCTTAATTATGCAGAACTTTAAGGCTTAATATAATTTAAACGGATGAGTTATAAAAAAAATTCACCCCCCTCACAGTTTTCATGAAGGGCAAAATTAGCAATATAGACCAAAATCATTTTTTGAACCAGGCTGTAAACATGTTTTTTTCTGTTGTAAAGTTGGGCATTTTAACATGTGGAGTCTATGGGACTGACTCCCTTTTGCAGCCAGCCTCATGCGGCCAGTCGATGAATTGCAGTTTTAGTCACTTCCTTATTGGCCTCACGAGAGAGAGCGGGAGTTTGCTGCTGGATTGAAATATATGTGACTATATATTTACTTGTATGTCATAATGTATGTATCACACTCTTGTGAAGGGAGGTGCACAAAGACGACGGAAATCCAAGATGATAAGGATTATGTGTGCGTATTAAGCCTGATCATGTACTGTATGTTGTCATGAATCAATTCTTTCATTTGAGGAATTTGTGTGAGAACGTATTACATGATCATAGCTATTGTTAGGATGAAAATGATCTTGTATCTAAAAAAACAAAAACAAAACCAAAGTGCGCTGGGTGACAAGCTATATTCTGGTATTTTGAACTTGGAATAAAGAAATAAATGTCTCTCCATCAAGTGTGTGAATTAGTAATTTATATTAGAGACAAGTGGAACTCGATGGGTTTTACTTTGCCTAATGATAAATTACTGAATATGTTTTATGTGTTTATATGTTGTATATTTCAAGTTGTCCCACACAATGCTGTCCCAAGTGTTTGTTCAGGACACAGAGAGTTTCCATGACTTTACCAATTGGCGGTTGGCTCTATTTTTCAGAAAGTGGTAATTACTCCACCATATTGTGCAATATTCTCATATTCGTATCAATAAGAGTAAACCATTTTGGTATACAGTCTTTGCTATATAAAATGCCATGTATATTATATTTAAGACAAGAGATTTATTCATGACCTTGAATGCCATTAATGTATGTGTGCTTGTCAGAAATATTTCTGTCAGTGTACAAATCACCTTCAGCAAGGATCCCCTCATGGATTCTCCTCACGCAGACTGAACAACTGTGAAACTGTGAAGTTACTTGACAGTTTTGCAAAGAAACTGCAAGATGGTCCCAGCAAGCAGTGGCGAAGCCTGATGGGTCATTCAGACCTCTCACATGGCATGTAAACAATGCTCATTTGTCCATCAATTCTCATCTAGCGACCAATGCTGCGCTTCTGAAACCAATAACACAACATATTGTGTCTCTCGGTAGAGCATGAATGAATAGTTATATACTAAATTGGATGGCTAAATTAGATTCAGTGTTCTTCATAGTGAGATAATGTCCTCCCAAGACAGTGTTTATGAAATTGATGACCACAAATCTGAACCTCAATGGGAATGGAAAAGTGTATTATATGAAAACAGTCAAAGCAGAGCTTGGGGGAAAAACACATTACAAAATGGTGAGAACAGATAGAACCAAAGTAGGTCAGATACACATCTCAACCAACTCACAGCAGAGCAAAAAAAGACATCAAATAAAAACAGATTGTAGAAGAGCAGGAGCTGAAGCTCAGAGATGTGAATGATTTATGAATTGATGCTGATCAGTAGCTTTGAGATTCACATTCTCCCAGTTTAATAAGACCGGCGAGGATAGGATCTCCCATGCAGATAATTCCCTGGATCATATATCCTCAGGGGTTCACATTCCTGGAACTCTTGTTCGTAAACAATTGGTGGGTTAAAGAAAATGAAACCCTGTTGGGTTCATCTGGGTTCAGTGTGTTCATTAAGGGGACGTTTACACGACAGTTTTCAACTAAAACCTGAAAACTATTATGGGTTTTGACCATTCATTTACATGACAACGGGTCTGAAAAGACAAACTTTGGAAGATGGTTTTTAAAGTGCAAGATTTTGAAAACAGCACCACCGTATTCATGATAACTACAAAAACATGAATTTGTGAAAAAGGTTATGTCATGCACATGCTTATTATGTGTTCAGTCTATAGATACTGTATGGGCGTACGTGCATGGTGTATCTTTACAAAGTGACATCATCACCAACTACTGGTCTGGCATGCATAATACAATGTTATTTGTCGTTTTCGCAAATTTATGTGAACGGCCCAACATTCTTGTCCATACATTACAATTTTCAAAAATGCTAATTAAATACAGGTAGTTGTCATGTAAACATACAGTGTTAAATTGATGACGGCTCTTCCTGCAGCCAGGATTTGCAACAGTTTGGGATGCAAACTGCCAAAGTCTCTACAGACAGCAACTGGTAAAGCTTTAATGGGAATACTTGTTCATTTACAATAATAATAATAATAATAAAACCTGTAAAATGTAAATGGATAGTTGACATATTTTGCAGTGGCATGCTACAAATTGTAATGCAAATAATTACGTGCTTGTCTAATCTTAAAAAAAAAAGAAATTCTCACGTGCCATATTATAGAAACTAGAGAGCTATAAAAAGCCAAATTTAGCTTTTCCCTGTTTATTTCACTTAGCTAACAAGAGCAATCTGTTAGCATACTAGCTTAACATGCCTTTAGCGGATTAGATAGCATACTAATCCTAACTCATTTGCCAATCAATTACTCAAACTACAAGCTCATAATAGATGTACTGTGTGCTATAACCTTCAGTCAAGCTCTCCTTCAAGGAGAACAATATTTAATTGGCAGTTTCAATTAAATGAATCATTTAAACAAACTATGTGATGTGAAAGCATCCGTGTAGTGTATGGTCATGCTAAACCACTACTTACTGAAAAAGCAGCGTCTTACTAGAAAATCTTATATCCTCTAAAAGTAGCAACTACTCAGCACTGTCACTAGCTAGATCACAAACATAAAAGCTTTTAGATTTGTTTTTCTCTATGATCTTGTTTGTTTACATAGGCATTCCACGGTCAAGAATCAATGATGACTTTTTAATGATCATTTGCGATAGCCTTTATTTCATAGATGGAAGGGTTAATGGCCAACGAAAACTTCATGAGTTCACTCATTCATAACAAACAGACATTCTGCAGCGAGTTCTGCTGCATCAGTGGTATGCAAAACTCATTGCATCAGCTATCAAAAACCCATTTCTGTCATTAAACGCCACAACGCTGATATATGCCTGGAGGAACATTGGCTTGCTGTCAGTGTTTTAATGAGAAAATGAAGCCTTTAAGGCACTATGATTGGACAAGCTAATAAACCTCAAATATTTCTGGCTCGGTCACGTCAGGTTGGTGTCAGCTCTTATGTAAAAGTGACCAAAAGTCGATCATTTTCAAAATGAATTTGTGATTTTCAGGGACATGAGTCATACAGTATATCAGGATGATTCAACTTTCCTGATATCATTTACTCAGTTTATTACTGACCCATATAAATATTTAGAGCAAAAAAGTAACAATTTCACCAGTAGGAAAAGCTACTACAATAACCATCGCATGTGAACCCAGGGATAAAATCACTATATGTGTGTGAATGCCACATATGTATAATGTAAGTGTATGTGAAATGCTGCTCAATGTCTGAGACTTGACAATGTCTGATGTGTGATAAGGGTTTGTGTTTTGATTTGTCGCAGTGACACGCTCCCTCCCATGCGAATGCATTGATCTCTGGCCCCGTTGTTATGTGACAGGATTGATTTATCTGCTGTTTTTGTTACGGCTGAACATGGGACGGTGCTGGAAAAGGTGAGCATAGATCTCAGTTATTGTTTCAGATCTAAAAGGATATTCCATCATATTATAATAGACTTTCCCCAAGCGTGCTAATGCATTTTATATCACCAGATAGTTCACTGACCAATGAGATTAAATGTCACTACAGGCTGAGAGGACTTCATTTCACATCACAAAGATTAGAAACTGAGCCACAGTGTGCTTTTGAGGAAAACCGCAAGACTGAGAGGGCGATCATGGACAAATTCGTACAGTTTCTTCAAAACCCCCCCTCTGAATACGACGACAAGAGAAGAATAATAGACCTGTCGCGCTGAAACTCATTTTCTGAGGATAAAGCTGTTCTACAGGAATATATTTTTTTTTTTCTGCAAGTGATGCCGCTCTTAACACAAATACAAAAAAGCAGCATAAAAGTATCAATGTAGTGAATTCAACTCATGCACTATATTCCAAGTGTTCTGAAGGTGTATCATAGTTTAATGAGGAGAGCAAACTGAAAATTAAAAGGTTATTCATTGACCTCTGGCATTAATACACTAACATAGAAAACATTCAAATATTATTATCATGAAAGTAAATGTTGGGGTATAACTTATTTTTGTTATGACAAGATATGAACAGCTGCAATAATTTCAGTCACACTGCAATATATTTTTAAACACATAACCTGACACTTAGCCCTAAACCGAACCACTTCTCAACATTATAAAGCGCGTAACATGAAGATAAAAGTAAAGTCACACTCCATATAGACTATATAACACACACAAAAAAAAACAGTATAAATATAAAATAAGTATAAGCACTGTAATAAATGTGTGTAATTTTATAAACAAAAAATTCTACACTAAATGCATGTTGATAGGTTACTTATGAATTACTTTGTCATATACTGTACAGTACAATTATTATTATTTTTTACCGCAGTTTTACCACTTTTTATTCTTTTTAAATATTGTCAAATGTATGATTTATTTTGTACCATCTGTATTATTATGGTGACTATCAGTACTTTTTATTGTAATAAGCAGATTTTTGTTGTTCAAATACATAGGTATAGAAACATTTTATCACTTAATGACATAATGTGATAAAATATACAGGCATTCGGTCATTGTACAGTACATATTTTAAATCAAATAATTTTTTTTTTCTTTGTTGTTTGTTTGTGAATGAAACACAGTGAAACAACATGCAGGTTTACAATGACCCGAGGGTGAGTAAATCATTTTCACAAGTTTCATTTGTGGGTGAGTGACTCCTTTAATGTGTGGTTGTCTGAGCATGTCACTCACCTGGAGCGTGTGAGAGAGGAGGAGAAACAGATGAAGTGACAGAAAGTGCGAGACTTTAGAAACAGTATATGAATATGATTGTGCCTTTTGTGTGTCTATCGTCCCATTAACCATCTGTTCTTTCATCGCAGTGAATGTTCATTGCTCTGCATGTGTGTTGGGCTTGAGTGGTCTTCTCCAGTCAAGCAGCACAGATCTGGCCAGACCACAACATGCAATGAACATGTATAGAAGACAAACACATCCCAAATCTCCCGATGCCCCTTTTATCCAGTCAGAAATGGCTCTTCTGCCCTCTACCCATCTGTTTCTTGCATGCACACAAACAAACATATTTCTCTTTAGCCCACATTTCTGTGCATTGCATGCAAGTGGGTGTGATCTACAGATAATGGTAAAAGCAAACTAAATGTGCGTACATAAAACGTATGTTCATCCTAAACTTACTGACCCCATACTTTTGAACAGTAGTGTATAGAAGCATTGTTTTACAGTATTTTCTCTGCTTGGAGTGTAAAGAAATGAAGTTGCTGTAACTGTGTGTACAGTACATGTCTGTGGGTGTGTGTGGGCTGTCTGTGTATGATCACTGATCCAGGATAATTCTGCCAATCTCCTTCACGCACCTGCCCATAGTTACATACCACTCCAAACTTTCCAAACAGCTTCTTGCAAATGACAACTTATTTAGTAAAATCCACAACAAACACCAAAAAGGAGGTTCCTTCTTCAACAGAATTTCCTCTACAAAGTACTCTGTAATGTGATTTATGGCACATGGTAGCAAGCTGGACCAGAGTTTATGTCAATAGTCAAAAGTCTGGCTATGCAACCCTATTTCCACAAGGCCTGAATCTGAAATAAGTGCCATATTTTGAGCTAAATAAGACTGTCTTTGTAATGTGTACTGTACGTCACTGTCGATAAAAGTATCTCCTAATGCAATACTCTGTAACTAATTTCACTCCTGACACACACATGACCCTCTCTCAGTCTCTCTGCATGTCCAGACGGGCCCAGACGTCAGCCCTGACACTGTTACCCAGCCAGGACAGTCACCAATTATAGCCTGGAATGGGAAACAGAGTTAGCAAGGCCACCTATCGCCTGCCAGGAACAGGTGAACCCTGAGACCATCCTCTCATACATCCTGGAGAAGCTGAAATGTGCTTTTTTCCACATATATCTCTGCCTCCTTTTGTTACAACATTTGCTTTCAGAATCTGAATCTTCTTTAATTGAAGAGATTTTCCATACAAAAATGTAAATGTGGTCATCTTTTACTCACCGTCACAGTAGTTTAAACCTGGAGGATTTTATTTCTTCACAAAAAAATAAGCTATTTTAAAAAAAATGATGGGAACAAAACAACATTAGAGCCAACTTACTGTCATTCTATGTGAAAATAATACTCAAAATATTTTCATGAAACACAAAGTGAGTAAATAATGAAGGTATGTCCATATTTGTGTGCAATATCCTTTTAAATAATAAGGATAAACTTGGCCTTAATTGAATGGATTTGGAAGATTAATGCCTAAAGTCATGTAGTCTGTAACATCGATACTGGGGTTATTCCAGTTATGTGGTACATTTTAATGTATCCAAAACAAAACTCATAATTTGTATTGATGGAAATCATATACAGTAAGCCATGTTGTTCCAAACTAGCACAACTGATTCCCTCATGCAAGATAACTGTCAATTGCTAACTTTAGCTCTCTATTTACATCCTATTTAAGTGTAAATGAGCAGTCTATAATGAATCAAACTGAAGAGTTTGATCTTGGCCTTCTTAAATTGAAGTATAATAGTTTTTATTTTGATTGATATAGATATGGTACAGATGAAATTTTACTAATATGAGGTTCAAAAAATGATGTGGTTCTTGCGTTTACTCTGCTTACCAACTTTCCAATCAGCTGCTGACTGAAAAGACGTAAGAAACTGAAATGGATCTGTAAGTTTGGAAATACACCAGGAGCTCCACAGGAAACACAGTAAGCCGATCTACTCAACCCAGGAGCCCAATAATAGAAATCAGCCCAAGCAGGGCCCTATTAGTGTGCATCTGTCATTGTATCTGTCTGTGTGTGTGCCATGTCAGGAATGTAACAAATGGCCAAACTCCTGATTTTTTTTTCTGATCACACTATCAGTTTAAACCCAGTTCTCAGTTACAAAATGCTAATTCAGAGCAATCAAGCTGCAAATTTCCCTCCTTCAGCACTCGTGTAATCCGTCAGAAGTTTGAAATCTCCCAAGAAGTCATCCATCACCCACTCTCTGCTTTCTGTCCATTTTGGAAATCAAGAGAGAAACTCAAGACCCACAGTCTATTCTGAGCTCTCTGCTTAAACCATGTCTTTACAACACTTTACATTCATTCATTGTGGAGACACTTTTATCCAAAAGAAAAAAAAACAAACAAACAGATGTCAACAGTTGACCAGCGAACACAAGTGCAGTCTGTAAACATGGGTTAAAGTCTCTAGTAAACTAACAACAGGTCTCCAAACTGCCACTGTTTATGAATTACTGAGGCAAGATGTGAAAGTGACTGGATTGGAGAAAGAGAGAAAGAAACTTCAGAGAAACCTATTCCTCCACAGGCAATCACAAGGTGGAGGGAGAGAATTTGATTAGTCTGTCATGGTGTCTCGGATGCCTCAGCTCATACAAAAAGAGATGGAGGGGAAAAATGTGTTTGAAAGAGGGTGAAAATACTAATACTAATACTAATACTATCTGTCCAAAATATATTGTTTGTACACTGATATGTAGACATGAGTGATAACACTTATTTTCTTTAAGATGTAAATATCAAGCCAAATATGTTGCAATGTACCATTTGTTAAGTACTTACATTTTTGTGCATAAAATCAAAATTATAGTCAACATAACATAAGACATTATTACGAACTATGAATGAACAGTTAATAAATTTAACAACCAAAAAAAACCTCTCGGGCTAGTTTAGAACATGCAACCACAATTATGGGAAAGACTACTGACTTGACAGTTGTCCAGAAGACAATTGTCAACACCAACAGCCACAGAAAGGGCTGAATGGGCTGGCTGTTCACAGAGTGCTGTATCAAAATATATTCATAGAAAGTTGACGTGAAAGGAAGTGTGGTAGGAAAAGGTGCACAAGCAACAGGGATGACTTCAGCCTTGGGAAGATTGTCAGGAACAGCCCGATTTAAGAACTTGAGAGAGCTTCACAAGGAGTGGACTGAAGCCAGAGTCAGCGCACCAAGAGTCACCACACTCAGACATCTTCAGGAAAAGGGCTACAGCTTTCACATTGCTAGAACCAAGCCACTCCCGAACCAGGAAAAATGCCAGAAGCATCTCCCCTGGGCTATGGAGAAAAAGAACTGAACTGTTGCTCAGTGGTCCACAGTCCTCTTTTCAGATGAAAGTAAATTTAGCATTTCATTTGGAAATCAAGGTCTGGAGTCTGGAGGAAGACTGGAGAGTCACAGAATCCAAGCTGCTTGAAGTCAGAGATGATTTGGGTGCTGTGACGTCTGCTTGTGTTGCAACATTGTGTTTTATCAAGTCCTAAGTCTACCAGGAGCACTTTATGGTTCCATCTGCTGACAAGTTTTATGGAGATGCTGATTTAATTTTGCAGCAGGACTTTAGCACCTGCCCACAGTGTCAAAACCACTTCCAAGTGGTTTGATGACCATGATATTACTGTGCTTGATGTATTGAGGTTCAATACAGAGGAGCTGAAGGCCACTATCAAAGAGACCTGGGCTTCAATAACGCCTCAGCAATGCCACAGGCTGATCGCTTCCATGCCACACTGTATTGAAGCAATAATTCATGAAAAAGGAGCCCCAACCAAGTATTGAGTGCATAATTGAACCTGTTTTGGAGAGCTTGAACATTTCTTTGTTTTGTATATCTTTTTTTTTTTTTTGATTGATCTTTGAGAAAATATTCACAATTTTGGAGATACTGAATTAAATTTTCCTAAGCTGTAAGTCATAACCATCAGAATTAAAACAAAAACACTGGAAATATTTCAGTTTGTGTGCAATGAATCTACAATATAAGATGAATTAAATTTCAAAAAAACTAAACTTTTCCATGATATCCTATTTTTTTTTTAGATACACCTGTATAATAAATGTCAAATTTAGTGGAATTAAAAATCTATATGTTAAGTATTTTAAAATTTAAAATACTTCCTGTCCTACCACAATTTACCTAAACGCTTGTAATACATATTCATCTGCCAAAGTTTCTTCCCAGTGTTTTTATATTTTTGGAAAAACGTTTTAGCATATCAAAATACTTATGCTAATTATCGATAAAATTTTGCACTTCTTTTTAAATTTAGCTTAAACTGATCCTTTAACTGTTGTGAAATACTAGTTTGGAAACACTTTTTGTGAAGAAAAAAGGGCTAGAATGCAAATAAACGTGGTATCATACGACACAATTATCTCGTATCTACAAATTTGCTGTTTCTCTGTAACCGTCTATATTTTACAATAACTTGGGGATATCTGGAATGTGAAAGATCCCCAGAATTTGTTATTTTTTGTTGTTGTTGTTTGTTAAATGGAAACAGGCTGTAGACAGCCTCAACCTTTTCCTTAACACAATTTTACTTTGTAAAAGGACAGTTAATTGAAAACAGATTGAATTAAGACAGCTATCCCCCCAACCCTCAACAGTAAAATAGTGGAAACTTGGCTATTCTCACACTGATTAAATAATATAACAATTTTAGTAGTAGTAGAATGCAGTAATGAACATCCACTGACGGTGAGACACACATCCAAAGTGCTATAGGATCATGATGGTGAACAATTGGACAGCTGCTCTCACACTGTTTATGTGACAATATGGTCAGCAATTGAGAGAGTGAAGAAAAAAAAGAAAATAAAAGGGGGTTGCATTAGTTGCAAGCGACCCTCTAAATCATGTTAATGTGGTGGATCTGTTCCAGGCCCTCCAGATTTTCAGTTTAGAGGCATCATACAAACCATCATTCACTGATATTGCCTTTCTACCACCAGCAACCCGTGATAGCACACACACAATTACTTCTGACCTACTTTAGCACACCAGAATGATGAGAACATCTGAGAACATTTCCTGAGTGCAGATGAAACACTCTTAAACCAAGTACACACTGCTGCTGAATACGGTTAGCACACCTCAAACGGTCCTGCTTATTATTTCCAACAATTATGCTCCCCAAAAATTGTGTATACGCACATACATTGAATTACTTCTTGTTAAAGCAGTGACAGCAGTTTCAATTATATACTGACTGTTTATCTAAGCTTCTTGAAAATCATAAGAACAGAAGAACGTGTCTTGACTCCTTGGCAAATTTCGATACTGTGTCTATAGTTTCTCTTATCAACGCTGCAATCCAGATGAAACATTACGCTCCAGAGAGACTGTTAAACTGTTTAGGGTTGTTAAAATGCAGCAGCTTAATGAGCATAAACAAAACACACCGCCTCTGTCGACACCAATTTAATAACTACCGCTGCACATGCACAAATCTTTGCTGCTCATAATTATTTTGTCAAATGTAACTTTATGAACCACATTTCTAGTTTACAGCTACGAATCACCACAATGTTGCTATGGTTTTTATTACAGGTACACTTTTAACTTTTCTTTTTATTATCATTTATTTTATATTAACTATGAAGGATGTAACTAACATAACATTTTTAAAAGTTTAAGAATTAGTCATAATTATCCCCCCGAGTAATAGACTAACCTTCACTCTAACCCTAACCCTAGTTCTTCAAATACTGGCATGTGAATAACCATTTAATGAATCACATCTCCTATATATCCAGTTTGGTCCCCAAACATTGTCAGTGTTGATAGTTTTGTCATCAATGTATAGCCACATAAACACAGTGAAGCACAAGCTCACCTCATAGTCCTGATCTCTTCTTCTCTTGCAGTTTGTGTAATCCAGATCTTTCACATTGCTTTAGACACTTCAGCTGATCACACTTCCTCACTCTTTTGTTATGTCTCATGCACAGAGAGCTCTGTGATTTACGAAGCTCCTTCCACTCCACGCAGCTCCCACGGGCTAGTGTCTTCACACAACTAACTCATCCACTTGAGCGAGCTGTATCAGAGAAAGAGAGAGAGAGAGAGAGAGAGAGAGAGAAGGAGGAGTCACAACGGAATCCAATTTGAAGAGCGCACTGATCACTACAGAGCTGTGTTCTAGACTATAGTACAGATGAACTGGGAACGACAGACAGCAGCTGCTCTGAAACAGTGACACAGGACTTCTGCTGGCCATGAATTTGTAGTTGGGGGAGGGGGTGCGAGGGACGAGGGGTACTGAAATGGCTAATGTACAAATGTACAGTATACACACATTATATACTTCAGTTAGCAAACAAACACAGCAGCACGTGAGAGATTAGCTGTATACTGTAACATAGCAGTCTCACTTGGACTGTTTTAATGTTCACAGGACTGTTGCTGGTCGCTATCTGCATAACAAAGACACTTCAGACACAAAAGATGGAGAAGCGATGTGAGTGAGCAAGAACGATTTGAATTCCCACAAAACTTAAGTCATATAACAGTGCAAAATTACCATCCCAGTAGTTTGAACAAGTGGTGGGTTGCAGGTTACTATACAGTTCTTAGGATTGTCCTATTCTCCAACACCTTGATTCTCAACACTGCCCTTAAAAATAAAGACTGACTAAATACATAAATAAAGTAAGTACTGTAAGCTGTGAAAACTGAAGAAAAAAAGTGAAAACTAATGAACTATGAACAAACAAACAAAATATAAAAAAGGACACTGAACAATAAACGAATGACTGAAATAAATATATTAAATAACAAAAAGAAAACTATGAACAAACAAACAAACAAATTTACAAAAGAGAAAACTTTGAACAACAAAAATATATTTACAAAACTATGACCAACAATCAATGAACAAAATAAATAAATGAATTAAATTACAAACAGAAAACTATGCTCAAATAAATAAATAAAGCTATGAACACTAAACAAAAATAAACTAAACAAATAAATATAATTACAAAATGAAACTACAAGCAAACAAACAAAAATGCAATAAGCAATAAAAAAAAACAAATAAATGCATAAATATATTAAATTACATTTAGAATCTATGAACAATAAACAAACAGATAAACAAATTCACAAAAGAATACTGTAAACATCAAACAAATAAATACATTCAGAAAAACTATGAACAATAAACATGCAAACAAATAAATACACAGAGTAAGAATATATATTAAATGTGTAATCACTTGCAATTAAAGAAAACTTGTGACACAATGTTTAGTTTTGTGTGGTGAATTATTGGCAGCTTAAATTATGAAACCATTATAAAAAGGAGAACAAAATAAAAATAAAAACATCTGTACCATTTCCACTGCTCTAGTTGACTACACTTTCCTAAAATTCTTTCTGAATCCATTCCGAGATGAGCTTGAAGAGCACAGATGCTTCCTTCTTATTCCCAGAGATCTAACCCTCGTTCTCCAGATGATACAGCTTTGCTTGTTGTCTGGATAAACTTGGCTTAAGAAATGACACCAAATTCCTTAATGATTAACTATCAAATTTGTCAATCTCTTTGGCACTCAATTAAGATGATAATCTCATCTGTGCAGAAAATAGGCCTCAAAATAAACAGACATCCATTGATACAGCATCACTGACATATATACCATGACTTTGTAATTCCTACAATAATTAAAAGAATTTCAACCACCCTATTAGATCATTTATTTTCAGTGTTGGGGCTAATGCATTACAAGTAATGCAAGTTACATAATCAGATTACTTTTTTCAAGTAAGTAACATTTTTACATTTTTACAAGAAAGTATCTGAGTTACTTTTTCAAAAACGTAAGGTGTTGTGTGTTAGTAGTAGTAGACTAAGGCCTTGTCCACACGAACCTGGTTATTTTCTAAAACCAAAGCTTTTTCTACACAGTTTGTTAACACATAAATGCAGTGCCAAGTTACTGAAACCGAACATTTTTGAAAACTCCTGCCTGGGTGAGGATTTTCAAAAACTCTGGTTGTAGTGTTATCGTGTAGACAGCGAAACTGGAGTTTTTGGCTTTTTACATCAGAGTCTGTGCTGTCATCTTCACCTAATTGAAACTTTTTCAGGCATCTGATTGGCCAACATGTCTTTACGGTTAAGATTATATCGCCACCTGTTGGTCTGGCGTGCTCTTGATAGTACATCATAGCGTGCATTTGCGTTTTCATGTGGACTGAGTTTTTTTTTTAAACAGTAGAAGGAAAAACTCTTTATAACTTTGTTTATAAAAATACCCTACGTGTGGACATGGCCTAAAAGTGAATGTGCATGAATTCATCCCAAAATAAATAAATAAATAAATAAATATTTAACTTTTTGTATTAATCAAAATGAGAATTAAAACAGTGAAATGCAAACTCAGAATTTGACATGAAACTGCAACATTTAAATATCACATATCACAAATGTATCTAATGCCAGTTGATTAACTAGAGTCTTCGCTGCTGACCTTTGATGATCAAGTTCAACCTTACTAATAAGCAAAAATGATTTTAGATAAACTAACACTTGTGCTTAATTATTATTATTATTATTATTATTATTATTATTATTATTATTATTATTATTATTATTATTATTATTATTATTATTATTATTGCTGAAGAGTGTTGAACCTTCTTCTCCTGTGTTCTACTGTACAGACATGAATTTACTTTTTCTTCAGCCTGAGGTTTATTCAATGCACTTTTTGGTGTAAAAGAGCTTTTACATTTGCTACAAATAGAACTTCTTATATTCAAAACAATCAAGTCCTGCTCATATTTAAAAAGTAACACAAAACTAATGCAGAAGTAACATAATGCATTACTTTCCATAAAAAGTAACTAAGTAATGAAATTAGTTACTTTTTTAGGGAGTAACGCAATATTGTAATGCATTACTTCTACAAGTAAATTTCCCCAACACTGTTCATTACGTGAAATAACCTTTCCTCCCTTTCATTACCCACTCATCCTCATTCTCATCACTCTGGTTTCCCTAGACAAGTAAGTTTACTTTTGCTCTTTAACTTTTGAAAATGTGATATATATATATATATATATATATATATATATATATATATATATATATATATATTGTGACGAGCTCTCCCAGAGGAATCAGCGTCGCCCTGTAAACCAAAGCAAAACACCTGCACGTCCTCGTCACCGGCTGATCGGTCACAGCTGCTCCCCATCAGCCAGCACATTTAAAAGGAGCACATGTTACACTCAGAAGAGGTACTTGAACCGAATGCAACGCTGGTCTAACCCCTCTCTCTTCACTTTTCAGAAAGCAGCGAGTGACCGACAGCCCAGCCACTTTGGAGCACGTTTGGACACCCACTTTCACCTTAACTGGCACAGAAAAGCACGAAGAGCACACGGGAAGCACCGGCCACCAGAAAGCGGAGCAGCACCTTTCACCAGGCATCACTGTGTTAATAAATCCACCCTCCGGGGCTTTTGATTTCACGTACCTCTTGTCGAGTGATTCTTCACCCCATGACTATATATATATATATATATATATATATATATATATATATTACACATTATTCATTGTTTTTAGAGTCCTATTTGTTGGACACATTCAACCTAAATGGCACAATAGATTGTATGAAGGTCATCGAAGGCTATAATAATAATAAAAAATTGTATATAGCTTATTGTTCAAATCTAAATTCACAACAGGGACAAGAATTAAATAATAATAAATTAGAAAAGACATGGTCAGTACATGAAGCTTTCATTGCTTTTTTATTTCAGTATGTTTATCACTGTAAATACGTAATAGTCCCCCCCATAATAATAATAAAGCATGTTATTTCAGCTTCTGAACAACTTCCTTTGATCTATGTTGTTCCACTCTCACTCAACACTTCACACAAATCTACTTTTATGCCTTTCATTCTCTTAATGATAGCGATGTAAAGGAAGTTTCTGAAGCATATAACTACAAACTCTTCGAGGCAGGTGTACATAAAATTATGAGAATTTGATTTGCATTTCATTTTGCTTCTAAAAACAACAAAAAATAGGGAGTTTAGCTTTATTGATATAGAGTGAGATGGTGCATAATACAGTACATGCACATATACATTGTTTTATGAGGTACTTGCTTGCTTACTAATAATTCATTTTAATAATCAATTTAATAATTAATTGAAGTTTTATTGTTTGTTTGTTTGAAATGAGATTTGGAGAGTATATGTGGGTGTCAATAAAAAGTGTTACGTGACATTCAGCCAAGTATAGTGACCCATTCTCAGAATTTGTGCTCTGCATTTAACCCATCCAAAGTGTGTGCACACACACACACACACACACACACACTGTGAACACACACCCAGAGCAGTGGGCAGCAGTTGGGGTTCAATGCATTGCTCAAGGGCACCTAATTTATGATATTGCCAGCCCCTAGATTCGAACCCACAAACCTAGGGTTAGGAGTCAAACTCTCTAACCACTAGGCCACGACTTCCCTTTTCTATAGCCTTTTTGTAAATAATTTTTGTAAAAAAAAGGGGGGAAAAAGAAGAAAGAAAAAAACATTTTCTGAATATAATATCAAATCCCTTCTTTATAGAGGGTAGCCACACAAATATAATATAAAACACTCTTGAAAGGATCACCAAAGCCTCCATCAGTCTCAACCTTGCAGTCAACCAGTATAGCTCTTCATTCTTCATTTAACTCTTCGACAAGAATATGTGCAAGCAGATAGGAAAGAGAAACTGTAGAAACATGTACTTATAGTGTACTTACAGTGTATTTATCTAAGAAAGTTCTGGTAACACAAGGTAACTACATGGGGTAAGGGTAGGTTTAGGGGTAGGTTCAGGGTTAGTACCTAGTTATTACATAGTTATTGTAATTACTATAATAAGTACATAGTATGCACATGGGGAACAGGACTGTAAAATAAAGTGCTACCGCCATTTCTGTTTTATATTCATTCCCCAGTGTTATTCCTTTCTATTCTTTCTTGAATGGAAGTGTGGTGAAAGAGTGATTTTTTCATTGCTCTGTCCTGTGACAGAGGGTTTGATAAATAGGCTTTAACTTCCCCTCCTCACCACACAGCCACATTAATTATTAAAGCCAATTTTGGCTCTGAATGCAGGGGTGAAAAAAAATAAAATAAAAGTAAACAGCACATAAATAAACAACCAGCAGAGATACAAACTAAATCTTACAGTTTAAGGACACAGACCATATATGAGGCTTTCATTACTTTACCCAGCAAGTTATGTAAGCTATAGTCAAATGTTTGGACATACTTCACCGAATTTGTATTTCAAAGAACCTAAATATATCTAAAGGCTTATGCTTACATGCTCAAATAATAATAAAAATAACAATAATAATCATAATCATCATAATAACTATTAGTAGTGGTATTATTTAAGAAAATAATTATAAAGAAACAAAAATAAATTAATATGCAATTTATATTTATCTACAACATCAACAGCAATATTGTTCATACTTTATTTCACGGTCCAATTCTCGCTATTAACAAACCATTAACTATGACTTTTGCTTCAGTAACCTCCTAATTTACTGCTTATTAATGTTTAGTAAGGTAGTTGTTAAGTTTAGGCATTGGTTAGGATTAGGGATGTAGACTATAGTCTTGCAGGATATGTGCTCTATAAGTAGCTACTAATAAACAGCCAGTATGTTAATAATAGCCACGATAATAATAAAATAGTTAATAGGGAGAATTGGTCCCTGTACTAAAGTGTTACGCACTATATTATTATTATTATTATTGTTGTTGTTGTTGTTTAGGGGTGTAACGATCCATCGATTTTGGATCGATACATTGATCAAATCATATCAGGATACAACAACAAGGGCTACGGATTTTATTTTAATAATAAAAAAAAAAAAATATATATATATATATATATATATATATATATATATATATATATATATATATATATGGGGAAGTAAAATAATGGAATTCATAGCTGGCCAAAAAGAGTTTGCATATTACATTGACTTTTTTTCCCTTATGTTGATATACCTTGCATCTGGATACATGCACGTATGTGTATTGCTACACAGTATACAAAAATGTCAAATGAACAGCATGTCTGAATACTCAATACTCAGTACTCAGAGCAAACTAGATGACATACTGCTTGTGCTGAGATTCTGAAGTGTGTGAACAGTTCCCCAAGAATCAGGAGCCATCAGATTCAACAAGAACAATTCCAAAATAATCACAGAGAACTTACTGCACTAAGTGTGATATTAAATAGACTGTTTACTTTACATTACTTTGCTTTTTTATTGTTAGCCTGCCGTCCATGTTGCTGTTGAGGAACTTAATATGAGATATAGTCTTCTATATTTCCTTTTTACTTCAATACATTTATATTTTCAGTTTAGATGTGTATTAATATTGTCCAAAATGTATATGTTTGAATATTAAAAAAATTTAATGCAGTGGTTAATATTGCGATTTTGGGTTATTATGCTTCAAAAAGATGTCTTCTTTTAGACTAGTAGAAAGAAAATGTCCAAAGCACACATGTAAATATTCATTTATTTTATTACACTTTATCCATTTGCACATGTATATTTCAATTTAATACATAAAAATGCATTTCAATAATACATATTTTTCAAGACTCAACTTCAGTAACTCTTATATACACCAAAATGTACTGTTTTACTCCTTTTTATATTCTGAAGATTTTTCGGTTTTACAGAGGGGTTAGTTCATATATAATTTGTCTGTTTTATATGACATTTCCCCGGTAAAAAAACATGTCAAAAGTATTTTCTGAATTATGGAGTAATGAAAAAAAGTTACCCAAAATCCCCTATGTCAAAATTATGAAACACAAATTTTGAAACGGTTTCTGTTTGTGAATTATACAGGGATTTTAATACCTTATAGTTACAGTTATTGGCTGGGAAGAAACACAATAAAGACAAAAATAAATAGCACAACATAGATGTGAGGGCAGATAAAGGAAAAAAACTTGGATGCTGATTTGGGGAAACTAATGAAAAGCAGGCAGCAGTTTTGTGAGAGTGTGTATGTAAATGAGTGTGTGAATAAGTTCAGCAGTGTTTGGCCAGGCACAGTGTGTGCACAGCTTGTTTCATTTCCTGTGGGACAAAAATGTCTCTGCCGTTCCTGCTTTCTCTTCATCACCCCATTCACCTTCCTTCTCCTCAGAAGCACATTCACAATGACATCAGCTTCCGCCAACACACCAGCAGTTGCCATGGCAGCACACAAAGACATTTTTGGGAGGGGGGGCGTTGCCTGGCTGACACTTTCAGACATGAGGCTGACCAATCCCCTCACCCTGCGCTCAATAGACATTTGCACCACCAGATGCTCTGTTTGTAAAGCCGTTAAAGACACTGGTTGATTGCATGTTTGGCCTTTCACTTGGCCCGGCCTTTTCTCTGCTCTCCATTATAGTTTGAACCACAGCCATCCCAAATGCACTCTGGCCCTTTCTATTGTTTTCTCACTGTGGTTCTCAAACTGTGCACTGACTCTGGAAATTTACAAAAATAAAAATGCAGAAACACAATTATTTAGATTTTCACATGTCTTGTTTCTAATTCTAATGCTTTGTTTATATCTAAGACTCAAATGCATAACCTTCATTCTTAAGGTGTGTTCATTCCAGGACAGTTTGACCTGTTAACTGTGTTTGGTACTCTTTTTTTAATAGCATTAATTCCCCGTCACATATTTTAGGAATCACCCTAAATTAGATATTATCACAAGTTTACACACTCACAATTCATCTCATGAAAACTGAATTGAAATTGGACATTTCTTTACCATGGCATTGGTTCTTTGAATCATTGAATGAACAACAAAAATCGTTGGAAAGGTCTGAGTGTCAAGATTTTGTGATAGTAGTTATATTGTAAAATACATTTCTAAATTTGTGACTGGAATTCAGTGGAGTTTAGATGTCACCTGGTGGCTATTTTTGAGATATCACCTAAACAAAAGATCATCACAGGAAGCTTAAGTTTTGTGATATCAACTTCAAATTTAGAACATACCTTAAATGATATGGCTTTGATTTTAAAGCAGTTTTAGATTCTAAAACCTTTTGTAAAATATTTAAATATATTATATTTAATAATATTCATTTATCTGCATTAAAGGGGGGGTGAAATGCTCGTTTTCACTCAATATCCTGTTAATCTTGAGTACCTATAGAGTAGTACTGCATCCTTCATAACTCCTAAAAGTCTTTAGTTTTATTATATTCATAAGAGAAAGATAGTCTGTACCGATTTTTCCCGGAAAAACACGAGCGTCTAGAGGCGTGACGTGTGGGTGGAGCTAAAGAATCACGAGCGCCAGTAGACTTTTGCGTTGAGAGCGTTTGGAAACTGTGACATTACCGTGAGGGAAAAACCATCATCTAAAACAAACCATGGCTAACAGTCAGATTCAGCCGTTTATTTATGATCCAGAATCAGATCCAGAGGCTGAAACTGAACGAGAGCAGCAGCAGCAACGACTCACTCCGAGCGGGGCTCGAACCCGGGTCTCCGGCATGGGAGGCGGACGCACTAACAAGGAGGCAGAGATATTTTAAGCAGTTTTACTCACCGCCTATGGTTCCAACACACGATCGTGACCCTTTTTCGTTGGGATTGCATTATCCTTAAGAAATAAACGATTTGCAAATCCGGTGTCAAACTGGGCTTTGTTTGAAGGAAGTCGTGGCCTAATGGTTAGAGGGTTGGACTTCCAATCGAAGGGTTGTGAGTTCTAGTCTCGGGCCAGACGGAATTGTGGGTGGGTGAACAGCTCTCCACCTTCAATACCACAACTTAGGTGCCCTTGAGCAAGGCATCGAACCCCCAACTGCTCCCCGGGTGCCGCAGCATAAATGGCTGCCCACTGCTCTGTGTGTGTGTGTGCGCATTTCGGATGGGTTAAATGCAGAGCACAAATTCTGAGTATGGGTCACCATACTTGGCTGAATGTCACTTCACTATAGTGTTTGTCAAACAAGCATCTTTGAAATGCAGGGAACAAACAAAAACACTTGCATAACTCTGTTGATGCTCTGTAAAAATAAACTCCATCCACTGGTCCACCCTTAATGCTGTCTTTTTTGGTAATCTGTGCAGGGTTGTCTTGCCCTGGCAACCAAAAACAAACTTCTTTTGTGACTTTTTGCGACTCTCTCGCTCTGATCAGTGAATCGCTCTGATCAGTGAATGCCTGTGCTCAGCCTCGCTATACGGCAGAAGTGCCTCAGGACCCATATAAGGAAATTCCGCTCCATCTAACGTCACAGAGAGCCATACTCGAAAAAAACTTTCCGAAACTTGTGACAAACCGGAAAGAGTATTTTGGGAACAAAAATACTCCTTCAAACGTACAACTTAATTTTTGTAACTTTGTCCAAGTTTAACATGGGAATCCAACTCTTTAAGAGTGTAAAAAACTCAGTATGCATGAAATAGCATTTCACCCCCCCTTTAATTACAATGTCATTTTTACAATATCTGCATTATTTCAGCTCATTCTGCTACAAAGTGGAAGCTCGTATAATGATACATTTATTCCTTTAGCAGACGCTTTTATAAAAAAAAATATTTACACTGGATAATACAATAGTTTACCTTAATTACATTTAATTAGCAATCTTTCCTTAGTTGTTATACTTACTATGTACACTTGCGGTCTTATGGACTTTGGCTGCCACATGTGTGTGTCTGTTAAGTCCAGGAGACCAAAGGGTGTCCCATTTGTTATGTTAGCATTCAAAAGGGTGCTCGCGAGCACCTGTGGCCTATATCTGCATTGCCGGCAGCCACATCACCCTGGAGCCCAAGACCAGTTTTTCCCTGAAGATAAGCAGGGCTTGAGACGTTAAACTGAGGTCCTGACTCTCTGTGGTCATTAAAAATCCCAGGATGTCTTTCGAATAAAGTAGAGGTGTGACCTCGGCATCCTGGCCAAATTCGCCCATTGGCCTCTGAGCATCATGGTCTCCTAACAATCCCCATATCTGTTGATTGGCTTCATCACTCTGTCTCCTCTCCACCAGTAAGCTGGTGTGTGGTGGGCGTTCTGGCGCACTATGGCTGCCGTCGCATCATCCAGGTGGATGTTAATGCAGCAATGGAATATGAAATCAGTGTAATTTTGTTGTAAGGAAAGAAAAGTAATGTATATCTTGTTTTTAAAAAGTAACTCGTCTAATGAAATCAATAATGTATTTTTTTTCTGCTTATCAATGAACTTAATAAAATTTATGTTTCATTAATATCCTGAAAAGCTTATAATTAGGTTTATATATATATGGGAGTCAATGAGTAGCTATACTACTCATGAGTAAGCCTAAATTAACCCTTATGCCTTGTTGGGGACGTTTTCGTTTACTAGGGGGTAAAGTTGAGTCTTATTTTGGCCACAACTTTCTCTGTGTTTGAGCTAAAGGAATGCTTTTTGGTGACAAATCTTATTTTGACCTATATTCTGGGAAAATGCTTTGAAATTTTTCAAAAACTCAATGGTACACTGTCGGCAAATTCACTACCCTTTCGGTATGCCCATGGATGAAAACATCCACAAAAACTAAACTGCTGTAAAAATGTATCGGAAATATATATATATATATATATATATATATATATATTTTTTTTTTTTTTTTTTTTTTTGCATAAATCTATTAATCAACCTCAGTCCTGATCAAAACTACAAAATGTTTAAAAAAAAATCAAAGATTTGAACTCCTTAATTACCAAGTTCATAAATGATGTCACTGATTTGGGGAAAAAAATACACAAAATTACATATTTTCAATATAAAAAGTGAATTGTGGACTGGAAAATGTTTACCTTTTATCAAAGTCTTGGGAATGTCAAAGATTAGAAACAAGATTGGCTTTGATGCATTGTTAGTTTTTGTGCAGCATTAGATTTACATTTTTTCTCCCTAATTTGTTGTTGGTGGCTGTTTTTGCCCCATTGACTTCCATTATAACGACATTTTGACATGACACCATATAATCATGCATTCTTGATTGTTTGTGGTTTTCCCTTTTGGGAAGAGGTAAAATTTTTATTTTTACAGTTGATCACTGGGTGGGACCATTAACCCTTTAGATGCAAAAAAGGCTTAGTTTCTGGCTTGTTTATGGAGTTATATGGAGTATAACAGCAAATTCTACAGGCCTATCTAAAGGGTTAATAGTCCCACCTAGTGATCAACTGTAAAAATAACCAATTTTACCTCTTCCCAAACGGGAAAACCAAAAACAATCAAGAATGCATGATTATATGGTGTCATGGCTTTGCAATCAAAAAATGTCGTTATAATGGAAGTCAATAGCCGCATTTCCACTGTCGGGCCAGTGCGAGCCAGGGCTTAAGGTGGGCCGGGCGGGGCTCATAGCCTCGGGCCAGTAGCACCGAGGCCAGAATAGCGCAGGGTTTCCACAGTGGAGCCTGAAGCTCCGCTGCGCATCAATAAAACACGCCCTTTACACACCTCTCAGGACAACGTCATGCAACCTCATCATTTCACCAACAAAGAGAAGTTATCAGAAAACTCAGAAATAAGTCACTGGAACATGCGCAATCACAAAACGAACATGATAAAAGCGGCCGTTTGTTTGCATGCTTTGTTAAATATTTAAATTCAAAAGCATCAATGTTTTAACTATAAGTGATACATTGATCATATTGATTTAATTTATCAGGACTCAAAATTAATCACACATAAATACTTATTTATATTTTATTTATTTTTAACGCTTATGAAAATAGTCTGCTTATTCAGTCGAGTCTGTTTCTGTTCATTTGTAGCCACAGTAGCCGTCACATTTAGAATGAATGATAATATCTTTATTTTTATAAAAGCTTTTATTTAATATTAATATTTTTTTTATGATAGGCAATGTGACAGATAATGTAAGTTACTAAATAAATACACGATTGTGATAGAGAATAAGAAGCTGACGTCTGATTTCTAAAAGTGAGTTTTGAGCTCAACTGATTTTAAAAAAAGAGTTTAATGCTGTTGTTAAAGCTGTTATCTTTCTGAAATGATCCGCAGCGCTGACACTCTATTTTTATAAAAGCTCCCGAACAAAAATCATTATTATATTTTGATGATATGCAACGTGGACCTATAAACTCTTGAAACGAGACGACAGATAAAATGTTACTTAATAAATAAACAATTGTGATAGAGAATAAGAAGCTGACGTCTGATTTCTCCAAGCTGTCATATTTACCATGTTTACTATGGTAACGTTAATGTTTAGCATGCATAGTCTTTTACATCGCTTATTAATATTCCTGCCTTGTTTAGTGATTATAATCCACATCAGATCAAGTTATTTAAAACACTTGCTGCAAACTAAGAGTGCGTTTTGAGCTCAACTTATTTTAAAAAGTCTTTAATACCGGTGTTAAAGCTGTTATCTTTCTGAAATGATCCATGCTGACGCTCTCTAGACACGGAGAAACTCCGCCTTTGTTCATAACCCCTCCTCTAGCCCCAGCTGGCCCGCTTTGGCCCAAGGATTCGTCGGGCCAAAAAACCCTGGCCATTGGCCCCGAGGAAGCCCCGGCGAGGCACGATCAAGCTCCGGAAGTGACAGTGGAAACGCGACTGGCCCTGGCACGCACTAGCACGCCCAGTTTAAGCTCGCCAGTGGAAACACGGCTAATGGGACAAAAACAGCCACCAACAACAAATTAGGGAGAAAAATATTAAATCTAATGCTGCACAAAAACTAAAAATGCATCAAAGCCAATGTTGCTACTAATCTTTGACATGCCCAACTTTTATAAAAGGTAAAAAAAAAAAAAAAAAATCCAGCCACAATTACTTAAATATTGTAAATAAGTCATTTTGTGTGCCCCCCCCCCCCCCCCCCAAATCAGTGACAAAATTTATGAACTTGGCAATTAAAGAGTTAAAATCTTGGATTTTTTTTTAAAACATTTGGTAGTTTGGATCAGGGCTGAAGTTGATTAACAAATGTATGCAAAAAAAAAAAAAAAAAATGTATCTGATACATTTTTACAGCAGTTTAACTGAGTGGATGTTTTCATCCCGAACATACCGAAAGGGTAGTGAACAATCCACAAGGGTTAAAGGATCAAATACCCCCTACAGTTATATTTTACTTACTAGAACTCTCATGTAAGTAAACTATAGCATTTGTCAGTACAACATACTATTCCTATTTTATTTTAGTTCGTTTTTTAAAGCAATTGTTTGCATGCTTTTTTTAATTAAGTCCAACTAATTCAATTTTACAGTATATAATATACTGTAATATAATATCATATAATATAATGAACAGTGCATTATTAATAAATTAATACTACTAAAAACTTTTAATACAATAATGCTAATATATAACCATTATTGTAATTGCTTAGTATTTGCATCTATATATCTGTGTCCTCTGCAACACAAGATTTGACCTGCTTGTGCCTTAGACACATTAGATATAGTGATACATATTGAGTAACATTGGGTTACAAAAAAAATTGTTTATCATTTAAAACTCTCCACAACCTCTCCTAAACATGATATTTCATGTTTATATAATGGTTAAATAAATTTAAATATTCAAACTCTATGAGGATTAAACTGTGCAGAGGGCCTGTCATAACACGTCTTATGATTAATTCATAGGCACTCTCCTAGGATAAAATACTTTGACTACATATTCATTTAAAAGAACTCTGCCGCAAAACTGCCCCAAGTAAACTACTACATATGTTTAGGTGGATAAAGTGTGAATAATGCAGGTGTGAAAATGCTGGTTTCTCATTTCTTTCACAGTCATCCTCTCCTTTCCTCCACCGTCTGTCTTTTCCTACCAAGAATTTTCTGGGATGGTGCTGGGATTTGTAAATCCAGGATAAAAGAGCAGTAGCAGGGAATGTGTGAAGGGTTGAAAATTGGAGATATGCCGTTCACAGGGAGTTTTCCTTGAAGGCTTCCTTTCCTCATGACTTCTCCATGCTCAACACACTCTTTACACTTAATTTCAGCTCAACTCGCTTTCTGTTTATCACAGGAAAATTAAATATGGTACAAAAAAAAAGAGAGTGCATGCTTTCATCCAAATTTTACTTAGATGACTGAATTAACATGCATCTTTCATCATCAGCAGCAGAATTACACATGGCACATTGACAGTTATTCCCAATGGATACAGATACTACACATTGTCCTATACAGCGCACTCATATTAAAAGACATTTGGTGTAAAAAAAAAAGAAAAGAAAAAAAAAAGAAATGAAAAAACCTCTGATAAGCACTGTTTGTCACATTTGTAAATGATGACGGAGTTGACGACATGATGGCATTCTACTTTTGTTAAGGGGTTTGGCGCCACGATTTCTTTGTTTCCAGGTGGAACGTCAAAGAACGCGACACGTGTCTCGCTGAAATCCTGTAGAATTCAACCAATCCAATAACGACTTCAACATTACTGAAGTGTTTCCACTTTTGTGTCCCATATGCATCAGACGAGTAGCCAATGGTCCGTGGCCGTGAAGTCTGAGGCTGAGACTAATTTGAATGCAGCATTACATGGCTGTTGAATGCTTGGATCTGATTGGTTGAAGATTGTTCTATGGTGTGCAATTATTTTTCAGAAAAAGGCAAGGCTAAAGTTGTTTCAGGCAGGTCTTGACACCATTATAGTTCCATATGACTTTGCCACACACACACACACACACACACACACACAAACTTGTCGTCAGCACCACTGACCAATGACTTTAACAATAAAACAGGCTAAAAAAAGAAAGAACTACATGACAGTTTTCAGTAGCGAGGTACTAAAATCTTGAAGCAGTTAAACTTACAGTTATGCTATTATTATGGACAATGCTTGTAAACATAATTTAACAGCTCAAGGCCAATTATTTCAAACCTAACTGACAATGACAATCAAGAAATTAAATGCTGAAGAGCGATGATGTAAACATGATTCAAACATTGAACCTTTGAAACTAAATATATTTATTATGATATAATCGTAAGACTTTTTATTTATCATTTATTTGCAGATTTAGTTTATTTACTTTTTTATATACTGTCTACACACACAGTTCAAAAGTTTGGGGTTTAAATTTGATTTTAAAATAAATTCACATTTCTTAATGATTACTTAAACTGCTCAAAAGTGACACTGAAGATATTTCTATTTTAAATAAATGGTTTTCTTTTTACGTCAAAGAACCATGAAAATAATTTTGTTCGCAAAAAAATATTACGCATCACAACTGTTCTCAACATTGATATATAAAATGTTTCTTGAGCACTAAATCAGCATATTAGAATTACAGACAATGGAGAATTTAAAATATATTGAAATAGAAAACAGTTATTGTAATGGAGCTGTAAGAAAAACAAACACACACCCACTGGTAAAAGAGGAAGTAAAGGGACTTGTTTTGGAGTCTTACAGTGCACAGGGATCAGCTGAATAGCAGGAGGGATGAGTTTTACCACAATGACAGTCTGTTTTTAAAAGAAAAGTCATCATTTTGAGAGCAAAATCAATAGAGCAACCTTTTAAAAACCTAGAACCTCAGCTGAGCAATCTCTCTCCCTTTTTTTTTTTCAAAAATAATCAAAAGAGCAAGAGGCACTGCTGAACGCTGCTCATTGATCTTCACACAGTCCAAGTGTGTTTGACTGAACTGATCTCTGAATCTCGGGCCATTCCTTCCCTGCTGAGGAGTCAATACCTCAGCTTGAAAGACGATCTTAAAGTCCCCCATCACTTCCTCAGCCCCCCCATGTGACAGGCTGTGGGTGAACTCTTCAGGGATTTGGTTGTTTCACACACCAGCCTCTGCATCTCTCTCAATGGACCATCTTACATTTGAACGATCTAAATAAAAAAAAATGATGTGCCCTGGAAATCGCGAAGCAGGTGATTCTTTATTCATCTTTTTTTTTTTTTGAAAGACAAAACTCATGTCTCAAAAATATAAGCTACACCAGTAGTAGTGATCTATCTATCTATCTATCTATCTATCTATCTATCTATCTATCTATCTATCTATCTATCTATCTATCTATCTATCTATCTATCTATCTATCTATCTATCTATCTATCTATCTATCTATCTATCTATCTATCTATCTATCTATCTATCTATCTATCCATCCAGACAGACGTATCAATGGACAGACAAAGACATAAATAGAACAAAGATAGAAATAACTTCCTTTCCTATGACATTTAAGAATAGGTTTTTGTGGCTTCTACAGTAAATGGACACGATAAGCAAAAACTGACACATTTATACACCAGAAGTATATGCTACTTCTATCAACCAACAGAAAGTGTTGTCTGCGTGGAAGTTGTGTGAAGCACTCAACACAAAGCAAGTACTTTCCAATGCTCTTCCACAGTGTGATACTGTCTCCATCTGCTGGTAAAATAATGAATGTTAAGTGGAAACTTTAAACATGATGTATGAAAGCAAATTTTCAGGTTATATTGGTCAAAGTACATTGTTAAAACCCAATGCTGTGGTGTTATTCTGAAACAGACGTTCTGAATAATAAAATATTCAACAGGTGTGTGTGGGTGCATGTTCACAAACCAACAAAAAATTGTGTATTATAACACAAAAATGTTTTAAATAAAAATGCTGAGCCCAACTTGATTTTATCCACCAGGAACTGATTAAATTGTGAAAAATGGTTGTTATACAACTGAATGGCTATAGATGAGAAAAACAACGTGGGTTTGACATTTGCGATAAAATTCATTTCTGAAGCATTACATGTTACTATAGTTTGAAAAAGAAAGAAAAAAACATTATGAAGACTGATGAATCATGGATTGCGACATAGGAGAACTTATTAAAAATGCCACTGAGGTGTGAACCAAAGCAAGTGCAAAGATACAAAGTAGTTCAATTCTCAAGAATATTCCACAGCATAAAGCTGCACTTGTGTTCATGAAGTCCAGTGAATGTCAAAAATGATCCTTATGAATAATTATAATTGCATATCCAGTCTCATTCAGTGTCTCATCCAAAGCCTTGTTCCATTGTCAGGCCAGTTTTATTGCTCCTAAGAAGGTGGAGTCCCCTTCCAGAGAGATATTTGCATGAGTACGAGGTATCAGGAGCTCCAGTCTGTCCCCAGAATCCAACTTCACTACACCTGCACATCACATGCTCAGTTACATTATATATTTATCCATACATGCATTGCACTCTATGAGACATTTACATCACTTTAATAGCAGTACATCGTTTTTTGTTTTTTTAATGATATGATATGATATACTTATTTCCTGGTCGCATGCTGTTTCTGGACTTCCTGACTTATTAGTATGCATTATATATATTATCAAATAAATACAAATACTTTGAAAATAATGAGATCTAGAAAAACCTGGGACTAGATTCATTACAGTAATGAGAATTTGCACGTTGTAACTCTTTTGTAGCACTGCTAAAGCAGAAGGCCTTTCCAGGCTCACCTCCAGTGTAGCACGTGTTGAAGTGATTGACTCGATTCATGCTCTGAATACAGCGGAACAGAACGACGTGCTGACTCTCGTCTCCTACCACGTTCTTCTTTATACGAATCACGATGTGGCCCATAGCGAACGTAGAGTCTGTGTAGTAAACCTGGGAAAAGGAGAGCTTGAAATAATGAGGAAAAAACACTGAGCACCGTGTTGGGATGTTTCAACAAGGCCAAAAAAAAAAAAAAATAATAAAAATACATTGAGAATTTCTATACCTGACTATAGATAAAGAAGAATCCCTCCTTTTTGACTAAAATGGTGCCCTGGTCTTCCTCCAGAGCCGAGCCACGCTTCAGTCCGACTTGCCATGGGATAGCTGTGCATAAATCCAAAGCAAACTCTAACAAACACAGAGAGAGAGAGCATCTGTTGAAATCAGAGGCTTCCTCCTTGTACGATCTCTTCGTATGTTTTAGTATGATCTGCTCACAACCCCATGATGGTTATGTTGAGTGCTGTGGTTAGAGGCAGGCTTTTTTCTTCTCTAAATCGGTTACATTTTCATAAAATGTACAAACTCGCTACCTTGCAAAATAGTTACGTTTTTTTTTTTTACCATGAGATCGGTTTGTAAGGTCAGACCAGAATAATCTGAATTTGAAATGTCATGCAATCTATTCCACCAGTGGGATTTCTCCGATTCTAGAGAAGTGTGTGTTACGTCTATGCAGATTTCCCCTAAATACTTCACCACGACCAAGTTTCTGGACACCCAACTGATGTCACTGACATGTTCACATGTGTGAAGCCACAAAGTTACAGGAGTTCAGAACATGATATTGCAGGCAAAGTCATTTCTTTAAAAAAAGAAGCTCTTTTTAGACTGGAAATTATGTTTTGAATTTCGGAAAGTTACAGTGTGCTTGCATAGTTCGATGAACGTCTGTGCCACTCCTCCAGTACCTTTCTGGAAAGTAGTTTTCTTGTTGTCTGCCATCATCTGTAAGCAGGGCTGGGGTTCTGTGGAAGGGCAAGAGAGTTTTATTTATTTTTATTATCTACCGCGAACATACATGTATTCTTATTACACATTTCTTAACTCAAAGTATTGTCTGTAAAAAGACAATGATCATGGTGGTGTAACTCTAATAATAATATCATAAGGGTTTTACATTCAGTGACTCATAAAGCAACAGGATATGCAAATGACTAATGGTGCACTTTTGCACAATGTGCATGTTTTTTTTTTTTTTATATATATCTATCTATCTATTTTTTTATTTATTAAGTAGTTCTAATCTTTCACCATCTGTGCTCCACACCATTCCAGTCAGTAAACGCAAAACCCACAGCACTTCTCAGTTAACACTCAAAAAAGAAAAGACGAGATGAGTATCACGGAATAAGCAGAAGTGTGGGCTTGCCTGCTTTGTTTGAAGTATGACCCACGCTCCTTTTTGACAGGACATTATGGTCCGTTATGGTATCATCCGTCTCCGTCTGCTGCAGATACTGTACACAGACAACCAGAAATCCTGCTGAATAAAAACAGCTCAGGCATTTTCTACAAGCTTAGGTTTCAAGGTGGTCTGCTATTGGCGCAGAACTGATAAAGCTGGTTATCGTGTGGGGTAGATCATAATGGCCACTTTGACCAGAATGGAAGCACTCAAAATATATCTGCGTCTAGGTTGGTCAGTAGCTAAACCAGTTAGCATTTTTTTCTTCTTCTACCAATTAGACAAGTAGATGGGACCGGGGCTAGTTGTCACACTTTTTTACTCTAGTGAATATTTCTTATGTCAGGGATATTTCTGCAGAAGTCGATTTCTGTTTAGGAACACATGATAAAGTCTTTTGACTACTTTGGCATTAAAACTGTCAATGTACATGTGTTCTCCAACAACCAATTAGACTCTGAACATTAAAGTTACTGAGATATAACCACCGAGACATCTTCCCCATGTCACAACTAACTGCTATTTCTACAATTCCTCACATTTACACGACACGACTTTCTAGAAGGTCATTTGAAGTACACGTGTCGTGGTCCAAACCTCAATTCTCTCTTTGTGCTCTTCTTCTTCCTGCTGATGGGTTTGTTTTTCTGCCCCCTGCATGTGTTCATCCAGTGTCCCGCTTTGCTCCTCTCTCTTGCGGACCACCTCGGCTCTCAAACCCTCCACTTCGGCTTGCAGGGCAAGTACATGGTACAAGGAGATCACAGACAGGGAAGAGGAGGTGACCGCAGCGATGACCAGCACCAGAAACAGCCATGGCAACCTTCTCCTTTCACCCCGACCTGGACCAACATCTTCAGCAGGCATGATGGAAACAAACTTTTAGGAAATATGGTTATTAGTGAATCAGTTTAGCTTGCATGGCATACAGACAGATTTCTGAAGAAGTTTTATTTCTTTGAAGATCTCGACCCACCTCAAAACATCGCTTCAATCATGCAGGATTCTTAGAGTGAGAGGTTTCTACTCAGAAAAAAGCTCATCTGGAGGTTTGCGTTATGCCTGTTCAATCCAATTCACCTGCAATGTTCCTCTGAAGCTCTTAGCACACATTTCTTTCAGACAAATCCTGGATCAGACTCTCATACATAACTTCTCTTCCTCTTCAAGCTGATATGTGTTGATGTACAGGAAAAAACTCCTGTGATCTAGTCGAAGTCGAGCTTTGTACGAAAGCAACAGCACTCACCAAAAACGTCCCGTCTGCTACAATTCTCAAGCTTACAGTCTGGTTTTTGTGTCCCTTTCCTGCCGAGCTGTCCACACCCACTGTATTTAACATCGCACTGCAACCGAAAGTTGCTTTGTCACCACTTTCTTTGTGACTGTTCCGTCAAAACTGCGTCAAATGCAGATACATGAAAATGTCAGACTTTTTGCTATCGCAGATTATCAGCACATACAAATGTATATAAATGATGCTGTCCAGTAAAACGAAAGCGATTCTTGGTATGAAATCAAAAATAACAAACAACGAATCATCAGTTTCGTTCTACGTTCTCGTTCTTCTACTTTAAAGTGGAGTTTCCAGAGAGAAAATCAGAAACAGGAACCAGCGGCTTCAAAGAACAAATAAGACTCGTGCAGGAAAGTTATCAGAAGGGTTTGATTTCTTTATTGCATGTCAACACACAGAAAATAGAAAGTGTGACTGATTTTTATGTACATGAACAGATGATTGGAATAGAAAACCCAGAGCTCCAAACACACATGTGGAAAGAATAAGAAAACACTCCTTGCACATTCAGAACCAAATCTTTTCCGCTCTGCTATTTACTGTAAAAAGCAAATATAAAACATGAGCAGCGGTTTACATTATTTCATGTGTTCAGTTCACGAACAAGCTGAAATGAGATTTCAACGTAAAACTAGCCCCAGAGAATGGCCAGGACATGCCAATGGTGTGTTAGTCAAATCTAGTAAACGTTTTTAGCATATCTCAGCATTATGTTTCAGCATCGGTTAACACTCACCCACACAGACATTCAATAAGGTTTCATGGCACATCACTTCGATTTCAACTAAATGTCACATTGCAAATCATTTTACTCCGAAAATATTTCCTATACCGTTTAGAGGCAATTCTTATGAATTAGGCCTACAATGACCATTACAAATATTTCTTTTCAAATCAAAAGGTCAATAAATTGATATACAAAAGTATCTTATGTCCGGAAACCATCCAAAAGCAGGCGTCGTGGGTCTTTTTCTCTTGCATTGGCTGGTTCCACTTCTTACTCAATCGCAACTGTCCTGTTACCACGTAACTAAAAAACCTAAATAATACAAGACATAACTGAAGACATATAGAGCACAGCTGTGCTACTATACAACCTCGTAAGCACCCTTGAGAATAAAAGGTGGACTTTAGAAGCCGGACATATCCTCTTGTTTGAAGACAGCAAAACTTGCATGCACACTGACATAGGCTCAATCTGCCATCTTAACATTACAACAGATGTGAGTGTAAAAGTGCATCAGAGATAAACGAAAAGTGTGGAGCATCTAAAGCATGCAATAATTACAGAGTTGAACTGTGCACTGATCCAACACTACATCATAAAGGGATCTGAGGTTTGCAAAGTCCACCGTTCACCTTTTAATGGGTGCTTCTTGACAGTCAACCACCAACGTGAGACTACAGAAACCCAAACCTCACGTCTTTACCTCCGATTCAATACATGAAAAAGTTGAAAGTGGAACACAAACGGAGACATTTCAAAGAATGTGCTGGTTGCTCATCAACTACAATGAATGAGGAAAGACTCTTCCTTTCATCTTTCCATAGACATACAATAGCTTTCTATGAGAAACCGTTTCTCATTTCACATTTCTAACAGATTCAACTCACTGGAGAAGATCTTTAGTGAATAACAAAATGTTCATTGGGTGCCTTCAAAATATAAGACGGTACTTTATGATACTCTCACTTTTATTAATGAGCCCCGAGGCTTCTACCTGCAACTTCATGGAAAAGAGTGACTAATGCGCTCTTCAAAATTTCTCCTAATGTGTTCCACTCAAGAAGAAAGTCATACATGATGCCAATTTACATTTTTGTGTTCTTTAATCATTGCATTATTGTGAATGTTTCTGCTTTTTGAAAATGGATGTGTGACAGCGCAACAGGCTCCATTTGGGCAGGTTTTTCCAACATGATCCAAACAAAACAGGTCATTGGCAGAGATATGATGTTAAACAACTGACCTTAATAAAAGAAGAAAAACATCTTTTTTACAAGTTGTGCAAATGGACTGTGCTTTGAACAATGTCAAGCAGCTGCTATGTGCCATTTCTCTCTTACTTTCAGAAGATCACTAAGCCTGAGAGAGAGTAAACCTACTTTAGGCTTCTTGTGTTGGTACTTCCATTCAGTGCTCACAGTGAACTGTGGAAATCAGTATAGAAATCTATACTTCTCACACACAGCTCCAAATGCTAAACCAAGACATGGGATCAAACCACAATGAGCCGATTTCCTGAGTGGATTTTAAACCTTTCGTAACTAAACGAAGGCAGTGTGTGAAAATAAAGCTCCAACGCAATACAGCTGGGTACAGAAGATTGAATGCATGAAATGCCACACACAAAGATGAGTGAACTAGGATCAGTTGCCCCAGGTAAATTAAACTCTATTCACTGGAATTTAAAAGGCAAAAATTGTTATGAGCCCTCTGTTCGGTAAAAAAAAAAAAAAAAAAAAAAAACATTACATACAAACCAAATAAATAAAAATAAAGCTTCTCCGTTTGCTAGAGTTGTTTAGTTTTGCAGTCCTAAAATCTAGGAGTTTTTGGAATAGTAGTTCATCATTCATGGTTAAAATAAAATCAGTGGTTAACATCAATTACATACAGCCAAATGTCATTTTTTTAAGCCGTTTTGTTTTCTAAATGTGTAAACAAACTCAAAGTAAAGTGATCTTTTTAGCAAGTTTAACCTTAATGTTACAAACTTCTACCATTTTTATGTACGAAATATGAGGTAGAACAAACGTGACAGCCTCCTCGTATAATAGTAACCACAGACATTACTTTAGTCACGCATTTTAAACCACTTTACTAAATCTGACCTCTACACTGAAGAGATCAAGCCAAGGAAGAAGTTCGGACCATTGCGATTAGGCAAACAACGATTTCCAGTTGCGTTTGGAGGTGGTGGGGACATTACGAAAAAAAAAAGACTCAAAGGGCATTAAATTCTCAAGAGAGGTGCATTCATACTTGATATAAAAGAAAATAAAAACAGTATTCTGTGGGCTTAAAATATTAACCCTTCTCTATTAAATAAATGAAATTGTAAATAATGAATTCTTGGTGTGTGATCAATGGAAAGAAAGAGCGTAGAAGTTGGGGAGAATAGAAATAATAATAATTGTACATTCTATCTGAGAAGGTCCAGATTCGGAGCAGTCAACAGTAGTTACTGTTCTAGATTATGGTGACGTTGGTGGTCCCCTGGGCCGTCTCTTCTCGGGCATGGCTTTTAAGAAGCTCCTTCATAAACTGCTCTAGGGTGGCAAAATAACCCTGGCACTGCCATGTGTCATTGTGCGTACCCTCAGGAAAGACACCGAGGCGTTTAGTCCGAGACGGCGACAGCTCGTACAGCTGTTTCATCATCACCGGAGGGATGAGTTGGTCTGATAAGCCCGAAATGAAGAGAGATGGCATACGGCACAGTGGCACATGTCTATAGGACAGAAACTTGTTCTTGTAGCACCAGAGCGGTAGGTAACGCATGGGGAAGAAAGAGAAGAGAGTGGCCGCCATGTGTGGGATGCTCAGGAAAGTGTTCTCCACCATGATGGCGGCCACTCGATGCGGGTTGCACGATGCCAGACGGATGGCCACCGCGCCGCCCAATGAGCGGCCGAAAAGCACCACCTTGGTCTTGTCGATGTCCGGCCGGGTCATGACGTAATCCAACGTGGCCTCTGCGTCTTGGTACAGTCCCTGTTCGCTAGGATCTCCCTCGCTTTTTCCGTAGCCTCTGTAGTCCACCAGAACCAAGTTGGCCTTCAGGTTGACTAGCATGAGCAGTGCGTTTGGGACGCGGTGGCCGATGTTCCCCGCATTGCCGTGGAAATATAAAATGGTGGGAGCAGAGGCGGGGTTTTCGCCGGTGTAACGGAGCAGGATGAGGTTGAGCCGTACACCGTCTTTGGTGCGGATGTACACGTTCTCGTGGGGGATTCCCGTCGGCATGGGGATGTAAAGGCGGGACGATGAGGGCTGGTCGGGGAAGTAGAGCAGCACATCCTGGAACTTGTACAGGATGCCGGCCACAGAGACCAGGATGAGGCCCAGCAGTATGAAGCCTCCGTACAGGTGGAAGGTCAGAATGAGGGCCAGCAGGGAGACACGACAGACTCCCCAGGACCAGGCGCACACTGTCAGCAAACACGCCTCCAGTGCCCCCCATAACCTCCTTGGCTTCTCCATGATTACCGGGATGACAACAGTCTCCGAACTAACTGCAGGCGTAATCTGGGGAGACACAGAAGGTAGGTTTGTAGGGTGGGGTGGGGTCATTATACAGAATTTTTCTTTTTTCCAAGAATGCCAAAAATCAAACTTGATTGTAGTAAATGCTGCATTATTTTAAACGATATTATATAAAAATGTAATTTGGAAAATATTTCAGTAAAAAAAATATTTTCCCCTCTTTTATTGTAAAACATGGCAGGCCAAATCAATGGTCATAACAGGCCAACTTTGACCCCAAAATGAGGAAAAATTTGTGACGTCAATGTGAATTGCCATTCACAACGTATTGCACTTCCATAATTTCACATATCTGTGAGCAGAAATGTAGAGTAGAAGCTAATTTATCCATCAGTGATTGATTGGATCTTGAAAAGCGGGCGTTACCATAATGGAGCCGGACTGAATATGATTAAAGTAAACTATAACAGCTATTTGGCTTAGATAATTTTATCCAAAGATAGCATGTAAGGGACTAAGTGACGTCAGCAGAAAAGGAAAGTCATAACAGAGGAAGATCAAGCTTTCAAAATTGGACTACAGAATTTTTTTTTATAGGAATAATTTGCACATATGAATAATTTGCAATTAAGTCTGCTTGTCTTCGAGATCCAACTCTAAGAACTTGTTCTTCTAAAATGACTTTTCTTCTTATTTCATTCCTACACTGTAAAAAAATATTTTTTGAACTTGTAAATAAAGATAGCATCAGTTAAGTAAATTTTACAAACAAATACTATTTTGTCTTTTTACTTCAAAATATCATGTTTAATTCAATAAGCTACTTGAGGTTTCATTTTTATTTATTTTACTTAAATACATAAGTAAATTTAAATGGAACTGCCTAGGTAGAAATGAAAGTTAAAACTCATAAGTATATTTTACTTGGAACTGTTTGTTATGTTTACAAGGATTCTTTAAGTAAATATCAAAGTTATGATCCCATATTTCCCATCATGCAATGGGGCATGAATAATTAAAAATGTACACTGTTTATGGTTGTTTTTGTTGTTAGTTGCTTATTTTAGTTGTTAGTTGTTGTTTGTTTTAGTAACATACCGTTTTGTGACACCTGGAGTTTATTTTCTATTTAAAATGACCCATTGATACTCAAACACTATTCACCGTCATTGTGTGTGGTGTACCAAGTATTGAGGTCTCTGTGTTCAGGTGGCTATTACTTTTATTGAGTGGGCATATTATTATAATGATAACAGCCTGTCTACATGCTTACATGCATGTTTGCAAGTGAACCAAATGCTTAATAGCACAGTGATTTACCAGTGTTAAGGTTGTTAAAGTAAATTGCATAAACTCCCAGATTTTATTAAATTCAATGGTTGAGTTTTACTTAAAATATATGAGTGCAAAATTTGGAAAATAAATACATTTGTACACTTTTTTTCAGTAATAAGCATTAGGCTACACACAATGTAAAATTTACAAAGAAAGAGTCAACAAAATTTACTGGGAATTCCCAAGTAAACGTAACTTTAAATTTTTTGTAAATTTACTAGCCTTTTCTGAGTGAAAAAACTTTCCAAGCTTTTTTCAAGTAAATCCCACTCCAAATTTTTTACAGTGTATGTGACATTTGGAGGTGTTTGTTTTCCTGCCGCTCTCCGTTTGACTTTTGTTTTCGCAGGGGGTGCTGATTGGTAGATGCCACTGTCAATCATCGTCCAGTGCTGATGTCAGGAGGTGCTTGAAAACTTATAAAGAGGATGGGTCTGCGTTCACATGGAGGCTCGCCACTGTGCTATTCTGTTAATTCATTGTGTTTGTTCTGCTTGCTTTGTTTTGAGTTATCAGTGTTTATTGTTTTTCTTGTGTTACTGCAGTCACTTTTAACAATCTTAACCCTTTCCTTTCATTCACTTGTGATTATCAACATTCTGTTTGTGTTGATTGAAGGAAAAGCGATAGGTAAGTTACATTAGTAAGTACATTGTGCACACTTAGGTTTTCTTTTAGATACACTAGGCTTGCGACACGGGCCTGCTATATTTTTTGTTTGTTTGTAGTCAGTGTAGGCAAGTTATGGTGTCATAGACATTGAAGATTTTTTTTTGTTTCTACATGTATTATTTGTTAGATAGTTTAAGTGAAGAAGGGGTTGGAAAGATTTGTTTTGCTTTTGCTTTTTTTGTTTTTCTTTAGCACTCTCCAATTTCAATTACACTTAATTCAGTAGATTATGAAAAATAAATAAACATGCATTAACACATGGTTATGCAATACACATGCATTTTTTTGTTAACTATATTGCAATATATAGTTGCCACTAAAATGCTTACTGTGATACATGATTTTGGTCATAAAAATCATTGCTCCTAGCCCTACCATGGCCTTATTGAAATAAAATGGGATTACCCTCTGATACCATCACTGTACTGTGGTATCACTACAGTATTTTTTTTTTTTTTTTGTAGAAGCAGAGAGTGTGCACAGATACATTAAGGCATATACCACACTTAGGGATACATTCTTTAAGGTATTATCTGATGACACAACAGAGATGCTTTCTGGAGCTCTCAGTGTGTTTTAAGAGGCCAAGTCCAGTCTTAACCAATCAATTAAGTTACTATGGCATGCAGATGAGGATCAGTGTTCACTCATTCATCTATACTGCACAAAGACACATTTAGGCTAGAGTTCCCAAAACGAGCTATTTCCCCAGATCGCCATGCAATGCAATAATATTAATAAAAAAAGAAGCTGTACCACAACCTGACCCCAATCTCACACCATACAGTAAAACACTGCGAGCAGATCCGCGCTGAACCCCGCGCATTGAGTTTTCTATCCAGCTGTTGACATCGTGAGAGAGAAAACACCCTGAAGTCCAAACCCAGCTGACACGAATCATAAATGCACCGATGACAGATTGATGTTGACAGCAGCTTTTCCCCTCTGGACTTCATGTAGCGTTACTGCACGGCTAACTTAATACAGCTGCTAGCCACGTCCACCACACATCTGCTAACAGTCTGATACAAAACTACTCACATCTATCGCATTCTTCAGCGGCACATCTTCAGAGAGCTGTGGTTTCGAGCAGGTGAAGCGGTCATCTATAAGGACATTCCGTGAAAAAACTGTTTATCCACTGTAGCTAGCAGCAAATCTAACCGGACTGCTGCTGTACGTTGGTGTCGCTTCTACGAAGTTCCGGGCGGAAACAGCGGAACCTTCCGCTGACGATCATCACTTACTGCCATTAAATGTCTGTGTTTACTAGTGTTTATTATTGTCCTTGTTAAAAATAGCTCATGTATTCAGTAACATCGCTATCGATAAATCTTATACATTTATACAATTAAACATTCAACATGTGATAGCCTATCTATGGAAAATAGAAAGACAATGCTTCAGTGCAGCTGACTGTGAATGTTTTGCTGCTGACTATGAATGTTTGTTAGTCTATTGTGTTAAAAGGTAAAAAAAAAAGATATTAGATAGCAGTGGTGTATTGGTGCCTTGAGAAGTAGGTACTTAATTTATGCCCCCATGGTTTATAGTGCAAACAGTTTTACGGTGTACTGCACTTTGTTATTCTTCTCGATATTTCCCTACAGCGGCTAATGAACCGGAAGTCTCACACATTCACAGAAAACGACTTACTTCTGCATTGAAAAAGAAGGTGAATAGCCAACTGTAATAAATGCTGTTATAGCACTGCATTATTCAGATGCTTTTTTGATTACCTGGAGATGACTTGGAAAACACACATGAACCATATATTGTCACAATCGTGTGTTCGCGTTTCATTAGTCAAAACATTTCTTTATATTCAGTTTAGCACAGCTGAGATCACTTTGATTACAGAGAGCTGAATGATTTTATATATTTTAGGGAATTCTTGGGACACATCATAATTACTTCTGTGAGGATGTTTTGGACTTTCTGTCTGAGAGTATGAATTAAACATTCACTGCATAAAAGTGTTTAAAGGGGTCATATGATGCTTTTTCAATGTTTCCTTTCTCTTTGGAGTGTTACAAGCTCCTGGTGCATAAAGAAGATATGTACAGTTGCAAAGACTAAAGTCTCAAATCCAAAGAGATATTCTTTGTAAAAGTTAAGAGTCACCCCCAATTCTAACTTGCCCCCACATCTCTACATCACTGTGTGGGAATATTTGCATAATGCCGCCCAAATGTTGACGCAAAGAAAAAAGGCATAACTTTTTTTTTGTTGTTGTTGTAAAAGCGAAACTACTAATTTAGCTTTCCAAAGGAGAACACAACTAAAAATCAGTGGTTAAGTTGTATTTCAACACTGTTCCAGAACAGTCCACCCAAAAATTCAGATGTGCGCTGCGCTTTTTATGGAGGATAAGGACTGTTTCCTCTGGGAGTAGCCTACAATGCATCTGTGGCCCGACGGTTATTTCTATAAAGTTGGGCAGTTCAAACGTTGCAAGGACAGTCTGGCGCTTCTGACTCTTGTCTTGTTGAGCTTGTATGTTATTTGTATTTAAATAATTTGCCAATGATGATTTAAACACAAGTTTTGAGCAGTGTAGAATAGGCTTGTTTGTTGTTTCTCAGATACCAAATGCAGACATGGTTTTATGTTTACACAGCGTGATATGTAGCGTGTAAAAAGTCAGTATTAGTCATTATAATCAGTAATTATGTCCCAACTGGATGTAGCAAATGCCTCGTTTGAAACGGTTCACGTCTCCTGTACGCGCTAATCCACAAATTATTTAATTTATTTGGTATATAAACATGCCTTACACTCCCTCTGACATGAAATAAACCAATATCGTAAAATAGTCTCGTGCTGCTGGCCTGGGAGACGGGATATGTTAAGGGATGTAACATTTCCGTCACATTCTTGTGGCATTCGGCCAATCACAACGCACTGGATAGCTGACCAATCAGAGCACATCTCGATTCCTCAGATCGATGAGCTTTGTAAAAATCGACGCGTTTCAGAAGGCAGGGCATAGAAAAACAATTATGTGCATTATATGGAAAGTAATATGTTTTTTGAACCTTAAACTGCATAAACACATTGCATTGCAAATACACAAAATAATGTTCTTTTTGGCAGCATCATTTGACCCTTTTAACTCCTCACATGCTGGACTGTCATGGTTTTGTCATGGTGAATGCACATACTGTACGACAGTTCGGTTTTCTTACACAACGCATCACTTCCATTCAAAGGGCATTTATTAACCCCCAGAGCTTTTTATGATGGATAGACACACTCTTTTTGGGCTTCAAAATCTTGATCACCATTCACTTCCATTATAAAATTAAAGGGGGGGGGGGGGGTGAAATGCTCGTTTTCACTCAATATCATGTTAATCTTGAGTACCTATAGAGTAGTACTGCATCCTTCATAACTCCAAAAAGTATTTCGTTTTATTATATTCATAAGAGAAAGATAGTCTGTACCGATTTTTCCCGGAAAAACACAAGCGCCTGGAGGAGTGGCGTGTGGGCGGAGCTAAAGAATCACGAGTGCCAGTTGTGTTGAGAGCGTTTTGGAAGCTGTGACAGCTGTGAAGGCTGAAACTGAACAAGGGCAGCAGCAGCAATGACTCGCTCAGAGCGGGGCTCGAACCCGGGTCTCCGATGGGAGGGGACGCACTAACAAGGAGGCAGAGATATTTGAAGCAGTTTTACTCACCGCCTGCGGTTCCAACACACAATCGTGACCCTTTTTCGTTGGGATTGCATCATCCCTAAGAAATAAACGATACGCAAATCCGTTGTAAAACTGGGCTTTGTTTGTAAAACAAGCATTTTAGAAATGCAGGGAACAAACACAAACACTTGCACAACTCCGTTGATGCTCTGTAAAAATAAACTCCATCCACTGGTCCCTTAATGCTGTTTCTCTTTTGGTAATCTGTGCAGGGTTGTCTTGCCCTGGCAACCAAAAACACACATCTTTTGTGACATTTGGCGACGCTCTCGCTCTGATCAGTGAAGTCTGTTGTGCTCTCAGTGCTCTGCTATACGGGAGCGCGCGCTCTTCCGGCAGAAGTGCCTCAGGACCCATATAAGGAAATTCCGCTCCATCTAACGTCACACAGAGCCATACTCGAAAAAAACTTTCTGAAACTTGTGACAAACCGGAAGTAGTATTTTTGGAACAGAAATACTCCTTCAAACGTACAACTTAATTTTTGAAACTTTGTCCATGTTTAGCACGGGAATCCAACTCTTTAACAATGTAAAAAACTCAGTATGCATGAAATAGCATTTCACGCCCCCTTTAAGAAAATCATATACGCCTAACTTGAGTGTAAGTAAATTATGGGTTAATTTTCATCTTTGAGTGAACTATCTCTTTAAAGTAATTGGAATCTTACCTGAAAACCTTTACTCTGCTATTGCCCTTGTTACAACTTTCCTGGGTGACAACTCGGATGATACACGGACCGTGTATCTTTTGGTCATTCGATTTTCTATTTAAAAATAAATAAAGATAAATGAGAAACAGTTTGATTTTCGTTTTTTCGTTTTGTTTAAGAAACGGAAAACAAAAATTTAGCCTATTTAAGAAAAACCTCACAGCCTAACATGTTTTCATTTGCTATACAAACAACAGCAACTGAAACTTTATCTTGTAGAGTGTAGTCTGCTGCACTTCTCCGATCGGCGGAACCCGATCCACAGCTTCTATCCCGATAACAAGAGGAAAGAGCTTCAGCTCCATCAGTTTGGGTCGTAAGACACCCTAAATAACATGAAAACTCAACAGGATTTGCTTTCTGTCATCTCGGTCTACATTAACTTCTTTCTGAAACGTCAGAAATGAACCAGGCTCATGCATCAGACGAACCATGTCTTGCTGACACGTCTACTTTTAAAATAAGCCATTTAAATAGAATAATAATAATAATAATTTTATATTTAGGCCTATGTAATTCAAATGAAACCAACGAGAGGTGCAGTGTTTCCCGTCTGAACTCATTATCTGTAACGATGTCACACCATCACTATATTCATACAGTCATCTAAAGAATTTGTGAATTCAGTTCATAATTCTAAGTAGCCTATAGCCTATAATTAAAACATTTAAAGTAGACTAATTATAGGGAAAACTTAACTTATATTAATATAAATTTTATTATAAATGTGGGGTTGGATTTTTCCCATTTAATTTTTTTTTTTATGAATGGCCTAGAATAAAATAAGTAGGCAAAAAAATTGTAGTAGGCCTATATTTTATTCCATGTCGTTGTAGATCACAGGCTAAAGTAAAATACAAATGGTGTTTTATGAATAAAGTTGTCAAGTCTGCTTTGTCAATAACTGCAGCAGCCGGAAAAATATAATATTATTTTTTTATTTTATTATTAATTTAATTAATTAATTATTATTATTATTATTATTATTATTATTATTATTATTATTATTATTATTATTATTATTATTTTATCTTGCAAGCACCACTAGCAAAGAATTGGCAGGATTAATAAACTCTGCTGTCTGCCGCTTCTCTCCTGGTGAAAATGAACTGAGCTTGCGGTTGCCGCTTGTCGGTGCAGTACAGAAGGGATGAAAGGGGCGTTTCAGCGCCGCCCACACATTCAAACAAATATTAAAGCATAATCTGATTTTTTACCCACAAACAAAAATACGAAAAATCCAGCTAAATTTTCGTTTTCCGTTTCTTAAACAAAACGAAAAAACGAAAATCAAATCGTTTCTCATTTATCTTTATTTATTTTTAAATAGAAAATCGAATGACCAAAAGATACACGGACCCAACTAGCCTAAATGATGCATTTGGTGTAAGCTTTTGCATGAATGCTCATTTAATTTAAAGAGAGACTGAGATATTGACTGACCTAACTGTCAGTGCTGGTACTGCATCGAAGAAAATCTTGTCTTGTGATCAGTCTTTTTAAAACTAAATGTTACTTATATGTAAAATTTCAGGTGATCCCAGAACAAACTTTACTCATGTAACATTGACATATTAATCTATCACCTCTTCTCAGTCAGGAAATTGGTTCCATAACACACTGTGATTACTGAGAGAGATCACAGCTTAGTCTTGGATATTTGCTTTAATAATTTTATAGGTAAATGTCTTAATCTACGCTCAAACAGGCATAGACTGTGCAGTCCACTTCTGTGTCCACTTATAGGACTATTGGCTTTACATTTGTTTTTTTCAACGTGATTGCTCTTTGTAATTTCTCATGTGCATCAGTGTAGTTGATCAGGTTTGACCTGCAAATAAACAGGTCACTTCAGACAGTTAAGCATGCATTACTCTTTTTTTATTATTATTATGAACCATCATCATATTTGATGAATGCAGTTCATAAAAAAAAAAAAGAAGATTTGCTGTAGCATGACACACTTTCTCAAAACATGAATTTTGTAGCATTTTTGCTTGCAACAATAATTTGTAATGTGAATTATTATTATTTTTTTTTAAAGATGCAATGTCGTAAATATGTAATTTGCAATATGTAAAATATCCATTATATCAAAATATATTTGTTTTATATATTATTATACATACAGCTAAGTATGACCCCCACAACCTATTTCCCATAAAATAATGATTTACAACCTCTTTTTGACCGAAAAACTCACTTTGTCTGACTGACCACACACTCCAAATGAAGAAGCAACCAGACACAGTGAACAGCAATATTTGTTATTTCATCAGAACACAACTTTAATCATTTTAGCAGTATAATCATACCTTCGAAAAGATCATAACTTGTGAGATTGTTTTATAAATTATTTCATCAAAGTTGCTTGTAAAAAAATTAAATAGGTTACTGAACTAAATCATCTATAATATTACAATATACCGGTAGTATATAATATATTTTTTATTCAGTAGTCATAGTCATAATGTTATCTCTATATGCCTTTAAACCTTCATCTTTTTATTCTTAAAGTCATTGCTTTGCACACACCATCACTCACAGCATCACAGGCTGCAGGCGCCGAGCTTGTGACCAAGAGGACAGTTCTCAAAACCACTTCGCTCTCTGTATCCATCTCAGCACAAACCACCCAATGATCTCTGACACTTACAAAAGAGCATTAAAAAAGGACACCAACTCAGAACACAAGGAAACCTCCAAATCAAACAGAGACACACATTGTTTAGCATTCTCGTAACGTATTTACAACGTAAAAACCACTGAGGTCGAGGGCTGCATAGGTCCACAGGATTCAGAAAAGAAAGTATTTCTGCTTGCTAAGTGATTACGCAGTGTGAAATACTACTTACACAACTGGATCAGTGTTTGGAAATGACCATAAAACATGTGCAAGCATAAAATACATCTTATACTAGGTTTGGTGGTGTTTAGCGATATTAGCAGGCATCTTTTACATTCAATCTCGTTGGTCGCTGAGACAAACTCTATGGTGATTGAATCCCAACAAACACAGAGAAACATGTTACAAATGTGACACAGAGCAACCACAACGCTGCTCTCTGTTTAGGAATACGTTTTAATCAACACTTTATTGAGAATGGTGTCGTCTGAGATACGTTTGGTGACTGATTTAACACTTGTTGCATTAGACCAGATATTTACGAGGCAGACCGAATGATTATACTGACATGAGTGTTGAAACTGACATAACTCGAATCCTTCCTTGCTTGTAGAGCGTCACCAGATATACTGCATATGCAAAGGATTTCCAAGTGAAGAAGCATGCTTGTGCATGTATTATGGTGTGTGTGTCTTGTTATAACAAACTTTCAGAGCTTCTTAGCATGTGGATAATAGTGCTACGTCGTTGTCATTACCCCAACTCTCAATAACTCATCACTTTTCTATCCTTCCTTCACCGTCAGGTCTAGCTGGAGAGGCTGAATTAGGTTTGTTTGGAGATAAACCAACTAATAAGCTCTTGAGAGGGTATACTGTATCTCTCAGTGCACATACTGTATATCTCTAATTATTTATTAGCGAAGTCTTTAGCACAGTATGTCAGACTGGCCTTTTACATCTCAAATTGGCCCATTTTTACTTTCTTTAACTGAAGCACATTTTAAGCGTGGAATGTACATATAGCACTAGTTATGGTGTTTCTGGTAACAAATTGGTTTAATATGAAATAAACTAATGTATTAATAAAAAAAATGACCAATATATTTGTTCTAAATAGGAGAAATGACAAGAGGGGCCTAAAGGCAATTAATCAGACATGTCATTATTAAATCTTATTACCAGATATATTGATAAAACTCATCTAGCCCAAATTCATAAAACCTTATCTGCCAAGAATTAGCGTTCTGAGTAGATTTAGTTGATAGTTCTGGGATTTAAAAATAGTGGAATAAAAGCTGGTAAAATGCCTTTTTAATGCGTTCAAATGTCTATTTAAAAATAAATCAATCCATCAGGTCACCACTAATAAATCAAGGTCACCACTAATAGTAGTTTAAACAGCAAAAGGGCAAATGGATTAATTTGTTCTCTTAAAATCAAAGTTATTTAATTTGCCTCAGAGTCAGTATTCAGAGTTGAATGGTATTGCATAATACACATTAAGAGAAAATCAGCTTTTCATATGTTGTCTAAAGGGTGCAGTCACACTGGCAAAACTTAACATTTTGCAGACTGAGGTTTAGTATCAATAGTGTAGCAATGCATTAAGCACTGTCACTTACCCTAAGCAGCTTAATATTGGTAAATGCAATGAATTTGCATGTTCAAAGTTGAATAAATCTGAATCTGATTCAAAATTTGCAAAGAATGTGCATGGTCAAAGTTTAGCAAACCTTAATCAGATGCAAATTTTGTATTGGTAAAAGTTCCCTTCATGTAAAATTCCAGATTGGGCTAATTGACTATACAAAGTACACTGTACAAAGTAAATGTGACTGCACCTTTATGCAGGCAATCTACAGATATGTATAGGGAGGGAATAAAAGTACATGGAATGTATGTGAGCCATTTTATTTCTATTGCATGCATTATGTTAGCCTGCTTTACACAATGGAAATGTGGCTACAAAAACACGTTGTTTTTCTTTTGGTTTTAGTTAGCACACTTAGCCTTAAAGTTAGCTGTGACTGATAAATGTCTTATGCATGTATGCGGATCTAACATTAATGACTATTAGTCATGTCTCACGAGATGGAAACACAGGTGATGTGAGGCCTGCCGTTTTAACAGGTTCACACTGAGGCTGTCTAGAGAACTTAGTTAAAGGGATACTCCACCCCAAAATGAACATATTTTGGATGAAAACCGGGGGGCTTGTGACTGTCCCATTGACTGCCAAGTAAATTACACTGTGAAGGTCCAGAAAAATATGAAAGACATTGTCAGAATAGTCCATCTGCCATCAGTGGTTCAACTGTAAGGTTATGAAGCAACAAGAATACAGCAGACACAGAATAGCTTACACAGTTTGCGTTCAGCGGATATTCTCCAAAATCATGCAATGGTGATGCGGAGAGACATGGAGGAGACAAATGTTTTTTTGTTTTTTGTTTTACGTACAAAAAGTATTCTCGTTGCTTCATAATGTCACGGTTGAACCACTGATGGCAGACTATTCTGATGATGTCTTTCATACTTTTCCTTGACGGTGTATTTTACTTGGCGGTCAATGGGGTAGTCACAAGCCTGCCGGTTTTCATCCAAAATATAGACGACCGGAGCTTTTACGAGTTTGGAAAAACAAGGTAAGTGTCTAAAGACAAAATGTTCATTCTGGGATGGAGTAACACATTAAACACAAGGCTTCGTTTTGTGTCTGTGTCATAGTGACACAACCTCATTAGAGCATGCCTGTAGAAAACAGAGTAAAACAAAACATCAAATAATATATCAGCCCTTAACATTGCTTTTCCTCCACACAAAGAACCAGATTCCTCAGCCCAGCCACCTGAGATGGGCCTTCGTCTTGATCAAGCTCCTCAATTTCCTGTTGATGTGACTATCTTAAGGTTTCACTGAGTTATTCATGCCACGTGAATCTCTACATGCAGGAGTGTCTGAATGTGTGTGAATGATGGGTAAGCCCTTTACTGTAATAAAGAACGATGGATCCTCTCTGTGTGATTGGGGTAATTTGTCTCGTAAGCTCTGATTGGCTGGGTTCATGCTGTCAAATAGCAATTTGGATGGTACTCGGAGTGAGAGCTTGCTTTCAGATCATTTGAGTTTATTTCTTTAAAACTTTAGCAGCATAGTCTAAACTCTGCTTCTAACATGCATTTACAGAATATAGGGTAGAGAATATAATATCTTAATATAATATATAAAACACTAATGGTGCTAAAAACAGATTTGTGGACGTCATTTCGCAAATTGAGGGAATAAACAGAAGTCTGGATAATGTCTAACATCCCAACAAAGACCTTTTCAGTCGAGCACTAAAGCAAAGAAGGGACACTGATGTACCCAGACCTCCAAAGCTACTGACCTGACCTCACAGGAAATGACATCATACTGACAACAGAAATATCAGGCTACCTTAATAAGGTTACAGGATCTTAATGGGAGAATCTGAGTTGGAACCTGGGCTTTTTGTTGGGTGTCTTGGTATTTGTCTAGGCAGATTTGTCAATGGATAAACTGCAATAGAAATCCTCGTAATGAATAGAGCAGCATTCAGAGAGTTTGTGATTACGGAGAGAAACGAACGAGAAGGACATCTAAGTTGACATATGGATGCAAGCACATGCACACATGCACACACACACTCATCCATTCGCTCACATACACACGCGCTCAGTCTTGAATATTCTCTTGGATATTGTACATTTAACTCATCTGTCTCTGCCAATCCTTCCTGCACAAAGACCCAAATGAAACAGAAAGAAACATGACTGATTAGATCCTGTAGTCATCTAGTGCAACAGAAATTCAAACCATAGACACAGTGTAAAAAACATGGTGCGAGAGAACTCCGCCCCCTAGAAGCCTCTTTCAACAAAGGCTACAGTGTTGTCCCTTGTTCTTGTTGCTTGATTGGATTCGTTCAGTGTTTGTTTAGCTTCGTCAATTAGCTTGGTTTGCTTTGATTGCATCTCCACAGTCTCTGTCCCACAGGTCCCAGCAAGTTACCCACGGTCCGTCACATCACTGTAACCGTGCCGGTGTTTAGTGGCTATTCCGTCATTCCTCGTTGGAGGAGCTGGAGGTGAGGTTGAACCCTGTGGGATTGTGGGATGCTGTGAGAGTGGCAACAGTATGAAGGAGGACGAGGACCAGCAGGCAGAGTTTGAGTCTGCTGTTGCACAGTCTTGAGGCCGCTGACGAGGTCAGGGATGTCCCGTGCTGACACGACGGGTGAGTTCTTTTGAGAGTGCCTTTGGAGCGGTTGTCTGCCCTGCTGTCCCACCGGACATCGCAGCACTCTGTGTCTGCATCTGAGGGGTTGTCCTCTTGGAGCCCTGGGCCGGCAAAAGACATAAGTTAAAGGTGATGATAAATGTACACTTCTAAGTAAAAAACATTTCAAAATTGATTTCTTGTAAAATGTACTATTTGTTCATGTTGTTGTTTTGTTATGGTTTGGAAAATCTTTAGGTATGGGTCGGATTAAGGAATCTTAAATATGGTCATGCAGGATAAGGCATTAATATGCACCAATAAACAATATGCTAGTAATACGCATGCAAATATGCAACTAGTTAGTGAAAATTGGTCCCTATTTGTCTTAATGACTAATTTTGGAAGCTATTAAAAATATTTTTCAATTAATTATTAATTGTGAATTTAATTAATTAATTATTATATATAAACCATACATTTTAATTGAGAGTGTACACATTTTAATGATTATTTTTCTTTAAAAAATGTAAATATATTTTTTTAAGTTAAAACTTTTATTCTCTGTAAAAATATATATATATTTTTTTAACTGTGGGCGTATAATATCAATTAATTTAGGAAAAAGTTATTTCTTTACAAATCATGAATTATTAATTTTGAGTGTACCCACATTAATGTTTAAATTTGAGAAAAAAATAGTTTTTAAATCTATTTTTCAAGGTGAAATGTTTTCATGAATTATAAGTTTTTAAGAGGTCACATGACACGACATAACCTTATCTGGTCATAAATAGGTCAAATGATCTGATATTTTATGAGACTTAATAACCTTGACAGACAGTCGTTGGGCGTGCAAGGCTTCTCTTTGATATTATGTCAGTTGCACCACATGACATTTTACTGCCTGGCATACCTTGCCTTATCATAAAAAGGTCTCATTATCTGATATTTATGAGACTTGTTGACCTTGACACAATCGTGCAGGGGTCCTCTCTATGCTATTATTGCTTATGTTTTTTGATTACTCTCTCTTACTTCTGCATGTCGGTGTGATCACCCAGTTTTGTTTATAAAACATCAATTTTAATTCAGCTTTCATTTGCGCACCCATGTCGTTCCGAACTCATATGACTTTCATGATTTTAATTTCGCTGTGAGCTGTTCCTTTAATAAGTCATCTACTTTTCCACTTGACCTTGCCGCACATAAGTCATTGATGACAGGTGTTTATGGTCATGTTTTGATGATGATGGAGGCATACGGCACTGCACGACGAGTCGGTGTTAAGTGGAGTTACTAAAAGCAATTAAAGGGCAGGTAATTACAGTATGACCACTCAGCCGGTTTGTGCATTTCTGCTCTCAATTCCTCATTTATCTTCAGTCTGTCTCATTAAAGCACAAGCCTGCAGGCCAAAGCACTCATTCGCATGCACCACTCAGCATGCACCCTCTGAAATTAGGAGAGGAGCATATCCTGACAAACACTGTTAAGGGCATTTGAGTGCACCAGCCCTATTCTTAACATGCAGCGCAGAAAAAAAAAAAAATAATAATTTCATGCCTTTTTTTGTATTCATGCTCATGATCAGCTTAATTATTCAAATCAAATCGTTCATAATTTTAAATTCAGTAGAATTTAAAGAAAGTATTTATTCAACCACTTAGTCAACTCAAATGTTGTGCAAATATGATATGATCATGCTCATTCATCCAACAAAAGTGTAAAGCCAAAGGAAGAGGGAAGAACTGTACTTCCAGTTTCAGCCAGAAAGTGGCAACAGAGACCAAGTGTTTACTCAAATCAGCATTGCCAATTGAAAATGCTGCCTACTCAGGGAATAATGGTCCAAATCCAATGTTTGCATAACATCCTGTCTACTGTGATGCCTTTATTAGGTTGTATCCTTCGCTGTCGATGACATACCACATTTCTCTGTGTGTGGTTGGGTGGTTAGTAAAAGGAATGCACATGCCATTTTGTCATTGGTTTTTCAATTTATGACTCGTTTTCTACTGAGAAATAACCACTGTAGTCATTACATGTCTTTAAAGTTCATGTGAATTTATTCTGTTCCATCAGACATGGCATTTTGGTGCAGTGTAGGCTGGTCTAAAATCAGTTCGCTTAAAAGGTGACCTCATACCGAAACACTGTCTACCTCAATGACAATGAAAATATGTGTTGCTGATATTCCTGTAGTCCCCTCCTCTTTCTTATATGTGTATGTTCATGTGTGTGCGTGTGTGTGTGTATGTGTGTGTGTGTGTGTGTGTATATATATATAGTGAAATGCACTAAAATAACTTGTTTATATGTGAAAATACATACAAAAGACAAGTAAAAACATTTATAAATATAACATAAAAAAAAAAACGGTTAAAAAAACAATGGTATTTTATCTCGTTTTCTCTTGTTTTATTCATTGACAAGCCTGCGCAGTGAAGCAGTTGCCATTGGTTTCGGTCACAGCTAATGATTCAGTCCTCTCAAGAAGAGGAAACCACTGGTGATTTGTTTGTATGAGAAAAGGTCAAAGTGCCCACCTGTGCATATAAAACTGGGGCTTCCTCCGTAGATGAGCTCATCATTGTCAGGCAATATGAAGGGACACCTCTGCTGGACCTCCAGGCAGTACTTCCTGCAGGGGATCCTGTTGCTGCAGTGCATCTGTGTGGTGTGGAAGAACTGGGCACAGAGCCAGTGTTTGTAGACAGTCTGTGCAGAGAGAAAAGTACAGAAGGAGTGCTGTTAGTGCTTCAGTCTGGGCGTCCATTGCAATTGATTACATCATCAGTAACACGGTGACAGTCATCGCTTAAGCTTTCCCACCTACTGTATGTATCTTGGCAACCTTGCAGCCTTCTTCCTCTTCAGCATTTTATCTGTCACTTACAGAATCAAACGTTGCTCTGTTGTTTTATGTTGCATCGCTGTCTATTAGTGTGGAGAGCATGGTGTTTGTAAATGAAAGGTTTTCGGCCTATTAATACTAATAGACAGCGATGCTGAATATGGATTTATATATGGATTTATATATGCATAAGATCTACATAATACAACATAAAACAGAGCAACGTTTGATTCTGTAAGTGACAGATAAAATGATGAAGAGGAAGAAGGCTGCAAGTGCTGCTTCAGTCTGGGCGTCCATTGCAATTGATTACATCATCAGTAACACGGTGACAGTCATCGCTTAAGCCTTCCCACCTACTGTATGTATCTGATCATTGTCTTTAAGTGTGGTAACTGTAGTATAAGCAAAATAATTTACTCCGGGTCATTGAATTATTAGAAAAATAATGCACACCCGAGGTTTAACGGCCATTATTATTATTATTATTATTATTTTTTTATAATTCAACAGCCCTTCCTCAGTTACATAAATGCTTTAGGGAAATCCCCGATGCATGCAACACTGGCTCATCCAATATTGTGAGTTAGGGGTAGGACTATCTTCTTGATCAGTGGACTTGAATGTTTGAAAACATTACTATTTTTATGAGTTTGTTTTTTGACATTAGCACAGAAATGTCAGCTTTACATTAAACATACTGTACTTTCTCTGGGATGATGTAAAGCCCTTTTGTAGAGGTTGTTCAACAGGGCTCTGTTTGTGGCCCGTTTTACTTTTGTAACACTACAGCAGGCATTAAATTGGATAAATAACCATGCAAACAAGCAGTTTTGTTTTGTTTAGAACTCAAACCTCCACTTTTTCTTGTGGATAATCAAAAATGTGCCCAGTCAAACAAGAGGAAGAAAGACATCAAACTAAACCCATTTGCTTTGACAGTTTTCTTAATGTACAACATAATATCCTACCCACTGTTAAAAGAATGAATGAATGGACTGTAATGCATTAAGAGTGCTTCAATGAAAGACTGAGGAGAATATCTGGCAAGTTTTCCAACAGCCATCAGTAACAGCTTAGAGAGAATGACAAAGGCATAGTGAAACAAGTTCAAACAAAAATAAACACCTTCTATTCCGCATTAAAATATCAAAACAATTCTGAGAGCCACGATGGACATGTAGATGCAATACTTCGCTGTCAGCTGGCAGGTCCTAAACTCCATCTACAACACCTCAGGCAATTATGAGTGCAATGAATCAGTGTCTTCGCCTTAAGCACAGCGCCTTGCCCGCACACAGCTGTACATCATGTCATGCAACCATCCCCAATGAAATATTTATGTGGCGTCACTCGTATAAACTCTTTAAAAAGCACATTTCCTTCCTCTGCCTTCATCCTCTACCGCTTTGGTTTGCCTGTAAGTGCTTATTAGATTTGCAGAGAGCAAACCTCTCAGCGGGTGTTTGCTAATGCCTGTTCATATAATGAATCCCTCCTGAGACAGGGGTAAAGCAGACGTTTGTGGAGGATGACAGATCACAGAGAGGGGTACAGCAACCTCCTGTCTCCTCCCCGGACCATTACAGGCAGGACTGATTGATATGCAAGACAAACAGCTTTTTCTGAGGTGAAATTAGCTTTTGTAGGAGTTATCTGAGGACATCACAAGTCAGCATTAGGTTTGACCAATAATAAACTTTAGTCAGGTTAGACGCCATATTGAATTTTTACACACTGTATAAAGGTACAAAATCACATAATTTTCACATATCACTAATTTTATGTGAGGTTTTTTTCTACTGTATATATATTTCAACTGTGTATATATATATATATATATATATATATACATACATACAGTTTATACAGGCTATTTTTATGATCACCATTTCTCCTGCTTTGGAGTGTTTGGAATAACGGCGTTTAAAAGAACGGCGTTAGGTAACGACGTAATTTTTTCAGTAAAGCGGTAATCTAACTAATTACTTTTCCCGTTGTTACAACGCCGCTAATGTTACTGAACGTTAAATGCGGTGCGTTACTATAGATTGATTTAAGAAACTATGCAATCCGAACGAACCCCTGGGTCACACAGCGAGTGAGCAGGTGGGTTAATAACGAGATAAGCGATTATGATTGGCTAAGGCAGAGTCATGTGTTTCATGGTAGCCAATCAGAGCCAGTGTTTTTACACACATGCCTGCGGCGCCAAACACACAAACACACACGCAACAGCTACACAACAGATTCGCAGCAGAGATGGCGAGTCAGGAGCAATCCGATGAAAAGTTGGCATTTTCAAGGTGAAGATATAAGCACTACTTCAAATTCATTGTGGTCAAAGGCAAGAACATGCATGTAATGTTTACATGCAATGTGTGACACACATTTACAAAGCTAGTGGCCCAAAAAACACTTTTCTTACAAAGATAATACTTGAAGTGCAGGATAAAACTCTTGCTGTCTGTTGACGTGCAATAAATATCAAAAGTTGTGTACGAACACCTGTCTGTTCTACTCATTTCAACTGACTTGTGAAAACTGCAAAAAAAATACAACTTCTCTGACATATAGCAACTTTTTTTTTTTTTTTTTTTACAGTAACGCAAATAGTTATTAGCATACTTACTCCACGATGAATGCTAATGTCCTGTTTTAATGTAGCAGATAGATCCAATCTTAATTCACTGCATTTCTTTGTTTTACGTTATACTGTGTTTGAATAATAATTGGAGGAATGCCAGGGTTTTAATTAAATTGGTTAACATTTATATTAAAATTATTAATTTGATGAATAAAGGAGTGTGTTCAATTCATTTTTGCAGAGGTATCGAAATCGGTGACAATCCTGACAAACTCAGTGCTGGATGATGGGTGAAGTGTTGTGACAGTGACAGACCGTCTTTAAAAAAGTGGAGCAGTGCAGTGTGATGATAGCTTCACACATACACCTCACCCAGTCGCGCACACACACACTCTCATGTGCACGTGGCACACATGAGCAGAGCCCTGGAGACTGAGTGTGGCGACGTGCTGGTGGCATGTGGAGCTGGCACATGATGACATTAATCCAGAGCTCATTTGCAGTGCTACAGTTCTGCTCAGACTGACAGAAAGAGAGGAGCTAATTCCTGCAGATCTGCAGAGACTGAGCATTTTACACACATGGAGCCTTCAACATCATTCATCTGGACTCTTCATTTTTCCAATCAACATCGGTTTTTACTGCTGAAGTCCTTACATGTTGGTTTTGGATATATATGATCAATACATCCAAAACAACTAACCAAAACACAGTAAGAAGAATAACAAGACTTTCATAAGAAATGGCAAATGTTCGGACACAAAATAAAAGAATATATATTTTTTCTAACATTATAAATGTATTTCCTGACACTTTTTCAAGTTTATTCATCCTTGATTAATACAAGTTTTAATTAAAACTTATTTTGCAAATTTTTCAATAATATGATTGCCAGTGTATTTGATTTCTACTGTATAGAGTTTAGTGTTAGCATTTTGCTAAGCTAATACAATACTCTAACAATACACACAGTAGGGCCTACTCGTAAATATTTGGTACAAATGTCTACTTATATCCATTACTGAATAAAATATTTTTATAATCAGACATTCTCTCATTTTGCCCCCCATGTTGGATGGATTATTTCAAATTTGATTGACAATTGAATTAAAATTTTATATTGACGTTCCATATCAAACGACTTTGATTGTTTGGCATTTTAGAAAAAATATGAGTGATATTTGTGATGATACTGAGAAATTAGATGAAATCAAGTCAAAGTCTCAATTTGCTTTGTTTTATAATCTCACCACTGTTGTATTAAAGAGACGTCATTGCTGATTTACTTTAAAACATTCCCAGAACCTCTCACGGCTGGTGAAAATATGTTTTTATTTTTTTATTGCAGCGTGCGTTCGACATGACCCCCTGAATCTCTGCTGTCCTGCGCTCCATTAGAGATGTGATGAGGAGTGAGTCCTCTCAGATGAGAATAAATACATTGTGACTGCTAAACACAAGCTGTACGACGGGGTGAGCTGCATCACGGATGTCTCTGCTGAACGCCGCTGAAGGACGTTGCACTAAAAGGGCCATTTATGTTTCTTATAGCTGGTTAAACTGGGACCACTGGCTTCTATAAAGCTTTGCAGTTGTGGCCTGGATGCTTGCCTCAATTCACTGCAATCTGAATGGCTAATTATTATTTCTATATTTAAAAAAAATGTAATCAACCACACAGAACTCATTTATCGGACAGCATATGTCCATCCAATCTATTTGTCTTTTCCATCCATACTGCAGATGAAGCAGAACGTAGCCAGCAGATGGAGCTAGCATGCTAAAGTGAACTGTTGGTAGTTCCCTCACTCAGCAGTAAATCATTCACTTTAAGATGTACAGTATAATACTGGAAGAGAGCTACAGTATCTGTTAGTCTTCCCATTCATTCATTCAAGTCTCAGAACCACCCAGATGTAGATCACTTGAAATACGCCATCTATGGACACTCAGTTCTTCAGCCAGATTGTTTTGAGTTAATTTAACAGCATCTAATATTGATAAAATGATGTAGTACAGCAGGCAAAACGTCTGGGTACAGATGTACTGTATCCAAAGGGTACTGAGCACCAAAAGCCCATTTTTTGGCCACTTTCCAGATCCTCAGCATCACATGTGCTGAGTGGTGCTGATTCCCATTCATCCCAATGACTCAAATCTTTTGATTCTGATCTCCAGAAAGATTCAGATTTTTATATTCTTATTCACTTGGTGACTGTTTCTGTAGGTTGCATCATTAAAACAGTAGGCGGAGAACAGTGCGTGCCTTTTTTGTGAGTTACGAAAGAGTTATTGAATCATTTAGTCAGCTGATTCATTCAAAAGTTGATCATGACAGGTAAAAAAGAAAAAAATATATACAGATTTACTAGTAATAATTATCACTATACTCCTCTTTGATTGACCAGTACATTAGGACAATTGTTTTGTAGTACATGCTATATGTTTGAAAATGCAAATTAGGGATTTTCTAATGAAATATGCACTAATTTGCATTTACAGAACAGAAATCTGAACATTGGACAAAGCTATGTTCAACAATGCTTCATTTTGTATATTAAAGGCTTTTACAGAAGGGATTTTTGGATGTCTTTTTAGCACTCCAAAACATGGAAAATATGTTCAACAGCCAGGGAAAAAACTAAAACAAACAAAACAACAACAACAACTGTATTTTTAGGAATACAATGTTAAAACCTTCAGAAGATAGGAGTAAATATAGTATATATATATATATATATATATGTATACACACACAAACACACACCTTGGCTTAATCATCAAAAACTGATTATGATGTTATAGATAATGAAGCAATTACAATATTTTTCCTCAGTATTGTCAGCTACTGAGCTTGACATTTATCAAGCAATAAAGATAACATCCTTTTATCATTATGACAGCGTATGTGTCATTATAATTGATAAAATAGTTTATTCATAAACTAATGGGCCGTTTCACTCAAAACAATACGGTTTATTCTTCATTTAACAGATTCAACTTATGATATGCAATCATTTGCTTTGTGAAGGAAAAACATTATCAGTCTATCAAAGTGAATGAGGAGGATTCGTTCAGGACTAAAAATGCAAGTGCAAACCGCACGTCTAAATCTGGGCGTAATGTGGGAAAACAGGGCAGGAGCACAGACGAAATCAAGGGCAGTTTCTGAGGCTTCGTCACTTTTTTGCTCTGAGGCTGAAGCAGACAGAGGATGGTGTGATCTCATTAGTATGAAGAGCGGAGGGAGCTCTGAGAATCAGCCGGCTGCTATACTGTCTCTGCCCTACTTACCTAAACCCTCAGCTGCCTGCACAGGGACCTGCCTGAACCTGCTCCATCTTACACTGCTTCTGCTCACATGATAAATGACCACCGTGCCTCAGACGGCACAGCATGTGAGGAAGCTCGGCAGAGGAACATTTCCATCTTACATAAGCAGGCTTTGCCCTTTCTTTACCAACAATATATTTATCTTGCATTACAGAGGGATCCAAAAGTCTGAGACAGCTAGTGAAACAAACTTCTGTTTTAACATTTGTATTATTTAACATAAACAACAGTATAAGAAAACGTAAAAATATTGCAATGTCATTTGCACTCAGCGGCACTCAGGCTGTCAGTATGTAAAACAGCGTTGTTATTGGTAACTAAAACTATTTTAAAATACATCAATTAGAGCTTGACATAAAATATAAACATAAAATAAAAAAAATTTAAGTAAAAAAAAATGTAAAAAGAAATGACTTCACAGCTAACTAAAATAGGTTGAAGTTGAAGTAAATCAAAGCTAAATAGAAATACTAACAAAAAAGTAAATAAAAAATACAAAAAAAACATAAAATGACTAAGCCTAAAATTACATTTTAAATAGAAAATAGAAAAAACTTAAATGAAAATGCCATGTCAATAGCTGAAATATGTTTACGTTGAAGAAAATCACAGTTAAATAGAAATATTGCAAACAAATAACAAAAATGACAAAAGCACATAACAAAATTGATAAAACAAAGTTAACACTTTAACTCAAAACAAACAATGCCTTGGCAGCTGAGTAAAACAAAAATAAGTTGAAGTTAAATTAAATGAAAGCTATTAATAAACCCTGAAGTTATTTATATATATTTTTATATATATATATATATATATATACAAATATGAGAAAAGATGCCATAGCAATGGAAATGAAATAAGTTTAACTTTAACTTAATACAATTGTTTGTTTGTTTTTAAATAATACAAATAATAATAAAACAATAAAAAAGCTTAAAATGAAAATGGAAAAATCTAATATAATTAAGACTATTAATACATACTAAAATAGAAAATAAATAATAATACCGGTGTAAAACCTCCAGCATTATTTGAGAATTTTAATTTCTTCCTTTCTCTATATTTCTCGCCTCCCCCTAATCACTCTTCCTTTTCACTCGTCACTTTTAATCTGACAGTTGTGTGTTTAACTTTTCATTCTCGGGCATTAGCCAAGCTGTCCTGGAGGACTGCATTATTCCATTATGAGTATGCTAATAACACTGTAATTGACGAAAGGCCTTTCTGCAGTCTCAGTATTGGTTTTTAAAAGCCTTGATTGCCCTGTCAGTGCCTTGCCTTTGATGTTTTATTTGCCTCTTCTTCTGAAGCCCTGACCAGAAGACACTGCTCAAACCTCGAGTTAAACTCTCTTCACCTCACTTACTTCCTTTTCTTCTGACAACCATCAGACCCTCCCTTAAAAAACTTTGCAGATAAATCAAAGCTCATGCAGGAACAGAGGTAGAACTAGCCACAGAGTCCTTTCAGTTAGCTTTTTCAATACAACTCATGTCATACTACAATGATATATATATATATATATATATATTTGTCTTTAGGATCTTAGGATCATCTTATCATTAGATCTTATCATACACTGTAAAAAATAAGTGTAATTTTAACTGTAAAATTTTGTAAAAACGCTACGGAAAAAAACTGATAATAGGTTAACAGTAAGTTCCCGTACTATATACAGGGAAAAACTGTAAAAGATCTAACAAAGCATTTAATGTAAATTTACAGTAAAATTCTGTAAATTATACAGCTTTTAGAAGTAAAAAAAGAACAAATCAATGTATAATTTACAGTCTAAAACTGTAAACTGATATTCCCAGAATTCCCTGCGTGACACTCCACGTTTGAAAGTATTTTGTTTAAATAATCATGTTTTTAAATAGTTCTTGTTATCAGTTATGTACATTTGAGCTTTATGTTACATCTTCTGTTGCTTAATGAAAGTTTTTTGCATTATTTAAGTATCACGTGTGTTACCATGATGGTGGTTTGTGTTTCCATAAATGTGCACCTTCTATATGTTAATATATACTTCTGCTTGTGGTGAAGCTACTTGTGATGAGCTTTGATACTTCATGTGGCTTTCTCTTATACAGTACCATCTTTATTATTATGGTGGTTGTCAGTATTTTCAAGGTACAAAACAGATTTAATTTTGTGTGTTGTTGAATTTACTGGTTTATATTCACATTTTCTTGTTTGTAAATTACAGTTTTATATTGTAAAATTAACAGTTTTTGACGTAAATGTGTTTACAGTTTTCTGTATTTTTATAAAATTATTCTGGCAACCACAGCTGCCAAAAAGTTTTTGTAAAAACAACAAGAAATTTTTTACAGTGTACATTGTTACACATGATTATGCAATGGACGATAATCATTCTTGGGTGAACTGTCCCTTTAATAAAGCAAACCTAAAATCTATTCAGTTACTCCCTGGGAGCCGCTTAAGTGTTGCTGGTTGGGAATCACCCGTCTATTTAATGACATCTGGGTCACAGTGAAGAGATGTCCTGAGACTACAGTGACTGAACCCTCCAGAGGACATGAGGGGGTCAGAGCTGTGATTGAGGGGGTAAACGAATGCAAGGCAGGTCAAAGAGCAGACCACACATTTACCGCAGCAGGAGTGCATTACAACACGGCTCAGGTCATGGGTCGCTCCGCAATCTTTAGTCCTACATTCAGCCACAAACAAAACCAGAGCCAGTTTAATCTGCAGGAGTTGGAGCAGAGACAAATTTGAGAAGGAGTGGTGCAAATACAGCATTTCGGTATATGAAAACCAAGCCAGTGTGAGAGAAGATTGCTTGAAATAAAGTAAAACTCAGAAATCAATATCCATTTTTAAACCTTTTTAAATGTATACTCGTGCAACGGCAGAACAATAATTTGTTCTTTTAAAGTGACTTATGTTGTATTTAAGCTAAAATATGAGCCTGTCCTCCAACAAAAAAAGGACCATATAGGTCGTTTGTGCAAGAACCTTATTACGACCTATATTTATGTTTTAAAGTTAAGCGCCCTATAGCGGATGTACAAATAATGGCAGTATCGTGTTGCTTCTGTCATCATGAAATGACGTATAACTGTCATTATCAATCAAAACGCACGTTTATTTAAATGCAATGGGTCTCATTCATGAAACATGAGTAAATATACGAGTAAATATCTGAGTGATTTGCGCGTAAAGAGAACTTCCCGAAAACTCTTCTCCTGATTCACAAAAACTTTGTAAACGTCAGATGTGATAGTGAAATGTGTGTGTGTGTGTGTTAATGAATTCCAATCAGTCGTAAATGGGACGTGCGTGCACGCTCACTCTCAATTACCATAAATCCCTCCCATTAAATCCGACTGACAACTATATATGAGCATCATATTATGACCCAAACGAAGGATTTCAACATGTCTTCTCAAAAGCGACTGAAAAAGAAACATTTCTCAGCTGCAGAAATTGAAGTTTTATTATCAGAAGTTCATTCAAAATGCCACATTTTATTTTCAAGCGTAGGCCTACTAGTGGCGTATCAGGTCCTAAAATTACAGCATATTACAGATCCTATTACTGGCTCTCATAATAAAAGTTAAGAGAAAAACCGTATGTAATTAATATATATAATATTTTTTTCGAAAAGCTGTGTAAATATGTACCCGATTAAGGTGAATTAAAATGTAGCCGTATTAATGAGCAAAACATTCAGAAGTTAAACGCACTATTTACGTGTGGCTGGGAGCAGGTGTAGATTTCTTTCGTACCAACTAACATTTGGAAAATACAAACGTTTTAATGAATCCTAAAATTTACGCCAAAACCACTTTACAAGCGATTTACACAAAAATTCGTTCTGCTCGTGTTTCATGAATGAGACACAATGCGTTGACTTTTTATACCGATCTCACAGTAATTCGTACATATTTTACTAGGTGGCTTATTCGTTCGAATGACCACACCTAAACATAACCCTCACAGATATCATGCTAAATTATGATTTATTGAGCATATACATTTTCGTGCACGTCTGCTCCCTGGGATCGAACCCATGATAGCATGATTAAATATCAAGATACAATGCAATTATCTACCATCTGAGCTACACGAAACGCAATTCAGAGTGCAATTAAAGAGTACAAAACATTAATATGGAAACAACCTTTTGCCGATAGGGGCGCAATTGTAATATACACCCTGATGGGTTGTATTTCAGGGATTTGGACAAACGACCTATACGAGCGTATTGATTGGAGGAGAGGTTGTAAAATATACATTTTTAGAAGATCATGCATTGCATGGGAATCGAACCCATGACCATACGTTGCTAGCTCTGTTTGAGCTACAGAAAAAAATGTGGAGTAGCTTATATACTGTTCAGTATTTTCTTGGTTATTATTTCATGTTATTTAATTTTTTTTTTCATCTTGTGATGGAAACAAGCTTCCACAAAATCCGTACTTGCTCTAAAGGTATATTTCACCCACAAATTATTGTTTTGTTCATTTACAGTACTCACCCTCATGTCATTCCAAACCTGTATGACTTTCTTTCTTCTGTTTCAACTGCTTAGTCTATACAAAATCAGCAAACACAGAGATAGAGATTTTTTTTTTTATAACAATCCCTTTTTTCTGTGTATATTCCACAGAAGAACGTAAGTTATACGGGTGTGAAATTAAGTGAGATTGAGTAAATGATAATCATGCAACATCAGAACTATAATTTGTGCAGACTGAAGCACTGTGATTTGTGAAATATGAAGCATTTAACAATATTGCGATTACAGTTTATACATGCATTCATCCTCCTAGTTCTTCTCTAAGATAACAAATCACCATAGTCAGCCTAAATCAACAAAGCCTAGTTTCACTGGAGATGCACAAAACAACACAAGCTAATTAGGATCTGACTGGGGCTCACATTTCTGAACCGGCAAACCAGATATCTGCATTAAAACAAAAGAGTAATGTTTTTGACCAAACAATCCCAACAAGACAGACATAGTTCTGACAGCCATAAAAATTGTCATAATGCAACTACACGCAGACTGTTGTTGAAGTCTTCTCTAACAGCACATTACGTCTGTTGAGTGATAACAGATACAGATGTAAAGGCTAATAATGGATGTTATTCAGCCAGCAGAAGCGGCGTGCTAAGCAACAGTAATTTTAGACTAAACAAAACGGCTGGACGCAGGGGTTGGCTAGGCAACCTTCATTCCTCATTACGGCTCCAGATAACACCCTGCCATAAACAAACTGCACATGGTAGTAGGTGCAAAGAGAAAGATTAGCTTTGTGTTGCCCTCGCAGTGCACAGCAATAACAGTTAGCTGGGAACTGGGAGGGGGTTATGGAGATTTGTCGAATGACTGAAGTCACACAAAGCCAGTGCTTCACCTGCAGTACACGACACGCTGAGGAAACGAGATGATGGAGCCCTTCCTGCTTCCCACAGTCTGTCTGATAATACATAAAGCCTTTTGATATTGCATGCCCATGCCACGTAAATAGCATTATACACAGGCAGGCTTTATTACACAGTGCGCAGCTTATTAAATATTAAAAACACAAATCAGACCAAATCATATTCAGCCAGAGCTAAGTGAAGTGGGCACCTCTCTCTATTCTAACACTACCGAAAGGGAAAAAGAGAGATGCATATATATACATATATATATATATTTCACAATAATTCATATATCCCAGCACTGTCAAATCTTACAGAAAAAAAAAAACAAACAAAAAAAACGGCAAACTGGTTTTGATAATAATAATAAAAAAATAGCCTTAATTACTACTGCTGATTCCTAATAACATTTTTCTAAATTTAATTGTTCTGACTTGGAATAGAACAGCACACACCTTAAGTTTTTACCCTATTAAATAAATAGAAATTAAATAAAATAAATAAATAAAACAAAAAAATCATGCCCATGCATTGTGTACATGATTCTCTACTGTTTTGATATAGGAAAATATGTGGTGCTCAAGGCATAGGGAAAAAAGAACATTCTGTTATCATTTATATCTATTGTTTTAGTAAACTGTACATTTTAGGGTGAACTATACATTAAAAAATAGTGACACATTTTTTAATAATTTGTAAATATTTATTATCTTTCTTTTTTATTGATTTTATCTTATTTGATAATTTTTTTGCGTATTTTTTGAAAAAAAATTTTTTTTACATAAATTGGATATGGAGGATATGGCAACATTGTTATGTAATGATCCATGAATGAAATGCATTTAACTGCATATTGTGGGACTGAGATCAAAGCAGTTGAAAATTTAAACATGCAAAACATTATGGATATGACAGACAATCGCCCCCTATATAAAAAAAAAAAAATTAAAAGTAAGCTGATAGTGCTGCGGTTTGTGCTGGATTCAGTGCTTAAATCACATTATTACATATTACTACACTCAATCATTCAAATGCAGTGTGCACATTTTCATTGTGGCTAGGCTGTGATTGGGTTAACAAAAGTAAATTGCAATTCATTCCTGGTTGCCTGGCTTGTTTACTCTAGGTTATACTGAATTAGGTTTATTGAACTAGTAGCACTTGTTTTTATTCATACAGGAAGCATTTCGTTCCAGATTACATGCTCGCCATCTGTTGATCTCTTATGGTCTCATATGCATGTTTTTGAGTCTCTCTAGGTAAAAGCGTCTGCTAAATTAGTTAAATGCCAGAGTAATATAAAATTTACACCATTTGTATATATATATTTTTTTTCACCTGTGCATATGTCTGATGACTTTACTAGCAATCATAGACTGTACTGAAAATAACCACAGTGCTGGATATTCTATGGAAACATCGCTAAAGTAGCAGAGCTGTGGTGTTTTGGGCTATATTGAGTGGATTTAAGGCGAGTAAATTATGACACAATGTTTGGTTTATGTTTTTTTATTTTTATCATTGTATTTGACAATTAAACCATCACTATTCTTTTTCTAGCACTTTATTTTACAGTCCTGTTCCTCATGTACATACTATGTACTTATTATAGTAATTACAATAAATATGTAATAACTAGGTACTAACTCTGAACCTAGCCTATGTAGTTACCTTGTATTACCAGAACTTTCTTAGATAAATACACTGTAAGTACACTATAAGTACATGTTAGTACACATACTGTAAAATAAAGTGCAACCGTTCTTTTTGTCCTTAACCCTACCTTGACATGCTGCTGCCATCTTTATTAAGAGGCAGGACTGGCTGTGCTGAACACAGATGGGTGTCACCTCAGCCCAAACCCACTCAATAAAGCTATAATATGTCAAGATTACAGTCAGCCCCTTGGCTTGCTTTACAATGAGAATCGATAGCTGGAGAGCCTTTAGAGTGACAAGATAAGAGAAAAACACAGAGGCCAGAATGAATACTGCCTGCTAAGAAGACAGAGCGGGTAAGAAAGTCAATGATAGATAGAGAAAGACAACCCCATTTTATAAAACTACACACTGAAGCATGCTACAGGGGGCAGAATGTTGGAGAGAGGCATGAACTTTGGATAGGAGCCTATTAGCTGGCAAATCGAGCGCATGCAAAAAACGAGAAGTGACAAAGTCCATGCTTTTGCAGAGTTGTTGGATTCATGGCCAAGTAAGGATTGAGTATTATACTAGAAGTGTCATGCATGGGTCAGCAGAAGGTTTCCTGTCTTACTGCATGCAGTGAGAGAGGAGAATGAAGATCAGGGGATGATGTGAGGTGATAAACTGAACTTTTGCTATGATTGTGTTTATGCCAAGATGTTCCTGTTCCATTATGTTGTACAAGGCAGGAACACTTCACATGAGCAGCCAGAAGAACAGGCACGATTAAATATTAAACATGACATTCAGTTCAGCATAAGCAAGGCTTATGAAAAGCACATTCATACACAGAGAACAAAAATGAGCTTTTTTTTCTACTGCAGCATTTCTCTTGAATACATGAAAATAATCGAAGTCAATATGAAATGGTATTTGAAATCTTCTGTAATACGTAATTGTGAAGCTTTATTTGATGCGAAATTCCAGACAGTCATTTTCTCAAATTGCGTTCACTGATTGTTCACACTAATAAAAAATGCTGTTTACTAAATGTTTACAAAAGACAGTTTTATAGTGTTAAGCCATATATCTATTTCATTCGCATACCATTTTGCATTTCGCCACCTAGTGGCAGACGTTACATGCAGTTTATTGACCGAATAAACATGAAAATTAAACAAATAATGTATGTTAAAAAATGAATCAATAATGAATATATGAAATCATTGACACAAAACAAATGACCAACAATACCTTTGAGAAAATAACACTGCAGGTTTTCAAGGGCTGATCAACGTAATTATGTAACAATTATTCAATAATTATTTTGGACATTATTCATATCTGAACATTTGACAGAAATGGTGTATAAAGGTTAACATTTTAGTGCAAACAATATTGTTAATTCTCACCTCACACTCATAGTTTCCATTAGAATACACAGTATTCATGCAGTAGATCATATTTGTTCTGCTGGTCACAATCATAGCCACAAAAGTTCACATATTTTAGTGCAACCGATGTTTAAATCGGATCCAAAAATCCAAATTCCCAAAGTACTCTCAATTTAAAACAAATGACGCCAAGGCTGCATTATGGGTCAAATATACAAACCCCAATATTCAGATCGTTGCTTGAGCCAATGTCCAGTACCAATAAAATCTTTTGCCATCTAATTTTCTGGTATTTACAGATGACATTTCAAAACCACTTTTCCCACAATGTTTATACAGTCTTTCAATGAACTGCCAAAAAAGAAATCAAGACAAGAAGGAGGTAACCTACCTTTGAGCAATTCTAAATATGAAGTATTGATTATATTCAAGGTGCCTTTACAATCACAAGCAACATGGCCACTACCGACAAAACCATGCTAGTGTTAGAAAGACAGATAAAAGAATATATAGAATTATAGATAGAAATATAGATGGATAAAATGACAGAATGGTCGATAGATGATATGTGCATCTGTATGTGTTATAAAATGCCATTTTGTAATGTTGAAAATATTTTGATAAGTGTGTCAAAGCAATTTAAGACATCTTTAAATGATAAAGGACTTGTTCATAGTTGAGGGAGAGCTAAGGGAATAGAAGACTCAAAGAAAAAGGCAGAAATTATGTTTATTAGATTTAGTGCTGCAGAGCTATGATTTGCTTTTCTACTACCGCCTTTCTTTCTCTCTCTCTCTCTCTCTCTCTCTCTCTCTCTCTCTCTCTTACTCTCTCTATCTCTCTGCAATGTGTGCCGCAGCAGGCACATGACAAATGGCCTAAGAGCCAAGAACTGTACTACAGCCTCTGGTGCAAGGTTACAACACATTCACACACACACGCACGCACACACACACTGTACAGTGCAGAGAGAAAAAAATTGCATGACGCAACACATACACAAAGACAATCCCATTCACTAAGCATTGGACAGTCTGTAATCAGATGAGTTTGTTACCCATCAACTGGTCAATTTAAGCATTGTTCAAGTGGTTTGACATTTCTCACATGTCTTTATAAGGTTTTTCACATTACTTAATGTCAGCTGATTTTTTGCTAGTTAATTGAACATGGATTCTGTGGGGATGGTGATGTGTGATCAGGATGAATTTGGTCAAGTGATCTGGTAAAGTAGGAGTATGATACAAATTCACACCATTTCGATTCGTGCTAAAGCATTTAAATAGACATACACACCCTGCAGCTGACATTTGGCAGAATAGCCAGTGTTATAAAGTAAGCCAAAATGTTCCCAAAAGGGAATCCAGACGATAAACCAAACAGCGAAACATGGAGAACACAGAGCTACAGTACCATCTGCTTATGGAGTGTCTCAACAGGTGCTGTTTTTACATTAGATGCACTATATTGAAAATAAAATCACATAAGCAAAAGAAACCGTGTGAATATGGCTAATGAGATTAATTAATTTAAACACAGATCACGGCACAGAAAAATAAAACGAATGATGGAACAAACAGCAGAATAAAAGGGCAAACAATAGATGCATAAAACAAATGAACAATAGAAAGAATGAAAGAATTAACAAAGATGTAAATAATGAACAACAGACAAAACTAAAAAACAACAATAGTATGTACTAGTAATAGATAGATAGATAGATAGTCAGATCAACAACATAAATAACAGATAGAATAAATGAGAAGAAAATGTTGTTTAGATAATGTGAATCCCATTAAAGAAATAGTGATTCACAGCAAATGAACTTGATGTTTCACTGCAGTAATCTTCAACGGGCATCAAAGAACCGTACGTGCATGTGTGTATGTGATTCTGTCTGTAACACACAACAGCAGAGCAGAATCAAAGCCACGTGTAAAAGGTAAGTCTCTTCAAAGCAGTTTAGTGTGTGAGGCAGGGATGTGGTTTAATTTAAAACGTCATTTAGGAAGAAGATCATGGCCTCTTTATCCCACACGCACAGCTCTGGCTCAAACAGGCGGACCAGGAAGCAATCATACTCTGTTCCAATTTGTGTTTATCGTGATGCTAATGCCATGTATGGATCAACCTGAACAGCATTCGTGAGGAACACGAGCCAGGGTGCAGGACTCGCTTTGGTGTGGACTCATGCATATTCAGTGAGACAGGAACAAGATGGCCAGATAAATACAGAGAGAGAGAGAGACGGCAAGAGAGGGAAGGCAAATTATATAAAGCAGGTTTGTTCTTCTACCCACACTGTACTTAACTAATAACATCCAATGCATCCTCGTAAGCTGTTTTAATGAGAAATCACAGAGCAGTGTTGACAATATATTTCCGCGATGGATGATTCTGTGTGCTCGTGATCTATACGCAATATACGCGCTACCGTCTGAGTAAATTAGAATGTCGAGGGAAAGTTAATTTATCTCAGTATTTCAACTCAAATTGTGAAACTCATGTAATTCAATGCACACACACTGAAGTAGTCTAAGTCTTTGATTCTTTTAATTGTGATGATTTTGGCTCACCTAAAACCCCACAAATTCACTATCTCAACAAATTAGAATATGATGACATGCCAATCAGCTAATCAACTCGAAACACCTGTAAAGGTGCTAAGGGGAGACACTGCAGGCAAAACCAAAATTGTCAACCTGTCAAATTTTGAGATTTTGGGCTTTTTAGCTTTTCATAAAGTGTTTTTTCAGACTAGTGGAAAGAAAAAAACATCCAAAAGACAATGTTAAGTGTTTCTTTAAAAGCACTTTATCTATTTGTGTAAATAGATTCCAATTACAATACACATTTTTAAAGGCCGTTTTTTTTTTTACCCTATTCACCTGCAGGGTCTCGCCTTAATGGAAACTCATAAAAATACCTGGTGGACAGTGAAGGAACGTCTTGTTTGCCCTCCATGTGAGCGTTCCTGTAAGGGTAAGACGTCAAGTGAAAACTATGAATTACTCACTTTCATGTCGTTCCACACCTGAAAGACCTTCATTCATCTTCAGAATATAAATTAAACTATTTTTGATGAAATCTGTGGGCTTTCTGTCCCCTCATTGGCAGCAATGCAACTACAACATTCAAGGTCTAGAACGGAAGGAAAGACATCATTAAAGTAATTCATGTGACTCCAGTGGTTCAACCTCAGATTTATAAAGTGACGCAACTAAAGCCCTGCATTTCAGCCCGAGCCCGACGGGCCCCGACTTATTTATGCCCCTCGGGCCGGGCTTCAGGCCAATTTTCACGTTATAGCTCACATGCGGGCCGGGCCTCGGGCCATTTTTGTGTTATCCTTCTATTTATATTTTTAGACATTAAATAAAAAAAATGAGAAGTTGACATCGACGATAGAAAAACAAACATAGAAAGACATTTCATAACCTCTGACATACTGACAGTCTCATGCACGCACGCTTTTCTGTCAGCGCGACCCACGATTATACTTCACTTATATCCACGTATTGTACTAGTAGCTATTATAAGCCTCTAAAGTAATGTAAATGTGAACAGCACGAGACCCTGCTACCGCGACTGTCAAGACTGGCTCGCTCTGTGTTTAGTGTCCCGTTAGCAACAGCAGCGAACATGTCTTCAGCGCAGCGGGAAGAGTGATAGAAGAGAGGAGGACTGGGTCAAAACCTTCCTCTCTGGTGGCTATTCTTTTTCTCCACGATGCTCTGTAAGAGACTGTTCTAACTTTTCATTTGACTGGACTTTATTTTCATTTAACTGTTGGAAACTAATGGAAAAAAGAATGGACATGTTCTGTGGTGCATTTTTGAGGTAAGATAATCTGCAAGTTTGTTTTTAATTAATTTAATTTGTTTAGATTGTAGGCTATTTCTCATTTCGTTTGCAGGCGCCGTTGCGAGCCTGCCTCAGTATTTTTTTTTTTTTACTCACTGTGGTTTAATAAATAAACATTTATTAAACTAACTGTCTGTGTGATATGCTTGAAGTGTTTTATATATGGATTTTATTGTAGCCAAGTAAAGTATTAGCGTTAATTTGAGAGGCTTAATTGATTAAATATGTTTTAGGCTACTTGCTGTCGGTTCGGCTGATTAACGTTAATCGTCATTTAAAAAAAAAATGCTCCAAACATTTTTCTAAATTAACTTGATAATGAAATTAAAAGAAACATAACACAAAACTGACCCATTTTTTAATTATTGCAAATAGGGCAGGCTTCTGCTGTGTAATTAAATAAATAAATAAATAAAAACACGGGCTTGTGTCGGACTCAGGCTGATAATTCTGATGAGCTGTGGGACACGGGTCGGGCTAGGGCCTGAGCATCTCGGGACAGGGCCGGGCTTGGGCCTAGATTTGAGGCCCGTGCAGGGCTCTAGACGCAACTGCTTTTGCCTGAGCAAAAAATATTCTTTACCACATTATTTCCAAAAAACACGGTCACAGGAGCACCACAACGTATGTGTGTTGATAAAGTGTGAACAAGCTTTTGATACTACTATTTTGGAAAAAAAGCGGTAATTTATTTATTTATTTATTTTATTTTTTGGGCATAAACAAAGCACTCGCATTGCTTCATAAAACTGAGTCTTAACCACAGGAGTCACATGGATTTCTTTAGAAATTTCTTTCCTACCTTTCTAGACCTTGAATGTGTAAGTTGCATTGCTGCCGATGATGGGACAGAAAGCTCTCAGATTTCATCAAATAATTTGTGAATTTGTGTTCCAAAGATGCACAAAGGTCTTATGGATTTGAAATGATGTGAGGGTGAGTAATTGATCACATAATTTTAATTTTTGGTTGAAATTACCCTTTAATAACATTGTATGTGTACTTACCCAGTTTTTGTTTTGTCTGTTGCCACCTGACCATTTTAATCTGTAGACAGAAAGCTAAACCGCGGCTACACCTCCTAATAGACTACAAAGGTGACTACAAAATGGTTGCTATAGTACCATCGAATAAAAAAAAAAAAATACACCATTACACCATTTTTCAATACACAATACACCATTTTTCAATACACCATTATATTCTATAATTAAAATCTATTTTCACACTCATCTTGGGTCTCTTGGCCCTGCTCCATCCCCAGCTCCTCCTCTCGTCCAGTCAGGATTTTGTCTGATTCCCCTTGATCTTTGATATCTGCAATACATTTATGTTGGATTTGTTCTGTTTACTCAAGGGGGGTTATTGCTGATCTCCCTGCTCTTATCCAAGCTAGGCTGCATGGACCCACAGGGAGCTCTTGCACAGAACAGAACCATACTGCCAATCAATGATAATTGTCAATTAGATTTGATGGTAGGGGCATGGGCGTGGTAGTGGGGGGAAAAGTGGACCTGACTACTCAGGGCCCCGTCTAGGGAGAGGGCCCTTTGAAATCCCATCAATTGTTTTTTTTTTTTTGTATATTTTTTTTTTTTTTGTAGCCTAATTCGAATTAATTGGGCCCTCCAATTGATGTCATTATTCATTTCAAAATATATTGATAACACCAACTGAGAGAATGAACTCAGTGTCAGACACTCTGGACCCCAACCCCATCAACCCCCAACCCCCAAATGGTTTAGTCCGCCCATAGACGGCAGCCGGTGGCAAAAAAGTAACGCAGTGAGTCTAGAGCCTTGGAGCCTGATCATGCTGTGCAAAAAGCCCAAATCGGGCTTTCAAAAAAAGAAAGACAGGAAGGAAAAATAAAGGAGGCAGAATGAGGGGAATCTGGGGCATGTTCAAGTTCAAAACGGTTCGCAACGTTTTGCTACGGTTTCCGGGTTGAACGTCATGTTTCCTGGAAACAAAAAGATGCAGTTCAGTCAGTGTACTGTTTGAGTGCATGCATTACTCCGGGATATTGGTTTGTTTGAACTCAGAGGGAGTGTCAGCCACATTAAAAAAAGTGAACAACTTAAGTCATTTGTGGATTAATGCGTATTAGAGATGCGAATCGTTTAAAACGTTTTAGTTCGATTTGGTGAACTGAATGATTCGTTCGCGAACCGGATATCCAGACTGCTTTGATTTGAACTCTCTCTCACAACAGACACTGAAGAGAAGACAATGCTGAATAAAGTCGTTGTTTTTGCCATTTTTGGACCAAAATGTATTTTTGATGCTTCAACAAATTCTAACGGACCCTCTGATGTCACATGGACTACTTTGATGATGATTTTCTTACCTTTCTGGACATGGACAGTATACCGTACACACAGCTTCAATGGAGGGACTGACAGCTCTCGGACTAAATCTCAAATATCTTAAACTGTGTTCTGAAGATAAAAGGAGGTCTTACATGTTTGGAACAGCATAAGGGTGAGTTATTAATGACATAATTTTCATTTTTCGATGAACTAACCCTTTAAAGGCATACAATTTCAAGGCAGCAACTGAATTAAGGTGAAACAGGTTTTTTTATTATTTATTTTTTTTACTGGTGAATAATTCACTCATTCATTCTATTTAATGAAGCAGTCAAACTAATTTGCAAAATTGGTTTGTGGTTCAGTCGGAATCATTTGTAATCATGCATACACAGAATCATTTAGAATGGAATGCAATACAGAGGATAAAGTGAAATATTTATATAAAAATCCACTAAAAATGAGCCTTAAGTACATCTTATCATTTGCCGGTAACGGGGAGGATCTATATTAAGATCAACACCTGAAGCTTGTGAGCACGAAATCTCTTTGAGTCATATGTCAGAAGATATTTTATTTTATTTATTTATTTATTTCGTGTTGTTTCAGGTGTTCTTTTCAGTCAATGCTCTTTGATGCGTTGAGTAGAGTCACCGCACTGGGTTTGTCAGCACTAATATTGCAGTGAAACAGTATTTAACAGCTTAATTGTGACCATGCAGAGTTATGACAGAAAGTATGCTTTCAATCTGCCAGCTCCCCTGTGAACTTATCCGGGAAATGACGGATTGCTTCTGTCAGTGAACACACAACACAGGGGATGCGTGACTCCACACATGCTCAGGGACTCGGTGGAAATCAATACGAACTCTGTCTTTAATTACCAGATGAATAACTCTGTAACAGTGCAGGCATATTAATAATAGAAAAAGTCATCCAAACTCTGGAGCCATTAGCGCCTAGTGTGCTTGGGCTAATGCATCTTTTTAATAGGGTGCGGAAGTGTCATTGCTTATGGAGATAGGCATCCTCTAAGACCCTCATCCCCTCCCTTCTCAAATGAACTGATCTAGAAGAATAGGCATGAGCAGAATTTCTTTTTTTTTTTTCATTTCTCAGTCTCTTTTCTAGTATAAGTGCACACACAGAGTGCATAGGCATTTAGCAGATGCTTTTATATGAAGACATTTGCAATACAATTATAATGAATGATTCACCCAGAGTAACCTGGGGTTAAAGGGATGACCAAAAAATGTAATTCTCTGTTATCATTTGTCTTTCCAGTTCACATTTGGTTATGTTAGAATCACTGGTGTTTGGGATTGTTGATGGCTTAATTATGTGTAATTTTAATCCTATTTCTTATCACAAATACAATTTTTATTTTTGTGACAAAAATCATGTTTTTATTTATTTCAAATATATTATTGTTGTTATTTTACTTACATTATTACAAGTCCTGGAATGTAGTGCACAGTCACATATGGACTACTTCACTGTTGTTTGCAATTGGTGATGGCTTAATTGTGTGACTTTTTTTTATCTTTTTTTTCTTATCACAAATACAATTTATATTTCAGTGCCAATAGGAATGTTTTGATTTATTTCAAATTTATTATTATTATTACATTTTTACAAGTCTTGGAATGTAGTGCACAGTCACATTGTATGGACTACTTCATAGTGTTTTTAAATTAAATTTAATAAAAATATATTAAATTATATTAAATTTTTTTATTATATTTTAAGTATTTTTATGTTATTATAAATATATATACCAGCTGTGACCAGAAAAACTACATTCTATTGTAAGTATTTTTATGTTATTATAAATAAATACACCAGCTGTGACCAAAAAAACTATAATCATTTTATATACTAATTTATATACAAATGTTTTTATTTGTTTGATAAAAAAAAAAAAAAAAAAAAAAAAAAACAGTAATATTGTGAAATATAAAAATGTAAACAACTGTTGGTGAAACAATATTTTGGTTATATAAAGTTCAAATGAACAACATTTTTTTAAATCAAATTATTAAAGTGACGTGACATTAAAGACTATAATAATACATTTTAAGGACATAAATGTCACATTTGTTTATTCCTTTCTGAATACAAGTATTAATTTCAAACAAACAAACAAATCTTTCTGACCCCATACTTTTTGTATTGCAGTCCACATACTGTACACAGTAGTGATGCACGGGTCGTCTCATAACCCGTGGGCCCCGCGGGTAACCCCCCACTAGTACACAGATCTAAATCCTTATATAAGAAACAGTAGTAAAGACACATTTGAACCTGAACAGTAGTAAAGATCGTCATACTCACTGAGTCTAACTCCACACTGAGAAAACAAGCTGAAGTGCAGGAGCACCAGGTCCCTGTGATTGCACAACTCTTCTTGCAACAGGGCCATGATGAGCCAGGCGTCGATATAGTTGAGGATACTGATGTCCACTTCCTGTAACTGGGCAAGGGCACCCTCAACAACCTTTGTAAAGATGTGGAGGGGACAAGGACAGCCAGAAGGCGATGACCCTGTACTGCCATGCCTGACCCTCAAAAGCAAACCATACAAAAGGTCTGTGTCAAGGGAGAATTGAGACATGAAAGTAAGGATCCTTTAGGTTGACTGCTGCAAACCAATTCTGGGGCAGGTGAAGTTCTTTTGCATCAGCATCTTGAACAGAAGCTTGTGAAGGGCTTGATCCAAGACATGCAGATACAGGATTGGCCGGAGTCCACCGCCTTTCTTGGGTATGATGAAGTCAGGCCTGTAAAACCCCTGGTTCATCTCAGCTTGCTTCACGCAAGACAGGTGTGTCTCAGACTGCCAACGAAATCTCGAGAACACAGCTGAACCTGGGAGGTCACCTGGCGATCTGAATCAAATAGCTGAGTCAAATTGTGAGAATGAGCCAGCGGGATATGGGGGGCACCAAACTCCTGCTAAAGGCTTGACATGCTAGCCTTGGTTTTGCTTCAGCGCGGGGCGGAGCAGCTCTGGAGGATGCAGGAGGGAACCCACGTCGACGAGCAGGCTGAGGCTTGGCCCGCAGTGGAGTGGTGGCTGGTGCCTCATGCCAGGGCAGGATGTGCTGGATGGCCTCTGTCTGCTTCTGTACTGCCGAGGACTGCTGGGCAAAGTCCTCGACAGTATCGCTGAACAGCCTAGTCTGGGAGACAGGAGCATTGATAAAGCATACCTTGTCGAAATCTCTCATCTCCATTAGGTTGCCACAAGCATGGACATCACCTTCCAGAGGGACTATACCTTGACTTTTGTCACCCGTAGGGTGAAGTCAGTCACTGAGTGCATCTCCTGCATTAACCTCGGGTTGGAATTACCCTCGTGCATTTCTTTTAGTGACTTGGCCTAGTGGACTTGCATGATCGCTGTGGCATGCAGGGCAAAGGCAGCCTGGCCCACACCACTGTAAGCCTCTCCACCTGGGGAATGTCAACTTAGCCCCTGGCCACCCCACCAATGAGGGAGGGAGCATGGAGACAAGCGGCATCTGGCCATAAAAGGGGACATATACGACTTTGTCAACTCCTCATGCACCTCTGGGAAGAAAGGAACTTGGAAAGGACACGGTTTTGAGCCACGCCCATGGGGGCATGCCCGGCAGAGAAGCTCTTATTGTGACTCTTAGATATCCCAGAGTGCCAGCCGGCGATCCTCTACTCGAGCCAGAGAGACCGGGATGGGTGACAGCAGAGGGTGCCACTCTTTTAATAAAAGATACGCTTACAATGAGTGAATGAGTCATCCAAGAACAGTGCTTCAGCATGTTGAATGCCCAGACACTGAAGACAATGATCGTGCCAATCCTCAGAAGACAGTTAACGACTGCACCTAAGAGGACAAGAATGCATCAGCATCTTTAAAAAGACGCGAACCAACCATGTTTAGGAAAACTGCTCTTTTACTGTATATGCCCAGGGGAATCGCTGCAGACAGGGACAACACTGTTCACACCGTAACGCCAACCGAGAACAGCTTCCGGTCAATAGATGGAAGGCTTTGTGGAGAACACTCTCCATCCACTCAAAAAATCTGAAGATTGGATGCACCTGTCACCTATTTATACCTATATGTATGGGGAGTGACTCAGGCATGCAAAATCTACTAGCTGAATTTCAATCAAGTTTTCTCTTTTTTTGAAAAATTGAATCTCAAATAATGACGTCACGACATAGCTCATAGTGACCGACAGATAGGGAAACAGTTAAACCTAATAGATATACAGTTTTGACAGTATTTTGTTTGCACTATTTCTCTTGTTGAAAGATTTGATGTATCTTGCATTAAACTGGTTTTGAACGTACGACCTCACAGTTAGCAATCAACTTCATCCAGTCCACCACATCACCACTTCACATAAGGCACCTATAGTAGTTCATCATCCTACATTTTTCGAGCACAAACCTAAAAATGACATTCTGAAGATAAAATGTTTGCAGTTCATGAACCTTCATGAGCACAGGCATAAACCTTTTAAAAACAGACACTTTCTCTACAAATGAACAGGATGAGATGATAATGGAAAGCACAAATTCATAAACCCTGCAGTTGAGGTATGACGTAAGACTTTAGATAAACTGTCCATAATATGATTTGTCTCCATCTGAGGGTTTGGTGACAAAATTCAAATGGTGAATTAGCATAGGTATATTCATTTTATTATACTGCCAGTGGCGAGCAGAGGCCCCAGTGACACTCAAATGTTTCACAAAGCAGTCTGAGGGCGGGTGCTTTGACACACTCTCACAGTAAGAATATACCTCCTCTGGACACATCATCTGAATTTCACATTATGGGAGTCACTCCCATATTCATTGCTTGCATTCATTTGTTCCACGTGAGGGCATTTTAAATTGTAATTTATTCCTGTGATGCAAATTTAATTTTTCAACATCATAACACCAGTCTTCAGTGTCACATGATCCTTCACAAATCATTCTAAAATGCTGATTTGGTGGTCAAGATGTAATATAGTAAAGCTTGAAAACAATGTATACTGTATATACAAAAATTCCAAGCAATATATATTTATTATAAATATAATGATTGGTCTTGTCTTTGTTCATATTTAAAGCTGCAGTCAGTAACTTTTGACACTCTAGCGCTTAATAAACAGAACTGCTTGCGTCTTGCGGAAGAACATCGTAGCCGGAACTACTTCTCTCTGTTTATATCTATGAAGAATCACAAAGGTACTGCGGTACCCCCGAAGCAATCTAAAATAGTCCGAATATAAACACTTATTATAGGTGCACCCTAGTGATAAATAAAGTGATAATAAAGTGACGTGACGTTCAGCCAAGTATGGTGACCCATACTCAGAATTTGTGCTCTGCATTTAACACATCCGAAGTGCGCACACACACAAAGCAGTGTACACACACACACACGCACACACGCACACACACACCCGGAGCAGTGGGCAGCCATTTATGCTGCGGCGCCCGGGGAGCAGTTGGGGGTTCGATGCCTTGCTCAAGGGCACCTAAGTCGTGGTATTGAAGGTGGAGAGAGAACTGTACATGCACTCCCCCCACCCACAATTCCTGCCGGCCCGGGACTCAAACTCACAACCTTTCGATTGGGAGTCCAACTCTCTAACCATTAGGCCACAACTCCCCTGATTCAGGACAAGCTAAAAACACGGTTTGGAAAATGGATTCATGGTGTACTCACTTATTATATACATGTACATTTTGTAAATTTTGAACACATAAAAAAGTTACGGACCGCAGCTCTGATTGGTTGTTTCTTACCGGGAGCGATGCATTCCTGCAAATGGCAATAGGACACTGGGAGGAGCTTGATTTTTTTCACAGATTATCTGTCTCATATTCTACTGTCAGGACATAATGACAGGTTTAACAAATATGTAAAAATACATTTTTACAAAAGTTACCTACTGCAGCTTTAACTATTTATATATAGCCTCCTGTATTAATAATTGTGTGCAGCAAATGAAAACAGACACAACACACTTTTAAACAATATTTTAAGCAACTTATTTTTTTATATTTTAAGACTTTTAAGCAATATACACTTTTAAGCAATATATATATATATATATATATATATATATATATATATATATATATATATATATATATATATATATATATCAAATTAAATATATAAATATTTATTTTTATAAATAAAATACATAAATACAGCTTAATGAAACAAAAACAGTTTGTCTTCATTTCAGGCTGCAACGAAACAAAATGTGTTTATTTTAAAGGGGGATGATTATTTTCTATATCCACTTTATTTCCTTCAGAAAATGCTAATCAAGCTTTCCATGCTTCTTACAGTCCCTGAAAAAGTATATTACATTTATTTGTATGTTGGTGAATTTTCTAGCAGACGATTAAATACCTTATAATACCTATAATAGTGTTCATATAATTATACTACTAATTAATTAATTCGGAGGCTGAATAGGCTAAATAACCTCAAATCTCACTGAAAGTATAATTACAGTAATGTGTAAAAAAAACAAAAAAAAAACAAAAAAAAAAAAACCTTCTGATGTTTACTCTACAATACACAAACACAGTCGGACCCTGTGATACTTTACGACTAATTACATTGTAATGGACAGAAAGACATTTCCAATGGACCACAAAAGGTTTATTTTTGAATAATATATTTTATTTGGCAACCTCAATCCTCATTCACTTCCAGTATATCCTTTAAAAATGCTAAATGTTCCATGGAATGACATGTTTGGGTGAATGAGTCATTTGTTGATTAATTCCAGACTATTAAAAAGTCTGTACAAGACGTACAGATTTGGGTCAATTAAAACTAAAATAACTTTCCAAAAGAGCGATGGCTGGTGAACTTTAACATTCTTCGCTGATCTCTCCATAAAGAGAGTGCTTTCATATTTTCAGACCCAGGGACTTCCAGAGAAATCTGCTTCTGAGATAATGGCACTGCACAGTGTTTTAGCAGAGGGTGAAAGAGAGTATAAGAACCTGTCTGCATTGGTGTAGATCCATGAGGCCCACGGAGAACAAAAAAAAAAAAAAAAGAAAAAAAAATTACTACATAGCTGGATGACAATTTCCTTCCAATTATCTATGATAAAACTTATGAGGCGGTGTAACCTTGTAAAATATTTCTCTCTATTAATCACCAATGATCAAATAATACTCCCTACCACCAGACAGTGAAAAAAAAAAAGCCATTAGGAAACTATACTTCTGGCTCTTAACGTGCATTATGACACCTGCGATATTTAATGAAGGACCCTAGGATTAAATAGGTCTGTTATAAAAAAAAAAAAAAAATGCCAAGTCAAAAAATTGCCAGTCAACCTGTTACATTTCCTGTCTGCTACAGTTTTGTTTCATTTACACACTTATTGACTGACCCTGATAGAGGCAGTATACTATAGAGCAATGGGTCTAAATTCCAATCCTCATGACCCCCAGCTCTGCACATTTGTATGTATCTCTTATCACGTCAGATGTTTGTTCTATGCAACCATAAGTGTCCTGGAGCTCTACTCTAACCAGCTGATGATCTGAATCAGGTGTGTCAATGCTGCATTTCACGCCATGTCACAATTACTTCGAGCTGTTCACACCCTTGGACTAACTATTTTACCATCAATGCCTAAACATGTCGGAAAAATGAATCTGAGGTGGTAAGTTGTAGCTCTCAGAAAACTCCCAATTCACAAGTTGTAATTACTAGTTCTATGAGGATGTGAACTCTTTTTACAAGGTGGTATCTTGGAATCACGGTAATTACGATATGGTGTGAACCACTAGTCTAGAGTGCCATGTTGAGTGTACGAGGTACATCCCTCTCTCGGAAGCACATTTCGCAGATTTTGATTTTCAAAAAGATTTATTATAAAATTGTATAATTTTTTCCCCCCAAAATGCAATAAATCCATGATACTTTTTTTTTCTTTCTCAAAATGCAATTAATCCATTAAATCAATATGGAAGTAATTTTCTATATTGGAACTGATGAAAATGCATAACATAGTAAGTTGATCCACATATGACAGCCTCTGAACTTGGTCAATACTAATTGTGATTGTGACTGTGATTGTTTGTTACCATTTACAGTGCGTGGAATGGTGCGCTTTGATTGGTTGTTACAGTTTACAGTGCATGGAATGGTGCGCTGTGGTTGAGCGGATATATTGCATTCTGCAAAAAAAGGGAGACTAGCGCTTGTCACGGTTTGGTAAAAAAGGGTGAAAACATGACCAAATAACTCTGCGAATATCGCATTTTGTGTAAAATTAAATATTGTCAACACAGCTGTTTTCAACATTGATAATAATAAAAAATTTTCACTGAGCAGCAAATCAACATATTAGAGGGATTTCTGAAGATCATGTTACAGTGAAGACTTGAGTAATGATGCAGAAAATTTTGCTTTGCATCACCGGAATAAATCATTTTTTTTTTTTTACAAATATATTCAAATAGAAAACTGTTATTTTAAATTCTAAAAATATTTCACAAAATTACTTCAGTCAGTCATGGGGGACCAGAATCACTATAGGTAAAATTTAGCCCCAGGACTAGTATTAACTCTTATTCATATAAAAACACCATCAACAGCAAAATGATTAATAAACTAACAAAGCACAAATTAGATGAGGTTGTTGCTCCTGCAAAAATATCTGCATTCCCAGCTTCCTCTTATCCAGCCGTGACAATGTGGTGTATAACACTGAAAAAAAACAAACAAACAGGAGAGCAGATCTGCACAGTCACAAATCCCATTTGATTCCATTCGATTTCGTTATGCAAATGCACTGAAGTCTGTGCATGCATGTCATTATTTTAGTTTATAAAAGGAAAGCAGAACCTTAAGACAAACCTGACCAGAAAACAGACACTATTCTACAAGACTTCACTGTCTGCCAGTTCTTATTGACCTAGTATTGACACGTCCATAACTGCTGGCAACGACAGATATGAATATTGATGATGTGTGCCTAATCAAGCTGTAATGACACATGTGTCTAAACATGACGCAATGTTTGCGTCAATGCAAAGGTTGTTGAGTTTCAGATGAAGAAGTAATCACAGGTGCTGCCTTTCACAGTGCGTCCTGTCCAGCTGGGATTTCTCATGGTGGAGGATAGATGTCATGTTAATAGCACGGTGCATGTCAAGTTCATCAAGCTAATTTCATAATTAAGGCAAACAAATGTTACTTCCCTGTTAGTTTGCTTACTGAAAAATAAATGTCATGCTGGAATCAAGTATAAGACTCTTTAATCTATCACTCTTGTTTTTGACCATCAGTCACACACATATGTAATAAATATAATAATAATAGTGGAACACTGATAATTGAAAAACCTGGAATAGCAGTTACATGCTGAACTATCTTCCTTACATGGGTTGTACTCTGGCATGTCTCCAACGTGGATAAATCTAATATTTTAAGGAGTATGTGTGAATCCTATACTTAGTAATAACAGATTCTAGTCTACGTCTTGGAATACATGACCAAGAAAAGAATGTTCACCAAATATTGTCATCTGAACAAGTAAGTAACATGTTTGCCATGTTTGTTCTGAACAACTAAGGAAACAAAAAAGAATTACAATAAATTGCGCTACCAATGGTGGTTTAATCTAACGATCGATTAGCTCATATCACATCAAACCCTGCAAATTATTATAATTGTTATAGTTTATTCTCAAATCATTAATGTTAAAGGAACATTCCACTATATTACTCCTCTAGAGTTAAACAGTTGAGTTTTGCCGTTTTCGAATCCATTCAGCTGATCTCCGGGTCTGGCGGTAGCACTTTAGCTGTAGCTGTTTAACTCAAGGGGAGTTGGAAAATGAGGGTTCCTTTAAAGTCAGCATTATGTGACTATGAGTATAGTGTGTATTAGCGTGTAGATTTCAGTTTCTTCACAGTCTAATGATTAAATATCCATCTGTCACACCATTTGAATTTCATACCAGGAAAATCTCTTAACCCTAAAACCACAACTAAGTTCCCTTCGAACTGGTTGTCTTTAAAATACAAATGTTGTGTCATCCCAGGCTATCTGTAATAAATGTGTCAGAAGCACATTTAAAACTGGAATCTAATTTAATTTCATTCACATGTGTTTCATATAATCCTTTCTGGATTACAATCCACCATTAAAATTATTTTTTTGTCATTTAATCATTCTAGCTGCTTTAAGAAAAGGCTACAAAATGATCCACCAAGTGCAGGAACCTTAAATGCCATGGCCTACCAGTTGGGACAACTTCTTTATGTTTACAGACATGATGCAATGACACAGCAACGTGCTAAAATTTCCAGTGAAAAATCAAACAAACAAACAAAAAATAAAAAAGTTACGGACACTAGCTTTAAGGTAGGGCAAATGAGCATGTCCTATTAAACATCCAGCATGGCTGATAATTTAAAAATAAATTCTGAAATATATGCAGATAACTGTAGACACTATATATCATAAATCCCTAGAATACCTTCCTTGTCATGATTAAAAACCTCTTTAGGGAGTTTTTGACCCTGAAAACAAATTATTTTAAATAAGACCATCAGCTCACAGTTGTACAAAAGAAAGAAGCTGGACGTTTCATTAACTCTTGGTTAATTAATAGTGTAGATTCTTAGATTCTAAAAGTAAAAAACCCAACCCAACTGAATTAACCATCATATGCACACAAAAGGTTAAATCTTTTGTGTGCATATGATGGTTAATTCAGTTGTCCAATTTTGTCCAATTCCCAATCCTCTTTCTTTTTTCCTGTATTTACAGAGATCACAGGTAAACACAGTTCAATATCAAGCTCAAGCATTTTAAGAAGAAAGTGCTTTGGTTGTTGAAAAAGGCTGCCAGGAGGCAAATAAGAATTAGTGCTGGGCTATTTCACATCAACCAACATAACCAATTTTCCCCTCACCCAAACACAAAACAGTTTTACAATAAAGGGAAATGGACAGTTAACCAGATTATATGCATAGTTACCCGTCATATGAAAAATAAATAAATAAATAATGCAGTGCACAGAAAGACAGCTGACTGCAATCAATACCTGCCCTCTCTCTCAGTTAATACATCTGTCAATCCCAACATGGGCTCATAAGAATATGTACTTTTTTTGCAACACTGACATTCCACACCATTAGCAGAGATCAGTTAATATGAGCAAATAGAGGAATACATTTGTTCATGATCAGTGTTTAGCTAATAATATTTGAGAAAAAAAAGGAAAAAAAAAAAGAAGAGAGAACAGTAAATATGCTGACCTAAATCGTTGGTGGTTTATGCATAAAAATAAATAAATAAATCATAAAAAAACCTTAAAATGATTTCTGACAGCATATAAATGTCCAAATGCTACTGTACTGCCCTGTTCATTTACAATAAATAAATAATTCAAGTTTCCGACAAAATCAATATTGTATCTGGTTGGTATTGAAAGTAAATTTTACTTTTTACGTAAAATGCGATATTCACAGAGCCATTAGGTCATGTTTTCTCCCTTTGTATCCAAACCCCGAAAAACGCCAGTCTCCCTTTTTTTCAGAAAAACCAATCACAGCGCACCATTCCACCTACTCTAAACAGTAATGCCGGTGCTCAGAATACACCCGGCATCCTAGTTTTCCTCGTATACTTTGTACTTTATGATCAACCAACAAGGGCTGCACAATAAATCACATGTGATTGTCATGCGCATCTCGTCAGTATAGCTGGTTCGGTGTATAGTACCGATAAATCTCCATCACATGCTTTCAGATTATTAATTATTCAGATGCATTTAATACACAGAGCCGTAGATCAGTGATAAGCTGCACTGCATCTCGTTCATTAGATGAATCACATTCGATTATGAACGCGATATTGTGTAGCTTGTCAGTGTTAGTGTTTTTATTATTACATTTATGTTTTTGTTAATGCAACACATAGCACTAGTAAACTAAATTAACGTAACATGGCAAAGATTAATGCAGTTTTAGAAGTTGAATGTAAGGCAAAATGTCATTTTGGAATTTCTGTGGTCTAATGTGATGTTGTTCATGTTATTGTTCATGATGAAATAATTCTATTGTTGTAATTAATTTATATTAACAAGCATTAACAAGATGAACCATTTAATTCATTTCGGAAGTGATGACTGATTAATGTATTTTTAGTCCAGTGCCTGTATATAAGATATTAGATTAGTATTGACCAAGTTCAGAGGCTGTCATATGTGGATCAACTTACAGTGGGGCTGCATGTGTGAGGGAGAACCACAGTGGACAGTGAGTCATCTCTCGAGACGTGAATAGATCCACTTCCACTGGGCCGAACCTCTGACATATTGACTCCACCACCTCGGGATGGAGTCTCCATTCCCCGGGCCTCAGCCCCTGCCTCGACAGGATGATTCTGATTCCCTGGGATGTATGTTGCTCTGAGAGACAACAGTTTTCCCTGGGACCAAAAGAGGATCTGATGCGCCAGTCTGCATAGAGGGTGAGACCTCAGACCCCCTTGATGGTTTATATAGACCACCACTGAAATATTGTCCATCCTCACAAGGAAGTGATATGAGGGAGGCGTCTGTCGAGATGGCTTTCCCCTTGGTTTTCAACCACCATTGCAAGGGCCTCATGTGCAGGAGACCGAATGGAATGATATTGGATGCTGCTGCCATTAAACCTAACACTCTCTGGAAATGTTTTACATGTTAAATGTTTTTTTTGATGGCCTGGACTAGCTTTATCCTGGTCACCGTGGCCAGGATGGATTCAATCCGTGCAGGAGACAATTGTGCCCGCATCGTGACCGAATCCCACACCACTCCAGGACAGGGTTCTCTGGGCTGGTGCCAACACGCTCTTTTTTGTGTTGAGTCTCAACCCCAGGCTCTGGATGTGGGCAAGGACAACATCTCGATGCCAAACTGCAAGCTCTTGTGACTGGGCTAGAATCAGCCAGTCGTCAATATAATTGAGAACCCTGAGACCCTGAAGCCTCAGCGGTGCTAGAGCTGCATCGAGGGGAGAGAGCTAGGCCAAACGGAAGAACCCCGATATTGGTACGCATCTTTTTCGCAAGATTTTATTTGTGAGATTTAATTCGTGAGAACCTCAGAAACTTCCTGTGAAATGGAAGGATGGAAATGTGGATGTATGCGTCCTTCAGATCTATCGTGATAAACCAATCCTTGGATTGAATTTTGGTTCTCAATGATGGGAATAGTGAGCATCTTGAACCTGACTTTCCTCAGAGACCGATTCAAGTGCCTGAGATCTATTATTGGACGCAAACCCCTAATCTTTCTTGGGAACTAAGAAGTAGCGGCTGTAGAACCCGGACTCTCTGTTTGGAGGAGGAATACGTTCTATAGCCTCCTTTACCAGCAGAGAGTTTACTTCTTGTTCCAATACCCGACTCTGCTCTGGGTTGACTACAGTCCAGACCATGCCGTTGAACTTTGGTGGGTGGGAACCGAACTGTAGTTTGTACCCATTTTGAATGGTGCGCAGAGCCCAAGGAGAAATATTTGTGAGATTTTTCCATGCATCGAACTACTCTACTAAGGGGACCAGCCTCTAGAGGCAGGCCTCGGGTATTAATCGGGATTTGTTCTTGGCCGCCTGAAGCGGGTATCTGGCAGGGTTCGAGCGAAAACGGTTCTCGATGTGCGGACGCGAATGCTGTCTGGCCTCAAGCCTGTGGGGGACAGTGCAAAATTAATTTATTCAGTTTTAGAACCAAACTCTTCAAATATATATATATATATATATATATATATATATTATGGCTGCACGTTTTCAAGTTTTTCATTAACCGTTAACCGAGGCCCTTAGCGGTTAATACTCGGTTAACCATAGTGTGCGCCAGGGTTTCCGTTGTCCGGTAATTGCCGGACATTGGCCGAAAAAAAAAATGAAATATCCGACAAAATTTAATCTCTCAGGTCAAATTGTCCTATTAAAACTGCCTAATAATCCCGTCCCCTAACACAATCTGAATTTGACAATAAGCCTAAAATGTATAAAGCAAATATACACCGACCTTTGGCTATGTTATAAAGGAACAGGCTCTAGTAATAGTTATGTAACTTCCCGTGTTTAGGCGAAGGTAACAAGCAGGCTCCATGGCCGCCTCGCTAAGGCAATGACTATGTTTGACAGGTACAATATTTGAAAATCGATAATTATTTTTTTTATTTTTTTTATTACATTTATATCTGAATTTATGTCAACCTATATACTTTCAAATATCAAAATGTCATGAATTCATATGTATTTGAGTACAAAATGACATATAAACATATTTTCCTATTATATTTTGCCTGGAAACGCTTCCAACAAGGTGTCGGTTCTATTTCTAGCATGCACGCGTCGAGCCGCGCCTGAGCCGCGCTATATATATTCATATATATATTAGTGGAGTTTGTTTTGTCTTCTTGGATTTAATTAAAGCAGAGGTGTAGGTGCTACACAGGGTTTGGTAGCTCAGGGTTTGGCAGAATTTCCCATATGGAATTGTATAAGTATGTTGTGAACACTACTTATACAATGTTCTCTACTAATGCACCATTTGTTGTCAATATATATTTAGAGTTCACTACCTTTTATTTGTGTATGACATTTTATATAAGTAAATCTCCTAACCCCATTGACAAATCAGAGTGGGCTATCTATTGGAAACGGCACACTGTCCATGTAGCCCACCTCTGTGAACTCTGTTCCTTTAATATATCTCCCCTCTTAATATGCCGAATTAAAGCTCTTCAACCTTTCATATCTTAGTAATGCTGGCCCTGAGAGCCCAGGTCTCTGAGGGATGGGATCGATGTGGAATAGTTAAGCAGGCACAAGCACGGGGGAGACGGCAAGAGAAAGAGAGCGAGAGAGGGGTTATTAGTCTTCCACATTATCACATAACATACAAATGGTTGGGCGTGGCACACGGGGTGAGCGGCCCGGTGAAACGCTCTTTTATTTTCTTCCTCTCAATCACCCCACTCCTCATTGGCTTTCTTCACACTGTCATGGCTGTAAATCAGCCTGTGGATCAAAACAGAAACCTGGAGCGCACCCAGAGGATCTATGGGCTCCACAGGGGAGATTTTCATTACCACTATTGGTTTTTCTATAAAAATTATGTCTTCCGGGGCAACCAATGCCTTTAAATACATGTTGGCTCAGAAGCACAATGTGTTATACTTAACTTTAATTAAAGTGAATGCCCTGCCATGTCCTCTTACTTTATAAAAACAGCTGCTAAATGCTTGTCTAACATAGGTGGAGCAATTACATTGTTTTTTGTTTTTTTGTTTTCTCCAGAGACTACTGCAATATTTTTTTTTTATTTATTTTTTTTATTTTTCTTATATAAGCTCTATGTGCTATCAGAAATGGAATGTAATAAATGGAATACAATCACATGGAGATTGCGACACAAACCATTGTTTACATTTCTGTCTGGTGTTCTTAATGTGCTTAAAAACAAACCATGTTAAAATTAATCAGTCAACACAATTGCTGAGCATTTTATTCTTAAAACTGCATTGTACCAAAGACAGTCCCAAACACGCAACTTTGTCATTTTTATTTTTAAACACACTTTTTTTTTATCTGCGGACGTGCAGTAGCTAACCTAATTTATGTCCTAATTTGCCCAAACTAATTTAAAGACTATTTCAACAGAAGTAAATGAGAAATTAAAAAATACAAATAAATAAATAAATAAATACCAACATCAACAAAAATGCTAGGCATTAATATGAATATTAAATAATTGTAATAAAAGAAATGCATCAAATCATATGAGCATCACAACTTTTGTTGTGACGAGGCAAGGAAGTTACGTTGTGACAACTGTAAAATTGAAATTCCTGTATTCATTGCTACAACCATGCCTGTCAGTAACTGTGATGTGGGAAATGCTATCAAAAATAGCAACATTTACAATATTAACAAATATTATTAAACATATTTACATACATGAAAGCATTCAAGTCCGGACTGAGCATCACAATAATGTGTGGTATGTGAAAGATGTGTGATTGCGGACAGAGGACTTCTAGAAAAGTTTGATTCTTACATTTTACCAAAAAAAAAAAAAAAAAAAAAAAAAAAAAAAAACAATTATATGTATATAATATATTGTATATATATATATATATATATATATATATATATATATATATATATATATATATATATATATATATATATTGATTTGTTTTATTTCATTTATTTTTTGCTTTGTTTTTAAACTATTGAGAAAGTGAAGTGTTTTAAAAATTATTTTTCTAAAAGTCACAAATATCCTTATTTGAATAAACACTTAAAAAGGTGTTAATTCTGACTGGCCTGGAACACAACACTCTCACGCTTATCTCGCATTGTCACTGGATTCTTATTCCAAATTGAGAAATCATTCAGTTAATTTTCATATTCCAAAAATCGTACACCTTGCATAAGCACATCAGTCAAACTGAATACAATATAAGGAAACGCGTCATCTGGATAGATTAAAACAAATAATGGAAAGACAGGTATGAGCTGTAAGAAACTTGGACTAGATTCGCTAGCTGAATATAGCACGAGAATACTCAAATTGTTGATGTAACTCGAAACATCTCCTTCCTGCTGTTAGGAGTGACAGCTGACAGCTTCACAATGCAATTATTATTATTCAGGGTAATCCGGGAAACTTTTAGAAAGCAAGTGTAAAATATCAACTTCTCCTGCGATGTTTTCAGGTAACAGCAATAGCAAAAACGGCTTCCGGCACTGCACAAGATGTAACTGAGTCGGCTGAGGCAAAAAGAGGAAGTGATTGTGCATAGAGTCTATTGAGAAAAGTAAGACTGCAGCATTCATGTTTCTCCCCCAGTGCTTTCCAAGAAAAGCCGTGAGCTGCAGACCGCCTGCAGTCCACATCCTGCATCCCCAGGTCAGAGCTGTGGAGCACAGGATGCATCTCACTCTCACTGTCAATGGCATTTAACTGATTTCAGAGCACAGCTCCAACAATAATACAGACAGAATCATCTCAGAAACACACCACAGACCCATGGAGTGAACTGGAGTTCGCTCAACCTGAGTTCAACGCTGTCCGCTTTAAAGATCCTGTCTTTCTCCAAAAAATATGTTTTGTGAGATGTCAACATTAAAGAAGGGACAGTCATTATTACACAGAAAAACACAGAGCCAAAACTTCATAATTACTGGTTATTTTCAGTGTAATGTTTAGGAAAGAATGTGTGGCATGTCATCGATAACAGCAGAAAATAATTTTGGAAAATGTGTTTGCAAAGGCAAGTCTTAAAGGCAAGCAATATCACTAAAATGTAAGTAAAATGAATTCAATCATACATATATATATATATATATATATATATATATATATATATATATATATATATATATATATATATATATATATAAACACACACACACAGTATATAAAATATCTATTTTCTTAAAAAATTCAAAAGTAGGTCATAGGTCGAGTTTGAGACGAATGAGTTTTATTTTTCAAGTCAGCTATTCCTATTAGCTTTCAGTCAGACTGTAAACATGAATTGCTTTTATACAGTGAAGGACAGATCAAAACTGTCTTTGTTAATCAAGGCCACAGATGCAGTTCACAATTACTGGATTAAAAAATAACCCAGAATTTTTCTAATAACCTGCACTGGACCTTTACTTCAGACATCACAGCACTCCGATCAAACATTTAAAACTGTGAAGCTTATTTTCTGTCTGGCCAGTAAAAACCTTTGATTAGCATCTTAAAAACAAGCTTGACCTGTATTAAAGGTGCGACAGTAAAGAAAATGTAAAAATGCGATAAAATAAAAGAGGTAGACCTTTTTACGATAATCCCCAGACTTTCATGTGTCTCACAAGTACATTGCTGCCCACTGATCAAACAGAAACATGAAATGCTGTGAAATATCCACATAAAGTGATCCATTAGCCAGAGAGATGCCCAGAGATGAAAGGCATCCTTGCATCCTGCCCTACCGACGCAGTGCTCCGTGTAAATAACCTTTTGCTCCGAATATTGCCCATACATATTCTGCTAGAGAGAGAAAGAGAGAGTTCATGGGAGTGTTTTCTGAGTGTGTGAGCAACAGAGCGAGAAAATTAATGCATGTCATGGCTGTATGATTATTTTTCAGGAAAAAGCATGGTTATAAAACTCACACTCACACAGAGCACTCTAGAGTGTACAGTACAGTTGCATTTGACACTGTTTGCCTTGATAGAGTAAATACTGCTTAGAATCTGCTCACATTGATGTTAATGTTCAGTATGTGCTTGTCATAAATATGAAATGTTTTGTAAAGTTTATGGGAGAAATTCACTTAGAATAAACTGTAATTAACTTTGTGTATTTGCACACATTACCTGGATATCTGGATATTTTCCTGGTAATGGCATTCTACTGCCTGATTTGATAAATTACTGCTGGCCTGACCAATAGAAAATGTTCAAAACAGCAACAACAACAAAGTCCCTGTAATTAGATCAGTTCTAGTAATGCCAAGGTCATGGGTTCAGATTCCCAGAGCAAAATATAAACTGAAACATATTTAATAACTTGAATGCACTCAAAGTTGTTTAGACAGATGTGGCATAAATGCAATTTACATTTATTGGGTTTGTTTATAAGGTACAGTACTAATCACATATTTTGGGTCTGTAAGGATTTGATGGTTCTGTATTTATTTGATCAAAATACAGTAAAACAGTAATATTTGGAAATATTCTTACAATTTAATATATTTGAAAATGTGATTTATTCCTGTGACGTCAAAGCTGAATTTTCAGCAGTCATTACTATAGTCGTCAGTGTCACGTGATCCTTCAGAAATCATGCCGATTTTCTGCTCAACAATCAATTCTTAGGATTATCAATTTATCAATTATCAAACAGTTGTAGTGCTTAATACTTTTGAGAAAAACAAAAACAAACAAAAAAAACCTATATATATATATATATATATATATATATATATATATATATATATATATATATATATTTTTTTTTTTTTTTTTTTTATGAACTATATAAGATCTTTGCATGAAAATAATTTTAATGAGAGACCTGATACTTGTTGAGGGACCACACCATCACAAACTGGGCTCTGTTGACTGGAAAGTTACCATCTATCAGCCACTCAAAACCCCTGAGCAACCATACTGCAGTGCACAACAACCCATGTAGCCTTAGCAGGCACAACTTACGTTTGCTATAGAAAATGGAGAAATCTTTGTGTCCTCTACTAGCTTGCAGTTAAATAATTATTTTAATGCACTTCAAAATGAGCATGCAACAAATGAAACTCTGAGCTTTCAAAGCTGAGGAAATGTTGTCAGGTTTCATTAGACATTAGAAGTGTTCAGAAAAAAATAAATAATAACCTTCCCTTCAGACAGAGATGAACCACAGCCTCTGCTCAGGGTTAATTAAGCCATTATTAGCTGCCACTGACAGAGAGCTAAAGTAGCTTGTTTTCATTAAGATCCATGCCGAGATTTACATCTTTGTCAGTTATCAGGCAGCTGATCTTACTTCGTCTATCTTTGGGGCAATGTTTTCACAATGAAGATGATTATATCACTTTTCTATAAAAAACAGTGTTCTCAGCATATACACTCCATTCACATGAGCCACATATGATCTAGTTTCAACCCCTATGTTGAAATGTATTAATTTAAATCATTTTAAGGCAAGTAGACTCTAGCTCTAGACACATTACCCCAAATGCAGTGTTTCCCAGCACTGTTCCTTGAGGCACACATACAGCACACATTCTGGATATCACCCTTATCTGACCCATTCATGTAAGGATTCTCTGTTAAAAAGCTGATGAGTTGAATCAGCTGTGTTTGAAAAGGAAGAGTGTTGAGTTGGTTGAGTTGACTTTTTAGTTGTATTAAAAATGTATTTCATATACTATTCGGTAACACTTTATTTTAAGGATCAGTTCTAACTATTAACTAGATGCTTGTTAGCATGCATACTACTGACATATTGCTGTTTATTAGTACTTATGAAGCATATTAATGCCTTACTCTTTATGACAATATTTTACTGTAGATCCCTTAATCCACCCCATACCTAAATTTAACAACAACCTTGATAACTAGTATAGTAATACTGTAACTATTAATAATCAGCAAATTAGGAGTTTGTTCAGGGAAAACAGTATTATGGATAGAGGAGTAATTTGATGTTAAACTTCTTAATGATGGATTTGTGATTGGATGTTGATTGATGGACTGGAGTCATGTGGATTACTTGTGAATTACTGCCACATCTTGGATGGCCTGAGGGTAAGTGCATTTTAATTTCTGGGTGAAGTTTTCCTTTAAAGGGGCGACAGATTTTCTTACAGAGTCTTGATGATCTTATACAACATCTCTAAATGTACATGCATGCTTTTCAAATCTGTCTGAAATGTGTGTGTGTATATACATTTTTTGTTTTGTTTTGGATAATCTAAAAATCCAAAATACCATCCATTATCATCCACTAGCAACACATAAACAATATAAGGTAATACAGCATCTATACTGCCACATTTTAAAGGGGGGTGAAATGCTCATTTTCACTCAATATCCTGTTAATCTTGAGTACCTATAGAGTAGTAGTACTGCATCCTTCATAACTCCAAATAGTCTTTAGTTTTATTATATTCATAAAAGAAAGATAGTCTTTACCGATTTTTCCCGGAAAAACACGACCGACTGGAGGCGTGACGTGTGGGCGGAGCTAAAGAATGACGAGCGCCAGTAGGCTTTTGCGTTGAGAGCTTTTGGAAACTGTGACATTACCTTGAGGAAAAAAACATCATCCAAAACAAACCATGGCTAACAGTCAGATTCAGCCGTTTATTTATGATCCAGAATCAGATCCAGAGGCTGAAACTGAACAAGAGCAGCAGCAGCAACGACGTCTCTATGTGGTATGTATTGAAACTGTATATATTTGCTTAGCGGTTTTGGAAAATGACTAAGTTCCACTATGTCGTCTTTTTTTTTTTTTTTTTTAAGCTGTACATGTGGAAAGTGCAGTTTGATGACAACATCGCATGTTGTTAACTTGATGTGCTTACGCGCCGATAGCTAAGTTAACAACACAGAGATATTTGAAGCAGTTTTACTCACCGCCTGCGGTTCCAACACACGATCGTGACCCTTTTTCGTTGGGACTGCATTATCCTTAAGAAATAAACGTTACGCAAATCCGGCATCAAACTGGGCCTTGTTTGTAAAACAAGCATCTTCGAAATGCAGGGAACAAACACAAACACTTGCACAACTCCGTTGATGCTCTGTAAAAATAAACTCCATCCACTGGTCCCTTAATGCTGTTTCTCTTTTGGTAATCTGTGCAGGGTTGTCTTGCCCTGGCAACCAAAAACACACTCCTTTTGTGACATTTCGCGACGCTCTCGCTCTGATCAGGCTGTGCTCAGCCTCTCAGTGCTCTGCTATACGGGAGCGCGCGCTCTTCCGGCAGAAGTGCCTCAGGACCCTTATAAGGAAATTCCGCTCCATCTAACGTCACACAGAGCCATACTCGAAAAAAAACTTTCCGAAACTTGTGACAAACCAGAAGGAGTATTTTTGGAACAGAAATACTCCTTCAAATGTACAACTTAATTTTTGAAACTGTGTCCATGTTTAGCATGGGAATCCAACCCTTTAACAGTGTAAAAAAACTCAGTATGCATGAAATAGCATTTCACACCCCTTTTAATGTCCAAACAAAATATTAAGAGTGCTGAGAAAGGTTATGAATGTGTTTTGGTCTGACTGTGTTACTGTATTGTACACAGCAGTGTCTTCTCCTTCCTAATCTTGGTCAGGAATAAGACATGAGGAAGAGACTTGAATTCCTCTCTCTGTGAATGCACAATGGAGCAGAGTGTAAGGTGGGAATGTCAACAGCTCTTTGGCGCACTGAACAGCATGATTAAACAGGTCAGGCAGCGAGCTGGAGGGATTTTGTGTGTATAAGTGTGAGTGTGTGTATAATAAGACTGAGAGTGTGAGCCAGCACAAGTATTACAGCTCAGGATGTCATGGCGAAGGCACGGATGATGGGAGCAGGCTCGACTGATGTACATCTCTTATGATTGATGGGAGTTTATCAGGCAAGAAGCACTACAATCATGGAAACACTGCTGTTTAGCTGCAATTTCAGACCTCATTCACTAGCATCTGCTTCTACTGTATTGGGTTTAACTGATTACATTTACCTGCAGGTGTCCTCCCACAATTCAGTGTAGTTCAAACAAGCACACCCATCACAATGGAGTTCACACACGGTGAAGCGTCTAATGAGAACTGTGAAGAGTTTATATTTCACTATCTGCATTCATTAACAGTGCACTTCATCATTTTCTACATATATTACAATTTATGAAGAGAAGCTGCTTCCAAAGCAGATGAAGATGTGGTTCATACAATACTCTCATAAAACACCCTCCATTGAACAAAACTGTGACTGCAGATGATAACAAGTGGCCAGAGTGAAACGGCAACACTGTTTCACTTAACTAAACCAATAACTGCCTCTACACACTTGACCTTGCATCAAATACAATCATACATTCTTTTGTTCCCCTTTCTCTTGATCCTTTAAATCAAACAGGCCAATTTTCAACTCCTGTGTAAACACCCTCTTCATGTTTAAAATGAGTGACAGAGTGCAGATGCAAGCGCAAAGGTAGTGCAGTGTAAAGCTGGGCTGGATTTACCTCTTATTGTGACACAGGCTTAATACATTTGTGGGGCCCCCTTCCCTAATATACTGTATACTATTACCATCCTAAAACAGCAAACAAACATTTTAAGCGTTATGCATTTACCTCCCACTATAAAAAAAGTGGTAGCGCACAATATGTTACAGAGCTATTTATACCTGTTCCTACCCTTAAATTTAGTTTTGTTAGTGTAACCTATTATATTTATAATTTAATTTACAAATTCAGTAGTATGTTGCAGCAGGTGCACATCACGAATTGGACACGGTTACAATACACTGTTATCAGTTGTGAAATTGCTTCCTCACAAATCAGACAAGTTCGAAAAGGTGAGCTGTTAACCTGGAACACCGCAAATGAAATGTCTATGAAAGAGTCTGTTAGCTGTTGACTTGAAAACCGGTTGCACCGATTCTTATTTACGTACAAGTATGATAGGTGCCTTTACATTTAGCAATTGAAATGAGCAAAAAAGGGTGCATGTGTGAATGTGACTGCTCAAGAAACAAAGGGTCCACAGCAGATGAGACCTGTTGTGGGTGCAATGTCAGCAGAAGGTGGAGCTGAAGTAGAACGTGATTCTGTGAGCAAGCTGAAACTAAATTCACAGGTTTGAACATTCAGCACTGGCATCCTTTCTCTTTTAGATTGCCATCCAGAGACATTTGCTGGATAATCTGGCTAGGAGATAATAGGAGCACTGGTGAATCAAAAGCTTCACACTCTACAGCAATCCAGACAAATCACTTTTCTTTTTGAGTAAGAACATACGGTAGATGTGACAGTTGTGCAAATTAGCAGACAAATCATCTTTAATATGAACAGACTAAGAACGCTGACCTGTCGTTGTCTTGTGTCCAAATATGCCTACTAAAGGAGTATGTACAGTCTCATAGTATTTATATGCCAGTAGGTGAAAAAGTACCCTGATGACCTTTTACTGCTGAGATTCTGAACTATCTGATGGACACTTTATTATCCCATGAGGCCATGGGAGAGGATTTGTGATTGACAGTGAAGCGATGCAACTGACAGCTGTAGGTCTCATGAATATTGCAGATGTAGTACATTTGCATTTCATACATACTAAATACAACATACTTTTTTAATAGTGCATTCCCCATGGAATGCTGTAGGTATGACATATTTTTGAAGGCCAAAATGCAAGCAAGTGGCTAAATGGGACTTCAGTCGGACAATAAACATCATCACAGTGAACAGGAAAACTCATCCATCTACTAGTCCACTTTTACAGCCTTGTTGTGGTTTATAATTGCACTCAAACTATTGAGATTTTTTTTAAGGGATCATAAACTAAGGCCTGGTTCACACGGGACGATTTTAAAATTGTCGGCCGATTTTCCAAATATGAGAGACCCCACACACAGCGATAAAAAATCACGGGTTTAACAGTTTTGGTCGTTCCGTGTGTGGTGTGCAGCCACACGGCAATATCAACTCATCACACACGAACCGATTTGACTCCCGAGCATTCCCAGGTCAGACGGGAAATCTCGCAAAATCCCTCGAGATCAAACGTGACTTCAGAGTAAACAATCATGGCGGACGAAGAGGATGCAGTGGCCAGTTTGTGCTTTGTTTTTTAACGAAAAAAAAAACATAAGAAAAACAAGAAAAGGCGATGGTCAAAGAGGTGGAGACAACGCGAGCATGGACTATACTTGCTATATCATAATATGGAGATAAGTTGTTGTTTTCTCTCATAGAAATGTTGTTACGTACTACACAGATTAATAACCGTTGAAATAAACGTTCATATATTCGTTTCCATGTACTCTGGTGGACTGCAGTTGTGGATGTAGTTATGCTCATCGACTTTATTTGTATTTGTTATATTATATACGCCGGCTGTTTTGATTTTGTTTCCCGGTACTATCACTGCCTCGTCACCTCACTTTCTGATTGGCTACACGCCACAGTCCACAGGCTGCGTGATTGTTTGTCCTCGGGGGACACCATACACGAGAAGAAATCGGGCCAAATAAATCCAACATGTTGGATATCCCCGATTTGAGATCGGATCGGTCCCGACGTTCTTCCGAGCAGAGGAGAGCAGTCTTAACACACCACACACGGCAGGAATATTTGATCAGATTATTTTACGATAATCGGAGCATCCTAAGATTGTCGGAAGGGGTGAATCGGGGCTAAAATCGGCCTAATTATCCTGCCGTGTGAACCAGCCTTAAGACATCTAAATTGCCTTGATTATTTAGACATATAAGAGGTCATTTGTACTATAAAAACATCCTGTAGGTTTCAGAACTCTGAACTTTGTTGTGGCTAAACACCGGCTCCACAGAAGAGCATTGCCTGTTTAGCCCCACCCACCGACTCACGCACACAGCAGGGAAATACGGAGAGACAAACCATAAAGTTGCTCCAAAAACAAAATGACACTGTGCAGTGCCAAATTATGGAAAAACAGTATTTTCATTGCCTTCCTTCTGATCACAACATTAGAAAAGTGGACGAACTTGATTTTTATGAAGTTCCAAACCGCATCAGTAAGAACTTGTCATTTTACTGCGTATTTGTTTAGAAACAAGGCGCAATTCAATGCAGGATTTTCAGAAAGATTGCAACTAAAAGAATGCTGTGCCGACTTTATTGGATCTGCCAGTAATGTCGCACCACAGAAGTGTTAGTAACTGTTTGTATAATGTGATCACAATTTCTTTGTCTGTTTTTACTGATAATTTGCTATGTACTAATACGTTTTTTTTTTTTTACCTAAATCATAGCGATGTCCATCTGTGAAATATGTGGGCTGTCAAACATTCACAACTGTTAGCCAATCATAGCAGTGGGAGTCTACAATCCGACACGCCTATTTAAACAGAGCGTTCTGATGACTGGGTCCAAAACAGTACAGAAAATAGCCTATTACTTCAAAATTATGATTTAGAATATTTAAATTGTTTTTTTTATTATGTGAACATTTTAAGTGGACCTCAGAGTACAGCATAATAAAAGTATAATAAAAGGTATAATAAAAAAGGTTGTTCATGACCCCTTTAAATAAATAGTTGTTGGAAGCTTAGTGATGGTGATGTTGACTGTGGTGTAATTCATAAATAGCAAATGTTTAGCCTTTAACTTCTGGTGAATATATTTGTTAAGATTATCTTGAACAAAACGTGAATCATAAACTATTGTTGTTCCTAGAGTTTATTTCCTGCAATAAACCAAAAGCCAGTGGAAAAATCAGAAAGTGCTTTATATGACTCATAAGTCACAATACATTCAAGTTTTCTGAAGCCATCAGAAAGTTCACTCCCGCTCCCATGATCCTGACAGTTAATTTACTAAAGACTTGATGTACGATTCATGAGTACATCACTCTATTTGGTCAAATCTCCCCAAGACAGACATTTTGACATACAAAATGCAAAGTGGCCTATTTTTGTCAGTGTTTCAGTCCGTCTCGAATTGCGCACACGGAAACAGCTTGAGGAACAGTGTCTCTTCTGCTGCTGGACTCGAGGCAAATTTTACAGGTTTTTGTATCGAGCAAGGCGGACATGAGACTGTATATGACTTTAAATGATTTGATTGATTTGGATGTTATAAAGAAAAGGCGACAGTGCACGGGATTAAGGAATGGAACATTCATGTTTTCATAATCACTAGCCAAAATAAAAAATGTAACTAAATAATTGTTGAGGGAAAGGGGCCCTCTGGCAACATGCGTACTTTGGCAGCATGCATACTTTACGTATAGGGAGGATCGGCTCTGGTGAAAAATGACTTAAATATCAGTCAGTTGAAGGATTTCAGACTTAGTTATGAAACAGATAGGCCAGGATATTGCTTTTGTGTGTTTCACCAAATAATTAAACCATATGCATGTCTCCTTTATACATCAGCAGCAATACTAAATAATAAATAATAAATTAAACGTCCAATCTAAACACTAATGCTATGGCTTAGTATTCATTTGTGCCCTTCCATTTGGTTTTCTTAGCCACTTTTTCTTTATGAACCCTTATGTCCTCATAAATAAGAACAGTCAAGTATCATCATCACACTGATATTACAGTCATGCTGTAAGCTGGTGCCCTTCTGTTTTACTGGTTCTGCTTTTCAGCACTAAACAAGAAAAGTAATTTCTGTGCTTTTTTTTTTGTTTCACTCGATTGCCTCTAGCATGCCCTGGGGAAGATGGGCTAAGGCGCACTCATACATCAGAGCTAAATATGCCCCATAAATAAACCCCTGAGCCACAATGTCAGTGATTCTACTCTTTCTGCACTTTAAATACACACAGTTTTCCTGTCTTAGAATGACATGTAGCATGAGTACGCTGACAGCTCAGTTATAATAACCCAAACGGCATGTTTCGATATGATTACACCATTCACCGCATCCTAAATCAAGCAATAATTAATAAAGCATGCTAACAGCAAGACAGAAGAAAACAATTATCACTCTGAAAACAGAATGCAGAATTTGGAAGGAATCAGCTTTACAGCAAACGTACAGTACACATGATTGAACACTTAAGTCAAAAAACAAACACACAGTATGTCAGATGTACGATTGGTTCCGTTATGAGCAATCAAGCGATAGAAATTTGCTACATAAAATATATTGTTTTACTTTGTTTACTTTATGTAAGTGTACTGTATGTATGTGGGTACAGTTGTTTTATAAATCCAATCAAGCCTTTGAGATTTGCTGTTTAGTATACATTGTAATATGCATGACCTGAGATGAAGGCACATGGACGGAGCCTGAAGATGTCATCTATCTTTGTCAGGCAGATCCACCTGTAAAATTGATCAATACTTTATCAGACAAGGGATTTCCAACTCCATTCTACATATTGTTGGTCAGCCAATAGACAGAGGTTATATCCCAGCAGCTACCGTCAGTGCTGTCTCCCGTCATTAATCAGAAGCTCTTTTATAACTGTTTTTCTTAAAGTATTTGCTGCATCTCCACAGCTATATGGGGGAAAGTACACAGTGTACTTGAGTACTGGACAAATTAGCACATCAAACAATTGTACACTGTAATGAATTGCTGTAAAAATTACAGCATTATTTTACAGCCGCGGACTGTTTTTTAATAATACAGCATAATGCTGTAAACTGCAATGCATTCTGGGGTCACGTGTAGGTCTGACTCAAATTTACAGAATTTTGCTGTAAATTTCAAATCTTCAGAGCCGCATCAACGGTCGAGGAGATTAACGTTAAAGGCAAGTGGAGTGATTCACAACTGTGGTAAGTGACTTCAGTTTTTTATATTTCTTGTTTGGTAGTTTATAGTATATGAATGTATCTACATTCGCGGATTATATTGGTAGCCCCAGATTCAAGCATCATCCATCCACGGGGCGCGAGGCAGAATTGCACGGGGTTTCAGTAGCGCGGTCGCGGTAGGATTTCACACATCCCCCAGCGCTATGGGCAGAAAATCTCTGGGTTCCTTTCCTTATGAATGACATGTTTCAGTGCTAATAGTTTATATTCACGGTAACTTCGTGTTTATCAGCACACTTCGTCATGATTATTTTATGATGTAAAACAACTTTGCACAGGCAGTCATCTGTTAACACAGGCGCTGAAATTAAACACGTTTCTTAAGCCTCGCGGTCAGTCAGGGCCGCTCACGGAGGATGTGTGTGTCATATAAATTCTCAGTGGTGCTCTTCCAAGAGGTTAACATAACCAGTCAGATGTAGATTTTTTTGAGCCTTTGCTAACTTCAGGTAACGTTAATGTGAAAACTTTGACATATCTGTTTGATATAAAGTCTGCTTTGTATAGTTAGCCTAATTTATTACCTTAGGGCGACAAAATATTTTTTCCTTGAAATTATTAATTATGCTATTCATAGATATGTGTCTATATTTATGTCGGCAGGCAAATCTTGTGTGTATTTTTGCACAGGGTGCACAAAGGCACCTTATCAGTGCCGTGACACTTGAACAAATGAACTGATCATGCGCTACACTGACCAATAAACAAACGAGTTGACCTATTGTAGTTGTATAATATTTATCTTATTTTCTTAAGTTTTATTGCGCCTATGACTTGAATCTTATCATCAGTTGTAGTGATGGGAAGTTTGGATCATTTTACCGAATCTGACTTTTTCAACAAAATGAACAAGGCCCGGTTTCCCGATAACGCTCCCTCTTAGCGCTAAGAAGACCTCGAAAGATATATCTTACCAAAGTTGTTTATGTTCCTAAGTGTGTTACTCGATGTGTCACTTAGGAAGCTTCTTAGCACGCTGCCTCTTACGTCCGACGTTACAAGAGCGCTGTCCAAAGTGAGGGTGCTAAATTAGTTGGCATCGATTGTTCATGAATCGATTTTCCACTTCACGCGATGGTGCAATACAGCGTTAAGAAAGACAACACACTCTATGCAAATGAAACATTCCTCAAATTATTACAGTAACATTTATTTTAACATAGTTTAAGTTATCAGTAAAATATAGACTATAAATTAAATTATCAAATGGTCAGTAATATGTTCACATGATATGTTCTGATGGATAGACGAACCGGGTATCCCTCGCTAATCATCCATCCCGTTGTTGTGCCACTCGTACCGCTTCTTGACGTGGGTTTAACGACTAAAAATTATGTAATACACTTTTATATTAATGGTAAGGTACTTTACAATCAGAATTGATTGGCAAGCAGCTGCAGTTACTTCTGTTGAATGCGGTATTGATTGCCATTGGTTAATGTTTTCAATAAAAAGCATCTACAATGAACAGAGAGAGACAGAGTTAGATACAAAATATGCTGGGGAAGCAATGTAAAAAGGGGCACCAAGCCTTTTGTCAGAGGAACTTGAAGTTTTGCTGGACATTGTCACCAGATCGGAGATCACACCCATATGGTCCACTATAACCTGCACGTTTATGGCCACGTCTCCCTTTCGCGATATGTACGCCTGATCAATCACTGATGGATTGGCGATTGGGATGAGTGTGCCATCCACAAGGATGTAATCCCCGGCATGGCGCAGAAGGGCGTTGGTGACAGTGTGGACGCACCTCTCCCACGACCTCAATGAATCTCTTTGTAGCAAAAAAAAAAAAAAAAAAAGAAAAGAAAAGAAAGAAAGAAAGAAAAAAAAAGAAGCGCTGGGCTTCAGGGCTTAAAGCTAAATTTTGCCGTGTTATCCTGGCAAGCGCAGGTCTGAGAAGGTCCAGGAGCTCCATAATGAGCTGTCTTGGGAGGCTAATTTTTTTTTAATATAGCCACGTCATGAAAAAAAAAGTTTTGCCGAATAAAAAAATTCACATGGACTAAACGGCTCCGCGTCCGGCTCCGTCTTTGATTCAATACAATGACACGTTCGCTGCCATAGTAAATATAGTTGGTCGCTTACTGGACACCACCATGCCATTTATAAATCTTAGCCATTTAGAGACAAATTGTTTGCCAGATTTTAATTATCCAAAAATTGATTGTCAATTCGCTTTAATTACATTACGAAAAAGCCTAGGCTAACTACCACCACATAAAGTCAACTTCATGTATCCATTGCGAACATAATTTATTATGAGTCTTAAAAAATAACATAAAATCATTGTTGAGCCAAAACATTGTCAACATACCATAGTTTGACTTGACTTCGCTGATTTCTAAAGACTGCTGTACAGTAGTGTTTTGAGCTCAAACAATGCTAAGAGAGAGCTCACGAATGGTCCAGACCAACCTTACGAAAGTATGACTTTCAGAAGATATACTTAGCGTACGAACGTGTCGGGAATCGTGCCATAAGGTTAAGAGAGAGGTTAAGGAATAGGTTAAGAACTACTTAGCGATAAGAACTTTTTGGGGAACCGGGCCCAAATCTTTTTTCGAGTCATTTCAAATTAATGAACATCCCGAAGTTTCAGGAAGAAAAAAACAAAGTGCTTGCAGTCTGTTTCACATTAGGAAGCATTTTGCGGCATAATCGATCCACCACTGACCATATGCAATATGACCATATCACACCCCTACTAAATATAGGATATAATGTAAATGTAAAAATCTGAACAAATAATAATAATAATAATAATAATAATAATAATGGTATAGGTATTAATTACTATTGTGATATTGATTGTTTTAGGAGACACTTCGATAAGTGGGCACTGGATGCTGAGTATTGAAGGCGAGGTGGTGTGTGAGGGCACTCAGCCCTGTTTCATGTCTGGCCTTGCCACTCTGTTTGCTGCTTATTACTTGTTTAATCTTGAGTACCAGGAGGAAGCAGTGTGTACCTTGGAGTTCATTCAAAGGTAATGATTGAATTCTAACAACTTCAGAACCAGCATTTTATAGATAAGTTTTATCAGAACATTCCTTTTAATAATGTTATGTTATAAGTGTTATTTCTGTTGAGGCCTTTAAAACAATGTGTCTTAACTCGAGAACCAGCAAGCTATTGAGTTAAATATGTTTTTTTTATTTTTTATTAGTGGACATCTCCAACTTTCTGAGTAGAGCTCAACCGATATATCGGCCGGCCGATATTAGCGGCCGATATGTGCTAATTGCATTTAAATCGGCATCGGCGTTTATAACGGCCGATGAAACATGAGAAACAAAGTCTCATGCTTCACTCATGTTATGAGCAGCTCCAGAGTTGACAACTGCACCAGAAATTCACTACAGAAGAAAGCAATCAGCCAAGCCACGGAGATGTACTGTTTTGACAGTGAGTCTGTCTTTCGACGTGTGAAATGATTGTAGATTTAGTTCATACACTTTATATAAAAACGGTGTAGTAGTTCTAGCTAACGGTCCTATCATTATCACTTCTAAATATTCTGAAACATCACTTACAGCCGCTAATGCATTGCTATATTAGATTAGCCACAAAGCTAATACCATGTTTGTCAGTGGAAGAGCACGAACGTTAATAAGAGGTCAAACTATAACGTTTAACTAACTTTACGAGAATACAATTTAATTGACAATACAGTAAAAAAAAAAAATCTGTAAATTAAATTACAGTAAGACTACTGTAAAAATTACAGTAACTGGCTGGCAACCCTGCTGCCAGTATTTTACTGTAAAAATTACAGTAATTTTTTAACAGTGTATCTGAACTTCACAGACTCTTTTGTCAAGCGAGATTTATGTTTGCTTATAAGGTAAAGCTATTTTTGAATGTGTTTTTACATTTAGCATATAATTTAACATATTTGCCTACGGCAGCTAGCTAAAACTGATTTAGCATCTAGCTTCACAACTCCTTATCTACAACTTTTTTTTCAATTGCAATATAATCATCACAAACTTGAATAGCACACAGTGATGTGATCAAAACTAGACAAAATTCACGCAGGAATATTTTCCAGGACATACTAGAATACTACAATACTATGTCTAAATGTCTTTCATTTATTTTCATAATTATTTTGCAGAATTATTAACGTTATATGACGAAAATAGGCCAAATACACCAGAGCTGCATGAAATACATTATCCCGCAATGCACTCAACTTGACCTTTTACTTCCACTATGATGGATGAATTTGAAGTTATGTCAGGTGTGATCTCTTTCTTGACTTAATTTTTGATTGAAACAGCAAATGTTTTTTTTTTTACACAACATTGGGAAAGTATTGCAGAAGTTTTTGTTGTATCTGATTTATACTTCATAAATCCACTGGAGGCACCTTTGGCAAACTGTTTTCAATGTAATATGATATGGGACACACTGATTCTATAATCTCATATACAGTACTATAAACATAAAAATATAACTTATAAAGTATAGCATGTAAGGTAGTATGCAAATACAATACAAAAGCCTCTGTCATTTTATTAGCTACAAGGTCAAAGTTGAAGACTGGAGGTTAAGTAAAACTTTTCAATTTAGCACTTTTCAATTATTCATGTAAATTCATGAGAGACAAACAGCAATGTCAGGCTGACAAGTTGATCTTGGATGGGTAACATGTCCACGGTGTGTCCAGTCAGACAGTGCCGCTTCACCTGTCAATTATTAGCTGATTCAGCACAGGACACCCTATATAAAATCTCACAGCATCGCTCAACCTCAACACATCTCTATATACTGTAGCTTTACTCACCCTGCATCCCGCTGAGCTGCACAAATGGCCAGGAAGCTTCCTGTTTCTAAAATATGTCAATGTATTTATTTTTAGCATTTGTCACGAATGGTCACAGACCCCAGATCAGTTCACAGAGAACCCCCTCCCTCCCTCTCTCCTTTCACCCCACGCTCTCCCACAGGGGGCGTAAAGGCTAAAAATGATCAATATATCTGTAGCTTTGGGCTCCCCAGTCAAAAGGATGAATCTATTGAGAGAAAACCTCCCAGCAGTTACAGGGGAGGAGAGGGCAGAAAGATATTGAGATAAAAAAAAAACAATAAACTGTATGTGTGCGAATGCCATACTGAGAGAGAGAGAGAGAGAGAGAGAGAGAGAGAGAGAGAGAGAGAGAGAGAGAGAGAGAGAGAGAGAGAGAGAGAGAGAGAGATGATATAGTGATGTACAGGTAAGCGTACACTGGGTTGGTTCATTGCAAGTGAGACTGAGCTCTGCAGTGACTTTGCAGATGACCCTTCACAACACACACACACACACTGACAAGGACACACACATGCTCACTGTCATGCGTGCCTACTGTGCTGGAGCGAGATGATGTGGAGATTCCAATAATAACAGAACTTTAATGAACAAAATATCAGGAAAGCACACGTAGCACTGGGGTGAGACGAACAACTCCAGACCAAGAAAATTCAGAAACACTGGGTTTATATAATCAGAACCAAACAAGGAAATCAATGGGACACAGCTGGAATCAAATAAACACAATCAGGGGAGGAACAGGAAGACCAAATAAGGACATAGAGGGAGAAAACCTGGGCAGGGAAGGCACAATGGGGGAAAAAAAAACACAAGACACAGGAAAACAGTCTTTATGTCTATATTGTCAACTGATCTGCAGGTCTGAGGTAGTTTAAGATGGTTTAGTTGCCCAGAGGAAAAAGAAATATTGCTCAGATATTGACTTCACATCTCAGGAGATTTAGTTATTTCTCTATTATTATTTTACTTAAGTATCAGTGTCACTGAAACTTTTCCAAAAATTCATTGAAAATAATATATATATATATATATATATATATATATATATATATATATATATATATATATATATATATATATATATATATATATATATATACATAAAAAATGACACAGAACTGTTGATATGCAGTAAAAGTGTGTTTTGGTAGATTTTGTTGAGAAATATTGAGTTCACACTGCCAAAGACAAATCAGAATTGGTTTATCTGTCCTGAAATTCTACACTAAAAAAATAAATAAGGTACAAAAGCTGTCACTGAGGTGGTCCACGTTTGTACCATTTAGGTACTAATATGGACTCTTTAGGTACAAAGGTGTGCCTTTTGAAAAGGTACTGCCCCCAGTAACAACTTTTGGGAGACCAACTAAGGCTTTTTCTCCAGAAAAGAACTGCACTGATCTAAACTGCATTTCTTTCTGGCTTGTTGTTGTTAACTTAAACTAAACAAACAAACAAAAAAAACAATTAAGAAAAAGATTTATATAAATCTTATATAATCTAAGTGCAAATGACCTTTTGATTATTATTTTTTATGTTGTCCCAGTGTTATATGAAATCATTTCCCACAAACATGGAGGCACAGCCAATTTAAAAGCCTTGCTCACATCTAAATCAATTACATTACAGTATTCAATTCCTAAATAGATTACGCTACAGTCTTCATTTCCTAAATCAATCAAAGCCTACATTATCAGCCAATCACATTCTCCCTGTCATTTCTAACCACACATTTGCCTTATCATAGTTCAGTTTGAGTCTGAAATTAGAGCATTTTGTCAGCTTGAGATCTCACCCAGAACAGACATTTAATGGTGGCTATAGTCACAGGTTCATTTTTCAGAGGGTTTAAGATTCATGTTGATAATTATTTTGGTTTTACTGAAGTGAAAAGGATAAAAAATATTGTGCTTCAGCACTGATTAAAGCTACACATCAGGCCAGCTGCATCTCCATTTCTGCTGGTTCTTTAGTTGATAATAAGACTGTATCAGGCACTGTAAATATTTGATGGTGTGGAGGTACAGAGACGTTGAGTGGGTGTGAAATAAATCTGTTTTCTTCCCCTCTTTTACTTTCTACCTCTCTTTGTCTTCCTACACTTTCTTGAGGCTTTTTTCTTCCTACACTTTCTTCTTGTTCTCAACCCAGTATTTAAATTCCTCACTGTCTTTCACTCAGAGCATGAAGAATAAGGCAGTCTGTTTGTGTTTGTGCCGTGTGTGGTTCGGCGGGCCATAAAGCATTCTGATGTATGATACATCACATTTTTCATTATCAGAGCACAAAGTCTGATCCCGGCTTTCAACCTATTCATTACCAAACTAACTGATCCTTGTCTAAAACAAGCCACCCTCTGATCTGTGTACCAGCATGCTTATTTCACTCCCATCATCACATACCCATTAAAAAAAAAAAAAAAAAAACCTGTCAAGAATGCAAGGGGATTATTGCAATGTTTGGTGTACGCTCCTGGAAAAGGGTCTTTTGAGGCTTTCAGAGTTGTACATGAGCGAGTGACTAAGACCATTAATGGACCGTGGATGTGGAGCTTTGATAGGGGCCGTTATGGAGTAATGCTGGTAAGTGGCTGTTAGAAAAGGAAGTGACTGTGAGAAAACTGTGAGAGGTGCATATGAGAGGAATGTGTTGGGTCATGATGATGGGAGAGAAGATTTGGTTGGTTTATTAAAAGGACAAGCAACCCTGTTTGACTGCCATAATTCTCAGGTCTTTTATCAGGTCTTTTAATGTAAGAAACAAATACCTTCCACCAGATGCCCATAATCTGTTATTGACCATCAGACAGTCATATTCGGCAAGGTCTGATATGATTAAACACAACTATGGCACACAAATTATTTATATTGCATATAAACCCTAAAAAAATCCAATAAAATCAAAACAAACCATTTTCATGTCAATCAGAAGGTCTCTTCCTGTGCACCAAAATAAGCTGGAACATGAACTCAACCAAAATTTCAAAATTAAATCAACCATAAGAATGTTAATTTGTAAAATCTAAATGGAAATCAACATGAATTTCATGCCACATTGTTGATTTCACATTAATGATGTCGATAAATGTGTAGCCGGCAAGTTTAGTCTGCTCCGAGTTGCACATTTGTATTTGTCATGGCTCACATATTTCATCTCCTATAAAAAGGAGAAGATAGAATAATCAATACTAATGAATCATATTGCATGTAAGTGTGGAAACAGGAATGAATGAATGCACACAAGTAATCCAAAATAGCATGCTGGAGCTCACAGAGCTAAAGGGTCAGTCAATAGGGATTAAGGGATCACAAAGGCTATGTCTCAAAACCTTGTGAGATGACTAGCTGTCAACAGCGATAGTGTTCTAAACTGTTTCATAAGCCATGTTCCTGACAGTTCACAAAAAATAAATAAATAATAATAAAAAAACTAATACATTATGTTCCAGTTAGATTCAAAGTGACATGACATACAGCCAAGTATGGTGACCCATACTCAGAATTCGTGCTCTGCATTTAACCCCATCCAATGTGCACACACACACACGCACACACACGCACACACACACACACACACACACACACACACACACACACACACACACACATCCAGAGCAGTGGGCAGCCATTTATGCTGCGGCACCAAGGGAGCAGTTGGGGTTCAATGCCTTGCTCAAGGACACCTAAGTCATGGTATTGCCGGCCCGAGACTCAAACCCACAATCTTAGGGTTAGGAGTTAAACTTTCTAAACACTAGGCCACGACTTCCCCATTCATTCTGTCTATCTAGCAAGCAGTGTATCTGGTTGCCTTAAGGATAACTTAACATGCATCCTAAAGCTCCCTGTCATATGTTTGTGTCTAGATGGGAAACATCAAGTGTTCCTGGAACTTGTGTGAGTTCAGATAAACAGTATAAAATTGTTGCAAGAGCAATGAAATATTTTGTTTATGAAGAAAAAGAGAGAAAAAGAAAAAGGAGAAAGAAACAGAAACATAAAATAAAACTGAATACAAAATATTTTGCAGTTTAGAATCTGCAAGCTAGGCAAGTTTTATAGTTAGCAATGTATCTAGTTTCAACAAAACCAAACAAAAAGGATGTGTCTCAATCATCCTTAGTTCAGTAGTCATGGTACTCATGTATATGTATTTGCCTCATTAGAGAAGGTTTTCCCTATGTTGCTTCTGGAATTTGAATCCCAGCATTTTTTTACAACCATCGGCTGTGCAGGATTATGGCTTCTTCAAATATTAAATAATTACTATGGTGAATGACATCAAGATGACTATTGCAAGAGGATCAGGAAGTCTGCAATTTTAAGGGCTGTCTCAATCGCTAAATCCTTCCAGTGCACTGGAACATTCGCTCCCTGAAAAATCCCACAAATGCACTGTAAAAATATGCTCCCTTACCAGAAATTACTTCACTTTTCTGAAGCGTAAACCATAAAACACACAAGTCAATTTGATGAATATATGAAGACACGTAATTTTTTTTTTTTTTTTTTAAGAATACAGTATTTCAGCATAAACACATTGCTAGACAGGAAGTGAACACATATACGGTTACATTCATAATTAATATCTGGCTAATATCCAGCCTGTTGTAGATTAATACCAGTGGTGAGTTTCTACAATGTTTTCTGTTGATGGTGTCATCCTTATCAATGGCAAGATTTGCGTACAGTATTAACTGATTCACGAGCTTAGATTTAGATGCACCCAAATTGTTCCAGTTTAGAGTCTGCTAGCAAAACTAGGTATCTAGCTAACAATGTATCTGATTGCAACAAAAGAACAAAACAAAATCAGTATGTACCAATTTAGAGTCTGCAAGATAAACTAGCTATCTTGAAAGCAATGTATCAGCTTGTCAGATAACCTAAAAAAAAGAATAAAAAATACCCTGATATACAGTATACTGTACCCCAGCTCTCTATTCACAAACTTGGACATAACTTTGAGCTTGTCGCTTGTAAGATTGTCTCATTTATGCATGCAGATTAGAATTTAGAAGGTCTCAGAATAATTTGAGACAGCCTTTGCATTAAAAACATGCCCAAAAGCTGTCTAGGTAAGCAGCTTAGTAGGTTTAAAGCAGAGGAAACATGAGCAGCTGATGATGAGGTCATCACAGCGAGACACGGCTGAGCAGCAGTGGCTGCGGTAGTTCTAACATGCTTACAGGTTATCAATAAGAGCTCTCATGTGATAGACAGAGACTCATTTGAAATGCACACCATCCAAAGCTAATCAACAATGTAATCCTGCTCTGTAGGCAGGCATGCATGTGTGCCTGCACGTGTTTGTGTGAATTTAAGAAAATAACTGAGTGGTTGTGAGTCACTGAGAGGCTTAATTGTCTGTGTAATCCTTTATGTTCTACATATCATTGACACTTTGTTCTTTAAGATTGCTTAAAGATTGTTGAAATGCTGTATTCTCTCTTGCTTCCTTAGCCTTTCTGACTTTTAAATGCCAGACCTTTTGTGGAAAAAGGTCACATGCTGAAAAATGTTAAACATATCATGTTTTATGATCACAGGAACCTGACGGATCTCTGTTCAATTAGTGTCCCCTTTTTGATGTCACTGGCGACCAAAATGCAACTCTGACTCAGAGTCAGGGATAATCAAGGTCATGCTTTTACAACTTGGCTGAGAGATCCCAAGAATATCAAAACTGACTGCCAGGAGACTATATTAAAACAATCAAAAACCTTCCAAAAAAATGGAAAAGAGCTTTTTTTATGTTAATCTTTTGGTGTTCAGAAAGGGGTCTACCAAAACAAATCATATGCAAACGGGAGGGGGTGGGGGTGGTAGAGTCCAGAACACTGTTGTTTTTAAAGGAGTCACATGATGTTGCTAAAAATATCATTATTTTGTGTACTTGGTGTAATGAAATGTGTTTATGAGGTTTAACACATTATTTTCCACATAATGCACATTATTGTTGCTCCTCTATGTCCTTCTGAAAAGCATATATTTCTACAAAGCTCATCAGTATGAAAACCATGGTGTGCTCTTATTGGACAGCTATCCAGTGCATTGTGATTGGCCGGATACCTCAAGAGTGCAATGGAAATGTTACACCCCTTACTATACTGTGATGCCATGTCCCGATGTTGTTATAAATAATGCTACCTATCAGATTATGCTACCAACACTGTACATTTATCCTACTGTAAAGGTTAGGTTTAGGGTTGGGGTAGGTGTACTTGTAGGTGTACGTAGGATTTTGCGTCCAAATTATGTTACCATTTGTTTTAATGGGAGGTAGCAAAATCTTCAGTACACCGGCACAATGAGACAAAACCAATAAAACCCATTACAAATGTGGCATTTGTAGCATAAAGTGGGGACATAATTATGGATTATAATGACTTATACTGTGTTTTCACACAATGCATTGCATAGTACCACGTAAAAATAAAAATGTGTGCATTTGTGATCGGAGAAATTAAAACAAAACGCTACTCTACACTGCTCAAAACTCATGTTTAAATCATCAGTGGCAAATCTTTTACATATAAAAACATAATAACTTACTGTGAGTCAGAACAGCAGGCAGGTCAGGAAACAGTCCTGATAAAATGCTCTGCACACATTTGAATATTTTGGTTAAACTGTTCTGGAACAGTTTTGTAAATACAACTTCACCCCTGATTTCTAGTCGTGTCCTCTTTTGGAATGCTGAAACAAAGTAGTTTTGTTTTCACAACGAAACACACAGCGTCTTCACAACATGGCGGCTGCGGTGGAGACAACAATAAAGTTACGCCTTCTTTCTTTGTGTGAACATTTGGGCGGTGTTGTGCAAATCTTCCCACATTTTTACCTAGACATGTGGGGGCGTGTTTAAATGAGGCTTTATAGGAGGGTGTGGATCAGTCTTAACTTTTATAAAGAATATCTCTTTGGGTTTGAGACTTTAGTCTTTCAAACTTTAGGGATCTTATCTATTCAAGAACAGCTTGTAACACTCCAAAGAGAAAGGAAAACTTGAAATTGCATCGTATGACCCCTTTAACCAAAAGCCTTATGGAAGTGGCCAAAATATTTGAATTTCCTGAATGATGGGCATCCCAAATCTGTGGAAATCTGTGGAGCTTTCTGCAAGCTCTGCACACACAGTTGAGTTTGTTCATGAGCAAAGAAGTGATGATCACGAGCCACATGGCATCACTGTGAGCCCTGTTGGTGCTGACATGTTTGTTGTAACAGAATGAATCTATAATAACAGCAGCGGTTCAGATATGACTCTTTTGCTCAAGGCCTTCATTGTCCCCGGGCCAACGTCAAAGAATTCTGAACTACAAAATGCTTGTGCGAGTTAGAAATGCACACACCAGGGGCATCAAACTACTTTTCTAAAATAAAAATTAAAAATTACATGAAAAAATAAATAAATCAAATAGACATCTCAAATATATATCTCAACATCTTGCAATCTGAGATAATTGTGAAAAAAAAGTATTGTGTTATACTGTAAAAGTCGCAGTAGCCAAGCATCCACATATAATTTATTTTGCTATTATATGGCAAGTTATTTTATCATTTAAGATTTTTTTTTTCATGATCCTGTCAGACTTGCGACTTATTTTTGATTCACAACCCACCAGATCACTGATCTGTTATATGGACTGATTCCAAAATGGATATGTGTTTGTGTTCATAAATCTTCACACATTACATTATGCATGTAGGACTGCATCTATACAATAAGCAATTTTCACTGTTTCTATTAGTTCTCACCTATCTGCCTATGTATATGTGTGTGTTTATGACTTAATAAACATGCAGATTACCCACTTGAGTGCTTGCGAATGTGTGTGTGTGTTTGTGTGCACTACAGAAGATTGAAAGGGGGAGTGTGTGTGTTTGTAAGTGTGTGTGCACAACCCTCATCGTAACTCATTCATGCTTTCTTGGTGAGTGACACATTGGGGCTGCCTTCGGTTGCTAAGCACTCTCTCTCTGGTTCCACCTCAGCACCCTGCTGCGCTCTCTCCTGCTGAGCCCAGCTCACACACTCCCTGCTGCAGACCCCAACACACTGCAAATCACCCAATAAATGTCTGCTTGAACCAATAAATGTCCATCATCTGTCCCCTGCATGAAAAAATAAAAAATAAAATAAAAAATCTAAATTTTTCAAACTGAGCTGTAGTGAGACGCAAACAGAGCTCAATGACCTTCACAGAGCTCAGGAAGCCCTGCTGCAGTGGACAAGGGATTCAAGAGTCACGTGATGAAAGCACATGACCCACAGCATCTTCTGTTTCATTATTAGGTAAAAATGGAAATAGGAAATTAAATAATTTAATTATTAAATATATATGATGAGATAAAATAAAATAAATATCACCTGTGGTGAGTGATCAGCACTTCAGGTTATGTGTCCCTCCCTGCACAAGCTATCTTGTGGGTGGGGATTCAAACGATCTGTGTGTCATTTGTTTGGGAGCGAAGCATGCACAATCAGCTCTTGAAGGGACTGATTGTCATGACTGTGAGTAGCTCTTGCTTTGTGTGCTCCGCTCTTACCTGGCCATCTTCGATGAAAGCGGCCAGGCCCATGATCTCATTGTCACTTGTCATGCTGTTGCCAGTGCAAAGGATCATATGTGGATTTAGCGGAAGGATCCAATACTGGCTCATCCTTACCTTGGTCCTCTCCTGATAGGTCCGCGGTTCCCTCTTAGGGTTCGGAAACATGTGCTGCAGTTTCTTTCCCCCAAGAGGAAGCTAAACACTATATTTATCTTCCTCTGAGGAGTTTGATGTGATGAGCATCTACACGGAGGAGACTGTGGACTCGCCACCACAGTCCCTTGCATATGAGAAGTTTTTGGAGGTTATGTCTCATACTGTAGTCAAGTTAAATGCCAACTGGCCAGCCCAAAATAAATTAGATGAACATTTCTTGTGTGCTAGATCACAGCCTTCATGCCGGGGCCTTTCATTTTATACCCATCTCCACACAGAGATGTCGAGATCTTGGGATAAACCATACTTGTCTCATCTCTTGAGCCCGACTGTCACAAACTATTCCAATATTGTGGTGTTGAATGAAAAGGGTTGTTGGGTGATGCCACAGGCGGAGAATACACTCTTAGCTATCTCTCCCTGTCTTCAGAATCGTACCTGAAGACCCCGAAGCTTCCACCAGGCTTATATGCCATCAGGTAAAGCTGACGTGTGTCTGCACACTATGGCGATGTTGCAGACATACCAGTCTGACATGCTCAATGACCTCAACGAGAATGAGGAAGTCAATGTGGTTCCTGAACTGTGTCAGGCCACAGATTTGTCCCTCCAGGCCACAAAAGGAAATGGCCAGAGCCATCGGCCATTCAATGACATGTGGAGGAAACCTTGGTTCCTGTCCCAAGGCCCAATGTTGGGGGCTGCTTGTTACGTCATGGGGTGGGGAGTGGTCATGAGTGGCCACTCTGCCCATGGTCTGTGGGAAGGTCATCATCTCATGTGACACATAAATTGCCTGGAGATGCTGGCCTTGTTTCGTGTAATGAATCATTTCCTTCAAGACCTGGGGGTTAATCATGTTCTAGTCCACACAGACAACACATTGGTGGCCTCCTATACAGACCTCCTGTGGGTTCAGGGAAAACTCCTCTCTCTCAGAGCAGTTTACATCCATGGGCACCTGAATCAGGGAGAAGACATGGAGTTCTGGAGAGAGTGTACTGGGATGGGGTCTGTCTTCAGTTGGTACAGTTATGAAGTTTCTGCTGGAGCGTTTCTCCACAAGGATATTTCTCTCAACTTTTAAGATATATGTGGCAGCCATAGCTGTTTACCATGTCCTTCTGGGTGGTCAGTCATTGGGAGGACACCCACTGACACCCACTGGCTGAGGCCGGTAAAGTGCACTAAAGTGCCTTCATGGGACCTAGCAGTGGATCTGGAGGGATTGTATAATGCCCACTTCAAACCCATTGAGGAGGTATCAGAAAAGTTCCTCACTCAGTTACTCATTCTAACACTTAGAAAAGACAGTCTTCCTCCTCGCTATTTCCATCCCTCTAAAGGATAGGCGATCTTCAGGCACTTTCAGTTTCATGCCTAGAGTTTGCCCCGGGCATGGATACGTTCCTTTACCCAAGGCCTGGTTATGTTTCTAAAGTGCCCACTTCTACACCAGGACCCATAGTACTCCAAGCCTTCTGTCCTCCTCCCTTCAAGGAAGCCAGCAAAGAAAAGCTTAACCTGCTCTGTCCAGTGCGAGCACTGGATGCTTTCATCCTAAGAGCTGCCCTGTGGTGTAAGGCAGATGAGCTTTTTGTTTGTTTTGGTCTAGTTAAGAAAGGATATCTGGTGACCAAGTAGGTGGGTGGTTGAGACCATTTCATTGGCCTACAAGTCCTTTGACCTCCCATCACATCAGAGCGCACTCGACCCAGGGTATGGCGGCCTACAAGACCTTCTCATTGGGCATGGAGTGCAGAATATTTGTGCTGTGGTGGTCTGGTCCTCTCCGCAAACATTTGTCCACTTCTACAACCTGGACCTGGCATCTACCCTGGGTCCAAAGTTATCTCGACCTGTTGTGCACGGCAGATACACATGAGACAGGGACTTGTTAGTATAGTGTAGTAGGTATTTCTAGTTCCCAAAGCTTTTTGAAGCATTTCAAGTTGCTGAAGGGGAACATCCCTAGGTTACTATGTAACCATGGTTCCCTGAAGGAATGAGACACTGCATCTCCTTGCCATACTCCCTGCATCCCTGCAGGCACTCACTTCATCAGAAGCTAACATGTGCTTTATATATATATATATATATATATATATATATATATATATATATATATATATATATATATATATATTTAGTATAGTATTTAGTATATATTATAGGTCAGTATAGACATGAAAATTTGAAAACTACTATAATTGCAAAATAACACCGGTCAGGGAGTAAAAATATTTACAAATGCTTAATATATTAGGAGTACAGTAGTAACACCTCCATGAAAGCGATCAGTTTGTCCAGAATGTGCTATATTGTGAATAAAGTCACAGCTATATATTTTACTTAAACGGATAGTTCACCTTCAGTTGCTGGTCCCCAATGAATTCCATCATGTGTTGTTGTTGTTGTTTTTTCATACTAAGAAAGTCAATGTGAACTGAAGGTGAACTAACCCTTTAACACTTAAATTTAAATATCCCTTTAATTTAGTAAAATATATATAACAATGCTATTAACTGTATCCTCCCTCCTCCCCTTTTCTCATTGTGTCCAGTAAAACACTTATGAAAGATGTTTTACAGTAGCTGAGTGGGAAGACAGAGGAGAGCTCAGGTGGGAAGAGATGAATTAGTGCCATGGCCACAGACTATAAAAAGATTTTGAGTCATGATGTGTGTCGAACCTGCTTTAGCTAAATACAGCAGTCATGAGCCCCTTTCACACTGCATGTCGGACCCGGCATAATGCTGGAACATTGCCGGGTCGCCTTCTGTGTGAAAGCAACCACGTCCCGGGATTGATTCCGGCATTGAACCCGGGTCGGGGACCTAGTAACATTGCCGGGTTCGACCCGGGACGAGCGCTGTGTGAACAAAAGCCAGATCTAATGCCGTGTCGAAGTGATGACGCGCGTTATCGTGCGACTCTTTTACTGGCTATATCAATTGCCAGAACACTTTACCTGTGTATTTGCCGGAATGGCAGTGTGAAAGGGGCTATGCAGATCTCAGTGCCTAGGTTTCCAGGCCTTCTACTGTGCAGCTCTGAACTTTGTTGTGTTATTAGTGAGAGTCAGAAGTGTGAGAGTACACAGACTAGTGACTGATAAACATTGTGTTTTCAAATATAGTGGTTAGTGTATGTGCTCTGAAACATCTAGTTCACAACATATTCTCTCCAATCATTGCCTGCCCTATTTAAACTAGAAGTAAATTAAAAATGTTCTAAAGTTGGTTGAGGAAAACAATTAATTTAAAACATGCATGGGTGTAAAATCACTGTTGTAGAATTTAATGTATACTGTATGCTTCAAATTTCACCTTTTATGCTGAGGCCATCAAATGTTTGCATACAGACAGACATTTTCAAATGGCCAACAAATAGAACCAGCAACATGCCTAATCTTTTCATATTCTGCCTGCTTTCTGCATTGCCATAGGACCTTACAGCACTTACGAGCTATTCTAGAATAAGCACACATACAAAGCTTTGCATTGTTGAAAAGCCAAACAGCATTAGTTCAGTACACGACTTACACAGGAGGAGGCAGACGCACTATGGTAACAATAACAGCTCACACACAGAGATGAGAAGCCAAAAACAAGAGTGCTAGACTCACCTGTGGCTCCTGTTATGATGTGTTTGATTGTTTGTGAGTATGTAAGTGGCTGGTCTGCAGTCATACTAAAGTACTTGATAAAGGACTACAGCAATCTCCTAGGTTCTTATCTTATCTTATGATAGGTACTGTATGTATATGATTTCTCTTTTTCTTTATTATATATAATAAACACAGCCCTAATATATATATATATATATATATATATATATATATATATATATATATATATATATATATATATATATATATATATATATTAGGCCTGTGCGATATGGGGAAAATATCTAATTGGGATTTCTTTTGACAAATATTGTGATTGCGATTTGATTTGCGATTTTTGAATTTGCAAAGTCAAGCTTCAGCTTAATATTGTCAATAATGTGCAGCACAGTATGATTACACAGTATGATTATCATTACCCTGCTGAAAAAAGAAAGAAATGTTACAGTTTCCATGAAACAATTACAAAATTAGGAATCCAATAGGAATTACTGTTGATCTATCCAATATATATATATTTGGGGTGTAACGGTTCACAAAATTCACGGTTCGGTTCGGTACGATACACTGATGTCACGGTTCGGTTCAGTTCGGTACAGCAAAATGTAAAAACATCTCAACTTTTCAGAATGCCGCATGCACACCGCGGGTCATGTGACAAGTACTAACCAATCAGCTTCATCCTTTCCCATGACAACATTGAAAGCTCAGCCAAGATGAAGGAACAGCTGATCATAGTTGTATATGGATTGCAATTTTGAAATAAATTTAGTAAATGGACTGCATTTATATAGCGCTTTCAACAGACCACATGGCCATCCAAAGCGCTTTACAATTTGCCTCACATTCACCCACTCACACACCGACTGCGCTGTCAGCCAGTCAAGCTCGTCGGGAGCAGCTGGGGTTAGGTGTCTTGCTCAAGGACACCTCGACACTTGGTCAGGTGGAGCCAGGGATTGAACCACCAACCTTCTGGTTTGTAGACAACCTACATGAACCACTGAGCCAATGCCGCCCCGCGGTAGCAGAGCTAGCCTACTGCAATCGATTTTTAGAGCTGCAAATCCATTTATCCTTTGCTGAAATTTCCGCATCTTCATGGAGAGAGCACGTCATTGTTGCTTAGCAAAAGCAGATGCCTCAGAAAGACGCATTTTTAGGCACGATATGTGAACGGCCCCTAAGGCGCTCGCTCACTCAGCATGCGCTGAAGGCTCGCTGCAAAATGTCTAATGCATTTAACAGACCAGATATAGAAGATCCTCCAATAACCAACAGGTCTGGTGTTTGGGTGCACTTTGGATTCCCTGTAAGCTATAATGGTGATGATAGAAGGAATGGTAAATAGTAAGGTCTCATATCCGCGGCTATAATGTAAATGTAACGTAAATGAAGCCTACCAATCGCCGCGGTGATGTCTTTTGCCCTGTTTTAGTCAGTTGGAAATGTCTGTCTAAATGCTGGGGGGATAGTTTGTTGGGTGTATGTTTCTCCTTTTTTTCGTCTTTTCCCAGATACTTACACACTAAGGTGATGTCGCCGTAAATGAGTTGACATGTTTCAAGTATTCCCGCTGGTGTTTTTTGTTTTGTTTTTTGTATTCCCGATGGTGTAGCAGATGCGACATACTGTTGTTTTTTTATCCACCACTCTCTTGCCATCACCATTATAGATTACAGGGAATCCAAGGTGCACTCAAACACCAGACCTGTTGGTTATTGGATGATCTTCTATTTCTGGTCTGTTAAATGCATTGGCCACCGCGTACCGTGCATGAACTGCTCGCTCACTCAGCGCTTACTGAGTGAGCGAGCGCCTGACTGAGTAGCCTAACATAAACATATAAGTTGGTGTTTTTTTCTTCTTCGGGGGTGTCGGGGCGTTGCCTGTTATGTCGTTTGGGTTATTGGGCTACCTTGTTGAACGCATATCATTATATTTCACTTTTTTTTTTTTTTTATATAATTAATTAGTCCAACGAACCGTTCGGTACATAATGCGTACCGCGTACCGAACCGAAAGCCACGTACCGAACGGTTCAATACGAATACGCGTATCGTTACACCCCAATATATATATATAATGTTTTTTTTTATCAAATATGTAGCTTTTGTGAGTTTAGCTCCTGCGTACCTAACTAGTCTTCTACCACTTTACAATCCATCACGCTCCCTAAGGTCACAAAACGCTGGACTTTTGGTAGCTCCTAGGATAGTAAAGTCCACTAAAGGAGGTAGAGCTTTTTCACATTTTGCTCTCAAACTCTGGAATAGCCTTCCTGATAATGTTCGGGGTTCAGACACACTCTCTCTGTGTAAATCTAGATTAAAAACACATCTCTTTTGCCAAGCATTCAAATATTGCGTCTCTTAAATTGTGACTGCAGTTGCATCCGATCAAATGCACATTCTTATTCTTTATCTTGGGTTAAACTATTTCATTTTACTTTGTTGGAACCGCAGCTCACCACTTATAAACTACTACTAAATATTGTAGAAATGTAATTTTCTGTAAAGTTGCTTTGTAATGATTGGTATCATAAAAAAACGCTTTACAAATAAACTTGAATTGAATCGAATTGAAATGAATTGTGTGTTTTGCTTTCCTGGAGCCTTCCTTCCCTCAGAAATCTCAGGCATTTTTTTTTTTTTTTGATGCTTCATGTTCCCTGCCTCACAAGAGCTTAATTACGTTATTACAATTAAACTGCACCATAAAACACAAAGAAGACCATGGAGAGTGCTTTGTCTGTGTGTGTGTGTGTGTGTGTGTGTGAATGAGCCGACAGACAATGTGTCTCATAGACTAATAAATGATACAGTTGCACTTTTAAAAATGTCTCTCCTGTGTAGTATTGTAAAGTCTGATTCATTCTGGTGAATCAGGTCAACCAGAATGGTCCTCTCTTTCATATATGACGTTATATGACTGTTTGTAGTGAATCAGTAAATCTTAAATGGTCCTCCCACTCATAAAAAAAGTGCTGGTCAGTCTGATTTATTACAGAAAATCAGTTCCTTATAAATACAGTAGTCCTCTCTTTTGTGTGCCATCATAAATGCTGATTAAAATCTAGTGAATACACTCTCATACACTCAGAAAAAAGGGTACAAAATCTATAACATTTCTGGTACATCCCACACCCGTCTTATTTTTTTCTAAAAGATAATTTTAAGTGAAAAAAGTTACAAAAGTTACTTAAAGTGTGATTATTAAATATTAAATATTAGCACCTTTTTAAAAGGTACTGTCCCAGTGACAACTTTTGTATCATTTTTCTTAGTGTGTATATCAGGATCATCTAGGATGAACTAGAGTTCACATGAATGAATCCGAACTGACTCAATAGAATGAATCGGCGTTTATAAGTCCTGTTAAGACTGAATCGGTTCATTCAAAATGGTCTACCCCTATATTGTGTGGTATTATGTATACTGATTTAGCTAAGATTTTAGTGGACCAGCTGATCCTAGATGGTGTACGGTATCGTGTGATATTATGAATATTGATTTATACCAGTGAGTCAAATAATCATCAATGGTCCTATCTCTTTTAATGCTGAATAGCCTGATTCGTTTGAAAAAATATGTACAAATTGCTATACACATACACTTGAATTATGGTGAATCAGTTAACAATCAGTTAGTTTGTAATATATATAAATAATATAAATAATATAAATAATATAAATAATTGTTCAATAATTTCATAAATTCGAACTTATTTTAGAAATATTTTATTTTGTACAATTTCTTATTTAATTTATAAATACACAAAAAGTAGCTAACTTCACACTAAATCCAATGCAGTCTGGGAAAGTATATATTTTTTTTTAAATTTAAAAAAAGTAAATTGCATCGGGCAAAAAAGTGCAGAGTGCATATGAGTTAACAATAAATGGACACGGGTAAACAGACAATTCAGCACATTGCTTTCTTCAATGCTCGTTTTACAACAAAACATTCACCTTTAAAAAAAAATAGATTGACCATCATGGACAGTCAGCTGAATTTAATTAACATAGACCTCAATTATCAATTATGTAGAGCTCACAGAGATTTATTAAATACTTATTTATTATATAGTTCAGTATATATATATATATATATATATATATATATATATATATATATATATATATATATATATATATATATATATACTAAATCAAATACTGTTGTCATTAATGTAAAAAATACATTAAAAAAAAATATTCAATTCAACTGTTCTGCTGATAATACAATTTGGCAGTAAAAATATAGTTAATTCTAAAAGAAACAGAGGTATTTCAATAGTTTCACAGGCCCGTGCATAATTTCTGCTGTGAATCAGAGGAATTTGTACAACATCGGGCTTAAAAATAAAGATGAAATAGGCAAATTATTTATGGAAAACATCAGTTTATACTACCAAACATCACAGCGAGAAGCTTACACATCTTCCTGCTGGCAAACGGCTGCAAGTTAAACAAGACACTGTGTCACGACCTGCCTTGTTTATATCAGAGTGAATATAAATATATTGTGTGCAAATCTATGATTACCTGGCAATCAGCTTTGAATTCATAGCTCTCTTCTCTGTGGGGGGCTCTACATTCACAGTGATATTTACATGCTCCTTCTACAGGCAGCTTTATAAAAATCTCCACAGCGTGAATCAAGGGTTCCCGTCAGGTCTCAGCGAGCGCTGGCGAGTAACGTGGCGCTCATGACTGCTATACAATACGCAGGTATCAGATCTCCATGAAAATATGTCATGGGGATTATAAAAACCTAGTCACCTAATACAACCCCGCTGAAGCTCAATCCATGCACAGAGACGGGAGGTCTTTCATATGATAATACCACAGTGATTGCACTCCACCTGACATATGCTCTTGCTCGTTCTCCCTGTCTGTCTGTCTGTCTGCCTCTATCTCTCTTTTCCTCTCCGATCACCCTTTGGAGACAGACCAGAATAACCCTTGACATAGCTATGTATACACACAATCTCTCTAGCAAAGGACTGAGATAATCCTTTGGTATTTCATGATTCCTTGAGGGCTGAATTTCGCAGGCATATGCCCATGAGGACATCTAACAGGGAATGCTTGGAGACACCGGACCATATCTCTAATAGTGCACATACTCACATGTTCTCCAGTGCCCTGAAGCCTGGGATTTAATTGGCTTATGAAATATTAAATGCTGATCTGGCATTGTTCTAAGTAATGGCTGGGAATATTTAGAACAGATCGAAGCCTGAACCTCCACAAAGACCATCTTTGGTGCCTTATGTTCTTGTTTACCTCTTGCACCGTGTCGTAACCCAAGGTGAAGCGACAAGCTGGTCCTGGAGAATTGCAGCATATCAGAACATATTTGAGGTCTAATATACAGTTATGTGGAGTAGTATTATAGACCAAGTAGATTTCACAGGGATGGGCAGGTAAAGCTAAAACCTTAGATTTGCAAGGACATTTATCTTTATGCATCTGGCAGATCATTTTATACAAAGCAACTTATATTGCATTCTAGGTATATGATTAAATATGTCGTGTTTTGCCTTAATCAAATCCATTACCTTGGAGTCTTTATTTTGTTTAAGCTACAGGAATGCCTCGTTTAAATCTCTTTTAGTTCAAATTCTTTCACATACAGTAGTAAGAATATTTAAATATTAATGTTTTTTGATGCAGGAGACTTGCATTAAAATCTACTTCATCAGTACTTGCCGATATTGAATTGAATTCCCCATACTCATTTCCTCAATTTTTACATTTAGTTTATTTTTTACATTATCTAATACCAAAGTTCAAGTAAAAAAAAAAAAAAAAATTATAAAAAAAAATAGATAAATGAAATAATTGTGTGTTTCCTTCCTTATTGTGACCCATATCCAAGAGAATCAGCTTCACAAATCAGAGATATAATGTATGTGGCAACTTGACTTAGTCCATCGGGAATTTACCCTTCGCTGGGAATTTCATTGACAGGTGGTCTGACCAGTCGTAATGGCTAATCTGCCATTTTGTCCAACAAACCAGACGAGAGAGTACATTTTTTATACATTACATTATAATGTTCATATGCATCATTTTATATTACGTACATTTTTATGTAAACTTTTAATTTATGACATTTTTTGTGTGTTTTATTTTGACTTAATAGAATGTAATATTAATATATGTCAATTGTCAGTTAATGGTCATAACATAAAAAAGGAATACAACCTTATAGTATTGGATAAATTTTTTATATCGGTACATTACTAATAACAATAAACAGAGATTTTGCTCCCATGCTAAAAGAATCCTTCCTGTCTTCTTGGAAAGTGAAAAAAGAAAGGGATATGAAATTGCCCAGCACGTCTATTTTATTCAACAGTAAGAAGTTCTCCTGAAGGCAACATTAGATAGAGAGTCACTTCAAGACAGAACTCCAAGGTTTAAAAAAACAAACAAACAAACAACAACAAAACAATACTGTGCTACACTGGCAAGGGAAATTAGGCTTTTTTTAACAGTCCCTCCAGAAAAACGTGATTATGCGATCGCATGATTTAATGCATAATCAGCCAAAGGCCACATATTTATGCAGGGTCGCATTTTTTCAAATACGCTGCTCTTTTGCCGCATAAATTGCCAATTTCAGAAAGCAAAATATGCGGGGCTAGCATGATTTCATAATCATGATTTTCATAATTTCGTTGAAAAAAATTAAGTGACGTAATTACGTGACGTGAACATCATCTGCAAACCCCGGGGTGAAACCAGGGTGAAATTTGAAGCGCACAAATCATTCTTATTTGCCAACAAAAATAAGCGCAAAAAAACGCGTGAAGCAGTTTCCAGGTTTGTTACATGACAGTGGAGCCAAATTATATTGCGACAACTTGCGAAAACTGCGGTTTGATGAAATAGAGAAAAAAAGGTGATTCTCCCAATACCCCCTTATCACTAGGCTACTAAACACTGTTGTAGTTTCATTCAGAAGTTGATGCAACTTTACAGTTGTAAGATTGCACTTTTTTTTATAGAACAGTACCAAAAACTTACAGTTGTAATTATATTAGCTAGTAGTATGTAAAATAATTTACGTTGCAGTAAGAGATTGCAACTTAAATATTCTGTGATTTAGTATGCTGGAGTTTGGAGCAAAAGTGCTGGCTGGAGCAAAAGTTAGGATTAAGTTCTTATTCATTTCTATCATAACAGGGACTGACTGTCATAGAACTAAGAAAGCGATTCAGTGACGCCAAGGCAATAATTTGATTCAAGTTGACAATGACGCTTTCCTAATGATAGAGCCACAGAGGTTGGTATGCCCTTATATCAGGCCCGGATTGGCTAATTGGGAGCACTGGGAGGATTCCTAGTGGGCCGTTGTTGTCATGCTACTGGGTTGAACTATGCTGTCCCTAGACTGCCTGCACTCACAGAAGCACCAATCTTTCAATCAGGACCACTTCCGTCAAGTATATTTATGACAATTATAATTGCATACAGTTAGTGTTGGCGGTATGGTTATGTTCTGGGCAACACTCCACACGCCTGTCCATGCAGCCATGCTTGGACAGAGCGGGGAGAGCAGCAAGACAAACCCCCCTGGGGTCAAGAACAGAACCATTATAAGCATATATATATATAATTACAATTCACAATTACATGAGTTATAAACAAAATGTACAGATAACACAGAGATATTTGAAGCAGTTTTAATCACCGCCTGCGGTTCCAACACACGATCGTGACCCTTTTTTGTTGGGACTGCATTATCCTTAAGAAATAAATGATATGCATATCCGGCGTCAAACTGGGCCTTGTTTGTAAAACAAGCATCTCCGAAATGCAGGGAACAAACACAAACACTTGCACAACTCCGTTGATGCTCTGTAAAAATAAACTCCCTCCACTGGTCCCTTAATGCTGTTTTTTTGGTAATCTGTGCAGGGTTGTCTTGCCCTGGCAACCAAAAACACACTTCTTTTGTGACATTTGGCGCCGCTCTCGCTCTGATCAGTGAAGTCTGTTGTGCTCTCAGTGCTCTGCTATACGGGAGCGCGCGCTCTTCCGGGAGAAGTGTCCTTAGGACCCATATAAGGAAATTCCGCTCCATCTAACGTCACACAGAGCCATACTCGAAAAAAACTTTCCGAAACTTGTGACAAACCGGAAGAGGTATTTTTGGAACAAAACTTTTGAAACTTTGTCCATGTTTAGCATGGGAATCCAAATCTTTAACAGTGTAAAAAACTCAGTATGCATGAAATAGCATTTCACCCCCCCCCCCCTTAACATTCTTAACATAAACTTGCCTAACAATGAAAACTGTAGTATTTTTAAATGTATCTACAGTAGCCTATGTCTTAACTACATATGGGATGTCATTCCAAGGAATCTTCTATTATTACAAGTCCAGATGTCTGTGGTTGTGGAGACATATTCCAAACGCTCAAATGTTTTTTTAAGTTCATACTCCATATCCGCATAGGGCTGTCACTTTTCGTTTGGAAATAGATTGCACAATCGATCGGACCAACCAAAAAAAAGTTTCGAAAATGAAAATAGGGAATCAATTTTGACCAAACTATTAATTTTAAAATAATTAAACAATAAAAAAAATATAGATGTAAAAAAACTCGTGTTGGGGCTAAATTTATATCATCTTACGCGGGCTCGGGCTTGCGCTCCGGTTTGTGAGGTAAATGAGCGGTCATGTGATGCGTTTCGATTAGCGTGAGAAAGATGTGAAATGGATGCTGAGTAGATGCAACGGAGGCTTGCCTCCGGCGAAAATACGTTTTGGTTGCACCAGCAACTAAAGCAAAGTTCTGAGGTGTGGAAAAGTTTTGACCATGTTTATAATGAGAATAATGAGTGAATAATCACCATCAGTGAGTGCAGGAACACATTGAAGACATCTACAGTGGATTCATTCATTTTCCTCCACAAAAACATGTAGACCTAGCCTAATCTCTGTGAGTAAAGGTTTTTCAAATGATAACTATATATCCATTAAGGCTTAAATGCATAATGTGGACAGAGTATTTATGCTAATGTTGGCATTATTCTTTTATTAAATGTCAGCTGATATGTGGAGAAGCAAACCCGGCGGAGCCTTTATCTTAATTTCGTTATTGCAAATAACCATCTTAATTTAAAATTTATCTTAATTTAATCTGTTAAAACAGACTTGTTTTTATTGGTGCGTTGGTCTAGTTATAGGCCAAATTAGTCTCTGTCTATTTAGAGTGCTGAGATGTTACGATGTGACACAGGACTTATTTTATTTCTTTATTCCAACTTCCAAGTGGCCTAGTCTACGTTAGTTATGAATAAATTATGTTAAAACATGTATAAATGACACATTGTTGACAAAAGGCAAAAGAGCTGTGTGTGTATGCGCACATCTGAATGTCGGGCTGCAAACGGGTTCAGGCTTTTAAAAAGCTGTCAATCAAAATGTACTTCTCGGGCCGAAACCAGTCGAGCTCGGGTCCTGTCGGGCCTAACTTTTAAGGCCCGATTACAGCTCTAATACCAATAAATAATAAATATTGCTGACTTATGCATTTCCAAGCGCTCTCTTTACGTTTGTCCGATATGTGCCGTTGAAAAAGGAAACGTCTTTTTTTTAGACATGGAAAATCGATTTTACAATCGATTCAATGAACACTTACGTCTTACAAATCGAAAATGCTTTTTACAAAAAAGTGACAGCCCTATATCAGCATAGCATTTATCTAGATACCTTGCAAATGTCTTTCGGTCCTGCAAGGGTACAGAGCTGTCCGTCACGGGTATCATCGTAAGTAAGTCTCTAAATGACTGCGATTCCACAGTCGACAAGGGCAGCATTTCCTCCACCACACACGCTGCTACAGCTCTTCACCTGTCCAGAAGTTACCTTCCCTCCCAATCTTGAAAAAAAAATCTCTGTCCATTTTAACAGCACGAGTTCTCCAGTAATTCATTAAAGCACATTCTCAATAACTGACCCAGCCGCCCCAAAACGTGACTAGAAATGCATTTTAATTTATTTACTTTAATATTTTTTCTTACCAATACATTTGTAATGCAAGTAACTTAATTTTATTGACATCAGTGACTGTAATCAAATTACTGCGCTGTCACGAAAAGTAATTAGAATACAGTTACTTTGTAACGCATTATACCCAACTCTGTTCACGAACAGCTGACTGTCAGCTGATGCAAGCGTGACTAACGCGTCCTGACTGAACTAACGCGATGCTCGATTTTTATTTATTATTTATTATTTACCATATTATTATTTTCACTAGACAACATCACTAACACATTCTCAGTTGATAACTAATCATTCTTTTTGTGCAGATCATTCTTTTATTTGTGAACAAAGATATTGGAGGAAGGCTTCACAGCGAGCAGGACTAACCGTTTTTTAATTTACAAAATCTGTTTGGGTGAATGCAAACAACTTATTGATCATATGCCCAACATCCAGCATGGCAGGAAAACATTTAATCGACTCCGTAGGCTATTCTTAAACTTGGACCTCGTTATTGAAGTACAATTGCAAGCACCAGAAGAGGCCTACAATCTCTAAGTTAATTTTAATTGGAAAATATGAATTTTCAATCATTCAGAGGCTATAGTTGCAAAAATATTTAGTTCAAAACTTTAAGTGTCATTGGTTAAAAACTGACGCTTCATAGACCTTCAGTTGTTACACTTTAAATTTTTGTGCCAGTTGTAATTTTACAGTATTTTCACCTCCTAAATTACACGTGTGAAGTCACAATTCTATTATGGTACAATTTACTCTGGCCGATGGCATTTTTTGAATTGTACATAAATCGGTTAAGCAAAACAGTTGTTTTTATTTCGGAGAACTTTTTTAACTGCAGACAGAGTTATGGCGCAGTACAAATATTTGGAACGTCCCTTATTCTGTCCCTTATTTTTTTTTTTTTTTTAGAATAAGATAAGGAATCACAATTGTTCCTTATTTTCCATTTCTGAAGTTAATTGGCAATGATTCCGTAATTATCTTTTTCGACTTCTCTGACAGCGGCACCTTGCTTTAAAAAAAAAAAAAAGTCGCCGTAGGAGATATGCGAGCAAAAAATAATAGATTCAGGTGGCACTGACAAGCCCAGTACAAAAAAATAAAACTAACCAAGTGGGCCGGTCTAAGGCTTGAAACTCCTTGGCTGTAAATGAGTCCCACTCCAGCCCTGTCTTATTTAATTATATATTGGTATGTCCTTACCAAGCTAAATGAAGGAGATTATTTCGATCAACCTTAAGCAATGAAATGGATACCAAAAATAAAAAAAAAATGTGAAAATGTGAAAAATCTGTGTTGTGAAGGAAAAAGTGTAATTTGTGCGAATTCCAAAAAATAAGCAGATTTAATTGGGAGGACCAATCATCATTCTGGATGGACCAGTGCCACCCCGGCCCTCACGAAGCCTCACTCTTGGAACATACCTAAATCTGCTTCATTGTTCCCAGGCTGCAACATTAACCAAGCCTGATCATAAATTATCACATAATAATACATGTGTTCACTGTGTGACATCACCAGGGGCGTCGCACCCGTGGGGGATGTGGGGGTTTTAACACCCACACTTTTCCCGGTGAGAGGGTTCGACACCCGCACATTTTCTGCAGTTTTTCCGCAGTTTTGCACAAACGTCTTACTACAGTTTCTCCGTTTCTCTGACCGCTCTGTTTTTGTGCTCGCCGCGGCTGCCTCCTCCCCCCTCCCTCTAAAACATGACACCTGCTTTGAGTGTGATCGGCTGATGATTGGCTGTTTTGCCTTAAGTCCCGCCTCTCTTGGGGTGTTATCGGTAGGCTCGTGCTGAGGAGGCGGGAACTTATGGTTATTTACATCTCCCTTTTCCAGGTACTTTGAATGAGTGTTTATTCTTTAGAGGTTTTTAAATAAGCTTGATATGTGTTTGGGAAGATGTTCTGTTAATCGTCTTGTTGACATGTCGAGTGTTTTCGGTATTATATTTCGTTTTTAGACTAATGCTATTTGCTGTTATTGGGATATTGTTTGCATACCTGTTTAAGAACTATGAAATTAAAGTGTATATTATTTTAATGTTTAAAAACAGTAAATTGTTACATTATTTATACCACCAGAGAAAAAGCTTTGTGTGGGCGTTTTTTTCTTTCCTTTTCTGATTTTGCGTTTTTTTTTCTCCCCTTTTCTGATTTTCTTTTCTTTTCTTTTTTTTTTAATGTAGGATTATTTTTTTCCCAGCCAAACGCTGCAAGCCGGAAATCCCGCACAGTGCCAGAGAACTTTTAAGCCCTACATTTTGTACCCCTCTGTCAATGTGTTCATCATTTTTATTGTTTATAAACAAACCACATCCATCCCCCACACTTTTGAAAAGCTTGCTACGCCCCTGGACATCACAATGAGAGGCCCAATGAAACAGCCAAGTTCATCACACCACAGTTTCTGACAAATTATAAAGCTGGATTCTTAATGTTCAATTCAGCAGGCAAATAATGCTGAATCGACGCAGATCCAATCAGTTTCCCACAGGGCATGACAGACAGGGAGAGGACTTGAGTCACATTCACACAGTTGTGAATGAAAAGCAGAAATGTGCAAAATCACATATTTTTTAAAATTGACTGGTAGTTGGACTTTCCATTTGATTAGTCAGTCGTTAGGAATTTCTGAATAATTAGATATGACAAGGGTCACAATCAACATTCTTAGGTTCAAACACATCTGTACAATATATATATATATATATATATATATATATATATATATATATATATATATATATATATATATATATATATTTTTTTTTTTTTTTTTTTTTTTTTTTTTTTTTAAGTTAGATTTTGCAAAACGGCCAAAGGACAACTGTCTTTAAGTGTTCATATCCTAATAGTCATATGCAACAACAAGAAAAACAAAGCTTAGAAGCAATGCAAAATGCATAGTCACTGACAGATACTCAGCAAATAAATATGCTAAATATTCCTAACTCTTCACTGCACAAAACTATAGTTCTCAAAAAAAAAAAAAAAAAACACACCTACGGATTACATTATAACAAGAACATTGCTCACAGTACATGATTTGTTCCTTCTTTTTTTCCTCAGATATTATCTTGAAATTTACTGTTGAATGAGGATAATTTGTTATGAAAGAAGAGCTCTAATGGCTGCAGAAGTGGTGCTTTAAAATAGATGAATTTAAAGACTCAACATATCTGAGACAGTTTGAGCAGCTGGTGGATTCTGCACAAGCTAAAATCCCCATGACAATATAAAGCTCTTTAAAGTTTACTCAAAAATGAAAATTCTGTTAAAATGTACTCCTCATGTAGTCTCACTCCCAGCACAGTCTCTTGAAGAAAATGGTGAAATTATATAACATTGATTCTTGCATGTTTCACTGAAGTGAAATATAAAGTGAGTGGTGTAAAAAAATAAAAATAAAATGAATACACAAATAAAGAAATAACTTTCAAATTTTGCTGAAACAGATGAATGCAAATCTGGCAACTTTCTGAAGGGAAATTTCACCAAACCCTACCCTAAATCGAATCAATATTTGAACAAAAGAAACACTTTTTTTTTTTTTTTGACATTGGACATTTTTAAGCACTTTGGTCAACTATGCTCGTTTTTTTAAATGTGCTAATATAAGTCAAATTGAACTGAGGTACGTTTTTGCTGTGTTGTCTAAAACTGCATGACTTTGTTTCTTCTGTGTAACACGAAGGAAGATATTTTAAGAAATGTATTTTTAAGAAAAACAGCTAAAAACTAAAAAAAATTAAAATAAAAAAAGATTAAAATTAATTATTGAAAATTATTTCTATGGATATAAGCCTGTATGAAAATGCATGGATGCACAATTAGTGAAAGGGTGCATGCCCAGAGCAGCTGGCTAAATGACAGTCTTTCTCAGCCACTCAATCCCCTGGTGTTGGAGGCTGATTGGCAGACCTGTGCAACGCTTGTCAATAACTCTGAGCTGCAAATGCTGGAGGGTGGGGACTCACGTTGCGCTCTTCCGTTCTGCTGCTATATTTGGGCCTGCCGGTACCCAGGTCAGCCAACAGGGGTGCTTTATGGGACCAGAGGGCAGATAATGAGCAGGAGGAGGGGCAGACAAAAGTAGACTGCGGGACTCCCCGCTGTCAGATGTTAAACAGGGGAAGTCCCGTGGAGCCCTGTCCATCACCCACTGCAGAAACAATGCAAAGCACCACCGCTGGACACTGTCCCATAGGAGACTGAAAGGAAAAGAGAGACAGCTATGCTGTCAGAAATTACACAACCTAGAACAGTAAGTTGACAGCGGCTTGGGAGAATGAAAAAAAAAAAAAAACCCTGTCGAGCTGAACAGAAAGCTGTCTAACGCAAAAGAAAGGGATGTTAACATTTATTTTTCATTTACACAAACCAAGATGCTTATGCTCAGCCACACCTGAAGCTGTTATAACAGTCATTATCAGCATTTTATAAATAACTCTCATGCAAAGGGCCTTGCTGAAAGCTTTTCACATATTATCACCTCTAAGCAAATGTGGAAGTCAGCAGCCAGCATCATTCTCTCATCTGAATTCACCTAGCGGACCTAATCTGTAAACATAATCAAGCCTGAAATTTGTGTTATAACCTTTAAGGTTTATAAAAAACAAAATGTGAGAAATTTTTTTATTGATTATTTAGGTATCATTTTCACATTTGTTATGGCCACAAAATTGCATATTATAAGCTTCGTTGACACTGAACTGGCATATCTTACATAAAAAAAGTCTGCGGCCAGCACTACAGTGCTATCCTTTTGTTGAAAGACATCACCACTGTCTCACACTGCTGCTGATAAAAATAGCCATTGGCTATAACCTGATGCTAAGAGAGTACTGATACATTGTGTGTCTTGAGTTAGAGCTCCGTATTCTACAACAAAAACAATCAGAGCGCCTTGTTATCACTAGTTTTATTTAGATTTCCCGAGCCCGCTATTTAGCTTTTAGTCCATTAGCATCGCCAACGTGGTTGCCACTAATCCTTCGTCCATTGCTAATACTCTATTCACACACATTACCATTGCTTTACTCACTGTTACTTGCTTTAATTGCGGATATTTGTCTTCCTCTGAGTACAGGTGAGGACGTGGAGAAGCAGATTTGTGACCTGGAGGAGAGGCAGGCCCAGCAGAGAGAGCAGAGAGCTGCTCCGGAAACCTCGTGGCCTGACGCTCACAAGTCGGTGGAAAGTATACAGCGTGCGGCTTCTCCTCGTCCGGTCTTCGAGATCTCCACCCGGAACAGCTTCAACTCCCCTCCGCGAGACGGAACACAAAGAAAACTGTCGCCCGTGTCCACGATCATCATGTCAGGTACAATTCCCAGGTATCAACGAGGACACAAAAGGTTCAGTAAGACTTTTCACTTTAAATGAATGGTTATTGTCATGGTGTAAAGAACAGAAACTGCTCTTTGTTGATAATTGGAATTTTTTCTAGGAGCATCCCAGGCTTTTTTTGCGCTGATGGCATGTACCTCAGCAGAGTTGGAGCAAAACTCCTGTCACACAACACCTCCAAGACGCTAAGCTCCATATGACTAGTTGACAATTTAGTGTAGGATCTAGAAAAAATCTGATCGTGATTAAACCAGAAAAAATGTAAATAAATTACCAGAAAGGTTTTTTTTATTTTCTTTTTTTTTGGGGGGGGGGGCTCATTAGTTCACTCACACCCAAAGCAGTTATTGTAAATGAAATGATCACAGATAATAGTTTTTATGTATTCTGCTTGACTGAAAACTGGCTAAAACCAAATGATTATATCGGTCTAAATGAGTCAACTCCACCAAACTACTGTTATAAACATGAGCCCCGTCGGACTGGTCGTGGGGGAGGTGTTGCAATGATATATAGTGATATTTTCAGTGTTACCAAGAAAACAGGATACAAGTTTAAATCGTTTGAAATACTTCTGCTTAATGTTACACTGTCAGCTATGCAAAATAAATCCATTGTATCTCTTGCTCTCGCCACTGTTTATAGACCACCAGGGCCGTATACAGAATTCCTAAATTAATATTGCAGATTTCCTCTAGGACCTATTGGTTACAGTTGATAAAGCGCTAATTATTGAAGATTTTAACATTCCGTTTATAATACAGATGATGCATTAGAACTTGCTTTTACTGGCCTAATAAACTCTTTTGGAGTCAGGCAAAATGTTGTTGGGGCCGCTCATAGTTTTAATCATACACTAGAATTAATTATATCACATGTAATCGATCTCACTGATATAGATATCTCAAAGTACCTCAAAGTGATGATGTTGCTGACCATTTCCTTGTATCGTGCATGCTGCTTATCAGTGATATTAACTATATGGCTCAGTGTTACCATCTGGGCAGAACTATTGTTCCTGCCACCAAAGACATATCTGCAAATAACCTGCTTGATTTATCTCAATTGCTCTGTGTTCCCATAAATACACATGAACCAGACAAAATGACTGGGAACATGGGCACTATCTTTTGTAATACATTAGAAGCTGTTGCCCCCATCAAATTGAAAAAGTTTAGAGAAAAACGTAATGTGCTATGGTATATCATTAATACCGACTCTCTTAAGAAATAAACTTGTTCTCTTTAGCAAAAATTGATAAAAACTAACATTCATGGAAAGACAGTAGGCCTATGTCCAGCTATAGACAGGCACTAAAAGCTGCCAGGGCCGAGCATATCCACAAACTCATTGAAAATAACCTAAACAATCCAATGTTTTTCTTTAGCACAGTGGCTAGATTAACAAACAACCAGACGCCAACCAAGACAGATAAAAATATTTCCTCACAGTTTAATAGTAATGACTTTATGAATTTCTTCACTGATAAAGTTGATGACATCAGAAATACAATAACAAATGTAGATTCTAAAGCATCTCATAATTCATATAATGGGGAGTCATTTCCGTTATCACCAGTAAAATATGGAGTGCCACAAGGATCTGTCCTAGGTCCTCTGCTATTTTCAGTATACATGTTGCCCCTTGGTAATATTATTAGAAACTACATGATTCGTTTCCACTGTTATGCTGATGATACTAAACTATATATCTCAACGAGACCAAATTAAACTTCTAAATTATCTAAGCTAACAGAATGTTAAACATGTAAAAGATTGGATGACCAATAATTTTCTCCAATTAAATTCGGATAAGATAGAGATATTACTTATTAGACCAAAAACAGTACACAAATTACTCTGAGATTACAATTTGCAACTAGACAGAAACTGTTACTTCCTCTACTGTCAAAAATCTGAGTGTTATATAAGACAGCAACTTGTCTTTTGAAAACCATATTTCCCATATTACAAAAACAGGATTCTTCAATATTAGAAACAATGCCAAGCTACAAAATGGTACCTGTTTCTGATGCAGAAAAGCTAGTTCATGCATTCATGACCTCTAGAATGGCCTATTGTAACACACTTCTAGGTGGTTGTCCTGCATCTTCAATAAACAAGCTATAGGTAGTCCATAATGCAGTAGCTACTGTCCTTACCAGGTCAAGAAAATATGATCATATTACCAATTCTACAATCTCTGCACTGGCTACTTATGAAGTTCTGTATCAGTTACAAAGTATCATTACTTATCTATGAGACCCTTAATGGTTTAGCTCCTGCACACCTAACTAGTCTTCTTCCATGCTAAAATCCACCCCACTCCCTAAGATCACAAATCGCTGGATTTTGGTAATACCTAGGATAGCAACATCCAATAAACGAGGTAGTTTTTTTTTTGCATTTGGCTCCCAAACTCTGGAATAGCCTTCCAGTTAATGCTTAGGGTTCAGACACACTCTCTCTGTTTAAATCTAGATTAAAAACATATCTCTTTGGCCAAGCATTCAAATGATTTTGGACTGGAGTAATATCTGATCAAATGTGCATTGTTATTCTTTAGCTTGGGTTGAACTAATTCATTTTACTTGGTTAGAACAGCAGCTACGCTTATTATATCTCTATTTGTCTCTTTGTTTTGCCATGAGATTTATATCCCGTGGTAACTAGGATTTACACAAGCTCCAGTCTGGATCCAGAACACCTGAAAAGAGATGATGCCAACCCCTCAGAGGACCTCAGATGATGCTATACCTGAAACAACATACAGAACTACCAAATTTTACTTTAAGTTTGATTGCATCATATAATAATTGCTGTTAATAGTGTTCATCCTCTGTTTAATTATGTCTTTAATTGATTTTTTCATACATTTCTGCAATATGTACATAAACTGACACACCACTTATAAGCTACTACTAAATATTGTATAAACTTAATTTTCTGTAAAGCTGCTTTGCAATGTTTAAAGCGTTAAACAAATACACTTGAATTGAATTGAAAACTTATATCACATCTGATTTGTAATTTAGTGACAGAGTTATGAGCCAATCAAATTTTGACATTCAATAACAGCATGCCCTCTGGGTCTAGCTACGTGTCCAGTGCTACCCCCAGCGTTAGTCGGGAATTTCCAAGGTATGAAAGTACAATTCAACAAAAAGAAAATGATAGCCAAAGTCACCGGCGCCTACACCAGATCTTGTTGCTAAACTTTTCTTCAAGGTGCTCTTTTGCAGACAAAAGAGAAATAAATGAGAAAGGAAGACCTCCTACGCCCAAACTGGATTCGCTAACAAAGACCAGCAAAGGTTTTGTGTGCTATTTCAGAGATTGCAACTATGAGTGCTATGAGTGGCTAACAGCTAGCACTGAGCACAACAAGTTATTTTGTTGGCCGTGTTTACTTTTTAATACGATGCACATTGTTATGGAGGTGTATGTGGTGTGTTTATAATACTGTGGTGTGTGGATATCCAGCATTTGAACATTTTTGCTGCTTTGGTCATCATTTTAGAATGACGTGAATGTGCATAGTGACTTGTGTATTGGTGGATTACTTTTACTGATCCTTGTAGGGTAATTTACTCTGCATTCAACCCACCCTAATCTAGCCTACTGTTGAAATTGTTAATCAGCTGTCATTGCTGTTGAGAGCCTGTGTGCGGCATGATATGCGTATTATGCGCATGGCTGTGCTAGCTGTAACAGTAAGATGTATTTATGCATTTTACAGTTTCTTACTAAAGGCCCTGACTGAAACCCCACGATACACCACTACAAGTGAATACTAACAAGAAGTGGTTGAACAATTATCACCAAATCAGATATTTGGCTTTTTTAAATACTGGCATTAGTCGATAAGTGTCGACTTTTGATTTTACAGTGTTGTGCAATGTTGCATGTTGTAAGAGTGGGTGCAGCCATTTGTAATTTTTTTTTTTTTTTGCCATTCTTAAAAATGCCAAATATCACAAATATATCAATATACAACATGTACCCTTACAGAATAATTATATTATATTATATTATATTATATTATATTATATTATATTATATTATATTATATTATATTATATTATATTATATTATATTATATTATATTTGGCTCCTGGGATGGCTAGGGGGCGTCCCATTACTGTTCTTTGAGCCGACCAGATGAACCAGTTGTTTCCAGTGCTGACGGGCTTGTGCCAGCTGCTCTGCATCCTATACAGAAACTCTATGTTGTTGGAGGTCGCCCGGAAAGACGTCAAACCATCGGGTGCAGGGTTTACCAAGTGGTCATCTCCAGCCTGCGGCCCTATGATCAAACTGGTCAATGGCTCTCATCGGATGGTCAGGAGGGAGGCGGAGGACATGGCCGAACCAGCGGGTGTGACGTTGTGCAGCCAGGCAGGATGCTCTGGGCTGACACGTGCGGACTCTAAGCACTTGATTGGAAACCCGCTGGGGCCACCTGATGTTCTCGATGGTTCTGAAAGCCCTGCTATCAAAGCCATCTAATCTTGCAGCCAGTGTCTTATTTAAAGGCCAAGACTCAGCGCCATAAAGCAGGATGGAGAGTACTGCTGAGTTGTAAATCTGGAGCTTCGTCTTGCGTGAGATGGTCTGGTGCCGCCAGAGTGGATATTATATTATATTATATTATATTGAAAAAAGAGGTAAAATGGACAAATATTCAGAAGTAAATTCACTAAACAATTACAGCGCCTTAATGTGCAGTATTTGCAGGCATATGCAAACTTTAATTAAATAGATGCCATTATTTTATTTATTTATTTGCAAACACACACTATTCTCTGTAAATTATGCTCATTTATATAATTTGCTGTATTCACACACTCCAGCACTATTTGCCTGATGCAATTAGCCACTATTATTTGCCATAAAAATTATTTTATGTAAAAGCGACGTTTGTGTAAATTTTTTGGGAACAGCGACTGCAAATAAATCATGCTATGACCAGCTATTATGTGTTTTTTAGCATCAGGTATCCACCACTCTGTTGTCTAGATATTGGGATAAGACTTAAAAAAAAAAAAAAAAAAACATACTGGTCAACCACTAGCCAGAAATATCATTATTATGCAGATATAATGTGACAGAATAGCTTGAATAATGCAAGCTGAGTGGTGAATGGAGGCTAATGTAGTTCATATATAACCTGCAAATTCAGTGACATCCACAGGTACATATGGAGATGAGAATTTATTTCCCCATCAGTGCTTTTGAAATGAGTCAGTGGATGGAGGGGCTATCCGCCGTACAGGACACATATTGACATGGCTGTAACAGGCAATTAAAGCATCCACCATGTGAAGATTAGAGTCATTAACAGTGCTTAACACCAGGCAACGCACCAGTGAATTATTAAAGACCTGGGATTCAGAACCTTACCTCAGCACTTCCTGATTATTCAGAGCTAACTTTTATTTTATTTTATTTATTTTTTGCAGAAACTGATATGTATTTTTTTTTTTCTCAGCATTTGTTGATTAAAAGTTCAAAAGAAAAGCATTTATTTGAAAAATGAATCTTGTGTAACATCATAAATGTATTTACTGTCACTTTCAATTTGATTTAGATTTTCTTATAAATAGTAATAAATAAATAACGCAAGCAAGGCAGCTCTACACTTTAGATCAGTGACCACATACTTTTTCAGCACCTTTGTTTACATAACTACACACATACTGTGTCTCCCATTCATTTTCTCTATGAAAAAAAAAATACTTCAGCAACTTCAGGGTCTAAGCCTTGAACCATAACATCACACTTTGGTATAAATCATATTACAAAATATTAGATTCAAGGCAAATTGGAATTTGAAAATTGAAAGACAAAAACAATAAAAAAATACACATAAATAAATAAACTACAGGCACAATCCCTAAATGAAAGAGAGAGAGACAGTGTGTACCTATAAAAAGAAAGAATGAATTACTCAGCCAAAAAAAATAAATAAAAATGCAATGATGTAATCAGATCACCCTGGGGTTTTGGTGTATTTTAAATATATCATAATTTCATAAAACACCAGCTATTATCATAAGTTTATCATCCAAAAAAAATAAAAAAATAAATAAATCGCTAAAGCTGGTCGCTTTGGAATATAGCTAATTTCTTGCTAATCAAAACTTATACACCATTTTGGTCCAGCAATAAAACAGCTACCAGCCGATCATTCCAGATTACAGTGGTCAGACCTGGTTTTGGAACATGTTAACTGGTACCAGCTTGGAGAAGGTAATGGCCAGCTCTGACCAGCTAATAACCTACTTGTACCAACTAATAAAAGGCTCTTTAAAATAAGTTGTATTTTCCCCAAACTGGGAGGTTTTTTTAATTATAATGGTTTAAAGCTGCAGTAGGTAACTTTTGTAAAAATATATTTTTTACATATTTATTAAACCTGTCATTATGTCCTGACAGTAGAATATGAGACAGATAATCTGTGAAAAAAATCAATCTCCTCTGGCTCCTCCCAGTGGCCCTATTGCCATTTGCAGGAATGCATCGCTCCCGGTAAGAAACAACCAATCAGAGCTGCGGTCCGTAACTTTGTTTGTGTTCAAAATGTAGAAACATTTATATAATAAGCGAGTACACCATGAATCCATTTTCCAAACCGTGTTTTTAGCTTGTCCTGAATCACTAGGGTGCACCTATAATAAGTGTTTATATTCGGACTATTTTAGATTGCTTCGGGGGTACCGCGGCGGAGTAACCCAGTACCTTTGTGATTCTTCATAGACATAAACAGAGAGAAGTAGTTCCGGCTACAATGTTCTTCCGCAAGACGCAAGCAGTTCTGTTTATTAACCGCTAGAGCGTCAAAAGTTACCTACCGTAGCTTAAATTCAATTTTATTATTCGAAAATGGCTGCTGAATTATTTATTCTTTCTTAATTATTTATCTTTTTATTTAATTTATTTACAACAATAGGGACCTCTAAAATCAATTTGATTTTACAAATACTGTTGATTTTTATATATTATGTGCTTTAAGACTTTATTCTAAATGTAGAATAAAAACCTCTTAATGAATTTGTTAAACAACTTTAACCTTCAAAGATTAGTTTTCGCTAATCGTGGATTCTGAATGCATTGCCACAGATTTCGCTTACGCTTCCCAGTTTTTCATTTGGTGTTTTGACACAAACCTCTCGTGGGGGCGGGGTTAACAGTGATAAGTGTACAGTTTCTTCAGAACTTGAACAAAAAGATCTTGTAAGATCAATGTCAGATTTAAACCTTTATATAAACTTATTTACAGGGTTGAACCTGTGTATGAGCTTAAAATAAATTTATTTAACTTTGTCTGTGAAAAATAATTTTTGCGGTAGAGACCAGAATTAATCACTGCGAGACCTTTCCAATATGTGCGCCACTGAGTAGCGTCTGTACTTCCCGGTCAGAGAGCACCTGTCCATCAAACGCCACATTTCCTAGCTAGGCTCCACTATCCTGCAATTCCAGCTTCCATGGTTAACCCTCTAAGTTAAAAAATAAATAAATAAAAGAAAATAATAAAAAAAACAATGTGTGCACCCCCACTGACAAATACATATACATTTTTTAAAGTGCTCTTCCTGTAAATCTAAACAGTGTTCGAACTGTGTCAAAGTTCCTGTGGGGTCCCCCAGCCAGCACCCCACTCCCACCCCATTCACAAAATAAATAAATACAAATAAAATAAAACTTGTCTTATCCTTGTTATCTTTGAGAAAACCTATGTCTAAGATAAAATATTATTCGACAATGATCAGTGAATTAGGTGTACCAAACAATCCCTAAGCGAAGAAGAATTACATATCTATCCAAGAGGTGTGTAATGTCGACAAAACATGACATCTCTATATATTCTGGGATTTTGTTGATAATGAAAAATAATCAGATGATATTTAGCTGAGTGTGTTGAGTGTGTTTGACTCTGTGTGGTGGTCAGTTCACAGCAGTGACAGAAATTCATCTTTTCTAACAAGTTTAAAATGATTGTTACCCTTTATGGACATTTTGTAAATTCTTTTTATTTTTGTATTTTTTTTAAGTGTGTGAAATTCTTACACTTAATCATTAAAGTCAATTAATAAAATAAGACATCTGTGGCTGTTACCAAACAAATAAATTCATTAACAACAAAAATCCATGCAATGCAGAGAAAACACAGAAGGTGCATGTGAAGTAGCATTTAGATGCATAAACAGACTGTTTAAAGCAAGGCATGAATGCTTTAACCTGCAGTTACAAATGCATAAATAATGTTTTGATATTTTAACCCTAAAATGTTGAATACTAATATATGACATGATTTAAAATAAATATATATATAAAGATACTTTAAAATGTGAAATTAAAACCAACTTGTGGGTCAATGTGATTGAACCGAATCATTCAAATTGTTGATTAATTCAGGAATTATTTATCAGAGTTGCCACAAAGCTGTGGGTTTGTTTGTAACCATTTTTGTTGCCGAAATAGAGCAAAAAAAAAAAAAAATAGGAAAGAAAAGAAAAGAAAAGGGTGACAATTAGGCAATATGGAGTTTAAAACATAAGTCTCTTAATGCTAACTTCTTGTTTATTGAACTTTTATATAAAATCAATATCACATTTGTGATTTTCAGTGTTGGGCACTAACTTGTAGTGTAACAATATTATAAATAAAAATATTTTTGGAAAATTAAACAGTTTCTTACAAACTTATGTGATTTTATAAAACACATCATGAAATATAATCGTATATGGGTAAAACATAAATTAAAAATAGCTTCAAGCTGCACATGACATTTAATGAGATTAATACGACACTTATACTTGAATATCACTATCAATCACTAATGAGTGTTTGTAATAACTTCTGGCTGCGATACAGTCTAGATTTTGGTCAAATGATGTGGCAAAAAATATAGTTTTAGTAACATTCTAGAAGGATTTTATGGGGAAGATACACAGTTACAACTTATGTAGGGAATGAAGAAAAAGTAATGTAACTAGTAGTGTAACAAATTACTGTTCCCAGAAAGTAATAATTAAAGTAAATATATTAATTTTGAACTATTAATGAATAATATATTACATTCTTTGTATAACTAGCACAACACTGGTGATTTAAAAAAAAAAAAATCATGCAGTGAAAGAACACACTCTAAATGAGCAGTCAGTCTAGCTAGTGTTTAAGCACTCAAAACTACTTTATAAATTATTTATAAATTCAATTAAGCTGTCCATACACTGTATGATAAATCTGTAACTTACATTGTATGTACGTCTGCATTTTTTTTTGCTTATGATGAGGGCTTTTCAAACAAAACTCTGGGGTTTCAGCGATGACTAATCTGAACGCCTCTGATTGGTTAATGCATTCCTAAGCTCAACAGAATCATGTGTGATTGGTTATAATGAGCAACACTGTAAAAATGTGTAAAAATAAGTTATGATATAACTTTAACAGAACAATCAAAACTTAATTGAATAACCAGGACCCCCCCCCCCCCCCACCCCCGAATCTAAAGCACAATCACTCTTTTTTGCATGACCAGCAAGCACACGTTCAAGGTTACTGGGCCTCAACAGATGAATCGTGATGGTCAATGATTTACACACTGACCTCTGGGGGTCTGTGCAAACTAAGTGGACAGTAACTCATTGTGATCCCGTGTGATCAATGTCAAACACATCCACACCCATCATGGCTATGTATCTCTCAAGGGAGTAAGAAAGATGGAAAAAGCAGAAGAGAGGTGCAAAACTGGAGAACACATGGATTTCCTGAAACATAAGTTGTGTTTTTATCATCTTGAACATGCTGCGACTTCTATTCCAAAGCGACTTGCATAATGCAATTAACGTCTCACACACAACAAAATTGGATTTGTGCTGAGTTACATGAGACAAAGTTTATTGGTATAGTCCATTTCCCACATGCCAGTAGTTTCAGCTAGGCTTGAAATTTATTTGTTTAGGCTTGGCTTTTATAACATATATTGTTTATAATGTATGCCACTATAATTTATGTTTTACACATTTTTCATTCGTGTTTTGTGTTGAAAAGATGAAATTTGAAAGATTTGTTATAAATTCTCTTAACAGTTATTGTTTACTGATTACTATACTGTAAGTTTGCCATAATGGGTTTCTCTTGAAACATTGAGCCCCAGGCATCATTAAAACATTTAAAGTGGTCCGCTCAGATCTTTCAATCTCTTTCCAGCTTGACCAATAGTGAGAGTTTGGGGCATGGCTAATGGCTAATGCAGTATTTTGCATTAATTCAATGTGTACTCTGATTGCAACAATGCAATTTTGACCAAATGCTTCTTATATTCGGACACAGCTTTCTATAAAATACGGTAAGCATGAAAGCGCTTTCTGAAGGCCCGTGCAGTTGTTGTTCTCATTAAGAAGGTGACCCCTCACTCAGAGCGTAATCACGGTTGCCAAGCGGAAAGGAATTCACTCATTAGCATCAACCTAGCAATGTGTCTTCCTATCTTTGCATCTAGCTTTTGTGTGTGTGTGTGTGTGTGTGTGTGTGTGTGTGTACATGTCTGAACAAAAGACATCTGGTGATCCTGTGGGAGATTGTTCAACTTGGTTAGGTGGCTGTTAGCTTTGCACTGCTGAGAACTTAATAATGGGAAATTAAAGAGTTGTTGCAACTGTGGGCAGTTCAAGTATATATATATATATATATATATATATAAATCCTTTGGAAGTTTGGAACTTCAGCATTTTCTGATGGACAGCTTTAGAACTCTCTCCTCCAAAAGCAGAAAGTAGTAAGTAGCATCATACTTTTTATTTATATTTTTGAGGTGTATTGTAGGCAGGGAGGGTATGGTCAAGTTTAACAACTCAATGCCATCACATGAAATTAAGATGGAAAAATTTTATATTTCATAATTTTATTTTATAGTAATTGTGTGCACATCCCACCTTCTGGCAGGTGCAGAACAAAATAACTAAAGTGAAAATAACTAAAATATTTTTTTTTTTCTACTAAAGTGAAAAAATAATAATGATGTCCATTCGTTCAAGAATTGAAAATCGCTCATCTGTATACTTATAGGTTAAAATAAAATGAGTGGGAAAAAAAATAATGTCCACAGCACTGCTTTTAACTCCCATATTGAATAAAATTTAATAAAAGAAGAGCCAAGCAGGGTCGGAACGTTCCCTTTTAATAAATATGGGAGTTAAAAGCACAGTTTTGTTTTTGTTTTTTTTCACTTTAACATTTTATTTTAACCCATAAGTATACAGATGAGTGATGTTCCATTCTCGAACAAATCATTCTTTTGAGTCGGTTCTCAGGAAGTGGGTTAATGATGAAAGATGCACACCCAAAGTTACACGTTCGACTAAAAAACTAGGTTCAACTAACTGTCGAAGTTTGCAGAAGATTATAGAGGATTCTAATTTGAGTGAGTTGACATTTTATTTAAACCTGCAAAAAACTTTCTGTTGAAAAATGTAAATAAACATTACTATAGTTTATTGTGCATGCAGATTATATTTCAAGTTTTTTAAGTGAAATCAATGACAAGATTTAAATGAGTAAAGTGTAATAAATTCTCTATATGTTTTGGATGAGTCACATTTGAAGATTTTTTTTAAATACCAGGTATACTTCATGTAAGAACATTTCTGACTGTTAAAGGAAGAGAACAAAATAACCTAAAATAGCAAACTGCATTAACTGTTTTCAGCAAAAGTAAAGAGGGATTACATCATCACAGACTTAAGAGTGCTGAGGCCATCACTGATTTGTGTGCTGGCAGCTAATCGCTGAGAGTTAATCGCTAATTTCAAGGGGGCTGAGATGAAAGACTTTGGCCTGTCTCTAAATAAGCTCTAGAATTACCTATTCCTGTTACACACGAGTTATGTGCACATCCTCAGCTGTTCTGAAGGACAGCATGTGTGAACTGTTCATTCTTATGAGATATAATATCATCAACACCAATAAATCAGATATCGTAAGTGGTTTACTGCAGAACCCCTAGTCAAAGGTGGTCTCTTTGTTCAGCTTTCTTCTGAGCATGTGCGTGTATGCCGTGTGGGTTGGGGTTCTGGAGGTGGAGAGTTCTGCGTGTTTATGTAGACATTAGTCTTCTTGAAAAAATATGCTGCTGCAGTCCACACGTTGTTAAAATCTCCACACAACCTCACTTTCAGCGGAATGGCACTTCACAATGCTAAAGTTGCAGATGTTGTTAACCAGATTAGTCTGCCACAGACCGTAATCGCTTCATATAAATCAGATCACTTCGTATGAAACGGTAGAATATCAAGCCGTGCCCTACTCCAATGTGTCTTCAGAATCCTGCTGAATGAATCACCACCACCATCTGTCCTGAGCTACTGACTGCCCAGAAAACATCTCCTGTCCCACCTGGCCCTCTTTCCTGGGTGTCTTACACCGTTCCCAGGGGGAAATAAGATAACTGAATACAGAAAAGAGCAGAAAAACGTCAATTTATAAAGTAGGAATTCTATGGCTGTGTTTGGAATGGAGTGTTAGCCTACTTCTTATTTACATTTAAATGTATGCAATTAGCAGACGCTTTTATCCAAAGCGACTTACAGTGCATTCAGGCTATACATTTTTTTTCTTTTTTTCTTTTTTATCAGTATGTGATTTCTTTCAGAAATCAGTCTGATGAACTTATTTGTTGCTTGTGAATGTTTTTTTTTGTGAAAACTTTAATATCTTTATTTAATTTATTTGTATTTTTATTTGTATTCAGGATAATTTGATGAACAGAAAGAAACAGGATTTATTTGAAATAGGAACCTTTTTGTAATGCATCCTAGCTATATATAATAATGTGTAGGTACAATAAGCAAGGCATCTGTCATGCAACATTAAATGCTAGTTTCCACCCCAACGAGCCTGACACAGCAACACTGGGACAACCAATGGCATGGTTTTAGTGAACTGCTAATTTTGTGTCCAACCAATGGCATCTAAGGGAAGCGTTTCAAAAACCTATTTTAAAAAAATCATAATTTTTGGTTTGGTGATGCTAGTGGTGCAAAGATTACATTCTTCACCTTTTAAAAACCGTGGCTATTCGGTTGTTAAGTGATGACGTAAGAAGCGCTGTTTCCGGGTCCAAGCGTCAACTCACTTCACTTGAGAATACGACCTCAGCAGCCGTTTATGAGCACTGTTTATTCATATTAATCATTTAAGCTAAACGCTTTCAAACGTACGGTATACACTACAGTCTCCATGCTCACAGCGTCCCAAAAACAAATAATTTTTATATATTTTTTTTATATTTAAAAATTTTCTGGCTAACCATTTTCTGGCTATCTGGGACTTCGGTATGGAGTTAAAGGTTAAGATTATAACTTTTTTGCTAATATTCTATCACATTGTGAGTTTCTATTAGCACCTTTTGTTGTTTTCTCATGGTAACTGATAGAGCGTTTGGACACGGAAGCGCTGCTACGTGACGTCAGACTTAACAAGCGAATAATCAATTCCTGGTCAAACATTGCACTGGAAATGGAAGATCAAATCAAGAGCATTACATTATAAGATAACTGTATGCAATGTGAAAATATAGTAGGCATTGCACAGTATACATATTATATACTACACACAGTATAATACTTCATACATGATAAGAATAGCATGCTATTATTCCACAAATAGCCTGTTTCTTTTTCTATCACCCTGTATCTTTCCCAGTGTCTAATGAAGTTAAAAAATTTCTATCTAGATGTCTTATGTGAATAGCTGTATGCATCTCTCTGGCCTTTGAAGCTTTACACGATGGCACAAGCGCAGAGGGCCTCCCTGTGGGGCTCCAGAATCAACGCCACAGTTAGCTTTAATGATCTGTTTTAAAAGGTTAGCTCACCCAAAAATCTAAATTATGTCATTAACAACTCACCCCGAACACAGTGTAAGATATTTTAGATTTAGTCCGAGAGCTCTCAGTCCCTCCATTGAAGCTGTGTGTACGGTCTACTGTCCATGTCCAGAAAGGTAAGAAAAACATCATCAAAGTAGTCCATGTGACATCGGAGGGTCAGTTAGAATTTTTTGAAGCATCGAAAATACATTTTAGTCCAAAAATAGCAACTTTATTCAGCATTCCCAGACAGCAAATCCATGTGGGCCGGATCTGAGCCGAAACTGCTTGCTGTCTGGGTTGTCTTCTCTTCCCGGTCTGTTGCGAAATTTAAAAACACTGCAGTTTAGTGATATCCGGTTTGCGAACGAATCATTCGATTTAACGGGATCTTCTTGAATCAGTTCACCAAATCGAACTGAAAAGTTTGAAACGGTTTGTGTCTCCAATACGCATTAATCCACAAATGACTTAAACTGTTAACTTTTTTAATGTGGCCGACAATCCCTCTGAGTTAAAACAAACCAATATCCCGGAGTAATTCATTTACTCAAACAGTACACTGACTGAACTGCTGTGAAGAGAGAACTGAAGATGAACACAAAGCCGAACCAGATAACGAACGAAAGATTGACTCGTTCTCGATTAATGCTTATTGGATATGTGAACCTTTTTAAACGATTCAGTTTGGTTTGGTGAACTGGTTCAAGAAGATCCGGTTACATCGAGTGATTCGTTCACGAACCGGATATCACTAAACTGCAGTGTTTTGAAATCTCAAAACAGACCCAGAGGAGAAGACAATGCTGAATAAAGTCATAGTTTTTGCTATTTTTGGACCAAAATGTATTTTCGATGCTTAAAAAAATTCTAACTGACCCTCAAATGTCACATGGACTACTTTTTGGGTGAGCTAACCCTTTAAAGTAGATGCAGTAATCAGGTATGTACATCAAACAGAGCAGAGCATAATTTAGTTTCACCATTTAGAAAACCCAACAGATATTAGAGCAGGAAGCAATAAACTATAAAGTGCAAGTTAGAAAAACAAAGCTTTGTCCGGATGGTGTGTAGTGTGGCCCAGGTGCCTCGTCATGGTTGCAATCTGTGTATGCCGTCCCACCAGAGAGCCACCGTGAACCAGAACTGTCGGAACAGTGCAATTTGTTCCGAGAAGAGAAAGCGTTGCACCACCTGCAGCACGTGTCTGCCCACTGTCCCCAGGTGAAGGACACAGCAACAATTAGACTGTTGCATCTTCTGCTTTCTCTCCACTGCATGAACAGTTCATATTTACTAGACCTGTAGCTTAATTATGGTTATATGCGAATAACAGAGTCATTTCAAACATGTGGAAACTGGGCTGATTCTGCAATTATATTAAATGCCAAGATGCTTATAATGATAATGACAACACTGTGATATACAGGATGTAGATATACAAGATGTTTATTATGCTCACCAAGGCTGCACTTATCTGATCAAAAATGAAGAGAATTAACAGTTTAAAATAACTGTTTTCTATTTGAATATATATTTTAAAATGCACTCAATTCCTGTGATGGCAAAGCTGAATTTTCTGCAGTTTTCAGTGTCTTAGTACAGTATGGAAATCATTGTATTATGCTAAGTTCTAATAATGTTTGTTTTGGAAACATTTATTAATTTTTTTTTATGATGAAAAGAAGAATGTTCAAAAGTACAGCATTTATGCATTTTGTTATACTTGATTACAGTTTGTAACTGTAAATGTCTTGATAAATTTAATGCATCCTTTCTGCTAAAAGTGTGTGTGTGTGTGTGTGTGTGTGTGTGTGTGTGTGTGTGAGGGTGTGTGTGTGTGTGTGTGTGAGGGTGTGTGTGTGTGTGTGTGTGTGTGTGTGTGTGTGTGTGTGTGTGTGTGTGTGACATAAAAGTGATTCTATCAAACCTGTTATACACATATAGTAAGTTTAAAATCAGTATCACTATATAATGTAAATGTTTAAAATTATTTAAAGATAAAGCTTACAACACGAAAGGTTTAACAAATGCAACATTTAATCTCTTGCTTGTTTGTAAATTAATGATAAAAAAATAAAAATGCATTTATTTCTATATTTAAGTGGCACCACTAACAAAGAATAGAAAGCAGTTTAATCCAGCTAAATGATACTGAAATTAAAAGTCAATCAATCCATTATCAATTTTAGCATTCATATCAGTTAGTTGCTGTCGTTAACATCATAATCCAACAATCCGGCACTGCCTACAGAGGAAGGATTCACTTCAGGATTCAGAAGAACTTTTGACAGCTTAAGCTGTCGTGGTCTCATCCTGGCTCTATCTGTTCTGTGGTCTGTGACATTCTGACCCTGTTCTGTGCCTTGCCGTCCCGTACTGAGACACACACTAACACTGATCCCAGGACCTCAGCTGCTGCCCTCACACAGAGAGAGAAACACTCTCCAAAGAGACGTCTCATCGACTCATGCAGAGCACCCATCAAAAGATCAGTTTCTGCAAGGGCACCAGTGACATGGCTCATAAATCTGTTTTAACACCATCCTGTCCCCATCTTCTCCCTTCTGGCTTGTACCAAACTCACACACACAGAGACTGTGGTCTCTCTTACAGCAACGCATTGTCAAACTCTAGCCAAATAAAGGACATACGCATATAAAACCAGAGGGTGACAAAGAAACATGGAGCAGCCTGGAAATACAGAGCAGAATGTGTCCCAGATAAGTCAAGATGAGGAAGAACTTAATAAAGCATGTAACAGGAAGCAGAGTTTAGAGGTTTACGATTGCCAAGCAACATGACTTCCGATCACAAGTATCCATCCATTTTCTGATATTGGTTTTACCGATTTGAGCCTTTTGTTTGTAACTCAAGTGATATAATTTGAAGCAGCTGTTTTTGAGCTGGTGCCAGATTTATCATTCATTATGAATAATCTGATCTTTTGTTCTGCATAACCACATGAAAAATAAAATGAATTAATCACATGAGATGAAGTATCTTTCATCTGTCAAATATTTAATATCAAAACTATTTCCCACTGAGTTTCCAGATTAAACTATATATATATATATATAAATATATATAATTTATGTAATTACTCATACTATGATATAAGATCTTGGTCATACTTCCAGCCTTTACTCAACGGTATTGATAAATAAATTTTATATAGGCCTAAAATGGACACTTCATTGTCTTTTTAGAACAAGAATGAATCATGTAAAAAAGGAGACGTAGGCTATCATGATGGAGGATCAAAGTAGTGACCCTCAACCCCTTCATAGCACGAATGCTCTGATATTCAGCCTTCGGCAGCACATGAGTAATCAGTACAGAGGAAGAACTACAAACCAATAAAAAATGACAAATTTTCATCTATTAGAAAAACATTCTGGGTTTCCTTGCTCAACATGATCTGAGCACTTTTACCAGTGACGTCTAATTAGCATCTGATGCAACAATACACAAGTCATGAACTTGAACTAATATTAATACATTTAGAAAGATGCTTTTTAGTCTGTGTAATTGCACTAATTTTATTTAATCCGACTCAGGGATTCTTGACACTTTAAAAGTATAAAATAATAATAATAAATTACTTTCAAGTGAGCCAATCAAAATATTAAAGTCTTAATAGGAGTAATTCAAACCAGCAGCATTTGGCATCAAACCAACATTTTTTTTAATACTAATAATTTAATAACACTGTTAAATACAATAATTTCTGAATCGCAAGAGTGATGTCTAAATTCACTTGCAGCATTTAAGTAATTTGATTTGAGTTTTTACTGTATTTAGTATGTATACATTTTCAGACAGAACATAAAACTTATTAACAGCTTATTACTATCCAATGTTATTTTAGGTAACTAGGTCCAAACGTTATATTAAGTGGCCTTAACTTCTTTGTACTTACATTTAAATTAATAATTTGTTACAATGCACTTATTGTGTACATACATGTTTTTACATTGTACTTATATTTGAAAAATATCTGCATGTAACTACATCTGTAATTAATTTCTTTAATTGCATTTATAATTACAGTTGACCCATCCCTTACACCTTAACACACCCTTAAACCCACCCATACCACCAAACCTGCCCCTAACCTTAAATGTTTCCCACCTCAATAGCAGCAAAAATGTTTTGCACTACAATATGAACACAACAAGCACATTGTGTTCATAATTTTGATGTAAGTACATAGTAGTTAAGGCCATTTAATTTAAAGTTGGACTGTCGTCCCCATTGCCATGTCAACATGACCTGACCTAGCCCTGAACCTCTGGTTAATTTAGACTGAAGAAAAACAGCTAGTAAGACGTAGATAGTGAAATGGATAAATTTATTTGATGCCTATAGATCAGATCAAAACATCTTGTGATGATGCTGTGGTAGCATGTAAGTCACTAGTATATATATATATATTAGGGGTGTAACGATACGCGTATTCGTATTGAACCGTTCGGTACGACGCTTTCGGTTCGGTACGCGGTACGCATTATGTATACCGAACGGTTCGTTGGAGTAATTAATTATATTTGAAAAAAAAAAAAAGAGAGAGAGAGAGAAATATAATGATATGCGTTCAACAAGGTAGCCCAATAACCCAAACAACGTAACAGGCAACGCCCCTGACATTCCCGAAGAAGAAAAAAACACCATCTTATATGTTTATGTTAGGCTACTCAGCAGGCGCTCGCTCACTCAGTACGCGCTGAAGGCTCGTTGCAAAATAGCCAATGCGTTTAACAGACTAGAAATGAGAAGATCCTCCAATAACCAACAGGTCTGGTGTTTGGGTGCACTTTGGATTCCCTTTAAGCTATAATGGTGATGGCAAGAGAGTGGTGGATAAAAAAACAACGGTATGTCGCATCTGCAACATGACAGGGTACACCAGCGGGAATATCTGGGATATATGCGTCAGTACTATCTGGGAAAAGACGAAAAAAAGGAGAAACATGCACGCAGCAAACTATCCCTGCAGCATTTAGAAACTATAGCTTACAGGGAATCCAACCCAAACACCAGACCTGTTGGTTATTTTAGGATCTTATATTTCTGGTCTGTTAAAGGCATTCGACATTTTGCAACGAGCCTTCAGCGCGTGCTGAGTGAGCGAGCGCCTTAGGGGCCGTTCACATATCGTGCCTAAAAACGCATGGAAAACGCTAAGCGCGTCTTTCTCCTCCTTTCCAAAGCGCTCGGGCAGAAGCGCTCATGAGGCGTCTGTCTTTGCTAAGCAACAATGACGTGCTCTCTCCATGAGACGCGGAAATTTCAGCGAAGGATAAATGGATTTGCAGCTCTAAAAATCGCTTGCAGTAGCTCTGCTACTAAATTTATTTCAAAATTGCAATCCATATACAACTATGATCAGCTGATCCTTCATCTTGGCTGAGCTCTCAACGTTGTTACGGGAAAGGATGAAGCTGATTGGTTAGTTCTTGTCACATGACCCGCGGTGCGCTTGCGGCATTCTGAAAAGTTGAGATGTTTTTACATTTTGCTGTATCTAAAACGTACCGAACCGAACCGAACCGTGACATCAGTGTATCGTATCGAACCGAACCGTGAATTTTGTGAACCGTTACACCCCTAATATATATATATATATATATATATATATATATATATATATATATATATATATATATATATATATATATATAAACTGACAAAAAACAATGACTAAAACTTAAAAAAATGAATAGAAAATTTTAAAACAACAAAAACGCAAAATTATAAAAAAAAAATTCTAAAATTCAAATAAAAACAGAGAATAGAAAACAAAAACTGATTTAAAATATTATTAGAAACTGCAATATAATCTCAGTGATACTAAAATAACACAGCTGGTATTATTCAGAATTTAAATATTGGTTCCTAGTGCTGACCACAAAAAGTGGTTTTGGTCTCGTGATGGCCAGTACATAAATAAACAAATGTGATAAGTTTTATTTTATTGGTTGGAATGCATATTTTCTAGATTAATATATTGAGCTTTACCTTGAAGGAAATACCAACATCTAAAGCATTAACTAGTTTCTGAAAACTGTCATTTAAAAAAAATAATAATAAAAACCTGTAGTCCCTACACCATACTCAAAATATTCATTAGTAACATGTATGATGCTTTCATGGCCATTTTTCATCCTCCTTTGCTGGTCTTATGATGCAGCACTTCCTTTATCCTCTGAATCTTGTAGCCAATCAGATGGCTGAGAGAGAGAAAGAGAGAGAGAGAGAGAGAGAGAGTGCACATGCCCTGATCAAACATATGCTGAGCATATAGTCATGCATCCACGTATGTGCACTTCCCACGCTCGTGCACGTGCAGAAGTAGCAAAACGCTGCACCGCCAGGGAGACCCATCAGGAGGAGCAGCTTTGAAGATTCCACAATCACATAAACCCACAAACACTCACACACTCACTTACACACATAATGGTGACAATGAGAGGATCCTCAAAGAGAGAGAAGAGGACAATGGACAGAAACGATGCCATATGCCAGGGGTCTGTTACTATAGCAACACCGTACTTCCTTTCTCTCCTTCATTCTCTCTTCCATCTTTGACTGGACTGAAGGAATAAAGGAAAACCAATGTATTAAAAAACATCTACATTTTCACCACATAGAATGAAAACTTAAGGTGCACCACGTGTCAATGTCCTATCTGTCATTTGCCAATAACTATAAATATAAAATTTGCAATAGCAAAATATGCAATAGCAACAGTGAAACTGTGATTATTATTTTAGATGATAGTATATATATATATAGTGGTGGGCCGTTATCGGCGTTAACGTGCTGTATTAACGTTAGACTCTGGGTCTATACTAAGCAAGCTATGATGACTTTCACCTTGATATTTTATATAACCGACTGATTGAGGCCAGCCTAAAAAGATGCTCAGGACAGTTGACGGGCCACTGCTGCGCACCGTCATGAAAGTTTCTATTTTTCACGTGTTTTTAAGTCTTACCGTTTGTCGATTTAAACATTAAAGCATCCAAACACAATACGTGGAAAAGCTGAACAGAGTAGCTGGTTACTCGCGCTGTGTTCGGTGCGGAGAGAGAGAGAGCCGCGTACCACGGACAGCGACACTGAACCGAGCTCTCTTCTGTGAAGTTCTCCTCAAAGTCCCTCCTGCACCTGAACGAACAAATACAAATCGCAGTTTGAACAAACAAAAAGATGTGAAAGAGCCCAATTCATTACTCGCGGTGTTCTGGTGTTCAGGGCTCACGCAGAGAAAAGAGTCTCAAAACACTTGAACATCGAATATGCCTCTTTTTGCTCTTGTGCCGACAAATACATGCAAAATGTCAAAATATCCACCTTAGAAATTATGCTCGAAAAAACTGTCAGTTATTTCTTAAGTGAAAGTAAACAGTTGAGGAATAAAATGGGATGTGTATTATATTGGATGCGTTCATCGTCTCTTAAAGTGACCGCGCCTAATTTAGCTACTAGCTGCTTTAATGTTAATCCAAGAAAGTGAGAGAAAATCACTCACTGCTCTTGACTGAATTACTTTGTAGTTTTAACAGTCAAACCAAAAATTATTCAGACACCAGATATATTTTTTGATATATATAGCAAAACTGTAATAATGTGAGAAATGTTGAAGGTGTCTGAATAAATGTAGGTTTGATTGTATATTTAATTTTTACACTGAAGACTATCCAGTGCTATTTTACATTTAATTATTTGGTTTCTGTACCTTGACACCTACAAACTTGAAAAAACTTAAACATTGTGTAAATAGCACAAATAAATAAAAATAAATGAACATACAAATTAAACAATTTCAAACAGGGCCCAGTGGTAACCTTCACAGGGGCCCCGCTGACCCCAGCTAGGGCCCTGCTCACGCCTGTTTCACACATACTCCGTCTGCAGTGCGTCTGCAGTCCGTGTCCGTTATGTATGTGGTGCCGCACGGACTCCATGTGCTTTCACACAGGACGCGTTTGCAGTCCGCTACTCGGTACGTAAACGATCGCTGCACTGCTGCAGACGCAACGCTCCTGGAACACAACTGGAATCCGTTAACATGGGTGCGTAAAAAAATATGCAACGCATACGCACTGTAGATAGAGTATGTGTGAAACAGGCGTAAGTTTGTTTGGACCTTGTGCAATGTGGAATTAGTTTACGGCTTTTTCAAGCACTTTGTGATGCATTTTGGAAACAGGAGCCCCTTTTCTAATGCACCACCTAGCTTGATAAACCCCTTCTCAAAGACTTACTGTTTATTAATTTTATTTGGGTAACACACATATTCTGAATGCCTTTGGCAGAATTCGAATGAGCCATTTTAATCTAGATTAATATCAAGATTACAGTGAGATTAATCTAGATTAAAAAAAAATAATCTATGCCCACCTCTAATATATATATATATATATATATATATATATATATATATATATATATATATATATATATATATATATATATATATTAGGGGTGTAACGATACACGCATTCGTATTGAACCGTTCGGTATGAGGCTTTCGGTTCGGTACGCGGTACGCATTATGTACCGAACGGTTCGTTGGACTAATTATTTATATTTGGAAAATAAATAAAAAATTGTGAAAAATGATGATATGCGTTCAACAAGGTAGCCCAATAACCCAAACGACGTAACAGGCAACGCCCCTGACACCCCCGAAGAAGAAAAAAAACACCAACTTATATGTTTATTTAGGCTACTGAGTCAGGTGCTCGCTCACTCAGTACGCGCTGAAGGCTCGTTGCAAAATGGCCAATGCATTTAACAGACTAGAAATAGAAGATCCTTCAATAACCAACAGGTCTGGTGTTTGGGTGCACTTTACCAATCGATCGGGGCATCCAAACATGCACGGAAATCAAAATGGACTAGAACTGTTCTGTGTCGGAATTTCCTGAGCAGTACGATACAATTAACAGGCCTGCACGTTATTAGATAGAAGAACTGTTATAAATAGACGCAAAATTGCGTTGTATCTGAAGGGCAACACTGAGCCCAGGGTCCAGTGCCGCGCATACCGCGTCATGTGTGAAAGACCCTTTAGTCATTTTGCAACGAGCCTTCAGCGCGTACTGAGTGAGCGAGCACCTATAGTGGAAAACGCAGGTTTTAAGAACATGCTTGATGTAATTGAGCCCCGTTACAATATTCCTTCACGAGAACATTTCAGCCAGAACGTAATTTCTGCTTTGTTCCAAAAAGCATAAGCCCTATAGAGAACCAATTGAGTAAAAACACACTCAATATAAAGAGTTATAGAGTTCCATATAAAAAGTTACATCTTTTTATTTGTTCATAACTACTACAACAATATAACATTTTTTTTTTTTTTTTTTTTTTTATAAGGAGCTTTTTGTTTTATACAGTATGCTAGTAAGAAAACACCATAGAAGATGGATAAAGAATAGCTCCATCATTGTTCAATGTAAAAAAAAAAACATACGTTGATAGTTTTAATAAATAAAACATTTTTTAAAAATCAAGGAAATTTTTCTGCTAATTTTTTCTTTTTGCTGTATCTAAAACATACCGAACCGTACCGAACTGAACCGTGACACCAGTGAATCGTATCGAACCGAACCGTGAATTTTGTCAACCGTTAATATATATATATATATATATATATATATATATATATATATATATATATATATATATATATATATATATATTATACTATACGTCTCATCCAGAAATATGTGCCACAAGAAAAACATTCTGTTTTTAGATATATATATTGAGACAACAACACACACAAATACAGAATTATAACATGAACACGTTTAGCATTTAATATGTCAATGTGTTTTAGTCACAAAATTAATTTCCAACAAATTATTTCACCAGTAAACTACTGTTCAAAGGTTTGGGGTTAGTCATTTTTAAATACTTTAATTCAGCAAGGACACATTAAAGAGCCAGTAAGATGATTCCTATCACTGTTTATAAGTCCTGTACATTAGGTTTAAATCCATCCAAGGTTAAAAAACATTGTCATTTTGTCAAAATATCATTTTAAAATTACCTCAATTCTCAGAGATCCCCAAACGGTTCGCGCGAAGCTGTTCAAAAGATTCAGTTTCCTTAAACCCCACCTTTTGGTAGCATACTGTGTTCTGATTGGTCAACTAACATAAGCAGTTTGGATTGGTTATTCCGCACACACCTCCACGGTAAACTATGCCTTAGCATCTGTTTGGGGTGAATTATGTCTTTTTCCTCTCACCGCGAAGCAAACAGTAAAATAAAAACTTGAACTCGCTGCTTTTTCTTCTGTGTGTGTGTATTCAAGCCTCGCGCCTCAGTTTGAATCTGAATAGCGAGTTCAGCGCGGGGGCGTGGTCACATTAGATATAACGAATGGAGACATGAAAAACAAATCACGTTGTTTTCATATGGATTACTTTATCACAGAATATCTGTTTTCGGCAGCACTTATTTAGTTTTAAAGTAGACATGTCAAGCTTTCTATAGATATCTCTCTCATGTCTCTTCGTTGAGTATCCACCGAGTTACACTTCATTTTAATGACGTGTTTGTACATGACGATCAGCGCAGAGAAAGGCTGCAGACAGCACACATACTGATAAGAAGCTCGGGAGAAAACAAACACATAACTTCATAATCATACTTCGCGTTGTGATTCGGAGATGCTCGTTGTTCCAAATAAAGTTGGTAATGAACCATCTTTTATGGCCAAACGCTTTGAAAATCCTGCCTTGTACTCACCGAGATTAGAAAAGCAGTCATCAGTGAAATGTTGTGAACACAACAAGGGTTTGTTGTACTGCTCTGGTATTGTGGTAAAAATGAATTGTAGCCATTGGTTTTTCTGATTTTCATTCTTTGGCAGTGAAAATAAAACAAACTTGCCTTTACAATTAAAAACACACTGCCTCCTCAACATGATGCTCTCACACCAACCAGAGCGTCTGTGTGGGGGGGTGGGGCAGGTCAGAGTAGTTTTGTTTCTCCCAAGACGGTAGGCGGAGATTATTATGCAAAGTGTTCCTAGTGACGTAGCAAGAATGAGAGTTATAGCAAAGAACGATATTTTCAGTAAATAATTACAGTGAATCTTAAAAATTCACACAAATCTACTGTAGAACTTTAGAAAACTTTTAGAAAGACACAACAGGCCACTGCACTAAATCTTGCATGTTTTTCGCACCACGAATGCTGCATTTTTAGAATGCAGTGTTAAATTCAAGGAAGTGTGCTTAAGCTCTGTTCCATTCCATTATGTTCCATCCAGCTGTTTAAATGCAAGGAGATGTTCTGCCTCAATGTCCTGCTTGTGCGTTTGATGATTATATAACACAACACTCTGTGAATTTTTTACCAATTTCTATCATCGGTTCATAAATATGATAACTTGATTTCATGTTGAAAAATAAGGTGGATAATTCACACACACACACACACAAAAAAAAAAACCTATTACATAAAGATATAATATTAAAGCAATGAAACAACAGTAACAGTGACTTTCGTGTGTTCACACTTGGAAGGTTTGGTTAGATTAAAACAAATTCTGGTGCGATTGCTTTTTAGTGTGGCTCATTTAAATAAATATGAATGCTGCCATCTGAACCTTGGTGCGCATCCAACAAGCAGACCAAGACCCCTCTTTTCAGTGGGTCTTGGTCCGCTTCCAAATAAACTCTGATATGTGAATGCAACACTGATCAAAGACATCTAAACTAACCTAAATCAGGATGTGATGTCACAAGACGAGTATATGTATAATTTCCTTCTTTTTTTCTTTTTTTTTTGTGTCCAGAGCAAAAGAACCAAGAGATCCGACCTACAAGTATAAACACATTTTTTACTCTTTTGCTGATGTAACCGACTTCCAGAATTTAGCATACACCTCCAACATTTTACACATAGTATCATTCCACCACATGCCAAACACACACACTTAGATTAATTGAGAGATCCCCAAAGACACTCCTCATGCAGATGCACGGGGCAGCCCAATAGTGGTTGCTAGGCAGCGGCTAATGGGGTCCTCAATAAACAATAAACCTTACACAATCCACACACACACACACACACACACTCACTTCCCACTCACTCATCGCCCTGGGCAGCGGAGGGTAATGTCTAGGTGAACGGCCTGCCTCTCTTTATTTTCTTTGACTGTCAGTCCTCACCCGAAGACCAGACTGATCCCCTCGGGTAGCCCTGCACTCCTACTCAACCACTGTCAACAGATATACACGCACACACACACCTGTTGGTCAAAGGTTCACATGAATACACACAGGTCAAATGTGCATATTTACAAAGACATACTTACCCATAATGACACAAAACACCACATATTTGAATCCATAAGTGCACAAACACACAAAATTTCTGACATTGGCAGTCCTCTGCTGTTTTAATAACAGGCACCACTGCCTCAGAAGAGACTGATTAATATGTTGATTACTCATACACAATAGAACACACACACACACGTTTATTTAGCATCTAAATGAGCACATAGCACATGCTTACATTTAACATAGGCTAACTCTTTTTGAATTTTTAGGACAACAAGAAAAACACATTGTTCATTCATCTTTTTTGGATGATGTGAGTAGTAAGCTCACTTTTATGGAGAATTTAAGAGAATCTGATTCACCAAAATATAAATGCCAAGGGCACAAAACACAAAAAGACATATAAAAAATAATAGATGGAGATAGATTGTGGTTTTACATTACATCAAAGGACAAGAGGTGCTGAAACAAACCCATTGGGCTTTTTTGAGAACCTGTCTACACTAAAGATATACCATCAAAAAACATCAGAAAGATGTTGGACCACAGTGTTGGAGAGATGTAAAATATTTGTTGCCATAAAAATCAATTGTTGGTTTGATGTCAGCCTCCATCATTTATAAATTAAACCTAAGCTTACACCAACAAAACAACGATGTATAATTTAACTATGACATTTCTTAAATGTTGGGTTTTGGTTACTAGACCTTGTGTTTGACTTCATTATGATGTTGGAATGAGACAAATTGAAATATTTTGGTTACTTACTAATATGACTTAAAACCAACAATTGATTGACTGTCATCAGTATTCTACTTGAGATTGATGGTGTCAATAAACACTGTTCTAAAATTTAATTTTGGTCACCAAACGTCAGAACCAATGTTCAATCAAATAGCTATGTCTTATGGCATTGGTGGACTCCTATGTGATCTGAGATGCTCTGATTTCAGTCCAGCATCTTTGTTGACAGTTTTAACAAACAAACAGTCCTCAGAAGTGAACAGAACACAACATGAAGGGTCATGGAATGAAAACCCCACTGTGTTTTGCTTCAAATCGAAGGCTGTATTGTTACAAATTATATCAGAGCTGGCTGGTTGGGTTCATGGCCTGGTGACAATAAATGGGAAAACCCCAAGACCACATACAGAGTGAATGCTGTGCTCAATGAGAGATAGGCCATGTAATGACTCCAATAACAAAGAATATGCATGTAATCTATACAACACTGGATTAAATATAATCGACTATTATTACCTTCACATATTTTTTTTCTTCCTTTTTTCATTATCTCTGTTCACTATCATGTTTTAATTTAATTTATTTATTTATTTATTATTTATTTAAATATTTGTGATACGCTCAAGGCATTCATTCTTATCCATGAAGGATATGGGGTCCTATCATACAGCCAGCACAATGCGTCGCAAGGCACAACACAAGTGTGTTTGCTAGGTTCAGTCCGGCGCTGTTCGCATTTTCCCGTCCAGTGCCACGTCGTTTAATTAGCAAATGCATTTGCGCCCATTTGTGTGCCCACGGGTGTGCTGGTCTAAAAAAGAGGTGTGTTCAGGCGCATTGCCGGCACTTTGCTATTTTAAGGAGCTGAACATAGTCTGTGTCATAGACCAACTCAAACCTGGTCTTAAGTCTAAAGTCAATAGCGCAATATCTCTTTTTTGTTATTTTAAGAGCGCGTTGGTAGAAAATGTGCCCCTTGGTAGGTCCACAGTGCACGTTGACTTTGCTTATTACTCACAGGGATGCGCATCACACAAACATGCCAAATATAAAATATGTGTAGGCTACATAAATATAAAAATTTAATGATGGATAGTCATTGCGTGTATTAGAATTAGACTGCCTATTTGCACTTCAGCCTATTACTACTTATAATGATGAATGATATTCTACTTCATCCCACGCCTTCTTCACCTCGGGAAGCTTTGGTGGATTCTTGCTTGTCCCGTAGATGATTCTAAGAAAAGTTCAGCTTTTCAACCAACAATTTCCGCCAAGTAAATAGCGATCCGCCATGGCACGAGCGCATCTCACTCTTAAAGGGAATGGGAGATGACACTCTGATTGGTGTATTGAACGTTGCGCCCAATATTTATTAAGAGAATTGGGACAGCCCATTCGAAATATGCGCGGACCATTTTTCCGTCATTAAATTAGTAAAAGTGGATTTGGACACTCCCTGAGTGTACCTGCGACGTCCGATTTACACTTTGCGTTTAGATTATTTTACCATTATTTGTGAGAGAGAGAGAGAGAGAAAGAGAGAGAGAGAGAGAGAGAGAGAGAGAGAGAGAGAGAGAGAGAAAGCAGGTGAAAATCTGCTGATGAATCTGTTGGACCTGATGTCCTCTGTATAGAAGGTGACCCTGACACCCCCTCCATCTTCCTCTCACTCAAACACTTCTGTATTAACCACCTTCTACTACTTCTCTGTAAAAAAACTGAGCTATTCTGTTCTTATAATTTAGCTATATACATAACTTGTGTTTACCTTATCCATTTTGGTATATACTTAATGTCACAGTGTATAATGAATGCAAACACAGACCAAATGAAGACGACATCCACAGATCTCAAATCTTACTGTCTACACAGGCTGCAGCCTTCTAGTGCAGCACCCTAATGGAAATGAAACCTCATAAGCGAACAATTAACTGCACAAATACATCAACTCCAAGTGTCATAAGAATAGCATTTTTCTTGTGATGTGTGTGGGAGATGCGAATCAAACCTGATTTCATTAGAGTACAAGCATTAGCATGTTGCTAAGCTAATTAGGTAAAGATGCGCTCACGCCATGTCAGAATGATCAATTGTGACTTGTAAAAAGCAATTTACATCCTTGTAGAATCTGTAATGTATACTTGTAAAACTCAAACTGGCAACAGCTTCAGCATTAAAATGTAGTTAAAGCTGCACTATGTAACTTTTGACCCACTAGCAGTTAAAAAAAAAATAACTTTAACACATCTTTTTAATGCAAAAAATTGTTTTGGTTGTGCTTTGGCTCTGCTCCTGTGCACTGATAAATATGGTTCAAAGCAACTGGTGTACACATACATGTCATCGTATCTGAGCAAATGGACACACAAATAATAGCTTCTTTGATTTTTACAAACACTGCAATTTCCAGTTCAATCTGTTCCAACAGCTCTAAAATATAAATCATTATAACAAGTTGATAAAACACTACTTGGGTAAAGATATGGTTTTGAATTTTGAAGTTCAGGCTTTTATTAACATCTAATCAAAACAATACATGGAGCCAATAAAGATTTGCTCTAGCGTGTGACGCACAAGCTTTTGTGATTACCATACGTGATGTGCTCTTTGTATGTGTTTATCAAATGTGAGTAAAAGCATAAATTAAATCTGTTCTTCACATAAAACAATCATGTTTTTTTCACAAGACGTTGATTACACTGGACAGTTCACATGGATTCATTTTAATATGCTTTATAAACTTTTTGGATCTTTTAATTTTGGTTACCTGATCTTGCAATGGAGGGACAAAGACCTCAAAGGTTTCATTAAAATATATATTTTAAGATTAACCAAAATCTTACAGATTTGGAATAAAATAAGGGTAAAATGATGACAGAATTATTTATTTATTATTGTGATAGACTATCATTTCAAACCATTTGCATAACGACTGTTACGTGGGCAGTCTATTGATTACGGAATGGATTCACTGTGGCGTTAATAATGTTGCTATAGAAATGCATAAGTCAGAGTCCAAGGATGTGAACAGCTCTTAAAATGTTCAGGTTGTAATGTAGTAATAACGGTAATTATGACATGGCATTAATGCACCATACCACTCAAACAAGCTTAAAAATGCAAGTTATAACTTTTTTTATAAGTTATATATATATTAAATGTATTTCGAAAAACAAAACAAAACATTTAGTTGTTTTATTGATACTATTTGATATTATATGAAAGAATCTCTAGCTTGGTTTTTTCACTGAGCTCAGTGCAATGGATTTTCGGATTGCCTTCTCTGTGAAGGAGACAGTATGTGGAATGCTGTCTCATAATATGGGGCAAAGGCATCTTAAAATGATGCTTCCTACCATGTGTAACTGCCTTCATCTATGTCTATGTAGACAGCTCACTAGGTTTTGGAACAGAGCTGAAGCATTACTGAAGATCTTTGGTCTTAAATATCTTTTCACTGACACTCTTAGTTATTCAAACGCTGCCCTGTTCCGGCCTCTTTATTAAAATCTGGCCCATTCTTCTTCCACAGCCCAATTCTGCCAGACCTGGGCATTTCCCCTGAGCATAGTGCAGGATGAGGCAGCTTAAAATTACCTCTCTAAATTCTCATTCTGCCTTCGTCATTTCTCTCCTCCATTCCTCTGCCATTGTCCTCTCTTGAACTCATCTCTCTGCTCTGGTATTATGAATGACGGATCTGTTATGAATGGCTGATTGCATGTAAGATGAAAAATAACACTGGTCAGGTGTCTCCTGACCAGTGTTGGGCAGTAATGCATTACTAAGAAATGCGTCACTGCAATTTGATTTCATTTTTTAGTAACAGGGTTATCTAAAGCGTTATAATTTTGAAAATAGTAATTTGAGTACAGTTACAAGCCAAGGTCTTTTACATTACTGCCGCGTTACATTGCTGACAGAATGCAGTGTTTTATAATCTAGAGATTGTAAAAAGGATGTAGCACATGCACTGTCAATCCAAGTGCCAATGGATTAGAGACCTTCTTCCGCGAGACCGGACGCAACAGAATTTGGGAGATTAACATGATTCACGGGACTCCAGTAAAATAGAAATATCTAAACATAAAAATATCTAAAAAAAAATATATATTGTTATTCATCTATTGCACAAAAGCAACATGAACTAATAGGCAGAGTTTGTATTTGGGCTATAACACGTGTTTGCAGCGTTGAGCAATGCAGTGCTGAAATTTGCATGCTCACGTTTCCTCTCATTATAACAGACGAATTGTAGACATTATGAAATATTAATTATGCATACATTTATTGTGTTATAACAGATTTGTGAGGTTGCGATGAACTGAGATGTCTTTTAGAGATTATAAATGCAGTGCTCTTTTGCTTGCATTCTGCCAAATCATGCACACAGCAGCCGTTTGCTTTTGTTAAAAATAACAGTGCTCTTTGAATGTTGATGCTTTAATAACAAATATTTATCGGGAGCATGTATGCTGGGATTTAATACATTTCACAGAGAAAAAAAAAGTAATGTAACTAGTAATGTAACTAATTACTGATTACTTTTGAAATAAAGTAATCAGAACAGTAACGTGATTACTTTTAAAAGGAGTAATGAGTAATCAGTAATTTGATAGAACAAGAGTGATAAAGTTAAAGTCTGATAGACTCTATAGAATAGAATATAAATAGTTTGGAGGGCAGAATTCACTTTAATCTGAACTGGAAATAGACACCAACATACAAAACCACTGCTATAGCAAACATTAATTTGTGATTACAAACCATATAGTAATTAAGATACAGTCCATGTGACAACTATTCCCCTGGCACCTCTATAGTGAAAACGGCAAGTTTGCACTCATCAAAATTCAATTGCGGGTCAATGATGCATGAGCCAGCATCATACAGTACAGACGACAAGAAGACAAACGGGTTTTACAAGAGCAACACATATATTTGCACAACACAAGCTTTGATTTCATGCCCAAGGGACAAGCATTGTTTACTTATTTCAAAACGCATGGCTATCAATGCCAATTTCAGCGTTTTTTTAAAAAGCTTTCTATTTAAATTGGGTCGAATTGAATTGAGGTGGGCCGTAATGACATTACAGCAGAGCAAATGAAACCGTGGAAGGGAAGAGTCTCTGATAGGATGGAGGGTGCAGATTTGTGGCTAAGAGAGATGAGAAGATAAAGGATGGAGAGATATATGGGATGGAGGGCCACTTGTGGCCTGAGGTGATTAATGGAGGGAGCGTCATGGGGCAGGTGGAGAGGGTTTGCCCTCTAATGATTTTTCTCTCCATTCCACAGTGAAACACCTCCCTGTCTGCAGAGCACTGGCGGTATATTCCCTTTCTTCTCCCTCTCTCGGCTCTCCGACTCACTTTTTCTTACATGATGCTCTCTGTGTGTTTTTGACACACAAACACACACATATGCAGTCTCAGGCAGAGTGGAGAGGTCATGTGCTTGGCAGGACTTGTTCTGTGAGAATGTGGCGCATGCAGAGAAAGCCTCCGGCAGAAGCAGCAGCAGCTCTCTCTCTCTCTCTTTCTCTTTCTCTCTCTCCCCTCCGTCAGGGATGTAGGCGTCTGCTTGCATTACTACCTGCTCTGAGCCCGACCACCTCTCTCTATTGACACAAGCTGCATGCCAGAACCATCCAAAGCTCTGTTTCTAACGCAGACTGCAGCGTTTCAAGTGCCTCATTGGCTGTTTAGTCTGTTTTATAGGATTCATCTGGGACTGCGGTACATGGGCAAAACGGGGCTTTCTAAAATGCATTGAAAAGATGATTATTTTGCACATTTGTGCCTGCAGTGATGTGTGTTTCGGACTAGGTTACATTTGGATTACTTTCTGGTTCTGGCAGCTAAACACCTTAAAATCCTCTGTAGGTGGTCAGGTAGAACTGGTAGGGACACCTCATGCAATAAACACATTATTAAACGTATATTTTGTGTTTGACATAGTTGAAACCAGCAATGTGGCTCCTATAAAGATGAATAAATTGTGAACATTGTCACAACTAGGTGCATTAATATAAAATTCAAATAAAATTTGGACACAAGTGTGCACATACCGACCATTGTGCATTAGCTTTAAATCTGACTCATCCAAGCAGAATTGACATTTATATAATATTATACCTCAAATGTGATGTAATATTTGGGCATACTGCCCACCACTACATACTGTACTATTTGTCCAAAAATACAGTAGCACGCACCATGGTATTTTTGGTGAATTTTGGCACATTTTACACGCCAACTTACCATATAAGTGTAAGATAACACAGCTAGTGCAGTCGTGTAATATTTGATATGCATTCATACTCTACCAGGGACCCATTTTTTCTGGACTCCACAAAGAAACAAGCTGTCCCCCAATGAACAAGCAGAGATAGGTTTCCACAAGAGCCATGTGCATCCCATTACTGACCTGGACTGAAAGAACAAACAGGAAGCTTTTCATAAAATCACACACAGAGAAATGGGCAGGATTACAGAGACGCTGAATGCAAACAGGTCGTGCATTGAAATGGCGCTACGCAAAAAAGCTGAAATATGTTAGCAGAGCTCTCGCAGTGTTTCGCCCTAGTTTGAGCAGACACAGTCCTCATACAACAGATGGATCCAGTCTGAAAGGTGCTGCTCTCTCTCTCAGGGAGGATTAACTAAGAATGATTTGTAGTGTCATTTATTTTTATGTGCTGTCTGTGTTACTTTAGAGACTGATTTACTATGGGAATTATGCGTATTAGGTAACTGTGAATGCTGTCAAGAAACATGCAATGGATGCGATTTGTACACCACAGTTCTCTATCTTGCTGGCTGGTTGTAGAAGACACAGCGGCTTACCACAATCTTGCAAACTTTAATGGCACTCTACAGGTCAACTATACATACAATACATAAAGATACAACTCGATGACTAAATTATAACACTCAGTCCATTTACACATGCACTCCTTTTAACTGAATTAACTATAAAACTGTGACACACCAAGTCAATGGTCGGCTGTAGACCAATAGTGGGCTTTCATTCAACGCGTATTGGCCTAGTGTATGTATTGGTAGAGAGAGATCACTGATCCGCATCAGCTTTGTAAATATCTGCATGGGTCGAAAAAAAAAAAGCAGTGAAGAAAACGAGCAAAATGGTTTTTATTACTTGCAGTTTGTATATCTGTAGTCCTAGGTTTGTTTTTTGTTTTGTTTTGTTTCTTTTTTGTGAAAAATACAAATTACTACAGTAGGGGAATTAATTCCTCTCATACAGGTGCAGGATGTTTATGTTGTAACTGGCCAATGGCTGTTGTCTTTGTGGTGTGTTTAAGTGTAACTTTTTGACCCACACACATGTGACATGAGGCAACAACAATGTGGCTACTAGTTCTTCGATGTTGGTTTGGGGCATCTGGGTGTTCAATCAGAAGAACCATATTGAAGATCTAAATGTTAAATTTTTCTCATTCAATATATGTACGCCTACCGTCTCTGATTACAGGCGGCAGGGCTAAAAAAAAGGGGTTCAAAATACAAAGACTTGTCAAACCCAACTGACTTTCTTTCTTTTTTTTTTTACTGACACCTGGTTGATGTGGGCTAATTACAATCAGCCACATGTGTATGTGTGTGACAGCACTCCAGTAATCACTGATTTAAACCTGTTTCATTAGCCTGCTCTTATTCACCCTGATGATACTTCATAAAAAAAGAAAGAAAAAAATTGCTTCTCTGCTCATAAATCCTCTCGTCTAAACAAGTCTACATGAGCCTGCTATTCATATTTAATGCCACTAAAACCAGTTGGGAATCTGAGCCAATTATCATCACTGAAATCTTCACACTCTCTTATACCCTACTTTAAAAAGAGAGGGAAGGAAATGGCTAACACAAGGCTAGAAGGCTTGTTGAGACAGCTCTCTTCCATTAGCACAGTGTTGTGTTCCTTCTGGGATGTGAGGGTGAGAGAGACCAACACTCTCACTCACTGTTGACCACTTTACAGCATGTTTATGCTGGGACACACAGCCCTTCTGCATGCTCTTCATAGGCAGCTGGGCAAGAGTGGGAGGACTTGCAACGATGGATGGATGGTAATGACCACATTTTTGCTAGAAAGGATACACTAACAAGAAATACAGTATGTACAAAAGGTGCTATGGTGTTACCATGTTTTTGGACATGGAACGCTTATACCTAGTGTTTTGAAGTAGGACTGGGCCTTTTTTATGTGCAATTTCATTGCTCCAGTCTTCAGTGTCACATGATCGTTCAGAAATCATTCTAATATGCAGATTTGCTGCTCAAGAAACATTTCTTATGATTATCAATGTAAAAACAGTTGTGTTGCTTAATATTTTTTTTGTTGAAACATAATGATTTTTTTTTCAATAGAAAGTTAAAAATGCCAGTTTACAATAAAGAAAGTAAATAAATAAATAAAAAAGGTAAAAATGCAAAACATTTCATAATTAAACAATCATTGAATCATCATTGAATCATTCATTGAATATTGCTGACTGATGATGGAAATTAATTGTTAAATCAGTTTTGAAATATTTTATTTACCTACACCTACTGCAAATAAAATAAAATGGTGCATGCCTATAGTAATCATTCCATCCACTGTATATAAAGTAACACTGTGCTATGGTATTCCAACAGCACATGTACTCTTATGTACTGCATGTTGCCATCTTTGCTCATGGGCACTTCACTAGCAACTTCAGAAATGTGACGTGAAAGACAGCAGACAGGGAAATATCTCTCCATTTCACACTTTAAAAGCCCTCAAACATTTGTCACTCACAAAACATCATGAACATAACATTTAGGCTGTGAAGATTGCTAGAGCTGTTAGAGTTGCTTAAAGCACAATCAGTATGCATGAATTGGGCATTGTGGCTAACGTTATATCAGTATTATGACATATTTCTGAGTGATACAGAATACTGAAAGAAAGAGGGGGAAAAAATGTGGGGTTTGATTATTTTTCTCTCTCAACATTTTAAGGACGCGTATCAAATATTGATGAAGTTTTAAGACTTTCCATACATATTACATTAGGTATGTTTTGTCCAAACATTTATATAACTTTTAACAATGTTCGTGAAAGTTGTGAGAATGTTCCCTGTTAGCTGGGTACCTGCCCTCAATCAGCTTTTCCAGTCTTCTTGTGGCTGACTCTATTTTCTCTGACAGTGATAGTGATCTGTGGGTGTCAGTGGGATAATAAAGGCTGTTTTAACATTAGGAACAGTATTCCAAAAACATCTCCTGATTCCCGTCTTCACCTCGTGGCTGATAGTGTCTTTAATGACAGCACAACAGCGACTATCTGCAGCAGTCTGTACATGCTGCAGATCCACTGAGATCCTGCTCCCACATAGGTATTGAGATGATAGATTTGTATCGCAAGAGCACACACACACACACACACACACCAAAAACAGCTAAACAATATATATATATTGAAGATAAGCTGACGCTCAGGCACCCGTGCAAACAAACTGCAGGTTACGTCAGGTGAAGGAGGAGAAAGCGATTGAATGAAATGCATTTTTTGCAGTGTTGACATTTTTGCACGTTACACATCATCAGTGTAGACATCAATACAAGCAGGAACTGTGCTCTCCGACTCACTGTACTGGCTTCGGAGAAGGAGGCATTTAGCATTGAAACAGTCATAATGGCTGGTCACACTCTCACGCTGTTTTCTTAATCTCATTCTGCTCCGTAATCCATATGACATGCCGGCCCAGCGGCAGAATTCAACCGCAAATGAGCAGAGTATGGTGGGAAGATAAGCACCATCTCCAGCCTCAGACTGGAGAGGAGAGCTCCAGAGAAAAGACTGGCACCCATTGACATGTGCAAGGAGGAGTCAACAGGAAATGACATAATTACTGGTATTGTCAACAGGAGGCAACAGCAGAACAGAGCCGACACCGTGCAAGCACTGAAGACAGACAGGAATGAGGCCATTTTATGCAAGCAGAAAGACAAATGTATGTTAATGCTGTGTGCGAACACAACGGTATAGGAAACAGCTTTGGGCTTATGATCCAGTCATTCTTGCAAAAACAGCAGCAGTATAGCAACACTAGCCAAAAAGTTACACTAACCAAAAAATACAGTTTAGAATGGTGTAGTGTATATTTAGTCATTTAACATTGCAATTTAAAATATTTCTGACAGTTTTGTCAGTATAAATGTCACAATATTTTCACCCTCTGTAGTTCCATTCCAAAAATTGTATCATTTGACAAAATATTCAGTGGTTCAAATTCATTTGGAAATTCAAAATTCCACATCCTTGAACTGCAAGAATTGCACCTGGTGCAACATAAATATACGTCTGGCATCTGTCTCTTGTCAAGAAGTTCTAAAACAAGCTGTTTTTACAATATTTTTCCCCCCAATGAAAAGGAAGTCTTTATTAGTATGAATATTTTGTATCTATCAATTTTGATCACAATTATTTTATCAAGGGATAAAAAGATCAAAGGACATCTGATTGCTTGTTAGTTAAAATGTCAACTCATGAAGCATAACACAAACGTTGTTTGGGTTGAAAGACATTGCTGTGCACATCAAACGGACGAGAAGCAAAGCTCAGCAATCATAAGAAGCCACATCACATAGAAGGGAAGAAATGAGAGACTTTATCATATAATCTTTTCATGAAATCAGCACAGCTCTTCCTGGAAGCCGTTATCCCCCACACGCTGAGGGAAAACACCAGAGACGTCGTAACTTCTCATGTGATTTCTCGAGTGGGACAAACACTGCCATTTCATATGACATCGAGTTTCCCTTCCGTTCTGCTGTTTGCACCATGAAAAACCAACAACGCTCTTAATTCAATTAGACATCAGCTTCAGAGATGCAACAGGAAACGATGAAAATGGAGAGAAAGCGCCCTGACCTCATCAGTGGCTCTGACCTCAAGTGTGTTTGAGGTCTCTGGTCCACTCTCAGGTCAATACACGAGTGCGGTGACATGCAGTGCATGTCTCCCTCTCAGGGTCATATAAATAAATACTGTTCCTTTGCTCGTAGTTCTCCCACGAGTGAGCCTTAATGAGTTCCTCTGTTTTATTCTAATTCATAACAACTAGCACATACTGCTCTTAATTACCTACAGCACAGCACCTCCAGCTAAACAGCCACCTCAGTCCCTTTGGACCATCCTGCAGTCTTGTGCTTGCGATTACAGATTCATCAGAGACAATTAGAAGACTCCCCAAATGCTAGAAAGACACGTTAGCCACTAAAGTTGGCTTCTCTGTCACATCTTTTAATGCTGGATCAAAATGATTGGCTTCTTGTGATGCATGCTTTTAAAAGCATTCTCATTGGGTACTGGGGTAAAACACCTACTATAAACTGAAAAATCTATGATGAAATATTTTTAGAGTACTTGGGTTAACTTGGGTTAGTCAGTGGGCTAACAGGACCATGCTAACTAGCCAAACCTTGACACCTTGGTTTCTGCTGCGCAATTGGACTGGGCTGATAACAAAATGGATATAGGTTTATTTCTAGTAACTGCCAGCAATGAACAGGGGAGTCACCGAGCAAAGCATTCGACTTAAGATTACTTCAGGGTATTGTCTCATAGGATGAAACTGCTAATTCTGACAAGCATTTTATTATTATTATTATTTATTTATTTATTTATTTTAATGTGCAGCTCTGGTTCAAGATGTTAGATGCAAAGCAAATCAAATAAATTCAGTGTTGTATAATTAGCATCATTACAAATCAAACAAACAAAAAAAATATATTAAAATTGTCACTTTTAAAGTGTTAACAGAATCAAATAAAAACAAATTTATTTGCAATAAATAAAAATGATGATTATTCAGGAACCATTTAACATTTTTTTGCATTAGGATTTTATGATTTTAAGCTCTTTGATTTTTAATTTGATTTTAAGCATTAAAAAATATTTTTTTTGTGCATCATTTCATGACAATTAAAGGAACAATAGGAGATCTTGGAAAATGCTAACATTAGCCTGATAGCAATGAAAGTGAACGTCCCACCCTCCCTGCAAAAGCCACACCCCCTGAACACATTTGTGCTCACAGACCAGAATACCAGAGACAACATTACTACAATAGGCTAAAAGTTACATCAGCGGTTCCCAATTCCAGTCCATGTTACGAAGTGAAGGAAACCCCTGCTCAGGGAGTAGAGAGCAATGAACACGGTGTAGGGATCATATCGATCGGAACACAGTTCATTCACAACATGCAAAATATGTGCACGAGGACTGGAACTAGGAACCACCAAATTAGTATTTTTATTCATCAAGGGTGCATTAATCAAACACACTGAAAAGTGACAGTAAAGACATTTATAATGTTACAAAATTTTATTACAAATAATTTTTGTTCTTTTGAATTTTCCATTAATCAAAGAATTCTGAAAAAAAAAAGACAACAACGAAAAAAAAAAAAAAAAAAACAACAACTTGAAACTAAGAAATGTTTCTTGAGCAGCAAATGATTCTGAAGGAGTAATGATGCTGAAAAATCAGCTTTGGGATCACAGGAATTAATTATATTTTAAAATATAAAAATATTAAATCATACAGTTATTCTACATCGTAATACTCTTTCACAATATTATTTTTTTTCTGTATTTTGACCAAATTAATGCTGCCTTTGTGAACATCCAAAATATCTTACCAACCTCAAAGTTGTAATCAGTGGTGTAGTTCATGTTTCTTTCTAACTACTTTCTTTTGATTCTGTGGTGAAATATGACTGATTCTTGACAGGTGTCTCCCTCAAATATATCTGCTTCCATGTTCTGTCATTCAAACAAGTGATAATATCTACAATGACATTTCCCTTCGGAGAATGCCCTGCTTATGAATAATGTTAACGTAGTAATTCACAACCTGAACTAATTGAGTGGTATTTAATAGTGCAGATTTCTAGATTTCAGAAGTTTTGTACTGATGCCCTCTGAAAGAATGTAGCCTGCAGGAAGGATTAGTTTGGTAAAAGAGATCTCTGGCAGAGCATGTGGCCATCTTCCACTCGGAGAAGAAGAGAGACTCGGGAAGACAGAAGGAAGAAAGGCTTGTCTTAACTGCCATGTTCTAGAGGAAGTCCTGAGGGACCTCAGGGAGTCTGTCTGGGCCTGTGTGGACACAGCTTGTAATAAAAATACAGAGCGAATCCAACATACAAATCTGTGACAGAGGGACTGAGAGGGACAGTAAAGGATTGATGGGGAAAGAAAGATTATTTTGGTACGTGTGTATTAGAGAGTGGATCTCTGAGACTAAATCACCTCTCTTAGTGTAAGTTTAAAGTGGGGGTGAAATGCTATTTCATGCATACTGAGTTGTTTACACTGTTAAAGAGTTGGATTCCCATGCTAAACATGGACAAAGTTTCAAAAATTAAGTTGTACGTTTGAAGGAGTATTTTTTGTTCCTCTGTGTGATGTTAGATGAAGCGGAATTTCCTTATATGGGTCACGATAGGAGTGTGTTTTTGGTTGCCAGGGCAAGACAACCCTGCACAGATTACCGAAAGAGAAACAGCATTAAGGGACCAGTGGATGGAGTTTATTTTTACAGAGCATCAACGGAGTTGTGCAAGTGTTTGTGTTTGTTCCCTGCATTTCTAAAATGCTTGTTTTACAAACAAGGCCCAGTTTGACGTCGGATTTGTGTATCGTTTATTTCTTAAGGATGATGCAATCCCAACGAAAAAGGGTCACGATGCCGGAGACCCGGGTTCGAGCCCCGCTCGAAGCGAGTCGTTGCTGCTGCTGCTCTCATTCAGTTTCAGCCTCTGGATCTGATTCTGGATCATAAATAAACGGCTGAATCTGACTGTAAGCCATGGTTTGTTTTTCCTCACGGTAATGTCACAGTTTCCACATGCTCTCAACGCAAAAGCCTACTGGCGCTCGTGATTTTTTAGCTCCGCCCACACGTCACGCCTCCAGCCGCTCGGGTTTTTCCGGAAAAAATCGGTACAGACTATCTTTCTCTTATGAATATAATAGAACTAAAGACTTTTTGGAGTTATGAAGGATGCAGTACTACTCTATAGGTACTCAAGATTAACAGGATATTGAGTGAAAACGAGCATTTCACCCCCCCTTTAAGAGAAGACTTCAGCTCCAGCAGTGGATGCGGCTGGTAAGCGCACAGAGAGAGAGACGCTCTCCTCCTTTAGCGCTAAGAGAATCAGGAGGTCACAAATTGAATTAGACCGGAAGAAAGGGCCAGGCCTGGAACTGCAGGAAACAGCACTCCAGAGATACACAATTACTGCTTGTTTGCTTTAATGTGTGTGGGGCAAGAAGTGTGTGCCTCTGTGTGTAGTATGTATGTGATCTGTCGTGGTCTTACATCATATCCAGCCAATCACAATTTTGTACATCTGACTTACTTTAATATATATTTTTAAAAAAATGTTTCGAAAACAACTAAAAGACGTGTTGCTGAAATATAAAATAACTATCCCACAATCGGACAAGTAGTTAAAATTCATCAAATTGTCACAACAGTGAGGATTTTTATTCTTTGCCTGCAGTTCAGATTTCTTCAGATGCCCTGTCAACATTTTTACTGCCGCAAAGATAACTTTGTTATATATATATATATATATATATATATATATATATATATATATATATATATATATATATATATATACATATCATATGTGATATTTATTTTTAAATAATAAAATAATATATTATATTATTACAGTTTTTAAATCAAATGTGATGCTTTCTTGAAAAATAATATCGGTAGCTAAAAATTATAGAGCAATAAATTCATAAACACCTGTCCTGAAAAATAATGTTTGACTGTCACAAGTCTATTTTGACAACGTTCCAAATGTCACAGGAAACTATATGCTCCGAGTAACAGTGGATATATTGAAAAACAAAATCTGCCTTCATTTTCAATAAACCCAAATGTAAGGTAAGAGTATGTTTCATGCAGTGGTTCTGAAGCACACTTTAGATTAAATAAGACAAAAAACAGTTTTAAAATTAGCTAATACAGCTAAAATTCTAGACACAAGCAGACTTATTTTTTATCTTGTTATATTTATTTCTTTATTTTATTTGTTCTCTCAGAACTATCATTTAAGAACCAGACCTGGATATGGAATTTTAAAATTGTGATTTCTAGACATGGAAAATTAATGGAAATAAGTACAAATTTATGAAGTCTACAGTGGAAATACAGTAAATTGGTATTTGTGAATAAACATTATTTAAAAGAAAAACTTTAAATCAGATATGATGGGAAAACATATTATGGGAAAAATATGGAATTTATTTAATTATTTTAAATTATTTTATTTCATTATTGGAAAAGTTCCACTATATAATATTATTTATTATATGCATGTAAATAAAGTGAACAAAAAGCAGGTTTCTCATTACATCAGAAGTGCTAATATCATAGTCTCGATTAAGGCCTTGGATTATCTGGTACAATATGGGACCTTTGGAGTTAAAAAGGTTGAGAACCATGGTTTAATATCTTTTCTTTACAATAACACACAGTTCATAGGGTACTATGAAATCCTTTTTACTTTTTCTCAAATTCCATTTTATTTATATATTTTTTTAATTTATGTTTCCATATTCCATTTTTTTTCCAATAAAACTTTTTCTGGATTAATTTCTAAGGTTTAAATTATTATTATTTTTTTTTATCAAAATGCATTTTGAATTACATGTTTAGGACCCTATGAAATGTTTGTTATGTTTTATTGCTATTGTTGTAAATTTCTGTGCGTATATGATATGACACTAGTTTTATTCAAATGAAACAGTAAATGCTTATGAAGTACTCTCAGAGCAGTTCTAGACATGTTGTTCATGTATTTATGTCCTCATTTAGTAAGACTGCAGAGGCGTCACATGCGCTTCGGTATGTGTAGTAAATGAAACCTCGTGTCTGTGCAATTCATTCACACAGAGAGAACATGCAGGATTTATTTTTTTGCAGCTTTATATTTACAGATACTAGTCCATATGATAATTTGATTTAAGTGTAATGACCTTCTTTTAATTAATTCACCCAAACTTTGACATACTCTGTGACATTCCACATTATCGAGTAAATTCTGTTATTTATTTTTTTTATGACCAGATTTTTCAATTCTGTCTGTGTTTTCCACATCGCTGAAATCATAGGACCATAAGTTCACACATTACTACCTGTTTTAACTTGTTTTCTCATGGAGCTCCTCATTATGAAACAACAGTGAATGTCTTCACTTTATGACCAACTTCATTTATCTTCCATTTCATATCTGTCTTGTTTCTAAATGGGAATTCACAACACATCTGTAAATATGCCCATGTGTGCACAGAGATGACAGTAATTGCTTGTGATTTTACAAGTCTTCCAGACAGGGGCACACAAGTGCCCTACAGGCCACGAGCACATCTCTGGCCTGTGTAGCAACAGTAGAGTACGATTGTGATCCTTGGCTTTGTCCTCTGGCTTTCTGCTGAGCCTCTGTGCCGTGTCAAAAAGGCCCCAGGGCTGAGGACGATAAGCCAACTCCAGGGACATGGAGAGGCATATGAGCCTCTGATTTAAAGAAGCCTTGTCCGCCAGCCCTCCTTTTGCCATCTGCCCTTCCGGGAAAGGTTAAAGAGGACTCGAGCAGGAAGCATTGATTTCAACGATTTGGAGACCGGTCTAGTTGGAAAGGATTATGGAGGTACCTACTGCTCTGGCAGTGGCAGGGCTAAATGAAAGGTCTGGTTACTGTGTGTTTCTAACCATGGGCTTGGTTTACGTGCCTAGATGCAGGTGGATGAACCCCGTGGCTAGATTATTCTCTACCTGAGGAGAGTAAACACTCACACTTACATGTTTCTGTCTCTACTTCGGGTTCAGTGTGTGTGGGTGGGTGAGTTGGTGTAGGTGAGGTTAAGAAAGATTTCCATAACAGTAATGATACTTGGATGTGGCTGTACAGTGGAGCGGATATTTCTCATGTGGTTTGTGGATGAGTTGCTCATATGTTTAAACAAATAGTTTATCCAAAAGAGAAAATTCATCTTCTCGTCCTCATCTCATTCCAGCGCTTTTGTTATATTGTGGAACTTAAAAAGAGACATTTTGAAGACGCATTTCCATGCAATTAAAATAAACAAGGACTCAAATCTACCTTTTGACCTAGAATTTATCCTTTTGCAACAAATTATATCTAAATCTTATAGATAAAAATGGTTTAACCACACATACATAGATTCAAATACTCTGGGTGATCTTATAAATGGAAAAAGATTATTATATCTTTATATATATATATATATATATATATATATATATATATATATATATATATATATATATATATATATATATATATATATAGCTAAATGGTATGTGTTTTATACTAATCAATGTCTAGTTAACAAAGTTCCCTGTTTGAGACTTCACTGTTGTTGTTTTTTTTTATTGTATTTAATTTTTTATATAGTCACTTCTTCTTAGTTTTTTGTTATCATTTACCTACATTAGCGTTTTATGGTTGCTGTCAATATATTATAAAGATGATATTATATTATAGTATATTATAGTATAGATATATTATAGTATTTTATTCGATTTTAATATCAAAATGTAGTGAGAAGAAAAAAAAAATCTTCTGCTAATAACTTGCATATGTACAGAGCAAGAAAAAATAAATAAATTGTGCTCACGATTTACTAATTCGTTCCCTCTCTGTACTAAAACGTGCACACGATTATTATTGCATTCCCTCGCTTTGCTAAGTCGTGCGCACAATTTATAAATTGAGAGAACACAATAGTAATCGTGTGCACGTTTGAGTACAGAGAGGGAACGAATTAGTAAATCGTGCACACGATTTAGCACTTTTTTTTTTTTTGCACATAACCCAAATTAAGCTTATTCCATAAAACATAAATTGTTGCTACTGTACAGCTGTTTATTATGTTTGAACTACCAAATGACTAACACAGATACATGGTTGCTCATTTAGAATGCTACAAGTTCACTAAAAGTAGAATGAGGTTAGGAATAAATTCAAGTGCACATATGTTGTGAATTAGGCATACATTTTTCATTAATAAATAATCCATGCAATTATTAGTAAAATGATGATACACTGTAAAATAAATTTTCTAAGTCTTAAATAAAACAAAGACTTTTAGAGTATGTTTTGCAAGAAAATACTATATTTACACTTCAAAATTTCACGTTTAATGTGAGGTGTTACTTGGCATTTCTATGATATTATTTGTGAAATTTACTAGCAATTTCTGAGTGAAAAGTTGTTCATCCGAAGGACGGTGCTTTTCACAGTATAGTGTCCCTGGCACTATACAGGGGCATTAGGACCCACCCCTGCTGGCCTCACTTACACCTCTTCCAGCTGCAACCTAGTATCCTCAGGAGGTCTCCCACCCAAAACCAAGCACAATTTCACCATTGCATTCAGTGCTGCTAGCGCCGCAGAAATGACACACTTCACCTTGAAGATCTCTTTATGTTCATATGATGGATCTCCACAAGGTGCGTACCGAACCCTGTATGTTAATCACCTCTGATATTTAGTACCAAAAGTGCCTGCTACTGGATGCGAACACGGGCCAGCACGGTGGAAATCGCTGTCTTTCCATCTCATTAATTTTCCTTGCAAACAGAGATCTGGCATGTCCATGGCTCTTTAGTCCCATACATGTTTAATGCCCTGGGGAAGAGGATGTGGAAGCCCAGATTCTGCTCCCTCTGCAGTCGTCATGGCTTAGGCAGTGAATAAAGCGCCCTTACAAAGTCACACTGTCGTGATGTCAAGAGGGCAGCCTCTCGCCAAAAATGTCATTATCTCCCCACTTGTGTGCAACAATGTGCAGGCCACCAAAGGTGAGGAGGTGAGCAAACACACATGGAGAGGTAGAAGAAGAGGAACAGATGTTTCAAAAAGTGAAAAAAAGAGAAAAAAGAGAGATATGATTGTTTTCCCCCAAAATATAATTTCACTCCAAGAAACGCAGGGGTATTTAAACTGTCATTTCACAATTCAAACACAAAGAGCAATGCTTGTGCAAAGGTCACATGAACATAAGAATAGATTTGCAATTTAGATTTGTGTTAAAAGGCTTGAAAACTCCCCAGATTCTGATTTTTATTTCATAAGGACAATGTGATTCTTTCAACACTTTCTCCAGTCTGCAATCCACTCTCTGATCAGATGATAAAAAGGAGGAGGACAAAATGGATTGGAGTTGTGCGTCACACACAGCTTACAGTGCCAAAACACCAACGAAACAACAAGGTATCAATTCCAGTCATTCTCTGTGGACCAATTATCACTAAAGTATTTAGTATGTTGATTAAAAATGTCTCCTTGTTAAACAGTGAAATGATTTTCACTGTTTGCTTGTTCAATACAAGTTTCTGTTCCATGCAGAAATTACTCTATAAAGCCCACTGTTTAATATTTCTATGGTCTCTAAATTATCCACATGAACAAATCCTGAATACCTATTGTACACAATATTTTACACTCTGTCTGTCATCTGCCAGAATTTTTACTTTTTAGCAAGTACATATTAGCATTTTAATAATTAAAAAAATCATCTTCAGGTTGAGGTACATGTCTGTTTTTGCTGTAAAATATTTCATGATTTTTAAAGTAAGAATTACTTATTTTTTTATTAGTACTTTTTTTTTTTGAAGATGAACATCTATTAGAAAATATGATTTTGCCAAATATGATAAATCAGATTCTGAGGAACATTTCTCTAAATCATTACATTGCATTATATTATATTGTATTTTACAGAGTATTTGGACTCCACAATAAAAACTAGAGAGCTTTGATCATAAAGCTAAGCATTCATAGGGTTAGTTTACCCAAAATGAAAATTACCCAGTGATTTACTCACCCTCAAGCCATCCTTGGTGTATATGACTTTCTTCTTTCATTTTTTCTTCTTCTTTCTTTTCAAATCTTTTCTCTTTTTTTTTTTTCAGTGGTCCAAATAAAGTCCAATAAAGTGCATCCATCTATGATAAAAGTGCACAATGCATTTTTGCATGAAAAAAAAAAAAAAATCCATATTTAAATTTTTTTTTTTATAAACAGTAATCTCTAGGATGATGCAGGGTATGGGCGTAGTGTAAGGTCCGGTAAAAATATGCTAGTCTCATAAAAAAAAAACAATGTTTATTTACAGGAGCAAAGGAAGCAATGTTTACTTATTGTACTTTAGCAAAGGAAAACTCCTCTCGGCTTATTGCAAAATCCTTTTTCTTTACAAATATGTATTTTGTATTTCTACAGTAATTTGTGACCAGTCTTTTGTTTTGCACTCTCTGCTGAGCTTCTACATTCATCACTTCTTACGCTATGTCCTCATCCACCAGAATGGTGTTATTGTGAACGCAAGTATGACAGTTAATGGAAGCAGATTACAGTTTATAAATATTTTTCTTACAAAAACACATTGATTCATGACAGGAGGCCTTAATTCACCCCCCAGAACCATGTGAGACACTTTGTATTATAGACGGATGAGCTTTATTTCATTTCATTTGGACTAATGAAAAATAACACCCATTTACTGCCATTATAAAGCTTGGAAGAGCCAGGGCATTTATTTTTTATTTTTATTACGCCGATTGGATTGATTTGTTCTGAATCTGATTGATTTGCATTACAAGCGATCAGAATTTCAACTTTTAGGCCATAAGAACATCAGCACCTGCACCAAATTACATATTTTTGCTCAGTTTGGAACTCTGTATAAAAATCACATTGTTATCTACCCTATAAAATGAGCTCTATGTTATCATTACAGCATACCATATGAGCCATAAGAGTCTGATGTATCAAAATGATACTCAAAAAAAAAAAAAAAAAATCAAACTATTACTTACGCAAGGCTTTACAGGGATAATGAATTCAAGTCTCTTCTAGAGCTGATCTGAGACTGACCATTGGACAAAAAACCTGGTCATGTTCAAAGGAGGACACCTGGGCCCCCTTCACATCCACTAGCAGCTGTCAATCAACATCAGTCAGTCAGAGTCATTGTAACTGACAAAAAGCCTTGTAAGAACAAGCATGTTTCCACTAAGCACTCCTGGGAATAATAGTCTTGTGTAGCCAGACGCTTGACTAAAGGCATAAGATCTGGTTCACACTGCAGCATATCTGGCCAAGATCCGCCCACTTAGACAGTCTGATTGACACATGAAGTGACCACTCATGGTTTGTTTTGTTTACAGCTCCTGTTTAAGGACAGAATTATCTAAAATACATTGCTCTATAATAGGCTGTAAGCATGTGAATTTGCTGAAAATTGACTGATCTTCAGGCCATTCAAGATGTAGATGAGTTTGTTTCTTCATCTGAACAGACTTTGAGAAATTTAGCATTACATCACTTGCTCACCAATGAATCCTCTGCAGTACATGGTTAGAATGAGAGTGCAGACAGCTATTAAAAACATCACAATAAAGTAATCCACAACACAATCTAGTCCAAGCTACATATTTGTAAGAAACAATTTCCTTATGAAGATGTCAGGCACCCATTCACAGCAGAGGATCCACCGGTGAGCAAATTATGTGCCAAATTTTTCAAATCTGTTCAAATGAAGAAACAATCTCATCTTGAATGGCCTGAGGGTAAGCAAATTTTAATTTGTAAGTGGGCATAAAAACATAATTTTTCATTGTACAGCTTGTTGCTTAAACAGAAATACAGTACCATCTTTGAAATTGAGCAAATTATTGAAATGGACTAAACAATGCCTGAAAACAGATACTTCCTGTATCTGTTTGCCTCTTTAAAAAGATTTGATTTATGTATTCCCCCATTTGTAAGTCGCTTTGGATAAAAGCGTCTGCAAAATGACTAAACGTAAATGTAAAGATTCTGTTATCAGAATTTCTGTCTTAGAACATAAAAAAATATATATATTATATATTTCTGCTATATCGAGTTATCTTGTAAGCACAACTTTTTGCAGGTGGACTGATTTGGGGGGGGGGGGGGGACAAAATGGATATTACATAAAGCCAGCAATTCAGACTAGAGCTTGGCAGTTTTGTGTGCAGAATGCATCAGATGGTCAGTGAATGAACTGTGGGCGGCCTATGCAAGCCTGAGGCTGAAACTAGGGGAGCGGTAACAAAACAAATCTCTCTCCTCATTTTCATGCATTTTTCTTAACTAACTTTCACACATGCATACACACAGATTTAGACAGATGGAGGATTATGAATTTATTTCTTCCAGATAGTTGCTTTTCTGCCTTTGGTTGTCTACAAGCATTGATTTTGGACTGGCAAATGGAAGAGTAATTTTGGGTAAACAATCTATGGATTAATATGGATTATGCACTGGATTTGGGTGCCATCTGAGGTGTAAATAGTTGATGAATGGCAGGATATGTACCACGCATATTCCATATCAATGCTTCAGTTTTAATTTCTAAATTAAACTTTAATATCTAAAGATCAAAACCTGCAAAATGTATATATTTAAGTATTTCTTAAAGGAATAGTTCACCCAAAATGAAAATTTGCTGAAAATGTACTGACCTTCATGCCATTTAAGATGTAGATGAGTTTGTTTCTTCATCTGAACAGACTTTGAGAAATCTAGCATTACATCACTTACTCACCAATGGATTCTCTCCAGAGAATGGTAAGAATGAGAGTGCAAACAGCTCATAAAAACATCACAATAAAGTAATCTACACCACTTCAGTCCATCATCTAATGCCTTGTGAAATGAAAAGCTGCATGTTTGAAAGAAACAATTTTACCATTAAGATCCAAATCTGTTCAGATGAAGAAACAAACTCATCTACATCTTGAATGGCCTGAGGGTGAGCAAATTCTCATTTGTCAGTGTGCATAAAAACACTCCTTTTCATTGCACAGCTTGCTGCTTAAACAGAAATACCCTCCTTGAAATTGAATAAATTACTGGAATGGACTGAAACAGACTATTATACTAGTACCTAAAAACAGCAAAATGTATTAATCAGAATAAAACTATTTCTTTGATGCTCAGCAACTACCAACATGTTTAAAATGTTATAGTGCATTGCAACACCTATAAGTAAATACAGCTTTAAATATTTTAGACTGTTACTAGGGAGACAATGAGTGTGAAATAAGGATTGTTTTTGATCTTCATTTTCAGGTGTTATTATGTGTCTTATTAAGCAAATACTACTATGCAGTGCATTTTTTACTTGTTTCAGCACCATGGACAGGGATCAAATCACTCTCAAATTTAAACATGGAGAAACAAATAAAACAAATTATGATAATAATAATAATAATAATACGATCTAGCAATCTGATTCACGCACATTGTAATGGGTAATATACTTTACAAAGTGTCCTGCAATGACTGGAAAAGAATAGCCTTCTTTGGATTACGCATAAAAATCACTGCTTCACTATTAATGTTATTGAAATTCCATAAAGCACTGCGCCACCTCTCTCTCTCTCTCTCTCTCACACACACACACACACACACACACACACACCGAGAGAGTCGGTTATTCTGTCACTTTGCAGATCGCAGGACACCTAATCTCACACTGTTTCAAATGAGAGGACATGCCCTCAGCTTTGTCCCGCCATATATCTATAAAAGCAAACCCTTGTGGACAAAAAACATCTTAAACAAACGAGCTGGCCTTAATGACTGGCTAGCTGACAAGTATACACACACACACACACACACACACACACACACACACACACACACACACACACACACACATATATATATATATATATATATATATATATATATATATATATATATATATATATATATATATAGTATATTTATGAACAAGCTGACATTCCAGATGTTTAGATGTTTTCTGCTAGTTATATTTTTGTGCTTGCCCGTCATTTTTTATTTCTGTCATGGATCATCCATTAGTAGGCTTTAGTGGATTTGGATAAATATACAGGTGAGAGAGGAATCACCTGAACACACCACACAGTAAAGACATATTGTTTAATCCACCCGTTAATCCACAAGTGCGCGCGCACCGTGTAACTGCGCGTTCTCGCGCGCAGATGACAAAACAGCGGACCGTACACATGTAAGGGGCTTTTTTTTCAACGTGAAAGAAATGTGATTACAGCTTATATGACCAGCTTTTGTAAGAAGCCGTTAACAAACAAACCAACACCAAAAGGAAAGGCAGCGTACGCCTACCGTGCACTCTTCCATACACGTCCGCACCGAATAAACATCCGTTTCATATTTCTGAACCAAAAGCTCAAACTCTCGGTATTTCTCCTGAGCTCGTCGGTCGTAGCGTTGGTAAGCCTGGACGCACTGGCTGCATCCCGACGCATCAGCCATGTCCAGGCTACAGGTCAAATTGTCCGGACTCGTAAACCCGTAAAACAAATCCAAAAGCGAGTAGGAGTTACAAAAGGAAAGATAAAAATCGCTCAGGTTCCACTCGGAGAGGCCCGAGCACACGGCTTCCGCCTCGTCAAAAGTCAAGCAGTTTTTGGAGAGGCTGTCAGGATGACAAGTTTCAAGTCTCCACAGAGATTTGGTAGAATTGCCTATAAAAATAAGACTCTGCTCTCTCTGATGGCTGGATGAAAGTATATGGTTCGTGTGCTCCAGCCGTTTGTCTCGCGTCCTCGTCAGTTTCGCCTCGGCGCAGAACCACAGATGATCAGAGAGCAAAACGGTGATAAACAAAAGAGAGGCTAAGGACAGTCGCCATCTCTGGGCCCTTTCCGAATCGGTGAATAATGGCTTTTCGTCCTCTCGGGGTGCGAAGCAGATTTTTAAACCGTCATCTTGCTGCCGACACGTCCAAGCACCCCTGGTCATATTTCAGGAGAGAGCAGCACTGGCCGACTCCACCGCGACGGCTCTTCTGCCACAAAATGCATTGATTTGAAATGTTTTCTTCCCGTTCAACAGCGCTCCCGGCAACTGTATCCGACTCTTTGGGCTAGATGAAGCCGCGCGCGGTCATATCTCCGTTATTCCGCATGGCTCGCCGGAGAAAAAGCGCCTTCTATGTGACAACATGCCTCTTCTGTTCCCGAAGCTCCTGCCTGTGTCCCCGTATCTCCTCAAGGGAAGGAGAGACGCTGAACGAGCTGCTCTTTCCCTTTCTGGGAGGATTGCCTTCGATCTTCTCTGCTGTTCATCATCATCATCATCTTGGGTCCTGTGTTAAGTTGCCGCCATGTTCGTCTTGAAACACTTTTTGGGGAGCTGGGTCATTTGCGTCATCTCCATCCTGGCGCAGTAACACAGATCTACAGACTACAGGCGATGGTTACACGCGCGCGCGCGCCCGCCACTCTCTCTCTCTCTCACACACACACACACACACACACACACACACACACACTCACTTGACGTGTCAGTATGAGAGACCACTCATCATAATAAATTGACATTTCCCAGTACGCATTTAGATTTCAAAGCCGTTCACCCCCTTTGGCTTTCTTGTTGTTCACATTCATAGTCCACTTGTCTTCAACATCCCGTCACGTTCCCGTCCAAAGCGAACCGTTCATTGCAAGCTCCGATCAAAAATAAACGACGCAGTGTGGACGTGTAAAGACACGGTGGCCCTAAACAGCATCGGTTTGGCGGTGCGTAATGTCCTTTAAATGCTCAAAGGCTGGAGGAAAAGGATGTATGTGTCACAACATGTTGCGTAAAGGAGAATCAGCGTGTGACAGAGATGAAACGACATGTATGTCTCGTTCATCCAGTTCAGGCTTAAGTTTATTAATATGCAACTGTGTGTAAGGAGCCGGCACAGGAGAGACATCTGGGCGTCAAAGCAGCACGTTGGAAAGCGAGCGAGGAAACGTGAGGTGTGTGTGTGTATGTGTGTGAGAGAGAGAGAGAGAGAGAGAGAGAGAGATACTGTATATTTGTCCTCTTACAGGCTAACCTTGTGCGGCATGGCCCTTTTTTATCCTGCATTTCACAACAATCACAACGCGCTTCGCTTCTGCCTTTCTGCCTAATTTGGGCAGCTACTGAACGTGAGGAGAAAAGTGAGCCTGCATGTAAATAAGCGCTTTTTACACACTCAGAGTCGCCAAATCACTGTCATGGCTCTGTTACTTGAGGTACTTCCAAGTATGATTCTTTCCTTAAGACGAATTACATTCTATAAAACGACAAGGTTTTCCTGATACCAAAGCAAAAAGCAAAATATGTAGACACAAAACCTTGCCTTTCTGTGAATAAAAATGAGTCTGTGAGGAAATCAATGTACAGTACGTTCAATAAATCATATCACAACTTTCAAAAAAAAAAAAAAAAAAATTGTCAGCAGGAATATTTTGGAAAGACATTCTCAAAGTCAGTTTAACAATTAATTGCAACGTTCAAATATAATATACAAATATATACAAATATGTATGTAAATATACTTATGAAATACTAATAACATTGCATGTTACCTACTTTAACAAATTTACAATATTGTTGATAGCTACATCTTTAAGAAAATATATCTCTGTTAATTTCTCATTTTTTTACAATCTGCAACATTTTAATTATTAGAAATTAGACCAATTATATGGCCTCATAGATCAAATCCATTTCAAAATGCATAAAGACAAACAGGTGTTTGGGACAGGGCTGTGGTGGTTTTGTTACCATGTTGTTTTTGGTAAAAAAATGAAATCTCACAAGGTAACGTTTCAAGCTTGCAGGCTGACAAAGAGAATATTACGTTACCTTGTGTGAAATCCATTATTAAACTGTTTTGCATTTATATATATATATATATATATATATATATATATATATATATATATATATATATATATATATATATATATATATATATATATATATTTTTTTTTTTTTTTTTTTTTTTTTCGAGCAACCAATTTTGAGCACTTTTTGCCGTTGATTTGTGTGCTTTGGTTCCATCTTTGCTAAAAAATTAAATCTAAAATGGCCCCAGGAAGCATTTAGCCTCATTGTACCCAGTGACCCTAAATCCAGTTGTTGTTGCACTTGCTATTGTCAGTGCAGCGTAGCTCTCATAATGGCCAGATTATATTACTGACGAAACCTTCCCGGACTAAAGATTTTAGAGGAAGTGCGTATTACTCATTAGAGAAATTCTGCTGGCAGGGCAAAGAGGAAATCAAAGATTTGCATGGAAAATAATGAGGATTAACATGCAGTGCCAAGACTGATCATCTGTCGCCGATCTGAACAGAACTCACCCCTCCCATCCTAATACTTCCTGGACAGAGGAGGCATAAAAAGGCCAAGCCTGGATAAACACATACTCACTTCCTATTATTAACATATCTTTTCTATAAATATATTTTAGTTATGCATCACTTGTGACAAAAAAATAAAATAAATAATAAATAAATAATACAAAAATAACAGCACAAGTTAGTGTTTCCCATTTTTCAGTGTCACCCAAAGGCTAGAATTTAATCTACTCTGTGGAACATTCTAAAATGGCCTGTTCATCTTCTAGAATATTTTCAGTGTTCTCACACAAGACTTTCAGCAAACTCATCAACAGATCTAAATTAAGAATTGTGGGACAAGCCGGGGGAAAATTGAGCATGGCGTCTGCATTGAAATCAAGATGATGAGCAGCACCCGTAGAGCTCACCCCCCTCTTAATTTTGAAGATGTTTATGGCCTTATCGTAATAACAAGAGTTTGGTCTTGCTGTCATCAAATCAATAAGTTACGGCAATGTTATCTTGTGTGCAGTGGGCAGTCAAATCTAATGATATAACAGTTCAATGAACCCCCTTCAAACAAACATTCTCTAGAGGGCCGGCTATTACCTTTACCCATCTGTCACCAGTTGCTCGTTCTGTGCCGAACTTTAATATGGGAAATCAATATAATGATCCCAAGAAACACCCCTCTTTTGAGCAACGATTTATTTGTAGCATTATTATTATTTTTAAAGATAACCCCAGTTTCACCTCCCATCATCATAGCAACAGAGTAACCCGTAAGACCTGACAGAACACCCTGAGGGTACATATATAGTGCTGGTGTCATTTGTCAAACAGAACCAAGGATCCTGTAAGTCCTGTGGTCTACGCAATTGGGGAAATAGTGGAATAAATGGTAGTCAGATATATTAAGCGAATGAGATGACTTTCCTCTAGGCAATCCCTGCATAGAGCTTGATTTCTGCCCAATGAAATATGGCCAAACATCTCTAACAGCTTGAAAGACATTGATCTGTTTTCCTTAAAGGGATAGTTCACCAAAAATGAAATTCGCTTAAAGGGATAGTTCACCAAAAATTAAATTCTCTTAAAGGGATAGTTCACCAAAAAAAATCTAAAATCTGTCATGATATACTCACCTTCATATTAATCCCAACCCCATAAGACTTTTCATTCATCTTGAACACATGAATGAAAGGTGTTTTTATTTATTATTATTACTATTATTATTATTTTGTATCAAAGATTTGTCTCTCTATTTAAAGTCCAAAGTTTGACACTTCAAAATGTACAAAAAGACATTAGAAAATAAATGAAAGTGGTTTGGTCTTCTGGACTTGATCGCTTTATATACAAGCAATACACAGATTTAATTCCAATTTTATTTATTTTTTTACAAATAAACATTGATCAACACACATAGATCGAGAACATCAAATATGGTAAATGAAAGCTCAAACATACTTGATGTTTTGAAATGTCAATGTTTGGGTTAATTAGGGGTCTCAAAGGATGAACAGAAACCTTATATGTTTTATAAGAAAATATAATTAATTGTGATTCAATGATTAGAGGCTTACAGATTTGGAATAAATGAGGGTGAGTTGCTTGGTTGGTTGGCAGGTTTTGTGTTTTAATGCCATTATAGGTTATACTTTTTTTGTTGTTGCTTTGTTAGTTTTTTTTGTTGTTGTTTTTTTTTGTTGTATAATATTGTAACATTGTTTATCACATAGTTCTTCACCAATTCTTCCTAATACTACTGAAATGTAGAGTATTTTACTTACTGTATTTTTCGGACTATAAGTCGCACATGAGTATAGGTCGCATCAGTCCAAAAATACGTAATGACGAGGATAAAAAAACGTATATAAGTCCAAGTTTTACTCATCTACTTTGTACTTTGTGGTCAACAAACAAGGGCTGCATGATTAATCACATGTGATTGTCACACACATATATATATATATATATATATATATATATATATATATATATATATATATATATATATATATATATATATATATATATATATATCTAGATACATACATACATACATACATATATGTGTGTGTGTGATCCTTGCGATTACTAAAAATAAAGATGTGTCTTTTACCCACAGCAGGGTTAATTTCATATAGTCTATTAACATTCATTTTACATGAGGGTAAGTAAATGATGACAAGTTATTTTTAGATGAACTATTCCTTTAGTGAAGAAAGCATGGGCTGTGTATTGTTACATGTTGTACTGTACGAAGAGATAAGATATTACACAACAACATGTGTACAGATCTAGTTGAGACCAAATGTTGTGTTGTGCACATGACGTTCTTTTATGATGTTTGTGTCTCTCGCTATTCATAAGTGCACAAAGAAAGCCCGAATCAATTAAGGAGCCGTGTATCATAGGGGTTCTGTAATTAAACGCGTTGTGAGTCTCAGGGTCCTCACACCGCCCCCGAGGCCTGTGATAAATGAATGAGCAGATCATAGAGTTGATAAATTAATGCACAATAACATGGAGAGGGACAGGACAAGGCTGCGCAATTTTCACCACTCTTCAGTATCACATGATCCTTCAGAAATTATACTAATATGATACTTTACTGCCCAAGAAACATTTGTTTACTGGCTTTAATTAAGGCTGATTTAAGTTATAAAACATTCTAATACAGTATCATATATAAATTGAATCATTAAGTATTATCAACAGCCTTGTGAGTGTATAGCCGCAAAATCAAAGGTAAACGCTTCAACAGAACAATGTTCATCTGATTGTTAGCCAGCTCTCCTGGTGGCAGAGACTCAGAATATTGTCTTTTCTGCTCATGGCTCACAGCGAACTGTACAGCAGTAATTTGTCGGTGGAGACAGTGAGCATTCAAACAGACACTGTGAAAGCTAAAGGCTCAGCTATTTACTTCTCGAGATCTGCGGGAAATATCTGAGGTGTGACTTTTGACCTGCCATCCTCACAGCTTTCAAGCACACCCTCACAGCATCATCACATGACTTCCCCTGTGTTTCACATCACAGTTTTCAATAAAACTTTATAACATGTTTGGATAGGCTAACATTGCACAACTACATGTAATAGCCAGGGACCTTAGCTATCAGTTCTGCATTGCAGGTCAATAACACTGATTTCATAATAATAATAATAATAATATAATAATAATGAATGCACTTCACTGGCTTGAACACATTGTAATTACTATAATAAGTACATAGTATGTACATGGGGAACAGGACTGTAAAATAAAGTGCTACCATCTTTTTTAGAAACATATTTTTAATTTCTGAAGTGATATTCATTTTAGATTTTGTGGTATGATATTTTGATGTGCCCATGTCAGGGGGATAAAAAAAAAATGTCAGCCTGATATCACATCAGCCTGTGCATACTGAAGAAAGAAAATAATTAAACAAATTCATTCCTTGGAATACGCTTTTGTCATTACTTCTTCAACAAAATAATAAAAAAAATGTTTCATTGCCTATTAATATTTGGAAAAACTGAAGCTGTTATGTTAATTTTGATATTTGCTTATATATATATATATATATATATATATATATAATTTCTTTTTTTTTCTCATATATTTTTCCTTCCAATTGTATTAGTTTTTTTTAAAGGAACATGTAAAGAGTCAGGAAAGCAATGGAGAGAGTTTAGGACATGAGCTAGGCCAGAACTGAACCCAGCTCAAACACCTCATTGATGTGTTGTGCACTCCTATCTGTTCCAATCATTCCAACAATCTATGTGTTTTTTTATTATTATTATTATTATTATTATTATTATTATTTTATTATTCAATTTAAACGTGCATCACATAACCAGTTTCACATAAACGCTTTTCTAATTAAGTAAACTTGCTTGGTAGCTCACATGGTATCGGTTAATTTTAAAGCAGGGGTTAATATTAAAAAAGTGGTAAGTTTATTTACAAAATTCAAGGAATATGTACAACCAACCTAATCAATGGTTGCCAGAATTACATTGATCTGTTTTGGATAAAACTGCACGTTTCTAGCGCCACTCACTGGACATTTCACTTTGAATGTGTCACAAAACATGCAAGAAGCAATGAATTATAATTTCACAGAAATATCACCACAGCCATGTTTTTCCAATGAACCTGGCTTGGTAGATAAAAAAAAAAAAAAAAAAAAACCTTGGCATGAGTTTTATATTAGATTTGTTCTTTTCATTATGATGGACACTATTCTTTGTCACTGGTCTGTGCGCTGAGAGGCACTAGTAGTCAGTATGGTATAATGTGCTGAGGTTCTCAGGCTGTGAACCCTAAACTCACAAGCCCTTCCCTTCTCTTCGTGGACTGGAACATATGCCGCCAGCCAGCACGCCTGCCCACATGCCCGTTTCTGCTTCCACTTCCCTGTCCTGTTATAAACATATTACATATGAATATCAACACACATCTACACACACCAAGCGACACCTGAAAGGTGGCCAATCAACAACATATGTGTGTGGGGTGTGCCAAAGCCAAAGAGGTGTCTCTTTAATTAGCCGCCCGCTGCGTTCTGGCAGTGAGGTGATGGCGGGAAAGTGCCGTGTTCACGTGTCCCCCATCTGAGCTTCTCACTCCAGTCTGGAGTTTTCTCCTTTTCTGACAGACATGAGTCAGACCCACCAGGATAATGAGTGATTTGCAAACATGCAGCTGAGTAATGCTGAGACGCCTGATGGAGGGGAAGAGCCATAATGTGTGTACCAACTCATGCTGTGCATTTACAGTACGCCTGTTATACAAAATACTGCTCTAGAATGAGCAGCTTACACTGAGAAAGATTTTAGCTTTAAATATTAGTTCAGGTGGCTATAACTTACTTAAAAAGACAAGTTAGCATGATGTAAAATCTGCCAAAAGCATAAAAAAATTACCTTTTTAGATTAAGTGGTATCAAGAGTTATTTGCAAACAGATCACATCAAGTAAGATAAATAAAATTGTAATAATTGATCTATTTATTTATTTTGAAAATAGCCCAGTAGTTCACACCACAACTAACAATATTATTGAAATCACTTCCAGCATGATTTTTTTCCCCCAGCTGATGAACAACTATAGGTTTGATAGCCAATTAGAATGCATATGACTTTAAAAAGTGACAGGTGGCATAATTGTAGCACATAAAAAAAGCATTTATATCCATTGGTGTGGGCACTAATATAGTTATAGCTATAGTTACTTTTATAGTAATTATTCTTGGTGTAAAAAGCCCTCAAGTAAAAACTGTAAAAATCATGTTGACAAAAAATTGTCTACTGAATGGACTGTAAAAAGAAACCTCACAGACTTTTATATTTTTTTTTTGCCAAAAAGTATGTTGTCTACCCTGACTAAGGTCTATTGTTCCCTTTATTTATGAGGCATTAAACAACAGCACACAAATACTTATAACATGAATGCTTATGAGACAAACACATTTTTAAGAAACACTATAGGAAACAAACACAGCAACAACAAATACCATATTACGCGTTTATTTATTTATTTATTTATTTATTTATTTATTTATTTTTTATTATTTTTTTTTTTTCAAACTGGCACTTAAAAGCATATTCATTTTTTTATGTAAATCTGGAAACGTTTTATTATGTTGGATGTTGCCACATATTGCTGCAGTTTAGTGTTAATAAAAGATAACAAGAGATAAAATGCATTTGTTGAACCAAGTCCTAGCTTGTCGTGACTCATGATTCACAGGATTCATAGCCCAAGCAACTGCAATGCTGTACACTAGGTGTGCTGCCGAGCAAGTTTAATGTGTCAGAAAAGCCATATTTACTGTATGAAAAAGTCTTTACTAATTGATAATCCACCCCTATAATCATAATTTGTGTGTAAAGGAAGAAAATCTGTTGGTGTTTTACTTTTTTTTTTTTTTCAATGAGTCTCTGTTGAATGTTAATGTTGTAATGTAGTACTATAAGCTTTAAGAACTTTAAAAGTGTAAACAAATCGAAAAAAAATTACAAAATTTTGTAAATGATTTGTCTTTTTTTTATTATTATTATTTACAGCGATGCTGATTTAAGTTTGAATAAGAGGCACCTGCTCCAAACTGGCTCTCACCCCAGACCTGTTGGTGGTGGACGTGGCATGCTGTAACCAGATCATGGAGCCTTTGATATGAAGCCGACTTCCAGATGAGCTCAACCTTGATCTACAGCTGCAGAGATGCAACATGACAGGACATAGAGTAGGATGGTGGTGGCCTCAGATGCACTCATACAGGCACACTTACACAGCTACATGTCAGCATTATTAGGAAGAGAAATATAGACTTTTCTAATTAGAATACTGCTCAGAAGTGAAAATATTACAGAGTCTGTCAGACACAGCTAAACAACTGCATCAATATCCTAGCTATAAAACAGACAAATCTAGTGTTATCAGGTGTTGCCTGCCTCAGTGGTTGTTGTTGAGAAACAATTTCTCTGAACAAATTCCAACAATCACTAAAGAAATCAAAGACAAAGATGGAGCAGTGTTGGCGACGCTAGCATAACAGTAGATTAGGTGTTTTTCTAGTTGCTTAACATGCATAATTCCCAACAAATAACTACTTACAATAGCATGACTAATTGCTACATTGCTGTTTTTATAATTCTATAGTGCACACATAAGCTTTAAACAGTAGGCAAAGAAAAAGTCTGCATGAAATCAAAATTGACTTTATTAACTTTACTAGTGCATATTGCTAGTCTTTATGTAAACAATGAATCCGTGCAAATTATTTGGCTGGAAAAAAAAAATAATAATAATTTTTTGTGTTTGTAATCTTTAATAAAAATCTGAACATTTACTTCCGCTCTGGAATGGCACTTCTTTTCTAATGACATCAGTTTGACAGCTTGGGCAGAATATCCTTAAACACACCCCTCCAACCGATAGATTGCTGTGAGTGAGAGAACAGAGAGGAGGAACGCAAACATAAAACCATGCCCTCTATTCAATATTCCGTTTCAGATGGAAATACATCAATTACACTAAAATAAAGTCGGCAGCAATTTCCTGTTCACGCAGACTTTAAAGGTGCTTTTATGTTTGACTCTACTAAAGCTTAAAAATACCGTAATTTTGTATGTTTGCAGATATTTAAGAAACATGCTTAAGAAACAAGTTAAAATACTTGTTTATCTGAAAAACAATGCTACAGTCAATTATTCTGACTTATGTGCATTCTGGGCCGGAATATTGATCTTTGTTTTAGTTTTTAAAACCCACCCACTGCCAGATTACCCAATTGTACCTCAGCACCATGGGTTGCCAGTTGATGGAAAACACAGCATATTTCATTTCATTGATCCTCAAGTGCCCTTGTTCCTGTTTCTGTCGTCAATCTCTCAATCTGCGTGTGCAGAGGAGTAGGGGTCGGGTAAAAAAATAATATATATATATATATATATATATATATATATATATTTTGAATTTGGGCTGCAATACCTAGTTCAACCACTGTGTCAATCCTACATATAGCCCTTCAATGTCACTCACCGATCACACATGAAGGTTTGGAGTGCCTGATTCATTTCAGTGTGCTTTTCGGACGCTTTATTTGTGTCTCTCTTTTGTTTTGTTTTTTTGTAGTGACACAAAGCATCATTATATCCTATATTTAGTACTATATATATATATATATATATATATATATATATATATATATATATATATATATATATATATATATATATATATAATATTTTTACATGACATAATATTAAGTCAAATGCTGTTGTTAGACTTTATAGTAGAGTTTAGATTATGTTTGCTGATTATATTTAATTACTCTCAATGTTTAAAAAGAATAATTTAAAAAAAATCAATTTTTTTTATTTTATTTTATTTTTTGAGCTGACTCAGTCTTATGTAATCCCGTTCCCGCCACAGTTGAGAAAAATGTGATTCTATAAGTCATAATAATGAGAAACATTCTCATAATTATGACTTGGTATCTCGTTTTATTGAGAAACTTTGTCGTAATATTAATTTATCTTCTCATAATAACGACTTAGTTTCTCATAAGAAATGACGTAGTTTCTCATAATAATGAGAAAATATCTCATAATGGCTTAGTTTCTCGTACTAATGAGAAACTTTCTCAAAATAATGACTTAATCCACAAAAAAAAAAAAAACGTAATCGACACATGCGCAACACAAGAGTGACGGCATGCTGGTGACATCTGTTGGTCAAAGCCATGCAGAGACGGTGCAAACATTGCTTGTTCTGTAATCTAAAGTGTATAATGCTATAATCTGTAATTAAATAGCGATTTCAGATAAATTATCTGCAAGTAGTCTTTTGTTAATTACATATCTATAGATACATATCTATGCTTCAGCGTCCCACACCACTTCTTGAACAGAGGTGTGAAGGTTGATCAGAAAAAAATGATTAATGTGGCTTAAAATACAATGACAAATTCAGGATAAAATATTATTGATCATGCAGACAGGCAAGCATAAGAGCCTAGAACACCCAAAGTTGCACGTTAAGCACCGTTATAGAAAATGCATAATATTTGCTCTTTTGTGTTGCATTCATATTTTCTGCCCAGTATCTGTCTTGCTGTGTTCCCTTCAGCCTCCCTCTCCTGCCTCCTCCTAAACCAGCCAGTTCCTTAGTCTTATCTCCACTGGTGCCTGTCAGTCCCTCAGCTCACCCTCAGTCAGAGCCAGCTGAGCACTCTGATCTGCCGCCTCTGGATATCCAGTCTCCAGCTCCACCTAGGCGTGAGGATCCCCTGTCTCCGCCTCCAGCCTCCGAGCCTTGGACTCCACCCCTACACATTGGCACCACCTTGACTCCAAGCTCCCTCGTCACCACCTGGGCCCATCATCCCACTGGCTCCACCGAGCTCCCTCGTCAGCAGCTGGGCCCGTTATTCCACTGGCTCCACTGGGCTCCCTCGTCACCACCTGGGCCCATCATCCCACTGGCTCCACAGGGCTCCCTCATCACCACCTGGGCCCGTTATTCCACTGGCTCCACAGGGCTCCCTCGTCACCACCTGGGCCCATCATCCCACTGGCTCCACAGGGCTCCCTCATCACCACCTGTGCCCGTTATTCCACTGGCTCCACTGGGCTCCCTCGTCACCACCTGGGCCCATCATCCCACTGGCTCCACAGGGCTCCCTCATCACCTCCTGGGCCCGTTATTCCACTGGCTCCACTGGGCTCCCTCATCACCACCTGGGCACGTTATTCCACTGGCTCCACTGGGCTCCCTCGTCACCACCTGGGCCCATCATCCCACTGGCTCCACAGGGCTCCCTCATCACCACCTGGGCCCGTTATTCCACTGGCTCCACAGGGCTCCCTCATCACCACCTGGGCCCGTTATTCCACTGGCTCCACAGGGCTCCCTCGTCACCACCTGGGCCCATCATCCCACTGGCTTCACCGAGCTCCCTCATCACCACCTGGGCCCGTTATTCCACTGGCTCCACTGGGCTCCCTCGTCACCACCTGGGCCCATTATCCCAATGGCTCCACCGGGCTCCCTCATCACCACCTGGGCCCGTTATGCCACTGGATCCATCGGGCTCCCTCGTCACCACCTGGGCCCATTATCCCACTGGCTCCACAGGGTTCCCTCATCTCTCCAACACTGCCCTGGTCAGTAGTCAACCATCTGCTACCTCGGGACTCCACTGCTCTGGCTTTGCCTCATCACTTCGTCCATCTGGCTCTGTCAGGCTCTTCCTTCCCTTGGGCTCTGCCTTCATCCTCAGTTGCTCCGGCTCTGCCGCAGTCTACCGGATCCGCGTCTCCTCCTCGGTCACCTGAGCCTTCAGCTCCACCTTGGCCCTCCAGATGCTCAATATCACCTTGGCTCTCCATCTGCTCAGCTCTGTCCTGGGCTCCTCTTCCATTGGCTCCGTCTCCGTCAGTTGTCCCCAGGGTGTTGTTAATGCTTGCTCCACCATGGCTCCCCCCTCCCTCAACTCTGCCCTGGGGCTTTGTCTTGGCTAGTCTCTTGATAAACATCTGGCTTCTCATAGCTTTGCTCATAGCTTTGTCTTGGCTCTTCCCACCCTTCACTTCCCCTTATTTTTTGACTATTTTTGTTTCTGCCCCTCTCCTGCTCTACACCCTCCTCCTGAGCCCCCACCCCAGTTGGAATATGTTACAGCACAGGGACGTACCTTTCCCGGGAAGGGCGAACTGTCACATGTCTGTTGTTTTCTGTTAACCTGTTCTCCTGTGACCTTGTTTCTGTCTCTTGTTGATTGAGTCATTTGGTTCAAGTGTGTGTCATCAATTATCTTCATTATGTTCCCTTTGTTGGTGGTGCTCTGTTCTCAATTTGATGTCCATTCTTGTCTATGTGATGTTTCTTTACTTGCCTGTCTCCTGGATTTTCTAATTAAAATACCTTTTTGTTGATCTCCTTCGTCCTCATGCGTTTGTACCTCACCAATGGGTAAACGGGCTTGCTTTGCAGCCTGAAATGAAGACAAACACAGTTATTGTTCCATCCAGCTGTATTTACTCAGTGCAACATCCAAGTCAAAGATATAACACCAACATGTCAGGAAAAAATAAATAATAATAATAATAATAATAATAATAATAATAATAATAATAATAATAATAAACAGAATCACTGAGTTGGAAAAAGGATCATTTTTTGAATATTTGGTACAACATAGACCCTGGATCAGGACGTCGCTCCAAACTAAATGAAAGAGTCAGGAGGAAACAGCTCAGAGAGGACACCTAAAGGCCTACAAAGGCCTACAATTCTGAAGCAGTTGCAGAAATGTATGACAAAGAGTTCTGTAAAGGAGAGTGGGCAAATAGTCTAGAAGTGCAAAGTTAGTAGAGACAGAGACAAGTCCCAACAGACTAAAGGCTGTAATCAAAGCAAAGGGTGGTTCAACAAAATACTGATACAAGAGGGTGATGCTTTTTCCAACTCATTGATTCTCTCTCCCTCTCTCTCTCTCTCTCTCTCTCTCTCTCTCTCTTTCTATATATATTTCTAAGCTCGTAATATGTCATGCCGATTTGGCATGTATGATTTGAAGCCATTTGCAACTATCATATAATTACATCATAGACATATTTTCCAGGAGATTTTTGTATGTGCACGTGATTTTTCTTTGACTGACCTGTGTGCAAATGCATTATGTGTCCTCCCTGAAGCACAAGGTGCTAAAATGCCAAAATACCTACAACCTCATGCAATCACCTTTAGCCTTTAAGCATCCTCCAATGGCTCTTGTGTGGCTTTAGGATGCTGTGATTGGGTTGATCAATAAGAAGAGGGGACAACGATGAAGGATGAAAAAGCAGAGATTACTCTAAACCTCAAGCATTTCCTCCATCACTTGAATGCACCAGGTGTCTGTCTCACTGATGCTGCTTACCTTTTTGGCCTAGGTTCTTACAGTCCAATTAGGACCCTCTTCTCCGCAACTCTGGTTTCAAACAAGGAGCCTATGCTAATGCTGACAACTCACCATTCTTCCCCCAGCGGAGGTCCTAAAATAGTTATTTACCTATAGGTCTGGGTGGAGAATCTAAAGCTTTCTGATCTGCAGTAACCTTACTATCTGAGAGCTATCAGTTTGTCTTAATAATTCTGTAAGATATTCTGTGGTTCAATGTCAGTGGACTGTTTTATTATTCTATCATACTTTTCTCTTCACACACTAAACCTGCCCTCTGGTGTTGATGTGCAATAGACTATAAAAACACAAATCATTTGTAGTCTAGTAAATAGTATCCGAAGAATGCTGTTGTCTTGTTTTTGTTTACAGCTTAAATAGTGATGTGTTTAGAGATGCAATTGGAATGTACTGGAACACACTATCCTGCATTATGATTTTGAAGCAAAACATACAATGACCACAGTTTAGGGCAATTCTGGAATTTTACACAGCTCATACTAGTCCTTCTTCCTGGATATTAAAACAAAAACCATTCAGTGCAAACTGTATTAAACTGATTCCCAAAGGAATGACTCTTATGACTTGGTTCTTTTTAGTAAATCAAAAATGATAAGCGTTATTATATTTTTGTTGTTTGTTTAAAAATGTTGCTAAACCTTTTCCAAAAGTCAGTGTAAATACACCTTTTGCAAGAATTGTTTGAAATAAAAAATTCATTCTTAAAATGATCTCATTATTTTGCAAAGTATATATTATTAATTCATTAATCATTAAGGAGCTGGAATCAGAATTTGTTAAAATCCTTATTATTCAATCTCTAATCTCAACTCAATAAAGAAACAGCTCAAATATTTTTACTTCCTGTGGGCCTCTTTTATACCTTACACTGGGAATTTGGTGATCAATCACAAGTTGATCTAGACCACATTAAAAAACAGACGTAAATACACCCAAGTCATATAGTATTGTGATTGGATCATTGAAACCACATTCAGAGGTGGACAATGGCAGATTCTGTCTTCAGGTTGAATGAGCATTCATTTTCATTATCCACATGCAACCTTCCTTGCAATCTGTCAGGTTGAATAAAATGCATGTTCATGCAAGATGTAAAGGGAATCCCATAATGTGCAAAAGTGTTTGATTAATCACCAAATGAAACTGTGGAAGAATTTCTCATGCACCTGATCACCATATCTGTGCTTGTAATTGTGGAGGTTGATTTTAATTAATGTGCCATCCTGTCCTTACATCTCATGATATGATTGCTCTCTCATTTCTTACACCTTCTCCCCTGATTTTCTCTCTGATTTCCTCTCCTGTCTCTCTGGTACCATGGGGAGTCTTAGCGGTGGGTCAGGGCTGTGATTCCTGGCCAGATGGAGGGAGCATGCCCCTTTTGGAGCCAGTAGAAGCTCTTGCATAAACAGCAGAAGGCTGCAGCTCCAGGGGTTCTGGGGGCTGAGAGTGTGTTTCAGAATCCCGGTTGAGAGGCCTGGATCCCAGCCCAGATCCCTTGCTCACCCCTGTCTCTTCCACTGGAGATATGGAATAGTGAATGCATGCCACCCATAAAGGATCACAGAGCAAAAGTGAATACATTTGCTCTTGCCAATTTCTAGAGAGGTTGGAGAAGATACTGGCCGTGTGACATGTTTTTTTTTTTCTTTAAGAGTGCAAAATAGAAAATATTAAATAAAATAGCTTATACATATCATAAAAGTCCTCATAAAGTTCTTAATTTTAACATTTCTCATCACTGTCAGATTACCTGATGGAGGCGTTTATTCCCTAATTATGTTTTAATGAGATGCTGCTTGAAACTATATGTAAGTTAGTGTTAAGTTTATATTAAGTGTCGGTTTTTCTGTGCTTCCTTAGAGCAAATCCATTTAGAGTACCTGAAATTAAGACTACATACTGTATGTATGTGTGTGTGTGTGTGTGTGTGTGTGTGTTGTGTGTATATATAATTTAATATTTTAATATTTTAATTTAAGTTCCTCATGACAAGCTTAATTCCTCATGGGGCCAGACATGTTGAGGTCACATGACCAGCTAAATACTATTTGATTTATCTCAGTAAATGCTGACAAACTAATTAATCAAAGAGAACGGAGAAATCATTATGCAGTGACATCAATCATTGAAAGCTTTTGTGAAATACTTCATCTGTACCACTACAGAACCTTTAACTTTAACCTGTAAATGGAATCCATGTGATGTTTATGTGTGTATAAAATGTCCAGCATTATTATTTAAAATTGAACCCTGTGAAAAGTGGGTTTTTATACTGTATAAACTGTATATTATATGGCCCTACACCAACCCTACACCTAACCCTAAACCCTCACAGGAAACTGTGCATTTTTACTTTCTCAAAAAAACTCATTCTGTATGATTCATAAGTGTTTTGGAAAATGGGGACATGGGTTATGTCCTCATAAGTCACCCTCTCCTTGTAATACCTGTGCCATACCCATGTCAAAGTTGTGTCCTGATATCTCACAAAAACATGCGCACGCACGCACACACACACACACACACACACACACTTCCTTTGAAGCACTGGGATTGCTGTCAAGTTCGCTTGGCATGCAGACTGTGTTTGGATTCTCCCCTTATCCAATTAAATTGTATTGACGAGTATGAAAAGTGAGTGGGAGTCCATGTAAGGTCTCTGTGTCCCAGCTGGAGGGGCGCCAGATAACCTCCTGTCCGAAAAAGCACCAGCCATCTATTCATTCTGCAGACTTCAGAGTGACCAACACTCTTCGCTCCTAACAGCCTATGACTCCATTTCACTGCAACAAATGCAGCTGCTCCTGTCCGTACTTACAATGCCTAGCACATTGTTGCACATTTTCCAATTAATATGAATGGCGGCAACTTTGTGAAACTGGATCTGCAGAGATGGTCATGAATATAACCATAAGCATAATTACATATACAAAGAGAAGACAGTAATTTAAGGAAATAGCTAATCATTGAAGCTGAGCTGTTACAATCTCTTAGGTTCTTACTCTGTGTGTGTTTGTGTGTGTGTGTGTGAGGTACGGGGAAAATTTGTTGCAGTCATGCTGTTTTCATGATGTAGTCTCCCACTCTGGTCTAATACTAAAATTTAGTGAAAAATTATTTACATAGATATATATTTTAAAATATGCATGTTATTTGCCTTTTATTCTTTTATTTTATTTTATTATTATTATTATTATTATTATTATTATTATTATTATTATTATTATTACTAAATTTCGAAAAGTATTTAAAACATATCTGAGCTTCATAAAATGGGAAGTGACTGTAAGAAAATAGCTAAAGCATTGAATATCCCCATTTCCACCATCAGGATAATAAATAAGAAATTCCAATCATCCAAAAATGTTAGACATCCGCCTGGAAGAGAATTTGTGTCTATATCGTCCTAATGCACAGTGAGGAGGAGAGTTTAAGTGGCCAAAGACTCCAATAATCACAGCTGGAGAATTGCAGAGATTAATTGAGTCTTGTGGTCAGAAAGCCTAAAATAATCATATCAAACAGCCCCTACATCACCACATGTTGTTGGGGAAGTTTTCAAGAAAAAAAGGTTTCAAAGGTTTTATTTTTATTTATTTATTTTTTAAGTAAGATTTACAATGCATTACTGTATTTTTGTTTTACAGTATAATTACTGTAGAAAATCTGGTTCATCAGTATGCTATTGTAATTCATTAATTTGAATATGGATTTCATTCGAATTTTAGCTTAATTGTTATTTATCCACTTTGTTACAGAGAGAAATATGTTATTTTAAATAAATAAATTAAAAAAAATTATAAAAAAATTATGAGGCAAACCCCATATATAATACACAAGCCTCTCAAAATCATAATGAAGTTCTCCTCTTACTATGAATTATCAGTCTCAGCGTGGCTGGCCGGCTCATGTCTTTTTTGATGCTTCATTGAAGTTTACTTTAAAACACTAGTGATGGGAAGTTCGAATCATTTTACCGACTCAGACCTTTGAGTCTTTTTCAGTAAAATGAACAAATCTTTTTCCGAGTCATTTCATTTTATTTCATTTCGTTAATTTTATAAAATATAATTAAAATCTTACGTGTTACTTCCCTAAAATGGCTACTAGTACTTACGCAAACGTTGATGGAACTTCAAACTGGACTGGCTTCTATGGTCAAACGAAACAAACAAACAAAAAATACATTTTTGGCAGCAAACCCACCAGATGCATTTGGTGCAAATCATAGACTATATCTGACCTCTATTCAGGTGTTCTTCAAACTCATCAGGCATTATAAAACATAACTCAGAGCTGTTATCTTGGGAAAAGGAGGTGCCAATAATTGTGGCCAACTAGAGAAAAACATTAATTTTATAATGAGATCCCCCCCCCCCACTTTCCAATGATAGGTTAGAATTTTGTACATGTTTTGAATTAAAGATCAAAAGGATAAACGATGCAGATTTATTTTCACAGCCACCTTTGTTCATATTTACTAAGGGTGCCAATATTTGTGGAGAGCACTTTATTAACTATACAGATTTTTAGCATATGTGACAGCTTGCCCTTATAAATATGTCCCCCACTTGTCTCAATTAGAATTTATGAAAAATACTCTTGTCCTGCCAGCAGTTCATCCTTTTGCTTAAAATCTATCATTGCTCTTTTTGTTAGTGTGCCAATGTGTTTATTAGAGCATCACTATTAGCTTAGCAATATGCTAATGCCAAACTCAACTGAAATCAATTGGGAGTCAAGCCTCTCATGTGCTTTGTGTTGAAAAACCATTGGTATGTCATAAGGAGATGCTGTATAGTGCTCAATATGGTCCACTTATGAGGTTACAATAGGTCAGCTGCCCATTTAGACAACAAACAGCTCACTAGGTTTTGGAAAAGAGCAATAAACTCATTGGAAAGGACATTCCTAAACAGGACAACAAAGAAAGATATGTTTGTGTTTACATTAAATTGTGAGACATTGATATTTCTAAACCACACATTGTTGATCAAACAGAATTTTCTTGCAGCAAACACAGGCATAAGCCATAGGATTCAGCATGTGTGTGTGCAGCCGTTGCTGCACTGAGCTTTGATTTTCAGACCAGTTATATTTCTTGGGCACAATGACAGTGGGATGGGATACAATCTCACCCCTCTCTCTGAGCACATGATTCTTCTCAGTCCCTTTCTTCCCTCCTCCGGTGTTTTTGGGTACAATGTAAATACCTAGACCTGACAGAGTAATGCTTGGAGAAAGGTCAAATGAGATACTCAACGGCACTTCTACAGCTGAGGAGAGAAAAATAAATCAATCTGGGAACACCAAAAACCAAAAGAAGGCAGGTTGTCAAGCGTAAAGGAAAAGCGGTGTGAGAAATATATTTAGAAGATATGACAGACGGTGGGAGCGAGAGTGTCAATAATAGGTGAGAATAAGAATAAAGTGTTTTGCAAAGCATTGTGGGTAAGATTAGAAAACAGAGAGAGGGTGGATGTTGGATCAGGGTGAGTGATCCAAGAGATCTGAAATGTGGACAGATTGAGCGAGTGCAAGTTTCCGGTTTGGATTTGGAACGGTTTAGATGTTGACAGCCAAAAACACACTATGACAGTGTCATTTCCATGAGGGAACAGTGAATCATAAGTGATCAAATGACCCTTGTGGGTTCAAGGTCAAATGAAAAGTCCAAGTGTGAATGCAACTACCATTCATCCTAGGTGTTTTCCTGACTATGTCCAGCAGTCCTACATATAGTCCTACAAGCCTGTCTGGATAATGAATGGATGGATGAATGCAACTAATTAATTAGCTAATGAAACATGGGCATAGGTTTGGTCTCAGCTTTGGTGGGGACAACCCCATACCCCCCCCCCCCCCCCCCTATATTCTTTTGTTGTAAGATACCAGTGATTTAATGGTAATATCCTTTTTTATTCCAGACTGTTGACAATACAGAATATCACAATACAGAAGTGAATCTACTTCATCTCATTATATTGTATCTTGACCCCGATATACCATCCTGTATACTGTCCCTAAAGAGCTAGTATAATCTCAAAAATGCACTCTCAGAAAATAAAAATATAAACCTATGACTGTGTAAAGCTGAACAACCAAACGTTTTATTAACATAAATGATTTACACTAACAAAAGATACTCTGCCACAAGGAAACAAATCTAAGTAAATACATGTAATAAACATTTTTATTATAAACACTATAATGTTACCCTTCAGTACACGGTTACCATACGGTTTATTAACAAACAAACATAATTTACTATGTATGTTAACAGCCTATTTATACTTACACAAAAACACTGTTTATTTTTAAGAGGTAGACTTTAAGAACTTTTGGAGCATAATCCAGATCCACCGTTTATGTTGACTGCAAGATTCTAAGTTAAGTTTTTGCAATTCCATTTGGTGCTACTAGTTGCACAAAAATTACACTCTTCACATTCTCTGAAAATATGTTAATGGACTTATAAACAATGCCACATAAACAAATGAATGTTAAATTGACTGCATCCTTTTAAATCTCTGACTTGAATGTCTCCTGGAGAATGGAGAAGAGGGAGTGACAGAGATAAATAGTGATGGGTTCTGGAATGTCAGTGTACAGCCACAGATCGTAAATCAATGTGTCCCTACAAAAGAGGATGATCTAACATTATGAACTTCCATCAGACCCTGGACTCTGATTTAAGGAATGGCTGGAGGGTCATGGCCATGCCTTTACTGGCTGCAATCTAGCAAGTTGTCTGAATGTCAGAAACCTTGATAGTCTTAAATCAGCGTACACTCAAAACGCGGAGAGTAACAAAAGAGAGGTAAAACAGGAAGGCTGAAGGAAATGAAAGTGAGAAAATGGTCAGACTGAAGAGAAGATGCGTGTCATGTGACAGAGAATGAATAGACATGTAAGAAAGTGTAAGATACAAAGTAATAAGACCAAAGCCTTTGAGAAATTGAGGACAATTAAACCCCGGGTGCCTAATAATTTCTGCACATGTCGTTCTTCGCAATAACCATTGAAATAAAAAACAGTCTGATGCTAAAACACATGCCGGTTTTGCTGAGATAGCTATTTTGAAGCAGATATAGGTTGTGTCACTCAATGCCTCTTACAAGCTTCATTCAAGCCCTTTGACTCACAAGGGTCATGCCCTGACAGCCATTCCTTATACTGATTGATTTCAAATGCTGCAAACACGCACACACACATACATCATATTGCCTCAGGCAGCTGCCTACCTGTCAAAGTGACCCGAGGGTGATACTAAAGATCGATAATTCCAGGTGAAAAGAGGTCAATCCAGACAGTGTATCCTTACAAGTGAGGCGATTGGGAATTGCAAATTGTTTTTCACCCTCACACTAGCGCTTCAGCAGCTGCCAGAGCACTGTCATCATCGCTAATTTATGCTGGATCCAGTCTGAATGTAAGTGGTTGACAAACTCTCTGAAGAAACTCTCTATTTGCGTTGGTGCTGTTTATGTGTGTTTGGTACTGGATACCTGTGTGTTACAGTGCAGCAGGGTTGAAAGCAATAAGAAGGTGCATTCCTGCAAAACACTAAAACACCTTATTATGACACTTTAAAGCAGCATGTGGGTTTTCACATATATACCCAGTGCCACTTTTTCCACCAAGCTAATGCTAGTGTTTTTGTTATGTGAAGTGATATGATGTGGCCAAGTATTTTCAAGTGCAATATCAAAAAAGTGACACCTTTTCATAAGAACAACCAGTGGTGTGTCAAATATGTCAAGCCCAAACTACCCAAACAGGGTTTTTCACACCACTGCTATAATGGAAGTAGCACACTGATCGCTCCTAATGTAATCAGCGGTCGTGTGTCAAATCCTTTTTGAAAATTGTTTTTGTCAACTTCCCATTTTTTCCCTTTACTAACATACATTATTTATGGAATTTGCCATTATACTGTGATAAATGAATAGCTGTGTAGAACTTAACTTAAATTTAGTAAATGCACACTGTTTCTGTCACTCATCAGGAGCCTCTGTTGGTTTGGAGCCATTACACCCATGTGTTGATCATCCATTCACCTTTACAAAAAAAAAAAATAATAAAAATAATAATAGTATATTTCTTCACAACATTTTTTTTAATGGCTAATGTCCATGTTGGCACAATACAGTAAAAAAAAAAAAAAAAAAAAAAAAAAAAAAACTGTTGTCAACCATGTCAAGTTGACACCATACCCAAATTTCAGTATTCATAAAATCAAACAGATATACAAATGTAGTAAAAATGCACAAGAACAACATGTTCCAAAATGTACTATACAAACAATAGTGATTACAAAAATATAGCAAACAATTTGAATTGACCTAAATTGCTAATTCATATGGTGTATTAAACATGGCTGTTTCATGAAGGGGCATATTGATAAAGACACATGCACATGCTTGCACACCCAGACAAAACGTTTCCTGACTGGTGATGAAATTTCTATTATGAATAAATGTCTCTTTCAGCTGTATCCAGCTCCAATGTTGGGGGCTTCTAAGAAAAAAAAAAAAACTGTGCTGATGCCGAATTCAACTGCTTTCCATCAGGGATGCGAAGCTAATAACAAATTAAATACATCAGATTTTCAAATATATATATATAAATAAATAAATAAATTGCCACCTGGGTTTCATTAAGAAATGAATGTGCTATTAGATGTTTTCCAAGGAGAAAGTTCCTGTATGTTTGCCCCGAGAACAGTGGGTATAAGAAAATCTGGAAATATGATGTAGCCTAATTTAAAAAGTAAAATGTATAAATGTATTTAATTTATGGACACTCTTTTTGTAAATAATATATATATATATATATATATATATATATATATATATATATATATATATATATATATATATATATATATATATATATATATATATTTTTTTTTTTTTTTTTTTTTTTCAGAAAACAACAGCAGACATCCCAAAATAAATCTATTAGCTTGTTAGTTGTAAATGTACACAATCATAATAATGGCCACTTTAAAAATAATGATAATGCTAAATGACACACAGTGTAATATGAGTAAAAAGGAGCACATTTCTCTATTGTTACGATCAAGGGATACTTGAACTTGTTGGTGGGCCTGTGGGTGTATATAAGGAAAAAAAATGGTTGGGAAACAACTGATAGAGTATATTTCAATCGCAGTGGAGTAAATTAAAACACATTAATGAAGCATTTTATTACTGACATCATTAATCTGTCACATTCACATGCTTAAAAATGCATATGCAACCAGAATGACAGGGTAGGAACCGTGAGACACTCATATCTTTTGTAAACAGGCTTATGGGAGATTGAGACTGTAGCTGTTGAGAGGCTGCTCTGCTTCGTCCTCTGTAATGCACGAGAAGCCCTGGAGAATCACAGCAGCGCAGAGAAGACAGCAGTGATCACACCGTGGTCAAATCATCTCACTCAGATAGCAATGATTCCATCTCATCACCCTCAGGAACATCGGCTACATCAATGGCTGCAGAGGAGAGAACAGTCCTATTACTCACATATATTGCTTTTGTACAATGTCTTGATATTACCATGGTCTTTAATTGTAACTACTTGTTTCAGAATGCACAAAGACCATTCAAATGTAACATTCCTATACTGCCCTACAAAGCAAAAAGGCAGTAACTGCATTTTTGGTCAAAAATTAGTTATTGTCATTTTCATGACATTCAAGGCATCCTTTGTTATGTGACAAAACATCTGATCTGAAATGTGTGTCGTTTTGGAGAAAAATGGTAGTTGTTTGTACAGTAACTAACATTTAAGTCATTTTTCTCAGTTCTGCACTCTGTGTAGTTACTGCCTTTTTGCTTTGTAGGGTAGTATAAAGTTTGAGTAGTGTTTATATATTCAATTTGTTTTGAAACATTTAAAATAAATAATTATAATAATACATTCATTCATTCATTCAGACACACAATAGCTAATAAATCTATAATAAATTCTAGGAAATGCTACAATGTATTAAATAACTGTTGTTACCGCACTATTTATTCTCTGTGTCTGATTTGAAGTGAGCAGAATGCTTGTGTTAATGAGCCAAAATGGACCAAAATAACCATCATTTTTTATCATCATTATATAATTTACAGCTTTAATTTCTCAGTGATGACAACTGACAAATGGTCAAGGTATAAGTGGGATAATTCATTATCCCTTACATATATATTCATGTAATTGTTAAGTGTTGTGTTTACTAACACAAGTAGAATAACAGGTCAGGTTTCAATGTAATTGACATTTTTCTATTTAAGAACATTCACTGCTGATAATCAACCCAACCCACCTCAAAAAAGATTTTGATGCTATTTATGACATTTAGATTTGGGAAATGTTATTGATCGGCTTGAAGATGAGAAAAAGTGAGTTGCACATTTGCAATTGAAATGTTTCCTTTATTAGTTAATGCCTACTTTCACTTCACAGGAGGAGCTCTAATTGCCACTAAAGACATACAGCAATTTCCACCTAATTTATCCCTGGCAGGGCCCAGAGAGAGCACCCACACATACACACATACACAGACTGCACAAGGCAGTCAAAGACACACACAGGGCAGCCCTCTCTGTCAGAGATATGTCCAATTATTATGTTCAGCTGATTAAACCCCCGCTCTGTGCTCAGATTAGTCAGTGACGATCGACGTGAAGAACATAAAAACTCAACCGCCGAGCCTGAAAAGAAATATGCTTTCCTCTCATTAATCACTCTCATTAAGAGAGTAATTAACACATTAGATCCCTCATTGTCCAGCTCACACACTCTCTCTCTATGACAGATTTGATCCAATAAAATGCTTTTTTAGAATAGTTGTTCCTAATATGATGACTTTAGGCATCTTCGTTAGATTTGACTTTTGGTTCAAATATATTTTGGTGTTTCTTAAACTCCAGGCACTTTTATGTCCCAGGGGTTGATTTTTAAAACTTATAAACCTTTTCTTTTTGTCTCTTTGTTTCCCACCATGACTTCACAACTTATTTTAAGTGACTTATATGTAGATCTTACTGTTGTATGCTTTTGTCTGACCCAAACTTTTGAATTTCAGTAATCTTATAAACTATCCGTACATGTAAATAAAGGCAGAAATAAATAGATTTGAGAAACATTTCTTTATTTATTATGTTTATTTAAATAATTACTATATTTTGAAAACTTGCCCTAATGTTTTGGATGCCTTTTTTTTATTTATTATTACATCTATATGAAACAGGGGGCATATAATATAAAATATTAAATACATATCAAATACATATTATAAATATAGTATTATTAATTAGTTGTGTATATTTTAGATAAAATACACAGAACAATACTAAAATCATCCTTTCTGAAATACACACTCTAGCTATAATGTCAAGGCACAGACTATTTCAAGCTATTAAGACCTAAAAAAAAAAATGGGTGCTAGCAAAATCTACTATAAAATAACAAAATATTTGTAAAAATCTTATTATTAGAATGCATGAGTATTTTTGAATTGCCATCATAGGTTTTACCAACAAATTGGCGTAGAAAGGACATCTACCAGCAGTAGCTCACTGGACTAGCTAACCAGCAAATCCTTGAGCCTATGGTTAGTTAGTAAACAACTTTTCTGGTGCATGAATGGTGAACAGAGAGAAATCATCAATTTTCCAGAATAGCAGAAGATACTGAACATTGCAAAACACACAAGTGCAGGCACATGCACATACGCTCTCTCAGTGGGATGTGATGATGTTGACTGGAGGCAGGTTGCGGGCTCATCGGCTGGATGCTCAGATGTACTTGTGTCCAGGGTAATATGGCCAGACAGATGAGTGGGCTGCTGTAAACAGTCAGTGCAGATCTTTGGCAGCACAGCAACTGCAATGTAATGCAAAGCAATGATCAATGCAATGATCGCTTCTCAAAGATGCCCATTAACCCCAAAGCTTGCTGTTACATAAGAGCTCTGCCTTGAAAAGGCATCCTCAGTAATAGGACAGCGCTCCATGGGGTGCAATTCATTAGTTCATCCCCAGCAAGGCAGCGTGACCGCTACATGTACGACATTGTGCCATTAATCACCACAACACAGAGCAGTCACAGACGTCCCCCACACTGTGATCAAGATAAAGACACATGCACGTCAAGATGGTCTTTAGTATGCACATAATTAAGTCACTTAGATTAAATGTACCCATAACAAGCAATAAACACACACACACACATGCTTTTGCACCTGCACATAGGATACATGCAGGTATTTTGGTTTAAAATGGCACAATTCTATGACACAAACAAACAAAGTATGAATACCTAATTAAATATAAATTTGATATGAACTAATGATGAGTAGCCCGACTTCGTCATACTCAAATTCTAAGCACTTGTAAAACATGTTGTGGGCGGGGTCCGGGCTGGCACCCAGGCTAAATGATGAGTTAATGCATTTAAAAATCAAGAACTAACTTTAACTATGATTTATCTCATGAATTAATGTGTGATTGACAACAATCTTGACTGCATGTTAGTACATGTTAGTCAGTTAATGAATTAATAACACTTTGGGGGTAAGTTCTCACACATGAATTCATATGACTCATGTCATAGTTAAGGTTCTTGAATTGTAACTTAACTGCTGAACTCATTATTAGTCCATGTTAAAGTAAAATTTTATTTAGGCATTGATATTATAAAGTTTTACCACAAATGATAACAAGTTTGGTTTTAGTAAAGTAATAATTTATTCATTTCTATACATATTCTGAGTGCTGCACTAAGCTGCCTGGTTTCAGCGCCTAGCCTGGTATATACTGTACATGGAGTACAATACTGTACAGTGTAAAATGAATGAAGGTCAGCGTCAGGAACAAGTCTGATTGAATGTGCATATGTTGAGATTAGTGGAGGATTTTGGGAATGGAATGTACAAAACTCCATTAAATAGACACTTTTTTTCATAGATGCCTAGTATCCGAATTACACTTTACCATGAAAACACATTTCTAAAGGAATTTGCAGAAAACATGAGGTTTATATGTGTCTGACAGTTCAGTAAAGCTTGATGGACAAAATGGTGGATAGCAACAAGGCTTTTCAGCTCAGCGTTGTGCAATATATATTCCTTTTATTTATTTATTACATATTTTCATGACTATGAAAATTGTAGATTCACACTGAAGGCATCAAAACTATGAATTAACACATGTGGAATTATATATGGAATTATATACATAACAAAAAAGTGTGAAACAACTGAAAATATGTCATATTGTAGGTTCTTCTTTTGCTTTGATTACTGCTTTGCACACTCTTGGCATTCTCTTGATGAGCTTCAAGAGGTAGTCACCTGAAATGGTCTTCCAACAGTCTTGAAGGAGTTCCCCGAGAGATGCTTAGCACTTGTTGGCCCTTTTGCCTTCTGTCTGTGGTCCAGCTCACCCCTAAACCATCTGGACTGGGTTCAGGTCTGGTGACTGTGGAGGACAGGTCATCTGGAGCAGCACCCCATCACTCTCCTTCTTGCTCAAATAGCCCTTGATGCCTTCAGTGTGACTCGACAATTTTCATAGTCATGAAAATAAAGAAAACTCTTTGAATGAGAAGGTGTGTCCAAACTTTTGGTATGCACAGTCAGAGAGTTCCACTGCAATATCAAGAGGCCCCTGGGCTGTGTGGACTGAACTGTCTGCTGTAATTGAGTTGTGGAACTGAGGAGAGCATGTTTGCCAGCTGTCAGTCTTCACCTCACATCCTCTATTACTCTCTCCATCACATATACACAAACTCATATGGACAGACCTGCATGCTTTTTTCCATGACACTCTGAGAAACATCAGTCCGCATGAAAGAGGCCCCAAATATTATCTGAACTGACGGAATAAGAGACCATGTGTGTATGGATTCTCCTGCTGTGAAAATGAGTGCTGTCATCTTAGTGACTGATTGATGCAATTGCACTTGCCAAGTGTCCAATCACAGTTCATCATCCTTATGCCGATCTAGCGTTTGTGTTCCAAATGTGACTGTGCTGGGTTTGTTCAGAAAGCAGCGTCCTCATTGGCCAAGATGCGGCACGGTTGTCCTGGTGAGAGCGCTGTAAGAAAGTGGGGGAGACTGACAGTGATTTTTGATCAAAATAGACTAATCACACAATGTCTAGAATTATATATAGTGATATACATATAAATGCATTTAGATATTTTTAAATGATGCTGTTCTAAGGTTGGCTGGCACTGTATTGTGAAACATGCATGTTTCCTGAATATTCATACATGTGTTTGGCTCTGTATCTTGAGTGATTTTTGAGCTGTGGTGGTGCTATAACCTTTATGTTCAGATCTGATCTGATCTCACAGGGTAATGCATGCTCCTGCTGTCTCAATCACATGCTCCCCTATTTCCGTCTGTTTGTTTTCCTCCAGAGGAATCAGCAGCCTCTTTTTGGCTTCTCCCATTAACACAGTCTCTGCCAAATAGTTTGCAATGATTTGAATATTTGATCACTGCAGCTATACTCAATTTGCAGCTACAGGCTGCAGAGTGCGAGAGACGCTTCTGAGAAGAATTTGACTAAATATTGCAACACTGATTTAAAAAAGATATCACTCTATAGATAGATGTCACTCTATGTTCCTCTGATTAAAAAGGCAGGAACTGAAATTATAAAGTCATTGAGCTCCACCTACTGCTAATGAAATGTTTTCAAAGAACTTGTCAGATGATGATGATGATGATGATGATGATGATGATGATGGTAGGCTTGGAACTGTAATTGGCAGATTTAAAAAAAAAAAGGATCTGTAGATCTGATAATAAAAATCCTATTTAACATGTTTTGAGTGGAATAACGATTGATTTATAGCAGTGACTGACTAAGGCAAAAGGTAAAAGGTAAAACTAAGTATTTCTTCCATAGCAGCATTCTGTTATTTCTATAAGCAACACAATTACACTGGGTTACATACTGGGTGTAAAACAACTATTTCTGGGTTGTTTGGCACCCAGCTCTGAGTAAATACTGAAAATAACACTGTGGCGAGTGGGGCGGGGCCGAGAGGCGTGGGAACGAGGAGTGAGGCCAGGTGTAGTGATTGAAGATGAGCTACACCTGCGCCCCACCGCCTGTCTCGAGTCCCACGTAGGAGATGGAAGGATATGGATATAAAACTGGAGCGACTATAGTGAAGGACGAGAGAGGACCAGGTCTGGGCCATATTTTATGTTTGCTTTTTATTTTGTGCCGCCAGTCGTCCGTGAGGGGCTGGTGTGCTGTTTTGTGTTTATTTTGAGATTATTAAAGTTTCATTTGACACCAGTTCCCGTCTCCTTCTTCCGGATGATTAGGAAGTTTTTATCATTACAAACACATTTACAGGGTTGTTTTGACCCATTAATGTTATTTTTATCCATTAACAATTGTTGCGTATTTATTATTATTATTATTTATTTATTTTTTATTTTTTTTGCATAGTGCTGGGCAAGTCAAACAAATATCTATCTATCTATCTATCTATCTAGACAAGAATAGTTCACATACAATATTTTTTTTCAATGCCAAGTCAGGCTTTAACAAACATAAAATACTGAAAAACATTCAGTAAATGTTTTAGCAGCAAGTGGGAATCTATGGGAATATAACTGGAATCAGCTGCTACTGTTCATTAAATGTAAATTAATTAATTATATTCATTAAATTAATTATATTCATGATTTAAAAGTTACATAAAAAATTCAGCTTCACCTTATGCCATCTCATCTGTCAGACATTACCGTTTCAACCCTTCAAATGTGAGGCTACAATATTTTTCCTGTTTATACAGTAATAATCTGACAGGAATACTATGTAATGCAAACCTTATTTTCATTCAGGAAGTTTCCTGTCAGTCAATTTTTCTCTCAGGACATAATACAAAATGACCGTTGCCACATGCATCCAGTTTTAACTGGTTTGGCACAGACTACACACATTGGGTTAAACTGACCCAGCACTGGGTGTGAGGGGGTTCTTCATTTGTATTGACAGTAAAATGAACCAGCAGCTGAGTTACATATAAATGAATCTACCCATATGTATATATGGATAGACAGTAGTTAGACAGTAGTTAATTACATAATCGCTTATCTAATTTTAGATTTTTATTTATTTTATTTCTTTCATTTGTGTTTGGTCCAACAAAAAAAAAAATGCCTCAAATGTTACTAATAAGGGCACAAATAATTCCTAAATATAGGAGGATTTAGGCTTTCTGGCAATGGGCAATTCAGTCTTTAACCCACTTCAAATTGTTGACCTACAGCTCCATCTGTTGGCTTGACTGTTGCTGCACAGTCACTGTATTGAGTGCTTTCACCTGCAGCGCCACCTAGTGTTTATAACAAGCTTCACATTGAGGTGCTGAGCTTTTGCATTTTATTTATTCTTTTCTTATTGGAAAGTTAGATTTTTGATATTAAAAGACTCAAGAAATTAGTTGAAAAGTATTTTTTTTTTCTCTCCAAATAAGACACAACATTTGACTGCATGCGGTCATATGGGAAGGCACAATATCATTCTACAGAGCATCTGAGTGGATACTAATCTGTTTTATGTCATGGACACCAGTTGTCAAAGAAAGAAAGAAAGAAAGAAAGAAAGAAAGAAAGAAAGAAAAAGCTCATGTTATACTTCCCACGATGATTAGGGTTAGATGTCAGGGTGGGCTTTAGGGATGCATTCAACCATCTTGCACGCGGATACTTGCAATGCATAATGTCTCCCAGTAGAGGTCAGTGAACGATAGCAGATCAAACTCATTTTGACTTTATCCAGAAAAAAAAAAAAAATCCTTATTAGAGGTTACGTTTTTATCAGTAAGAAGAAAAGAAAAATGGCCTAAGCAAGACACTAGTGGTCCTTCATTCTCCAAACACTATTATGGTGAGACATTATCACAACAGAACAGGGGCTTTAGTATCACATGACTGGGGTCTTTAAAAATTGTAATTAAATTAAACAGCTTCTGTTCTGAGTGCTTTGTGACTTTCTTTCTTACACATTTGTTTTTCTATCATGGTGGGGACTTTTAATACTGAGCTAACGATTTACTATTCTCTACGCTTAAACTTGACCTTCACAGAAACCCATTTTGAATTTTTTCTAAAGCATTTAGTCTGTTTATGAAGCTGTTTTCCCTGTGGTTCTTCCCCAATGTGGGTGATTTCAGGTTTTATTATCCTTGTGGGGACATCTGGTCCCAAAAATGCAGGCAAAACCTGACATGCACATGTATACAGACACACACACACACACACACACACACACACACACACTAACATTTGTTTGTTTCACTATAGTAAGGGTGTCTCATTGACTTCCATAATTTTTATATCAAGATAATAATATTTGTTTAAGTCCTACCCCTAACCTTGAAGGAGTTCACCCAAAAAATAGCACTTGCTGAAAATGTACCCACGCTCAGATTATTCAAAGTGTAGATTTAGTTTGTTTCTCCAGCAGAACAAATTTGAATTACATCGCTCTCCAGTGGATCCTCTGCAGTGAAAGGGTGCCGTCAGAAAGAGAGTTCAAACAGCTGATAAAAACATCACATGTAATCCACACAACTCCAGTCCATGAAACATGTGAAGTGAAAAGCTGCATGTTCGAAATAAACTAATCTATCAAGTTGTGTGTAACTTGGAACATTTTTCCTAACTCTGAACCGCTGAAACGAGTCATTTTGAGTTAGAATCCCGTTCCATGAATTTCACACGTAACAAATTCTTACATTTGCATAATGCCCGCCTATTTTCTGCGTTGACATCCTGCGAAAAATAAACTTCAAACGCTGTATCTCATCTGTGTGGATAATGAAATGTCGAGAAGATGCTGTGCTCAGTAATTCAGTTTATTTTCACTTCCGAAGGATGAGGCTGTGAAGAATCAGTGGTTAAAATTAATCTTTACTATGATACTACAGCAGTATAATCACAACTTTTCGCTGAGTTTTCGTCATTTCTCTGACGACTGCTTCTCCAGTCTCTGCCAGGTCAAAGGTTGGGTCTTTACTACCAAGATGTGGGTCCGGTTCACTAACATTAGTGTAAAACATCAAGTGCTGATCACACAGCCATTTCAAAAAAGTGAAGAGGTACAGGAAACATCTATTATTAAAGTCCTGGGCAGGTAGGAAGACAGCTCTAAGGAGACATAATGTCTCTCCGTGCAATTACTTATTCATTGTATCTTTATTCTGAAGAGCATTTGTTCACTTTAGTACATAAAGAATTCCATTTTATTTTGGCTGGAGTAAGCGGCCGGTGCTCACTGCCATACCATCGGCTCTCCAAGCACCGAAAACTAATCATATCAGGGCCGTATCTGCTCACTCAGCCCTATAACACCGCTTAGTTCACTGATTAAAAACACAATAGGTCTCGGTTCATTTGATTAGATTCACCTGCGACCTCTTTCCATTGCGTCATGAAGGTACTTACTGGGACATATACTCATACGTGCAACAATACAAGAGGAGATGCATAGCTGAAGCATTTGAGAAACTCCATCAGCAGTGCCAAGTGACAGATGAGTTCGCCCATGGACCTGACACTCCACTCAGCTCTCTCGGACCAGACATGTTGATTCTCCAAAAGAGAAGGAGTCAAGAGAGTCTGACACTAATAGACATGTACGTCATTCATTAGCAGAGAGTACAGCTCTTTTTCTCCCTCCGGTTTCCCCCTTCAGAATCCCATTCCTGCTCTTTTCTCCTCTTAGGCTCAAGTATCTTAAATCTTACCAGGCTCATGGAGAATCTGTAATTGGAGGTGAGCTTTTCATTTACTGCAAAGGCAAGTCATGATGGAGAGTGGACCATGTGAATGACTGCTGTGATAACCTGATATGATTTCCTGCCTATTACTTTTGAAACATTAGCATGAGGCTTAGCAAAGGACAATATTAAAGCTGAATGATAATTAACATAAATCTTCTCAGTGGTTGGGGTCATTCTTTGTCAACAACTGTGGCAAATACTCTTAATAAGTAATACTTATAATATAATACATTTAATATAATACATTTTATAATACATAATACAAGTAAATTTTGATATGATTTGATCTTTCAGAGTGGAATTTACTTTTTGAATAGACACTCTTCTCACAACAAATTAAGTTGATGACTTCTGAACCATTGTGAAAAGGCCATACAAGATTAATATCATAATACTACAAGTTACTTACCTAGGTAAGGCAGAATAAAAAAATAATAAAAAAAATATGCCAGCTTCTCTGAGGCTCTGATAGACAAATATAGTCTTGCCATAATACAAGGAAATATAAAGTGAATACACAGGAGTCTTATGATTCTTTCTTACTAATACTGTTTATTTTAAACACCTCACTTTGAAAAAAAATGAATGTGACAAAAGCATTCTGACATGCTTGTTTAATTAACACAGTAATGAAAGTTTTTAAGATGTCACCTGATATCAACATCATAAAGTTTGTGTAAGATTGATTAAAAAATAAATTAGGTACCTGCATTGGCTAATAAAGGCAAACATGCTACAATGGTGTGCTGGACTCTGATGTTAACCAAAAAGAGCAAAGAAACTCAGGCAATCATAATTAATCCATGCATCGGTTGGGATTTTATTTTGTCACTCTGGGTTGGAAATCCGGTTATTTGGTGTGTTTAAATCAACCCTTCTTTCCTTCATTAAAATCCCTCCCCCAATGTTAAATCTTTCAACTAAATGCTGATTGAAATAGTTCATCATAACATTTTGTATACAGATTTTAACAGGGAGTTGAAGGAGATGCCAGCAGCATCAGAGAAAATGCCAACCAACTGCAGTTTATGCACACATTTACTACCCTATGCAAACACACCAAAAATTATATGATTAATCTGTTGTGCTTTTTCAATTCTTCTGGGACAAACTGGATAGTTTCTGTCTGGTTTTGCATCTGTGCACTTCATGATCTGAGCTCAGAGAGTTCGGCAGGCATAGACATGTGCCAATGTGCGTTGGCGAGTTGAGCAGGGGTTTTGCACAACTGTCAGAGATACAGAGCCTATAAACTTACCAGACTTTCCCTGAAGCCTGAGTTCTCAAGGGCATGTTTACAGTTTTATAACTGTGGAGTAATGAAATATGGTGCTTTTTAGAAATATATGAGGTCCCAGAAGGCTTAAATGTTTTGCTTCGTATTATGGCTTTGAAGATGACAGAGGATCATCACAGTTCCCAGTTGCAAAGAGAAGACTGATGTACAGTAGAACAAAAATATGAATGTAATTACATGGAACAAGTATTTGCAATAAATGTGTAGTGCATTAGTGTCTGCCTACTTTTTCATCAGCGCTGGATGAAAGCGCTTTTTTTTTATTATTATTATTTTATTCATCTATCCCATGTGGATTTCAGAAAGTCTTTGTTAAAGCTAGCAAAGACAAAGGTACAGGACTGTGTATTTAACAGCTTAGAAGAGGGAAAAAACTACAATCCCATGAAGCATTGTGAATGACAATCAAATTAAAAAAGATAGTGAAACATACAGTAATTACATTTTTGCAAAGTTAACATAAGTTAATAAAGTTGTAGATTAAATCTATAGAAATAATATATTTAAATGTAATCATTTTTTTTGTACCAAATATGCATATAGAAGTCTTTTGAGATCATAGTACAAAAATTTGACAAGTATTTAGAGTGTAGAGAGACCATCTCGACTACAGAACGTTAATGCATTGCTGCTCTTTTGGTGGGATTTGCTGGCTGCAACTCTCTGTTTGGTGGGATTTTCTGCACAGAATCATGGATAAAGTAGCTTTTCATTTCTGCAGTTAAAATAAGTTGAAATAATGCAAACAGATGGCTTCAATAAAAGCATATACCATTGATTAACAACCCTCTGGAGGTTTGTCCTTGAAGACTCGCATATAAACATTAAAATCCATTTTCCTGCAGAAAAAATAAATGAAGTTCCTCTTCAGGAACTCGAGCTGCGTCGAAACGCTTTGGGGAACGCGTTTAGCGTGAGCGACTCTGAATATGATATCTAATCTGTCTTATAGAAGAGTATGACGTCACAGGCGGGTTGACGTAAGCGACCAGGAAGCTATAAAGGCACGAGCCGCGCAGCTGGCTTCAGCTTCTGCGTTTTAAGCAAGCGCTCTGTGTGTGAATGTCATTCTGTCTTGTCAGTCTTATTTATTGTTGTTTGTCACTATTAGCTCCTCAAAGAGTAAGCAATAGTCAAAGAGCAAAGCTAAGACGAGACATCTGAGAGACATAAACATCAGTTGCACAGACAAACAGTTACACAAGCATCAGTTTCACAAACATATTATGCCTAACTGTATAACGAGCAGCATTGATGAGGAACGGAGCTCACGCAGTCAGCGCTCGGAAAAAAATTAAAATAAGGGGGCTGACTGTGCTTCTCGCATATCTAAGGACGGGGCGAAGACGGCTCTGGCTATCTCCACCCGTATTCCCTATATTTAGAGTTCATCTCGAGGTTCGGAAGCACGGGAAGCAGTTCCTTGCCCCTCTGTGAACTCGCAGCTGCAGCTACTTATCTCCGAGGAGATTAATATTGTTTGTGTGACTAAGCGGCCCGCGTTTGGCCGAGGCAATGCTTGTACTACATCATTTTCAGTTTTGATGTAAATCTTACCAAATCCAGACCGTCTTTACTCATCTGATTGGTTAACTGCTTTAATTCTGAGGAATTAAATTCAGTATCTATCTGACTATGAGAAGATAGATATGAATTATATTAACAATGCAGACCGTGTTTACTCATCTGATTGTTTGTTTGCATTAAATTCTGAGGAATATAATGACACTTATCTCACTCTGAGAAATTATATATACTTGGGGGTGGCTGCTGGGCGGGAGCAGCCCTTCCAGTCTGTAGTCAGAGCGTTGCCGCCCTCGCTCCCCCTGCGTCGGGACTGGAGGGGACACGTTTCGGTCACGACTGCAGAGGGTGGCCCCTACTGGGATGGCGCGGCGTACACTGCATTACATGGTTCCCGTCTCGCCTCAGTGCCCTCTGGGTCCCCAGCGAGCATCATTCTCAGTTTTTCCCACCCGTGCGCGTAGCGGGGCTGAGACGCTCGCTGCCCCTGTGGGGGTCTATTATACCAGAGGTCAGTCTCGAGAGACTGATTCCCTTAGTAGATTATTTAGCAGCATGAAAACCACTGCCAAATATATCTCAATGGGTCCTGCACACAGTAGAAAAAGCTACCGTATTCAGTTCGGCTCTGTACCGCCGATATTCAACGGGGTCATTCCGATGATGGTCGGCCCCGGGCAGGGTCTGGTTATGGAACAGGAAGTGAAACCCTATTAGATAAGGAGGCCATCGAGGTGGTCCCTCCTCAAGACAGGGAGTCCAGGTTCTACAGCTGGTATTTCACAATTCAAAAGAAGGATGGGGGGTTGCGTCCGATTATAGACTTGAGGGTCTTAAATCATTCAGTTATGAGATTGAAGTTCAAAATGCTCGCGATCAAGCATGTTGTAGGTCAGATCAGGTCCGAGGACTGGTCTGTCACAATATATCTCTAAGATGCATACTTCCACATTTCCATCCTTCCACAACATAGGAAGTTTCTGAGGTTCGCTTTCGGGGGCGAAGCCTACCAATATCGAGTCCTTCCCTTTGGCCTTGCACTCTCACCCCGCACGTTCACAAAATGTGTAGACGCGGCTCTGGTTCCCCTGCACATGCAGGGCATCTGCATTCTCAACTATATTGACGATTGGTTGATTTTTAGCTCAGTCAAAAGCAGGTTGCGGCTCGGCATCGAGATGTCGTTCTCGCACATATGGGGGAGCTGGGTTTGAGACTGAACGCCAAGAAGATTGTACTTTCTCCGGTTCAGAGAACCACCTTTCTAGGCGTAGTATGGGGTTCGACCGTGATGCAGGCACGATTGTCCCCTGCTCGTATCGAGTCGATCCTCATCTCAGTCGAGAGAGTCAAAGAATGCCAGTCACTTACTGTCAAACAATTTCATCGATTGTTGGGTCTGATGGCAGCTGCGTCCAATGTGATACCTCTGCTGTACATGAGACCCCTACAGTGGTGGCTCAAGACCAAGGGATTTTCCCTGAGGGGCAATCTACTTCACACTATCAAGGTCACGTGGCACTGCCTCCGTGCCTAAGACATGTGGAAGAAACCTTGGTTCTCGAATCAGGGCCCGGTAATACTAGCGACGGACGCATCTCTCACCGGCTGGGGTGCAGTCATTAGTGGCCACCCTGCCCGTGGTCTGTGGAGCGGTCGCCATCTAACATGGCACATCAATTGTCTAGAAATGCTAACAGTTTATCGTGCACTGAAGCACTTCCTCCCAGACCTAAGGGGTCACCATGTGTTGGTGCGCACCGACAACACATCGGTGGTCTCTTACATCAACCACCAGGGAGGTCTACGTTCGCGCCCTTTGTACAAGCTGGTGAACCAGATCTTGGTGTGGTCCCAGAGCAAACTCCTCTCATTAAGAGCAGTATATATTCCTGGGAAACTAAATATGGGAGCAGACATACTGTCGAGGCAGGGGCTGAGGCCCAGGGAATGGAGACTTCACCCAGAGGTGGTGAAGCAGGTATGGAGAGTATTTGGCAGGGCTCAAGTAGACATATTTGCAACTCAAGAGACATCACAATGTCCCCTTTGGTTCTCTCTAGTACATCCAGCTCCTCCGGGACTGGACGCTATGGTACAGACCTGGCCGAGGCTTCGTCTGTACGCCTTTCCCCTATTGCTCTGCTCCCTGGAGTTCTGGCAAGAGGACGCCGGGACGGGGTCCGTCTGTTATTAGTACCCCCGTTCTGGCCAGGCCGAGTATGGTTCGCAGATCCGGTCTCGCTCCTCGACGGCTCTCCGTGGGAGATACCGATCAGGACAGGCCTACTCTCACCTATATCCAAACTATAGTGAAACACTATCAATTAGCACAGTAACAAGATCGGCTGTTTAAGACATTAACGTGTAAGCACAAAACACAAGATACTTCTCTTTTCAATATGAATAAGGCTTTATTAGATAAATCTAAGACATACTGTATAAACTAATCTAACACATAAACACACGCACTCACACATTCATACAACTTATAGGAAGATCGAAAGTTAGGGAAAGATGAGTTTAAGAGAATGGAAATATGGAATCCTAAGTTTACAGCAATACGTTAAATTGAATAGACATGAACAGCCATCAATCACGTAATTAGCCCTCGCATTGAGTTCCTCAATGAGGTTAAAATTATATTAGATACACCAGTAAAGGTCACAGTCTGGAGGTTACTTGTGTCTCCTGTAAAAAAGAGAATCCCGGTGAAAGGGGTATCCCGATGTCGCTGATTGGCTGGAAGTTCAGTAGTCGCTGAAGTGACGTCTTGGGAAGGCCCGTGGTGGGGCGTTGGCTGCAAATGGAGTTGTGTGGCTGGTTGAAGTTGAACGCTCAGACGAGGTCGACGTTGCAAAACTTAACTCAGAACACGAAACTCTCAAATGGAAAAGAAATAAACTTTGACGAGACTAGGTGGTGTTCCTTCTCATTGTGGCTAAGTAGCAGCAGGCGTGCAGGCTGAAGCACGCTGCAACCGCGCTCAAAGAATAGTGATGACAAACAGCATGGCTAAAAGCTAAAGCTAAGAAGCAAAGCTAAAAGCTAAAACTAAGAGCAGGCATGACTAGTAGCAGAAGCAAAGCTAACAACTAAAAACCACATGACTAATAGCAGAAGCACAGCTAGAGACTGAAAAGCAAGCTTTTATGGTGTCCTAAGTATTTAAACTGGCCTGTTGGCCATACCTCAAATGTTGTCTTGACCAATCAGATATTGTCTTGGCTCGGGGATCATAAATCATATGTTTATCTTACCAAGCATGTGGTCGGAATTTTCCTGCCTTGCAGGGTCTAATTTTGGACATGATTCCTATTACCAGGTTATGATATATTTGACAAATAAATGATTGTCTGTTCTAATTCAAGCAAGCAGATTCAATCACACACATACCAAACATAATTATGAATCTTTCAGCTATCCCATAGTTATTAAAAAAACATACACAATAAGAGATTATAACATTATAGTCAAATGTGTGGGTTATACGTAAATGAATATGGAGTTAAGCGATGGAATGAAATAAATTTAGAAGTCATTTTGGAGTTCATTTTGGTCCATATATATTTACAAAAGAGTTTCTTTGTCATTTTCTGACATAGGGATGTTCTGTGAATACAGAGGTTTAAAGCCCCTCCCCACTTAGGAATTTCAGTCTGGTTCTGCTAGTTGGGGGGAAGTCAATGGAAGTTTTTAACTCATGGGTTTCCATGTGATGTCCAGCGTTGCATTCCAATTACGAACATCAAATTTGACAATCTCTTCTGCGAATTAAAATTGTCAATAATTGTTCTAGTGGTGTTAATGTTGAAAGCTGTTGTGTTAACAAGTTGGTTGGTTGGTTATCTTCCTTGGGACTTGTGGCACAGAATGTTTTATGACTTCCTGAGGAATTCAGCTCGTGTTCCAAACACAGCTTTGATAGACTCTTTAATTTGTCTGGTTCGACTCATTTCTGTTACAGTGTGGTGTTAGAGGCTCTTTACAAATCTCCATTCAACCGATTCAAGATATCTCAGATAGACATCTGACACTTAAAACCGCCTTTCTGTTGGCCATTACCTCTCTGAGGAGAGTAGGAGATTTACAGGCCCTCTCAGTGGCCCCTACCTATCTTGATTTTGCACCTGGCATGACCAAAGTGTTCATATACCCTCGAGCGGGATATGTTCCTAAGGTGCCCTCTATCACACCACAACCTGTAGTGCTGCAGGCCTTCTGTCCTCCTCCCTTTCGGGAGCCTGACCAAGAGAAGCTAAATTGTGTGTGTTCAGCTCGAGCTCTGGATGCATACGACCACAGAGCTGCCCTGTGGAGAAAAATAGACCAATTGCTTGCATGCTGCGGTCCCCCCAAGATGGGTTTTCCTGCTTAAGCAGACTATTAGTCGTTGGATAGTTGAGACTATCAACGCCACTTTGAGTCCTCTGGTCGTCCCCCACTGTCGGGAGCCAAGGCTCACTCTACATGGGGTATGGCGGCCTCCAAGGCCTTTCTAGCAGGTGCGTCCATGCTGGACATCTGCAATGCTGCGGGCTGGTCCACGCCTTCTACTTTTGCAAGATTCTATGGCTTAGACATGCCAGTCACTCCAGGCACTTCATTCCCCTCGTCCTAAGCTGTGCTCTTCAGATACACACTAGGCAGGGGTTTGGTAGTCTGGCAGCGTTGGTACTCGTTCCCTAATGTGTTTCGACGCAGCTCGAGTTCCTGAAGAGGAATGTCTCTAGGTTACGTATGTACCCCTGCCGGCGCTTGCTGATACTCGAAGCTGAAGCCAGCTGCGTGGCTCGTGCCTTTATAGCTTCCTGGTCGCTTACGTCACCCTGCCTGTGACGTCACACTCTTCTATAAAACAGATTAGATATCATATTCAGAGTCGCTTACGCTAAACGCGTTCCCCAAAGCGTTTCGACGCAGCGTCTCGTTCCCTCGAGGAACTAGGGTTACATACGTAACCTAGAGACGTTTTACTTGATGAGTCTGACAGTTTAACTCTGATATCAAAATGGATTTAGTTGAATGTGGCATATACCTATCATGACCTCTGAGATGAAGCAATTTGTACTTTTGTTAAGTCCACAATCAGTTTATTTGTATTTTATTTGTATTTTGTATTTATTTATTATGTTTAATAACTGAATTCACGTTGAATAACTACAAATCTTAAAAATCAGATTATGATCACTTATTTTGATTAAAGAATTATATAAATTATTAATAATGGTTCTTAATTATATAAATGTAAATTAATAAGCAATATTTATTTTGGGGAAAAAAATCTTTTGAAACGTTGCTGTAAAAGGATCACATGACGCTGAAGACTGCATGGCTACTGAAAATTCAGCTTTGATAACTCAGGAATAATTTACATTTTAAAATATATGCAAATTATTATTATTATTTATTTTAACTGTAATAATATTACACTATATTACCGTTTGCCTGTATTCTTAAACAAATAAATGCAGCCTTGGTGAACGTAAAGATTAATAATAAAAAATAAAATAATAATAATTATAAAAAAATCTGATAAACAGTATGCATGTATACACTTTTTCTTTCTGTGAATAACAGTAACAGATCTCAGCCTTGACCCCTTGACACAATATATATATCTATATATATATATATGTGTGTGTGTGTGTGTGTGTGTGTGTGTGTGTGTGTGTGTGTGTGTGTGTGTGTGTGTGTGTGTGTGTGTGCATGCCGCAATATTCCATGCCGCAAACTTTAAATATTTGACATATTTTTGAAAATCTAGCGTTTAGTTGATCCTGATAAGCACTTGTCGACACAATTGTAAACACAGCAGCTTTCTTCTTTTGTGAAGGGGTTTGGCACCATGGTATCTTTGTTTCCAGGCAGAACGTTAAAGAATGCAACACACACGTCTCGCGGAAATCCTGTAGAGTTCAACCAATCCGATGACAACTTCGACACTCCTGAAGTGTTTAAACTTTTGTGTACCATATGGATCAGACGTTAAACCAATGGTCCGTGCGTGTGTTACCTGGGGCTGAGACTAGCATCATGCCTGGATTTCTGCTTGTGGTATTGGATTTCCCCTCTTGTCAACCCTCTGGATAATGTTTGCTGTTGACCGACTCATGTCCGTTTTGGATTAATCTTTTGTCTTGTCCTCAGTATACCTGTTTGCCATTGTCAGAACCTTGCCTGTTTTATGTCCACGACTTTAAATAAAAGGTTTGTAGATGGATCTGCCCATCTCACATCTCGAATAAATATATCTTAAAATCTTATATCTAATAAATATTAGGAGTCAGGAGTCATGCAGTACAGTAAGCACGCTGTGTTTAGTTATTCTGAATGGATCCGTGTACTGTAGTAGATATATGCAGTCATCGGGCAGTTGGTTTGTATTTTATTTTTTATTTTTTTGGTATCTACATGTGATCTTGTTCAGTATTGTAACTTGGCTCATCTAAAATGTAATATAGCTCTTTGCTGTTGAACTGTACACATACTATACAATTTTTTCTTCTTTTTCTTTTTCTTCTTCTCGATCTTTCATATGTGCTTATATGGGCTCTTTATATCATTTGGTTCTTGTTGTCCTTTTGGAGTTTCATGTCCTTTTTTGGAAAGACATCTAAATTTATCTTGAAAAAAATCTTGCAGAAAATATAGATTTTTGAGAATCACCTTTCAATCTTTTGGTTTACTTTGCTGGATGTAGCAAATGATGACAAAATAATCATTTGAAACAAGATAAATGGTCTATGGTTAATTTCATGAATTGTGTGATTAATCGTGTTTAATCACAGAAAAAGGATGTGATTAATTAGATAAAAAAAATTGAATCGATTGACAGCCCTTATATATGTATATTACATTTACTCACTTTCCATTTAGCAGATGTTGTTCTACAAAGCGGTGTATGGAACATTAATTCCATGAAAAGTCCCTTGGGCTGAACTGGGCTGAAGGGTCCTGATAAAAGGCACAGTGATAATATAGAGATGGATTATCACAGTAAATTTACCTTCACTGTCACCTTCAAATGAACTTTTATTTGTGTTAGCAGCCTAGATGGTCAAACCATTAGGAAAACATGACCTCGATTACAATTTAATCAGACAGCTCCCGTCCCTGCCATCATGTATCACACACTGTTGCACAGGTCTCTGATGAAGTCATGGTCGAAACAAATCCTAAATTAAAGCCTTTGATTCCAAAGCCATTTCTCAGACCTTTCATTCTTGGTTGCCATGGCGTTAACATTTAGGAGCATGATGACTTATAGCTCATGGCCTCGTGTGCAGGGCAATCTATGAAGCCAGTGAACAGAGCATAATTAGAAAGTAATAAATCACTTTCCATGCTGATGACAAAGTCCATTCAACAGCCTTTAGGGAATCAGAGATAAGGACAACAATAACAAGAAAGAAATCCTTACATGACAGAGCTCACACACAAAGACACACTTTTACACATACAGTATGGGCAACTTTTAGCATCTAATTGCTCTGATTACATTAAAAACACACCTCCATTGAAAACAATTCCTTGATACATCACCTTTTATTTCTTCTGTTCCAAATTCTATTTTGTCCCAGTGCTCAGTACATAAGTCATCATGAGGCTGATGGCTTCTCTAAAGCACAACATGATTCATGATAATGCTTATTTCATAGTCTGCATCATCTCCCCAAGGTGCTGAACAAATTATTAAAATGTTGTCTGATGATGACTCATAATATTCCTTTTGAAGTGCAAAACTATTTGTCAGCAATAAGGTGGAAAATATGAAATATAATGATGAAGTGACCTTTCAAAAAGTCAGTGTATCCACAATTCATAAGTCACAGAGTATCCATCCCTGATTTCCCTTTTGCAGCCCCCAGTAGAGACTACAACCATTACCGTTCCACTGTGCTGTTGAAAAAATCCCGCTGGTTAGATATGTTTTGGAGCATTCAACACAACACTCAGCATTCAGAGCTGCTTTAGGACTTTTATAGGCTAAAGTCTTAAAACGAGGCAAAGATATATGTTTTGCCTTAGTTTTCCATATATAATATTGTTTCTGTTATTTTCGTTGTATATTCTTCAACTATATTGATGATAAAACATAGTTCTAGAGCCAATTTGTCCTGTGGCATCAAAAATGCAAAAAATATGCTCAAAAAAACAACAATCACTTCCTTCACAGAGAGCAAAGATGCACAGAGTCTGTGGCAAGCCATTCAGACCATCACTAACTGTGATGCCACCCCGCCACAGTCCCGGATGCTCTCAATCACTTTTATTCATGGTTTGACATGTAGAATAACACACCTGCCCAAAAACTGATCATACTTTATGTCTGTCTCCAGCCGATGTAAGGAAGACCCTATCTAGGATTAACCCATGCAAGGCTGCAGTTCCTGACAATATACCTGACCACGTCCTGAGAGACTGTGCTGCACAGCTGACAGATGTCCTAACAGATATCTTCAACACCTTGCTGAGCCAGGCCGTCGTCCCCACATGTCTCAAATCCACAGCAATCATACTGGTACCAAAGAAATCACCTGTGTCTTTTCTAAATGACTACCATACCATAGTACTGACTCCAATCATGATGAAGTGCTTTGAGAGGTTAGTCATGCACAACATTAAAACCAGCCTCCCTAACACACTCGATTCGCTCCAGTTTGCATATTGTCCAAACCGCTCTGCAGATGTTGCAATTCCCTCCACCCTCCACCTGGCTCTTACCCACCTAGAAAATAAATACTCCTATGTTAGAATTATGTTCAAGACTTCATCTCAGCATTCAACACAATAATCCCACAACAGATCATTAATAAACTAAACCTGCTGGGCCTAAATACCTTCCTCTGTAATTGGATCCTGGACTCTCTAACTGGAAGACTTAAGTAAGTCTGTGTTGGCCTCAAAACCTCGAGTACTACCACACTGAGCACAGGTGCCCCACAAAGCTGTGTGCTTAGCCCGCTGCTCTTCATGCTGCTGACCCACGAATGCACTGCCAAGTTCAGCTCAAACCATATCATCAAGTATGCTGATGACACTACTGTGGTAGAGCTCATCAGCAACATAGATGAAACGCACTACAGATAGGAAATGGCACAACTGGCTGAATGGTGTGATACTAACAACTTGTCCCTCAATGTGAGTAAGACACAAAAGGTTGTGATGGACTTCGGGAGAAACTCTGCTGACCACCCCACACTGATCAACAAACAGCTCGACTGTAGAAAGAGTCAGCAGCACTAAATTATTGAGGGTGCACATGACAGAGGATCTTACCTGGACCACCAACACCATGTAACTATGTAGAGAGTGTGCTGACCAGCTGCATCACTGTCTGGTATGGGAACTGTAGTGTAGCAGACCGCAAGACCCTCCAGTTGACAGTGAACACAGCTGCAAAGATCATCTACGCCCCTCTCCCCTCCATCCTGGACATATTACTTTCACGATGCTCCAGCAAAGCCAACAGTATTGTGAAGGACACCACCCATCACTCCCACAGTCTCTTCCAGCTCCTACCATTAGGAAGATGGTCCTGGAGTATCAGAGCCTGCTCTGCCAGACTACTCAACAGCTTCTTCCCCTAGGTTGTGAGAGTCCTGAACTCAAATCACCACACCCTCCTCTGAAACCCCATACAAACCCCCTACCTCCTTAAAAACCTTAAGCATGGCCCATATCACCCCCCACCCCCCTAAACAACCCCCAATCTTACCACATCCCAGAAAAACTGTCTGAAACTCTCTTTTTTTCTGTGCAATTCGGAATGTGTTCTACACACAGTTCAGTGGGCCTGTATTTGGGCAGTATTTTAAATACATGTACAGTATTTGAAATACAAAATACTGTTTAGTTTTTTTGTATTTAAATACATTTAATCTAATTTCATAAAATCTAACTTTTGTTTCAAAATACATCAAATACGTTTTGCCAATCAACCTCTTTATTGGACTGCTGATTTAATGTATGGGCAGCAAGTATACAAAAAATTTACTAAGATTAAATGTATTTAAATACAAAATACATTTTACTTTTTCCAGAGGTATTTAAATACAAAATGCAAACTAGTATTTCAAATACATGTATTTTAAATACTGCCCATCCCTGCATGAAATCAGCAGTCTAATAAGGAGGTTGATACCTTTTGTATTTTAAACATTCAAAAACACTCAGATTAAATGATTAAATGCAAAATACTTTTTTCAAGGGTATTTAAATACAAAACAGTATTTTGTATTTACAATATATGTATTTGAAATACTGCCCATTGTCTGAAATAAATATACACAAATATCCATTAAAGCTACAGAAGTAACTTAGTTAACCCATTTGTTCCCAAATTTTTCTAAATGTTTTCATGCATATAGTTATGTTAATAGTGTCCTATTTGAAAATGTTCTGGATTTATTTTCTTGTGTTTTTTTATTTTTTATTTTTATTTTTTTATCGTATTTGAATATGAGGTAACTATAGTTGCCGGTGGGCAAATGTTTTATTAAACCCTTCAATGTGAAATCTGAATAGGAGGAGAGCATTTGGCATCTAACTCGAAAATAACTGCTTTTAACCAATCAATATATTTATATTTATAATAATGCATTTATTATGCACTAAAGTCAAAGAACATTCAATGCAAACCCAAAAAAGGCTGCATCTAGCTTATAATCTCTTAACACAACAAATCCATTTGTCTTAAAGTGATGGAACAAAGTGCAGAACAAAATGCAGCCATTAAGTTGTCCCAACAGGGTATTGTGTATCAAAAAGTTAAATGAAAATAAATAAATAAAAAATAAATAGAATGAAGAAAATATAACATCTTTATATTAAAAAAGGGTATAACTGAAAGAATATTACGTTTTTTGTTTTGTTTTTTTTTTTGTTTTGTTTTTTTTCTTCTAGGCCCATAGTGTGCGATGATTGACTGTAGTAGGTGATTTCATATAATAATGTAATTGTAAACTCATTATCTGAATTTCAACATTATAATGGAATCATACGCTACTGGTCATAAAATTAATTATGGCCCTTGTATAAATGAATGGTTTAAATTAATGGTTATTGTCATGGTGTAAAGATTAGAAACTGCTCTTTGAGTGGAACTCCTGATCTCGGGGTGTTTGCACTTTGTGGTGAAATCTGTGTGTTTCGCTTCTGCACTGATTAGCTTGTGGGCGTCTCGGTTAATTGTCATCAGCAACAGCTGTCACTCATTACTCATCCACTATATATTGGCTTGTCTCACGTCTTGTGTTTGTTCAATGCATTTCGCTCTACAGCCCCGCACCTTCGCTACTGTAGAGTCAAAAGTAGCATTCACACTCACGTTGTTATCCGGCAAGGCTGCCTTATGGGGGACGGCGGTGTGGGAGAACCAACATCCATGTTGTGCCTCATTTCACGCCCTCTCTGAGGAAATGAGGAGAGTATTCGACCGCGCCGCGACCGGCAGGAAAGCTGCTCATTAACTCTCGGAACTCCGTCAAGGCTCTTCCTCAGTGACCGATTATTCCATCGAGTTCCGCACCCTGGCGGCCGCGTGCCAGTGGAACGAGGCGGCGCAGTGGGATCGATTCCTGCATGGGTTATCCGACCGTGTTCAGCAAGAGATCTACCTCCTCGAGCTGCCCCCCACTCTTAACGGACTCATAGAGTTGGCTCTACGGGTTGACACACGGATTAATCGCTTGGGTCGCCAACCCAGTCCTTCTAGGTCTACCATCTCTCCTGCTAGGGGGCGCTTGAGTCGAGAGAACACGGTTGGTTCTGTCGACAACCACGAGCCCATGCAGGTGGGTAGAGCTCGGCTGTCCCGGAGGGAGAGGGAACGGCGGAGGTCCCAAGGACTGTGTTTGTACTGTGGAGGCTCTGCTCATAACACTTACTCATGCCCGGTAAAAGAGCCATCCCGATAGTAAACTTAAGGCTACTATCGGGTGGGATCTCCGCTGAGAAGTCCTCATCTACATCATTGACCCTCCTTCCGGTGAAACTGTGGTGGAAGAATCAATATCACGAACGTCACGCCCTTCTGGACTCCGGAGCCGAAGGTAATTTCATTGATTCTTCACTTGCACATCACTTGAACATTCCTGTCCTTCCTGTGTCTCTCCCCATTCATGTCACCGCACTCAACGTGAGGCAGTTCCTGGCCGTCACACACCATACTGAACCCATCACACTGCTCACGTCTGGAAACCATCACGAAACCATATCCTTTTTTCTCATGGACTCCCCTGTTGCTCCCATTGTTTTAGGTCACCCCTGGTTAACCAAGCATAATCCACGAGTGGAATGGGGTTCTAACACTGTCACATTGTGGAGTGAAAGATGTCATGAGTCTTGTCTGGTTTCTGCTTGTCCTGTTGTCCCTGTTTCTGTCTTTCAGAAGGAGAACATGGTTTTGCCAAACGTGCCCGTTGAGTATCTGGACCTGAAGGAAGTGTTCAGTAAGTCCCGTGCTGCTTCTCTCCCTCTGCATCATCCCTACGACTGTGCCATAGACTTAGTGTCAGGTAAGTCTCCGCCTAAGGGCAAGTTATACTCTCTTTTCTATTCCTGAGAGGGAGGCCATGGAGAAATACATTTCTGATTCCTTAGCCTCTGGGTTCATCCGTCCTTCCTCTTCTCCAGCGGGGGCGGGGTTATTTTTTGTTGGTAAGAAGGATGGTTCTCTGCGACCTTGCATTGATTACCGAGAGCTGTACAACATCACGATAAAGAATACCTATCCTTTACCACTCATGTCTTCAGCTTTCGAGAGGTTGCAGGGAGCATCCATATTCACAAAACTGGATTTACGCAATGCTTATCATTTGGTCCGCATCAGGAAGGGGGGTGAATGGAAAACTGCTTTTAATACTCCTAGAGGGCACTTTGAATACTTGGTGATGCCGTTCGGGCTCTCCAACTCGCCCGGGGTTTTCCAAGCACTCGTGAATTATGTGTTGAGAGATATGGTAGATCAGTTTATATATGTTTACCTGGATGACATACTGATTTTTTGTTCATCTCTCCAGGAACACGTTCAACACGTCAGACGAGTGCTCCAGATGTTACTTGAAAATGGGCTTTTTGTCAAGGCGGAGAAATGCGTATTCCATGCACTGTCTGTTCCTTTCCTAGGGTATATCATCTCATCCGAGGAAATACGTATGGACCCTGACAAGGTTAAGGCTGTGGTAGATTGTCCATCTCCAGACTCCCGTAAGGCCCTACAGCGGTTTCTGGGGTTTGGCAATTTCTATCGGCGTTTCATACGTAATTTCAGCCAACTAGCTTCACCTCTGACAGCCTTGACCTCTCCCAGTACTCCGTTCAGGTGGTCGGACGCAGCTGAGGCTGCGTTCACTAACCTCAAGAACCGCTTCATTTCGGCTCCCATCCTTGTGGCCCCTGATCCCACACGGCAGTTCGGACGCGTCAGAGGTGGGGGTAGGAGCAGTGTCAAAGGTGGGTCACCATCACAACAACATCTCTAGGATGCTTCAATCAATATGATTAGTAAGCCAATTCTCAGATAAGTACTATGATGGCTTTTGTTCTAACTTCTTAAATGATAGAAGTACTAGTGCTGTCCAATCTATTAAGACTGTGTCTGTTCTCCGAATAGTAAGTTCAAAATATAAATTTAATGTGGGATCTAGAGAATATCTTATTGTGATTAAACCAGAAAAATTTAAAATAACTATTTTTAACGTTTGGGCTCATAAACATTAGATTAACTACTGTTATAAGCACAATCCCTGTCAGACTGGTTGTGGTGGAGGTGTTGCAACAATATATAGTAATATTCTAAATTTTTTCCCAGAAAACAGATTTAACTCATTCATAATACTTCTGCTTCATCTTACACTGTCAGATATGCAAAATAAATCTATTGTATCTCTTGCTCTGGCTACTGTGTATAGACCACCAGGGACGTATACAGAATTCCTAAAATAATTAGCAGATTACCTCTCAGAACTTTTGGTTACAGTTGATAAAGTGCTAATTGTCTGAGACAGTAGCGTAGCCAGAAAAGAGACTCTGGGTGTGCATATGAAAATCTGGGTGTGCCACATTTATTGTCAGATTACTTTGGTAAAATTATGGGATAGTATTTTTATCGCACTGCTTCCGTCCAACCATACTCATAGTGGTAATTTGCAGGTTGTGTCAATATGTAGTTAATTGTTAAATATAATAATTTTCTTCCAAATACGATAATTTTGAACTTCTGGTACGATACTGGGTCATTTCCAATCTGGTAACACTGTCTGTTGATGTTGGGCCCGGGGAGAGAGAAATATCCTCATCAGGTGTAACATTAGGCGTTGTGTCCGGCTGTCCATCAAGCCGAGGTTTTTTGCTAAAAAAAATTAAGAAAGGAGCTCTGCGACATATGGCTAGCTAGCAATGTGCAATCAAAAATTATCTGTTTATATCATAGACTGCTGGGGTCACAGTCAGCTGCTGTTTGCTGATTGGTTGGCATTCCAAATGTCGGCAGATATATTTTAACAAAAATAATTTAAAATGTAAATTACATTTTACCATATTTAGCATTATTGCACCATATATTGGATTCTTATTTCTGTGCCTCTGAGAGTATGATTTAGAATGTTCAGTGACGTCACAGAACTGCCAGATTCAAATTGCTTTCGCACATTGCCTGGCACTGAGCCAGAAACGGATGCGCTCAGCGCTTGTCATATATCACAATTAAAATGCTGTGTTTTCAACCACATAATGTTTATTTTAGGTTTCATACATTTAAATATACATAATCACAAGTAAAATAATACATTGGTAGTTTGTAAAATACACACTGATGTCTATGGAAGCAGCAAAAACTATCTAATCAAGTGTAATTTGCAGACGTGTTTTATTTATTTATTCCGGTTGACAGGACTCTGAACTGCAGCGCTCATCTCGTTATAGATCAAGATAATTTAGAAAGGTTTTTAAACGAAGAATCTGAATGTCAGATAGTTGACATGGTAAGCAAGTTTGTGTATATATTTTAATAAAAAAGAAAAAAAAAGAAGAAAAAAATACTGATACATCCGTTAGTTGCTGCGGTGTGTCACATGACAATCATGACGCGTCGCCATGGAAACAAGGGGTCTGTTAAAATATTTGTAATTTACGCGTGAAAGGGTTGATTTAAAGGGGGGGTGAAATGCTCGTTTTCACTCAATATCCTGTTAATCTTGAGTACCTATAGAGTAGTACTGCATCCTTCATAACTCCAAAAAGTCTTTAGTTTTATTATATTCATAAGAGAAAGATAGTCTGTACCGATTTTTCCCAGAAAACACGAGCGTATGTAGGCATGACGTGTGGGTGGAGCTAAAGAATCACGAGCGCCAGTAGGCTTTTGCTTTGATAGCGTTTGGAAGCTTGAGGACAAAACCAACCAAAACAAACCATGGCTAACAGTCAGATTCAGCGTATATTTATGATCCAGAATCAGATCCAGAGGCTGAAATTTAACAAGAGCAGCAGCAACAACAACGTCTCTATGTGGTATGTACTGAAACTGTATATATATTTGCTTAGCGGTTTTGGAAAATGACTCCACTTTGTCATCTTTTTTTTTTTTTTTTTTAAGCTGTACATGTGGAAAGTGCAGTTTGATGACAACATCGCATGTTGTTTACTTGATGTGCTTACGCGCAGATAGCTAAGTTAACAACACAGAGATATTTGAAGCAGTTTTACTCACCGCATGCGGTTCCAACACACGATCATGACCCTTTTTCGTTGGGACGGCATTATCCTTAAGAAATAAACAATGTGCAAATCCGGCGTCAAACTGGGCCTTGTTTGTAAAACAAGCATCTTCAAAATGCAGGGGAACAAACACAAACACTTGCACAACTCTTTACGTTGATGCTCTGTAAAAATAAACTCCATCCACTGGTCCCTTAATGCTGTTTATCTTTAGGTAATCTGTGCAGGGTTGTCTTGCCCTGGCAACCAAAAACACACTTCTTTTGTGATATTTCGCGACGCTCTGGCTCTGATCAGTGAAGTCTGTTGTGCTCTCAGTGCTCTGCTATACGGGAGCGCGCGCTCTTCCGGCAGAAGTGCCTCAGGACCCATATAAGGAAATTCCGCTCCATCTAACATCATGCAGAGCCATACTCGAAAAAAACTTTCCGAAACTTGTGACAAACCAGAAGGGGTATTTTTGGAACAGAAATACTCCTTCAAACTGTGGGTGGCACAGGCACACCCTGGCACACCTGTGGCTACGCCACTGGTCTGAGATTTAAAATTCATGTTGATAATACAAATGATGCATTAGGACTTGCATATACTGACATAATAAACTCATTCTGCCATATGCACATAAACTGACAGTCACCACTGATAAGCTACAACGAAATATTGTATAAACTTAATTGCTTTATAATGATTTGTATTAAAAAAAAACGCTATACAAATAAACTTGAATTGAATTGAGCATAACAATTAAATTTCTTGGGAGGGTTTGCGTTCACCATGCTTCCTGGAAGTCTCATGTGACAGGAAGGAAGTGAATTCTTTTTTTTTATTATCTAACTGTTTACATTCCTAAGACGTAACCAACTGTTTTAATGTTTGTTTGTTTTTACTTGTCAAGACATCCATTCTGACATAATTTCGTGCCTATTTGCTCATAACGTGAAATATTTGGTATTTACCTGCTGTCTGAGGGACGGCTTGCTTGTGTGCATGCTTCAAGTGTGTGCACACAGAGATAATCTATGTCAGAGTGTTAGTACCACATTTAGATTTATTTCAGGCCGTTCTGTGCCTGAATACCTTTAAATCACTTGAGAATGATAAACATTCTTGACAAAGCAGCACTGGCCCGATCTATTAGAAAGCTTTAGGGGGGCTAAGACATCAGATATGATAGCTGTAGCCCACCTAAAAAGAGTCTAGAACTGCCCCTGCTTTATAGATATAATTTTTGGAGTGGTTGGGCCTTAACGGCCACTGCACTGATGTAATGACTTTATCAATCAGTGATTGGCTCTTTCACTTAAAAGGAGAGACATATTCCGCTATACTGCATGCTGTTTCTTCCATTTATAAGTAATAGGAGTGAACCATCTTTATAGATCTATAGACTTGTTGTGAGTGGCAACACATCAACCATTCCAAAATGGCGGATACGTCAATGTGTCTGGACCATTCGAATGTGGCATCTACTTTTACATATTTATGGCATTATATGTATAAAGTTATTCCTGAAGACTTTAAGGTAAGAATAAAACAATTCCTTCTTCACTCCAGTTCACGTTTTCCATCACTGTTTGACATTTATCACTCAAACACTAAAACCACTGTTTATTCAATGCACACTGTTTCTGTGAGTGTCCAAAGTATGTGAACATGAGGAACGCGATTGGATGTCAGTTGCTAAGCATCTAGCTGTAACAATCTAACATCGCTCCATTTTACACTCTGATAGGTTAGCACCTCAATGCCAAATTAACACAGTAAAAGCAGTCCTAAGTCTTCTCCAGAACAGGGTTTCATAACCATGGTAAAAAAAAAAAAAATCAGTTCTAACACCATTCCTAAACTACATGTGTGAAATGTTCCTCTACGCAGGGTTAAAAATGGTGTTTAGAACTGCGATAACCCGGGGTTAATTGCAGTGTTAAAAGCCCTATAAAGCATGTTAATGCCTTTTTCTGCATGACCATATTTTTGACCCCTTAATCCTACCCCATACCGAAACTTAACTACTATTTTATTATCTATCAATAGAAGCAAATTAGGAGATTATCGAGGCAAAAGTCAAAGTTAATAGTTCATTGATGGTGAGAATTTGTCCCCAAACTAAAGTGTAACTGTAAAAATACCCATGAAAATCATTTTGTAGGGTCAAATACTGTCATTTAAAAATGTTTTAATTACATTTATTCAATAATCATTTCACTAGATTTTAGAACAGGGGAAATTTGAAATTATTATTGCTTGCTGAGAGGCTAGAGAGAAAAAGAGAAAAGCCTTCCAGATTAAGGTATAAATCATGTTCATGACTCTTAAAAGATTCAATAGGTTCAGATGACCCTGACTATTTAAAATATTACAGCACTTCCACAGTCAGTGCACTCTGAAAAGGCCTATTCTACTGTACTGAATAGCACTTTTTTATGCAAAAGGATATATAATAATCTTCAAACAGACTATGAAATAGATTTGTGTGCAAACCCTACACAAAGTGATCCAAGCTCACATATTTTTTCATCAAACACATATTTTGCAAACTAACACCTTTTACTTACTCAGGATGCTAGTCTCTGAGTTCATTTAACTTGTGGGCCAATATTACATTCACACCAATCAGTGACTCTCCCACATAATGACACACGTCACATACTCTCAGACCTTTCAGTCCACTAACAACCTGTTTGTCAATGTGCCAAGCTTGCATTTATGGCATTGAATTAGTAAGGCTCTGGCCGAGGGCAGTTAAGCTCCACCGGGATGTTGTTATGGTGGAACTGGCAGGCAAAAGCAACACTGCTGTTCAGATATTTGCTAGTGTGTACATTTAGCAAAACCCTTTATGCACTGTCAACAAAGATATGCAATACTCACAGTGTTGTTCTCTGTTTGCTCTAAAGCTAATTGTCAAGTTTATGTTCCATGTACATCTATATTGAAGGTAAAACTGTCTCATATTGACCACTCTGTGTACAGCTATGTTTTTAACATTTTCAGTGGTGGGTTTAAAATATTCCAGCGCTCCCTCCAGAGTGGCGACCGTTTTTTAGGCGACCGTTATTTTAGGCGACTGATATTTTAGAACGTTTCCCCTTACTGTTTCCATGGTGACAAGTCAGGCTTGTCACGTGACACACCACAGCCGCAATAACACTGAATGACACATGAATCACTTTCATTTCCTTTTTACTTTTTTATTTAAAAAATTAACAAACTTGCATAAGATATATTGAATAATTTGATATTCTGATTCACAAATTTGTGTAAATGAGTGTGCTTTGTCATTTAAAAAACCTTCTTAAATGATCTTGATCATGATCTGTAATGTGAGATTGGCAGCCCCATATGTGGGACCATACTCCAAGGTGCAAGGAAATACAAATCTCATATGTGGGACCGTACCACTCAAAGGGTTACATTTCAAGCACTGTTAGTCATGTACATCACAGTTTCAATACTTTGTTTGCTGCAAATTCCCAACCATTTGATAACTAATTAATCAGCAGTCATCAGTCACATTAGATGACATGCATTGACTGATAGCCCAATGTTTAATGAACATATAGATTTTTTTTTTGTCAATGATTAAGGGAAATGTATTTATTTATTTGTTTTGTGCTAATGCTGCTCTCGACTCTTAATCATGGCATCTGATTGAAGGGCTCAGAGCTTCTTCTCTAATGCATGTTGATTTTTGATTTATTAAATCAATGACACACCTTCATTATGTTAATTCAATATCTTAACATTGATTTCCTAAAAATAAATAAACATTGTGGTTTGGTGGTAATATCAATGATATCATGATATTTGGTGGTGTTTGTTTGAGCATACCGACCGTACTGACACAGCAATGTTAACTTGTGAGATATAAACTCAGAGAACTGCATGAAAATGTGTAATTGTTAGATTAAAAGTTGCATTGCCTTTTGATTTATTTTATTCTGTAGTGAAAAAAAAATAAAAATAAAAAATAAGTTTGAATTGGGAAATTTAAACACAATTCTGAGAAAAATTTCAGAATCCCCAGACATAAATTGTAAATATTGTTTTTATCTGTTGGTTTGTTTATTTATTTAAACATGTTTTCATAAGGTTGCAAGGGAATAGAAGTAAAACGTATTTGTGTATTGGAGTATTGTAGATAATTCTACCATCATCCAGGGATCAAGCAAGTGCTCATGGGGTCTTCCCTTATGTTGCAAAAGTTTGGTTAAGAAATTCATAATAAATATTAAAAGCAAGATAATATGGGAAATGTATGGTTTATTTAATATGTTTAAATATGGGAGATGTAGGGTTTAGTTCATAGTAGGCAGTCATCGCCTAATGGTTAGAGAGTCAGACTTATACTTCAAAGGTTGCAGGTTCATGTCTCAGGTCCTGCAGGCATTGTTGATGGGGGAGTGAATGACCAGCGCTTTCTTCCAACTTCAATAACACAACTGAGGTGAGACTCTTGAGCAATGCACTGAAGATTCTGTTCTCCAACAAAAAAACGACCATTTCACGAGTTCACCCTTACATCTAATCTGAAGGCAAATAGTAGGCATATTTTGGCGTGCTGTCCTGGGGGAGGGGTCCGGGCCCGGAGCATAGCCCGAACCCAAATAACTCCCCCTATCCCAATTTGGGATAAATAGATTAGAAGTGAGGAGTTGGGGTGGAGGAGGGTTGCCGAAAAACTGTCGTGGGACAGGAGGTAGGAAGACTGGATATATATACGCGTGCGTGCTATAAGATGATTAGCTAAACGAGATGCACCTGTACCAAATTGGATGATTATCTGATCGTGCTTCTCCCGAACTTTGTTAATAAAACCACATATATTTTGTTTGCGCAAGCACCTTATTACGACCTATATTTATGTTTTAAAGTTAAGCGCCCTCTACAAGCATAAAATAATGACAGTATTGTGTTGCTTCTATCGTCATGAAATGACGTATAACTGTCATTACCAATCAAAATGTGCGTTCATTTAAATTCAAAGTGTGGACTTTTTACACCGACCTGACAGTGATATTAACATATTTTACTAGGTGGCTTATTCGTTGAATGACCACACCTAACCCCACCCCTTAACCTACCCCTCACAGAAATCATGCAAAATCATGATTTATAGAGCATATCTCTGGGATCAAACCTATGATCAAATATCATTGCATAACGTAATCCGCTACCAACTGAGCTACACAAAACCTGACTTATAGTGCAAATAGGAATAACATGAAAAAGTCCTTTTGCTGATAGGTGCGCAATTATAGTATATGCTCTGATGGGTCTTATTTCAGAGATTTGTACAAACTACCTATATGGGCATACTGGTTGGAGGACAGGTTGCACTGAACCCCCAAATGCTCCCCAGGCACCGCAGCGAAATGGCTGCCCACTGCTCCAAGTGTATATTCATGGTGTGTGATCATTACTGTGTATGTGGCCTTGGATGGGTTAAATGCAGAGCACAAATTCCGAATATGGATCACCATACTCGGCCACATGTCACTTTACTTTTCACTTCAGGTCACTTAAACTGCAAAGGTAAAACATAAATTAAAAAGGAGACATGCCGCTGAATCCCATCAGCAAGTTTTAAAGGAGTCATCAAATCCAATTTCAAGTTTTCTTTTCTCTTTTGAGTGTTACAGGCTGATTGTGCATATATAAGATCCCAGAGGTTGCAAAGACTAAAGTCTCAAAACCAAAGATATATTCTTTATCAAAGTTAAGACTCTCCAATGACCCCAAAACAGCTCATTCAAACACGCCCCCACATGTCTACGTCACTATGTGGACATATTTGCGTAATGCCGCCCAAATGTGTATGCAAAGAAAGAAGGCGTGGTTTCAGTAACTGCAGTTAATGTTGAAACACTTTTGTCAGGGAAATGCTGTGTGGATCTAGGTGAAAGCAAAAGCACTTTAATTTGGCTTTCTGAAAGTAGATACATTTAGGAATCTTTAAGATGACTTAAAACAGAACAGCAACACATTTTATGGACGACCGTTTCATGAATCATAATATATAACACTAGCCAATTCAAATAGTCTGTAAATAATTTGTGTCATGTATTGTGCTATAACCATGTAGCAAACATTTTAAAATATATTGAAAGAAATATCTACTTTTATGTATTTAAACCAATTTTCTTTCTCCTTTCATTTCTTAGGCCCAACATTTGAACAAAATCGTGTTATAATATGACTGAATTCACAAGTAACAGTGAAAGAGAATTTGTTATCATGAAGCTGGCATTGGACAATTTTCTTGAATCTTACCCAGAGCTAATGGAGAAGTATAAATACCATGTACTGCTGGAATATCTTAAACTGCCTGAAGCTCAATTGATAGGGCATTCTTGACTGCATTATCCATATCAGTATTCAGCAACTATGCAAGCACTTAACTCCAGTATAGTTAGCCACATCAACTGGCTCAACACTGTAAACCCTAATGTTGCCTTGACTTAAAAAATCAAGTAATGTTGACTAAACATTACTTAAAATTTTGCATTTTGGCCCTGTCACTTAAAAATATGAGTTAATTTAAATAATTTACCTTAAAAATGCATAAACTTAAGATTTCAAGTGTTGTGAGCTCAAAATTATGAGTAATCCTTTCGAAAAACTCAACGTCACTCTGTTCTTCCTTTAATGTGATTGGCCATGGGAGAAATTCTGCCTAGCAACAAGAGAACAAAAGCACTGATTGGTGGGTTACAAAATTCGTCCTTTTGGTCTGTTTGGTTGCTGAACTACAATTCAAGAGGAAGTTTTTATTTGTGTACTATGTTCGGTGACTAAAATTATGTAGATATAAAGTTGTTTTGCATGATTTCTACTGGTGAAATATGTTAATTTAAATCCTTGTGGTACGTGATTTTGAGATGATTATTGAAACGACAACTTAAGTATTTGATGAAGTAACCCAATCGTTTTCCTTTGAGCGAAAGAACATGGCAGCTAAAGTTACTGCTTAACTCGTTAGAACGAAAACCCTAATAAGTTGAATGAACTAAATTGATTGAGTAAACTCATTGCCTCAATTTAATTGAGTAATGGAGTCCCCCAAAACTTACATATTTAAGTTTATTTAACTTGACGGTTTTGTAGACTGTACACTGAAAACCCTAATAAGTTGACTGAACTAAATTTATTGAGTAAACTCGTTGCCTCAATTTAATTGAGTAATGGAGTCTCCCAAAACTTACATATTTAAGTAAGTTTTTAAAAAATTACAGCAACGAAGAGATGAAACTCTAAAACATCTAGAGTGCAAAATCAACACACCAACTAACACATGTGCAGACACACACTTGTACACACACATACAGAATTATTCATAATCAAATTAATTGGTATGGCTATAACTGTATGGCCAAACTAAGAGGTTAAAATCAGATCAGACCCAGAAGGACTCTGATAAAGCATTCCTAATCATTTTTGTTAATTTTTAATAGAATTTTTATGTTTTGTATAACAAAGTGCTTTCTGTATATATATATATATATATATATATATATATATATTACTATTTTAAATGGGAAAAAAATTATCATAATTATTTCATAAATATTAATTAGTACCATGAAATTCTCTCAAAATACAAAAGTAAAAAATATTATTTAACAAAAAATATATTATACTGATTTTACTGAAGAAAAAAAAAAAGTTAAGTTTCAGGTGTCCGGTCACTTTTTGACTCTCAAATGAGGAGAGCACAAGGTTAAAGAATTAACTTAATTTGCGGATACATATCTGCCGTTCGTGACACATTCTTTGTTAAGCATACAGAACTGTCCAAATATGACGCAGTTTCCACCTGTGCAGCATCGCTAAGTGCAAGGAAAAAGTTATTGATGAAATAAGTTATTTTCTTAACGTCATTTTTGTTATACTGGATGTTAAATATACTGCTGAAACTATTTCTAACATTAAGCCTGTAATGTCATTGCAGTTTCACAATCTTTATAATTATTAGTTCATAATGTTAAATGCATGTGGAAGTGCCACAGCTAATATTGTTAACATCTCATTTAAATAATATTATGATTCTGAACAATATATTCTACATTTGCTTATCATGATGTGGACAATGTATAATATACCTTAAGATGTACATCCAGTAATTATTAGCCTAAGTCCACTTTAAGAGAGTTGTGGTTAGGATTTAGTTTGAAATTTGCTTTTTTTTATTGTAATAAGTAGACATTTATGTTTGACATTTAGTTAGAGCATTTATTTCTGTTTTATTGTTCATTGCAGAAACTACCTCCAGTGCATAATCGTTATGTGTTTATGGTGAAAATCTGCAAATAAATAAATGGTGGAAAGATATCTATGACCCTTGCTCCCTGTTCAGATTGCTAAAGTGGTTAAGATCATTAAAGTACTGGCACTATTGGGGCAGTCCCCAACACAATATACTGATTGATTGTAAGAGTTCAGCTCTCCCACAGAGTTCTGACAACAATGACAATATCTGTAAGATGACCCTCATGCTGTTTGCTGTTGATGGCTGTACTGCGTTTGAGCTCCGTCACTATATTCTTTTCATTGACTATTTTTAACTTAAAAATCAATTTTATACATCATTGTTTCCGTTTATATAACGTGTGAATATATCCTCTATTGTATTCTACAACAAAAACAATCAGAGCGCCTCGCTATCACTAGTTTTATTTTGATCTCCCGGGTCCGCTATTAGCTTTTAGCCAGTTAGCATCAGCAAGCGTGTTTGCTGCTAACTGCGCTTACATTGCTAATACTCTATTCTCACACATTACCACTGCTGTACTCACTGTTACTTGCTTTAATGGCGGATGAATGTCTCCACTCTGTGCAGCTCGAGCTCGAGGCCGTGGGGAAGCAGATTCGCGACCTGGAACAGAGGCAGGCCAAGCTGAGAGAGCGGAGAGCCGCGCTGGAATCATCCCGGGCCGACGCTCACAAGTCCGGGGTAAGTATACAGCGTGCTGTTAACAGTCCCACCACGTCTACTCCGTGTGTTTCTCTGCGCAGGCCCGGTGCACCCAGGACGCGATCTTCCCAGATGTCCTTCACTGCGACGCCGGGACACCACGGACCCTGGGTGCATCCACAGCGGAGGACGCGAGCCGGGTCCCGGGCGACTACTTCTCCCCCTCCTGCCTTCGAGCTCTCCATCCAGAACCGCTTCGCTCCCCTCCGCGAGACAGGACGCGACGCTGTGATCATCGGAGACTCCATCGTCCGACACGTAAGTGCTACGTTAGCCGAAGGTAAAGTGCACACTCATTGTTTGCCTGGTGCTCGTGTTCTCGATGTTTCTGCGCAGATACCCGCGATCCTGAAGGACGGCGAGAGCCCCAGAGCGGTCGTGCTTCACGCCGGGGTTAACGACACCACGCTGCGGCAGACGGAGACGCTGAAGAGGGACTTCAGGAGCCTGATCGAGACGGTTCGCAGCACGACGCCCGCGGCGACGATCGTCGTGTCAGGACCACTGCCCACGTATCGACGAGGACACGAAAGGTTCAGTAGACTTTTTGCTTTAAATGAATGGTTGTTGTCATGGTGTAAAGAACAGAAACTGCTATTTGTTAATAACTGGAATCTTTTCTGGGAGCGTCCTAGGCTGTTTCGCGCTGATGGATTACACCCCAGCAGAATTGGAGCAGAGCTTCTCTCTGACAACATCTCAAGGACACTTCGCTCCATGTGACTAGTAAGACAATTCTCAAATAACCATTATGATGAGTTTTGTTCTAACCGCTTAAATGCTAAAGGTACTTGCGCTGTAAAACCTATTAAGACTGTGTCTGTTCCCCGAATAGTGAGGTCAAAATATAAATATAATGTAGGATCTAGAAAAAATCTTATCGTAATTAAACCAGAAAAATGTAAAGTAAATGAACAAAAACAATTTTTAAAGTTTGGGCTCATAAATATTAGATCACTCGCACCAAAAGCAGTTATTGTAAATGAAATGATCACAGATAATAGTTTTGATTTACTCTGCTTGACTGAAACCTGGCTAAAACCAAATGATTATTTTGGTCTAAATGAGTCTACTCCACCAAACTACTGTTATAAGCATGAGCCCCGTCAGACTGGTCGTGGCGGAGGTGTTGCAACAATATATAGTGATATTCTCAATGTTACCCAGAAAACAGGATACAGGTTTAACTCTTTTGAAATACTTCTGCTAAAAGTTACTCTGTCAGACATGCAAAAGAAATCTAATGTATCTCTTGCTCTGGCTACTGTGTATAGACCACCAGGGCCGTATACAGAATTCCTGAAAGAATTTGCAGATTTCCTCTCAGACCTTCTAGTTACAGTTGATAAGGCGCTAATCATGGGAGATTTTAATATTCACGTTGATAATGCAAATGATACATTAGGACTTGCGTTTACTGACCTAATAAACTCCTTTGGAGTCAAGCAAAATGTCACCGGGCCCACTCATCGTTTTAATCATACACTAGATTTAATTATATCGCATGGAATCGATCTTACTGCTATAGATATTGTACCTCAAAGTGATGATATTACAGACCATTTCCTTGTATCGTGCATGCTGCGTATAACTGATATTAACTATATGTCTCAGCGTTACCGTCTGGGCAGAACTATTGTTCCAGCCACCAAAGAAAGATTCGCAAATAACCTGCCTGATCTATCTCAACTGCTAATTGTACCCAAAAATACACACGAATTAGACGAAATTACTGACAACATGGGCACTATTTTCTCTAATACATTAGAAGCTGTTGCCCCAATCAAATTGAAAAAAGTTAGAGAAAAACGTACTGTACCATGGTATAACAGTAATACTCACTCTCTCAAGAAATTAACTCGTAGTCTTGAACGCAAATGGAGAAAAACTAACTTAGAAGTTTTTAGAATTGCATGGAAAAACAGTATGTCCAGCTATAGACAGGCTCTAAAAACTGCTAGGGCAGAGCATATACACAAACTCATTGAAAATAACCAAAACAATCCTAGGTTTTTATTTAGCACAGTGGCTAAGTTAACAAATTACCAGATGCCACCTGATTCAAATATTCCACCAACGTTAAATAGTAATGACTTTATGAATTTCTTCACTGATAAAATAGATAACATTAGAAATACAATAGCGAATGTAGATTCTACAGCGTCTAACACTTCAGTTTCATCCATCGCACCCAAAGATAAACTGCAGCGCTTTACAACCATAGGACAGGAAGAGCTAAATAAACTTATCACTGTATCTAAACCAACAACATGTTTATTAGATCCTGTACCCACTAAATTACTGAAAGAGCTGTTACCTGTAGCAGAAGAAACACTTCTCAATATCATAAACTCGTCGTTAACTTTAGGACACGTCCCAAAACCATTCAAGCTGGCGGTTATCAAGCCTCTTATTAAGAAACCAAAACTAGATCCTAGTGTACTGGCAAATTATAGGCCTATTTCAAATCTTCCATTTATGTCTAAAATTTTAGAGAAAGTTGTGTCTGCTCAATTGAGCACCTTCCTGCATAAAAATGATATGTATGAAGAATTTCAGTCAGGTTTTAGGCCCCACCATAGCACAGAAACTGCACTTGTTAAAATTACAAATGACCTGCTCCTTGCGTCAGACCAAGGCTGCATCTCATTTCTAGTCTTACTTGATCTTAGTGCTGCGTTCGACACCATAGATCATGACATACTCATAGATCGATTACAAAACTATACAGGTATTCAAGGGCAGGCTCTAAGATGGTTTAGATCCTACCTGTCCGATCGCTACCATTTTGTTTACTTAAATGGGGAGTCATCTCATTTATCATCAGTAAAATATGGAGTGCCACAAGGATCCGTCCTAGGTCCCCTTCTATTTTCAATATATATGTTGCCCCTTGGTAATATTATTAGAAAATACGGAATTAGCTTCCACTGTTATGCTGATGATACTCAGCTATATATCTCAACGAGACCAGATGAAACTTCCCAATTATCTAAGCTAACAGAGTGTGTTAAAAATGTAAAAGATTGGATGACACACAATTTTCTCCAATTAAATTCGGATAAGACAGAGATATTAATTATTGGACCAAAAAACACTACACAGAATCTTGTAGATTACAATCTGCAACTAGACGGATGTACTGTTACTTCCTCTACAGTCAGAAATCTGGGTGTTATATTAGACAGCAATTTGTCTTTTGAAAATCATATTTCCAATGTTACAAAAACTGCATTCTTCCATCTTAGAAACATTGCCAAGCTACGAAACATGTTATCTGTTTCTGATGCAGAAAAGCTAGTTCATGCATTCATGACCTCTAGACTGGACTATTGTAATGCACTTCTAGGTGGTTGTCCTGCTTCTTCAATAAACAAGCTACAGGTCGTCCAAAATGCAGCAGCTAGAGTCCTTATGAGGTCAAGAAAATATGATCATATTACCCCAATTTTACAGTCTCTGCACTGGCTACCTATTAAGTTCCGTATCAGTTACAAATTATCATTACTTACCTATAAGGCCCTAAATGGTTTAGCTCCTGCGTACCTAACTAGCCTTCTACCACGTTACAATCCATCACGCACCCTAAGGTCACAAAACGCTGGACTTTTGGTCGTTCCTAGGATAGCAAAGTCCACTAAAGGAGGTAGAGCTTTCTCACATTTGGCTCCCAAACTCTGGAATAGCCTTCCTGATAATGTTCGGGGTTCAGACACACTCTCTCTGTTTAAATCTAGATTAAAAACACATCTCTTTCGCCAAGCATTCGAATAATGTTTCTTTTTAATTGTGAGTGTAGTTGCATCTGTTCAAAGTTGCATTTTTATTCATTAGCTTGGGTTAAACTAATTTTACTTTGTTGGATCAGCAGCTATGCTAATGATGTCTGTATTTTGTTTCTATGTTTCGCCACGGGATTTACATCCCGTGGTAACTAGGATTTAAACAAGCTCCAGTCTGGATCCAGAACACCTGAGAAGAGATGATGCTGACCCTCAGAGGACCCCAGATGATGCTAACCCTGAATCAACAAACAGAACTAACAATTATTGCTAAATGTGTGACTGAATCATATAATAACTTAATAATATTGATAGTTCATCGTCTAGCTGACTACGTCTTGTATTATTATTATTATTTTTTCTAAAATCCTGTCAAATGTGCACAAACTACTAGCTACTACTAAATATTGTAGAAACATAATTTTCTGTAAAGTTGCTTTGTAACGATTTATTTTGTAAAAAGCGCTATACAAATAAACTTGAATTGAATTGAATTGAATGCTGCAGAAACTTTAGAGCGCATTTGCTTCCCTTTGAACACAAACATTACTAACACACCTAGGTTAATCCATGGACATTAAGATGTAATAAAGAAATAATAATAATATGTGGTTCAATTAAAAGAGAGAGAGAGAGATGGAGAGAAAATAACAGCATATTGAAAGAAGGCTTTGTTTCATGAGTTCAATTTGGCCTTGTAATTATTTGAATGACTGTTTATTCATCTTTAAAAGCAAATGCTAATATAATACTAAAGCATAGCTGTTAACTGGAAAGACACAAAATCATAGTATTTTAGTGTTATTGGTCAATAGCAGATAAAGTGACAAAGTGCAAATTCTCTTCATGACTTTGCACTTAAAGTCATCTGGGGATCCTCATGGTTTTATATGATTGCAAAAGATAAAACAAAAGAAACAGAATGATGTGAGAGTGAATTAGAAAACAAATTATGTTTCTTCAACTTCAAGCATGTTCCTGTGATTAGTTTATTAACTTATAATATATATATATTAGCTTATAATATATATATATATATATATATATATATATATATATATATATATATATATATATATATATATATATATATATATATATATATATATATATATTTGGTTTTAATATATGATGGTCACCTTACAGTAAATCTGCCTTTGAAACTATTTTTATTTTTATTTTGTTTTACTGTAAATTAATTCTACTTTTCAAAGGACTTGTATGTGCATATTGTTTTACACCCTTTTGTTTTACCCTTGAAATTATGCTTCGCAAGGCAACAGTCGGCCACTATTTTCCAATGTTTTAAATTTCCATCACTGTAATTTCCACTATACAGAATGCTATATCAAACTCATTCAATTGGGATGCGATGGAAATATCAGTGTCATGATGTTTAAAAAAATGATAATAACAGAATGTCTTTACACTGTTGGCCATTTTTGGTCCAGCAGGAACAAAAGTGTCCATGGTTTAAGAAATAACCATAAGTGTGGAGGATGGAAGTCAAAAACAGAGATAATGGAAGGAAAAGAGATGCAGCCAAATAGAGAACATTACTTTTACTTATTATGAATTTCAAATGTTTAATTTTCTTGTGGAATAATCAGCATTCGTTGTCATTTCATGTAGGTAAATTTCAACAACTGCAGGGGGCATGTAATCATCTCTGATTAAGACATTCTCAAGGAGTGTCCGTCACCAATTTTTACTGAAACGTTCATTAATAATCCCATTACCAAAGTCATTACGAAACCACAAAGACATTCCTAAAGAAAGAAAGTATCCATAAAGTACAAATAAAACCACAATTTAAGTCATGGGCAGGGACGAATAAAGTAAAAAATGGCCCTGGATTTATTTTTTATTTTTTTCAAATAGGCTCACCACAACAACAAACAGTCGTTACTTTCTCACATTGTTACAGCAATCCTATTGCATTTATAGAAAATAACATAACAAAACCCTTTGTGACCCTGCTGACAAAAAATATATATATATATTAGCCATCACAGAAATTTGAATGATTTCCACTTCAAATACCATCAAAAACATTAAAAACTATCACATTTTAACCATTAACAAAAATAATGGTTTTCTGTAGTGTGTTTTGGGACATATTACATTAGCATTTAGTGGCTTTAACAAAAGTCATGAATATAATGTGACCAATAAACAGTAGAGACAAAAGGGCACCATTTCAGTTTCTATGAAAACCAATACTAGGGGTGTCCTTGGATTTTACTAGTGCTATAGGCTGCGTACTGTGTATAGTGACAGAGGAGGCAAAAGGTTACCTGATGTATCCGTCATGTGTATGCTTTTTTTCCTTTTAGCTTCTCCTAACTGCCTTTATCTTCACATCTTTTGCTTGCCATTACTAACTCATCTCCTTTGCATCAGTTTCGGTTTATTACAAGCAAAAATAGACTGCATTTGCGCCCCCTCTTGTCCGCTGTTAATGTCTGACACTTCTTTCTTTGATGCTAAACCAGTCAGGCTGATGGCAGTCAGATGGACGTCTATTCTGGACTTCTCCAGAAGCTTTTTAAACAGAAGTACATAGACATTTTTGCATCAAACTATAAAAAAAATATAATGTGACTGTGCAACAGAAATCATAAACTATCATAAATGGCAATGTTTTTATCTGTATTATCCAATAATGGATCTCAAACAGTTTTAGACAAATGTGTTTTCAATTGTCTAATAATACACCTAAGATTTATTGTTCAGGAATGAGATTGATTAGCTTGTTATGCATAAATGTCTTGCCAGCTTTTTGTTTTTGTGGTTATGTGTTCTATAACCATTGGAACAGTGAGGACACATTCATGATTCATGCACAGGAAGCCAATGGAAACAATGTTCATTGCATTCACATTACGAGCATGGCAACTCATCATTGGTGTATTTTTTTTTTTTTTTTTTTGCATTAAGATAACAATAACAACCAAAGGGGTGTCAGATTGATTTGTAGACTGGCAATAAGCAATTGTTTGTTGTGTTTGGGAAGTTGACGCAAATTTATAAGTCATGGTCATATCTAAATTCAGTCTATGGAATGTCTCGGAGACAAGAAGGGAAATGCAATCATTCGTAATAGAGTACATCATTTTCAGCACACATTTGTTTAACATATTCTGCGGGCTCTGGACACGACACAAGATTAATGAAGTAATACAGTGCTTTTCCACTGAGCGGGAGTCCTAATGACCTGCTGAATTACGCAGGATGCTGTTTGCCACAGGAAAATGTGTCCTCTGTGGATTTTCTCACCTCAAAGTTAAGAAGACCTGTATCACCTGCCTCATGAGTATTATGAGAACCTGAATGCACAATAGCATATCATAATGCAACAGTAAACAGAATTTGATGTGTAATTCAAGAGTTTTTTAGACACTTCATCATTCTATAGGATAGTGATGGGCAGTAAACGGGGAGATCACAAGCATAGAGCAAAGCCAGTGCAAGTTAGTGAATGGCCCTCCTTTGTCATTTCAGTTCTACAGAGTTTTTAAGCATATGGGCCAGTAAGGACTATTTTTTATTTTATTGTATCCTAGATTAATTGTGTAGTAGAAAAAAACAGAATCTGTAAATTATAGAAAGTGATAAGTGAAATCGTTCTCCCGTCACATGATGGTGGCGATGCAATGAAGAACATGGCTGGAAAGATGCAGCAGTTGGGTGCCCCGAAAGCGAAATGTGAAATATTATGCTACAAACTGGGTATTTCAGATTCAGAATAAGTAGAATATTGGTGATGACTCTAGTAACAGACAGGTAGAGAGTATCAATACTTACACGGACGACGTCAGTAAGGATAATTCCATGTGAAGAATAAGGTCTATTTACTCTAGATGTAGATAATACTGTTTAAATTTGCAGCTTTCCAATGACATTAAAAGTAACAATGTATTATGTTTATGTATTTAGAAGCTTGTGTTGTTTAGCTGCATGGATGTGTTTGATATTTCTTTATTTTTACTGTCTTCTGGAATGTAATGTCTTTTTTATAGCAACTGGTTAGTGTTTTATTATTTTATTATTTATTTCTTACTCTTGGACAAAAAAATAGATAAAAATGTAAATAAAATTATGATTGATACTGTTATGAGACACTGTGCTGTTTGCATTAGTCCAATGTAAATATACAATGAGGGGGATACATCCCCAGTATTTGATGTTCCTGATGCTGCTCTATCTGTTGCATACATATGAATAATCAAGATGAAGAATTCTGTTGTTTCAGGTTTCTAGATTTATGTTTATCATTGTCATATACACCTAAAGGAAGTTATTAGGAACACCATACTAATACTTTGTTTGACCTCCTTTCACCCTCAGAACTGCCTTAATTCTGCCATTGATTCAAAAAGGTGCTGAAAGCATTCTTTAGAAATGTTGGCCCATATTGATAGGATAGCATCTTGCAGTTGATGGAGATTTGTGGGATGCACATCCAGGGCACGAAGCTCCCGTTCCACCACATCCCAAAGATGCTCTATTGGGTTGAGATCTGGTGACTGTGGGGCTATTTTAGTACAGTGAACTCATCGTCATGTTCAAGAAACCAATTTGAAATGATTCAAGCGTTGTGACATGTTGCATTATCCTGCTGGAAGTAGCCATCAAAGGATGGGTACATGATGATCATAAAGGGATGGACATGGTCAGAAACAATGCTCAGGTAGGCCGTGGTATTTAAACGATGCTCAATTGGCACTAAGGGATCTAAAGTGTGCCAAGAAAACATCCCCCACACCATTACACCCCCACCACCAGCCTGCACAGTGGTAACAAGGCATGATGGATCCATGTTCTCATTCTGTTTACACCAAATTCTGACTCTACCATTTGAATGTCTCAACAGAAATCCAGACTCATCAGACCAGGCAACATTTTTCCAGTCTTCAACTGTCCAATTCTAGTGAGCTCATGCAAATTGTAGCCTCTTTTTGCTATTTGTAGTGGAGATGAGTGGTACCTGGTGGGGTCTTCTGCTGTTGTAGCCCATCCGCCTCAAGGTTGTGTGTGTTGTGGCTTCTCAAATGCTGCATACCTCGGTTGTAACGAGTGGTTATTTCAGTCAAAGTTCTTCTATCAGCTTGAATCAGTCGGCCCATTCTCCTCTGACCTCTAGCATCAACAAGGCATTTTCTCCCACAGGACTGCCGCATACTGGATGTTTTTCCCTTTTCACACCATTCTTTGTAAACCCTAGAAATGGTTGTGGGTGAAAATCCCAGTAACTGAGCAGATTGTGAAATACTCAGACCAGCCCGTCTGGCACCAACAACCATGCCACGCTCAAAATGGATTAAATAACCTTTCTTTCTCATTCTGACATTCAGTTTGGAGTTCAGGAGATTGTCTTGACCAGTACCACACTCCAGAAGGCATTGAAGCAACTGCCATGTGATTGGTTGATTAGATAATTTCATTAATAAGAAATTGAACAGGTGTTTCCTAATATTCCTTTAGATGAGTGTATATATTTAATATGAATGTGTGTCTGTGTGTGTGTGTAACAAATTGAAAGATGATGGCATTTTGCATTTTAGAATGCTGTGGAGTCATCGTTCCCCTCGGCAAATGACACATTATAGTGTGAGTACCTGTGAAAGATGGTGGTGAACCTGTGAGCAAATGACTCACATGTATATCTCGCTCACGTCAGTCCCCTGCACGTTTCTGGGATTTTAAGTCCAATATACATGTGTATGTATGTATATATATATAAAATTTCTGACATATGACAGTCACCACTGATAAGCTACTACTAAATATTGTAGAATGAGTATCTTCAGATCCTCTTCAATGGGTCTGTTTGTCTATCTGTTTACATGAATGATGCACTGTGAGCTCTGCCGTAAGCATGCATTATTGAAGGGGCTCTGCTGGGGCCGTCTCCCTTCTGCTAAGTGCTTTGATTAGGGCTTTGATGTGCAGGGTCAGGGTGTCAGTTTGTGGAGCTGCCCATCACTGGACATCTGGAAAGATGGAGGTAGAGTGGAATGAAGGAAGTAGATGAGTGAGAGAGGAAAGGAGCTGTGCATGTTTAGGGAATACAAAGGGATATGTAGCACTTTGGAAAGAGTGAAGGGTCTTTCAGCAGGTGTTAAGATGGAAAGTTTGCAACAATTACGAAAACAATGACAAAAAATAATGAAACCCTGTGGATAAAATAATATTGGCAACTGCACTTAGGGACACACAAGGGCTTGATTTAACCTGGTGATTAGTTGTAGCCCCGTGGTTTTGAATAATTAACTTAATGAGAGATCTTCATGAAAACACTTTGTCTCCATCTTACCTTTGAGCCAGGCTTTTAACTCCACTCCTTTCCCTCAGGATAACTGTCACCATAATTGTAAGAGGTGCTTTAGAAGGAAAATAAGCTGCTAAATCTACTAAAAGTAACTGAGTTAATAGAGTTCCTAACAAACTTTTGGGAAAAAAAATATCTCATAGTTCAATGGCAAGGGCTCAAGGCCAAGGGTCCATCTGATTTACTTTTTCTCCTGAAACACTATACAGGTGCAGTAGCAACAAACTTCACCATTGCTACATTTTCCTGACCGAATATGAAGTTACAGTATTGTTCAAAATAATAGCAGTACAATGTGACTAACCAGAATAATCAAGGTTTTTCGTATATTTTTTTATTGCTACGTGGCAAACAAGTTACCAGTAGGTTCAGTAGATTCTCAGAAAACAAATGAGACCCAGCATTCATGATATGCACGCTCTTAAGGCTGTGCAATTGGGCAATTAGTTGAATTAGTTGAAAGGGGTGTGTTCAAAAAAATAGCAGTGTGGCATTCAATCACTGAGGTCATCAATTTTGTGAAGAAACAGGTGTGAATCAGGTGGCCCCTATTTAAGGATGAAGCCAACACTTGTTGAACATGCATTTGAAAGCTGAGGAAAATGGGTCGTTCAAGACATTGTTCAGAAGAACAGCGTACTTTGATTAAAAAGTTGATTAGAGAGGGGAAAACCTATAAAGAGGTGCAAAAAATGATAGGCTGTTCAGCTAAAATGATCTCCAATGCCTTAAAATGGAGAGCAAAACCAGAGAGACGTGGAAGAAAACGGAAGACAACCATCAAAATGGATAGAAGAATAACCAGAATGGCAAAGGCTCAGCCAATGATCACCTCCAGGATGATCAAAGACAGTCTGGAGTTACCTGTAAGTACTGTGACAGTTAGAAGACGTCTGTGTGAAGCTAATCTATTTTCAAGAATCCCCCGCAAAGTCCCTCTGTTAAAAAAAAGGCATGTGCAGAAGAGGTTACAATTTGCCAAAGAACACATCAACTGGCCTAAAGAGAAATAGAGGAACATTTTGTGGACTGATGAGAGTAAAATTGTTCTTTTTGGGTCCAAGGGCCACAGGCAGTTTGTGAGACGACCCCCAAACTCTGAATTCAAGCCACAGTACACAGTGAAGACAGTGAAGCATGGAGGTGCAAGCATCATGATTTGGACATGTTTCTCCTACTATGGTGTTGGGCCTATTTATCGCATACCAGGGATCATGGATCAGTTTGCATATGTTAAAATACTTGAAGAGGTCATGTTGCCCTATGCTGAAGAGGACATGCCCTTGAAATGTTTGTTTCAACAAGACAATGACCCAAAACACACTAGTAAACGGGCAAAGTCTTGGTTCCAAACCAACAAAATTAATGTTATGGAGTGGCCAGCCCAATCTCCAGACCTTAATCCAATTGAGAACTTGTGGGGTGATATCAAAAATGCTGTTTCTGAAGCAAAACCAAGAAATGTGAATGAATTGTGGAATGTTGTTAAAGAATCATGGAGTGGAATAACAGCTGAGAGGTGCCACAAGTTGGTTGACTCCATGCCACACAGATGTCAAGCAGTTTTAAAAAACTGTGGTCATACAACTAAATATTAGTTTAGTGATTCACAGGATTGCTAAATCCCAGAAAAAAAAAAATGTTTGTACAAAATAGTTTTGAGTTTGTACAGTCAAAGGTAGACACTGCTATTTTTTTGAACACACCCCTTTCAACTAATTCAACTAATTGCCCAATTGCACAGCCTTAAGAGCGTGCATATCATGAATGCTGGGTCTTGTTTGTTTTCTGACAATCTACCTAACCTACTGGTAACTTGTTTGCCACGTAGCAATAAAAAAATATACTAAAAACCTTGATTATTCTGGTTAGTCACATTGTACTGCTATTATTTTGAACAATACTGTATATACAATGTGTAAAAGTTGATTTTAAAAACAATTTAAAAATTAATATTGAATAATATGTCGTAATATATGTGGATATTGATAAGAATATGTTTTTTACAATTTATTCCTGTGGTGACAAAGATACATTTTCAGCAGCCATTACTCCAGTTATCTGTGCCACATGATCCTTTATTCTGGGTAACACTTTCTAATAACTTTCATTAATAAATCATTAACAAACATTAATTATATGAGATAATGTGCTTGCTAATGTTTTGTTAATAAACTTAATAAACAATAGATAATGTTCAAACAAATCATTATTTCATGTAAGTTAAAATGCTCACACATGTCATTAAACTTTAAATTCCATATGATTAAGCACTTATTGAAAATGTACTCATAATTTAACAGATAAAATGATTCAAATTGAGGTGTGATACTGGTAAGGTTAAGGACAGGTTTGGTGGGATGGGTGGGTTTGAGAGTTGGTTAAAGGTAGTATACTAATGTGAGTGTTGAGGCATTCATGTTTTTTTTTTTTTAATTATTATTTTGCACCAACATTATAATCTGTTATGTTTATAGCAAGCATTTAGCTAAACATAACCATCCACCCTTTACAGAAACTTTGTTAAATTAGCCAAAAGTCCAATCCCCAAAAAGATACTAAATGATTAGTAATTGTTTATAAACGTTTACAAATGAATGACCCTCGTGGTCCCTACTGTGGACAGATATTTGGAAACCATTTTTAACCATTTCTGATGTAGCATCATGTCCCAACCACCAACTTGCAAACCCCAAAGTGTTGTCTAGGATTCCATTTATTTGTTGTCTTATATATATAAATTGTTGTAAGATATTACATAATATATTCAAAATGGCGGCAGGAAAAGGGGATGCACCATGTACCTCAGGAACAAATGTTAAATACTTTTATTCTCAGAAAACCAGACAGGTACAAAATATATTTTGCAATTTAAAGTTTTAAAGTATGTTACAGGCTCATTGTGCATAAAGAAGATCTGTAAAGTTGCAAAGACTAAAGTCTCAAATCCAAAGAGATATTCTTCATAAAAGTTAAGACTCGTCCACACTATCCTAAAATGTCTAACTTAAACACGCCCCCACATGTCTATGTCACGATGTGGGAAGATTTGCATAAAGCTGTCCATATGTTCATGCAAGGAAAGAAGTCGTAACCTTTTATTCTTGCTTTTGCCGCCAGCGCCATGTCATGGAGAGGCTGTTTTTTTGTGAAGGGCTGTTTTTATTAAGTTGTATTTACAGTTTTATGTTCCAGAACCGTTCAACCCAAATATTTGAGTGTGTGCAGCACATTTTATGGTTTTATTGAACAGAAATATGAAATAGTCTTATGATTTTATCGTTTAATTCGATGCTTACAGTCTATATTTATTTATTAGGTTATATTAAAATGTAGGCATGTATACATGTACACTGTGTGAGTGCAAATATATTCATGCATGATTATGTTTGAGTGTGTGGTGGGAGGGTGTGTGTGCTTGTGTTTGTTTGTATTTGTGCTCACATGTGTATGAATAGATCATTCTTTTAAAGTAAAATTGTATGGCCGAATGAAAAATACAAGTATCAGTGTAATAGATTATATGAAATGTTAATGAATCAAATGTTTTAGATCCAGTCTTCACTGTCTCTCTTTAATCTCTATTTTGGTCTTATATTCGAAGCTACCACCTTTACATACTAATATGCTCAGGGCCATTTGAAGGAATTTGGGGGCCCCAAGCAAAATGGACATAGAGGCCCCCCAAACCCCCGCACACACGCAAAGCCTACAGGAACCACAGCATAGCCATACAGTTTAAGTTCGCCCACACTTTATATAAATAAAAAAGGTTTACAGTGCAAATAATGCTTGAAAAAAAAAGTTTGGTGGGAATTCAATAGTGATTTACACAGTTTTTTTTTTTTTTTTTATAATAATATGACAGCACACACTTATCAGTTTAAACTCTGGACTGTGCAGGATATCAGCTATAATTATAGAGCTTGTGGTACCTTGGCTATATAGAGGAAACATCAGCACTGAGAAGTGATGCATCTGTTGATGTTGAGGATGAAGTGGATGGTGTAGCTGGGAAAATAATTGGAAAAATAAATCAGAAATTACCTGTGAAGTACGTTTTACCATTTCACTGTTAGCATATTGAAAGAGGTCACTATTAACAGCTCAGAGGTGCGTTTCCCAAAACCATAGTTGCTAACTAAATTAGAGAAATTCACTCTACCTTCATCAGTGGAGGTATCCTTAGGAAGAGCCTGAGGGCTGAGAAATTTAAGCAAAGCACCTTGAGGGAGAAAGAAAAGATGGTAACACTTTATAATAACAATCATTAATAGATGGTAAATTGATAGTTAATTAATCTTTAGTTAATTCTCATTTAACTGTTAGCAAACAGTATTTTTTCTTATTATAAAGTTTACCGAAAACTTAAAGATATGTTAGCATTTCCATATTTTTATATTAGAAGGGAAGGGAAGCAGGAAGCTGCTTTCACTACCAATGCTTAAAAACATCCCAAGCTAATGTTTGATGCACGGAATTTATTGTGTGATTTTCCTAAACCCCATTTGGTAAATAGATTATCACGGTGGAATAGTATTGCATGCTATTTGCTATGCCACTTTCATCAAAACATATTACAAAGCTACAGCAATGTCACGTCATTAAATACGATAAACAGTGATTCTGGAACAGATCTGCGTCTTCCTTATCCCTACCTGCTGCAAAATTACACTATTTGTACAAGACTGATAAGTAGAGCTATTTTATCCTGTGTAATTTAGCACTTACCACTTTCTTGTTTTTTCTTATCTTCCTCTTCTTTTCTCTAATTTCTTTTCTGGCTTCCTGAAGCATAATTCCGCTTCATGACTGCAGAGGAGGTTTTGTATTTTACCGGCAGCAGAGATCACTTGGCTGGCTGCTGTCAGCGACTACTGAGAGGAGCCCCCTTGAGGGGGATCCCGATAACAGTGTCATTACTCTTTACTGCATTGACGATCAAAGGAGCGCTCACACAGTGTCGTTGCATTTTATTCTTAACCAGTCGTTGTCTTGGGGCCCCATACCAGCTTGGAGCCCCAAGCAATTGCTTGGTTTGCCTGCCTTGTCGTGACGGGCCTGAATATGCTTTTAATATCCAAATCCGTTAAAGGATTTTTAGGCTGCATTAATTAGGTAAACCGGAACCGGAAACACTTCACATAACACCCTATGTACTTGCTACATCATTAGATGAATAGCATCTACGTTAATATTTGTCTGTTTCTCTCTTGTTCCGAGGTCACTGTAGCCACCAGATCCAGTCCGTATCCAGATCAGAGGGTCACTGCAGTCACTCGGATCCAGTACATATCCAGACCAGATGATGGATCAGCACCTAGAAAGGACCTCTACTGCCCTGAAAGACAGCGGAGACCAGGACAACTAGATCCCCAGATACAGGATACCCTGTAAAGACCTTGTCTCAGAGGACCACCAGGACAAGACCACAGGAAACAGATGATTCTTCTGCACAATCTGACTTTGCTGCAGTCTGGAATTGAACTACTGGTTTCATCTGGTCAGAGGAGAACTGAGTGAGTGTCATTGTACTGTGTCAAGATACACACCCTAACGTTTTTTTTTTTTTTTCTAAGGCACTTTTGTACAATTTGCTACTAAGGCATAGTCCTAAACTAAGGCCTAGTCCTGGCCTAAGCTAAGCCCTGTTTGTGAAAATGGACATTATACTTTTAGAAGAGATGCAGATACAGAAAGAGCAGGAATCATGCAATAAAAAGATAAAACGACTAAATAAAATTTACTGGATAATCTTTGATGCATTCTTATGATCAAATTTTTATGATCAGTCTTTGTCTGACCAGCATAAATTCCACAACTGTCAGCGAGCAAATACAACTGCTGCTTCCCAACGTCATCTTGTGTATTGTAATCTCAAAGATTTCAACTCAACATATGAATAAACATTAATAATATGAAAAAGTAGGTAATTGAATGTTTATTAAATTTACATAAAGATAAAGTACATACAAATAGATGAATATTAATGTGAATTACATGATATGTAACTGTCATCCAGATGTTGTGCCAAAGTATTTAAATCCAGAAAAATGCAAGTAACAACAATTAGTGTGTATTAATTAAACACTGCATCATTTTGCACAAATGGTAAGTACAAACATCATACATACATACACTGAGTTCTCATGAAGTCTATTCATCGTTATAAAGCTATAGATGGTTTCATCAGGCGCACGCGCCTGGACCTAAGTTAACTTCCGGTCTATGTTGTGTATATCGGTCTGGCTGCGGTGCCATCTACAAACGCAGTTAAAGTCAAGGTGATGGATGAGTAGACTGAAGATGGGCTCAGGTGGTTGTGCTGCGGGATGTGTCTCCCATACATTTATTTATTTTTGGAGACTCGCCACAATTTTAAAACTGATCGATTTTCAAAAAGGCTTCGTTAAATAAACATGAGTAACGTAACGTTACGTACTGCACGTTTAATAATAATAATTTCTTACATTTATATGTTTAAATATCAAAACGAGGCACAGGTGTTTTTATATCGCTGTATTTCTGAAGGAAGACTTGCATGTTATATGCCTGATAAAGCAGCGTGTGAGCGTAGCTCTGCTTTGTTTACAGCTGTTACTGGGGAAACCTCTATTTCTTGCGCTTTACTCTAGAGGGACTTGGCTGTTGTTATTGATTCTATTTAGAATCTACCGGAAGTTAAGTTAGTTGCTGAGCAAATAAGCAGAATTATTTCTTAATTTTGGACAATATACTGGTCATTGAGGCTAACACAATACAGCAGCGATCCTCAAATCTGGCTCGCGAGATCCAGTTTCCTGCAGAGTTTAGCTCCGACTCTTATTAAACACACCTGCCGGTGATTTTCTAATGATCCTGAAGACACTGATTAGCAAACTCATGCGTGTTTGATTAGGGTTAGAGCTAAACTTCGCAGGAAAGTGGATCTCGCGAGCCAGATTTGAGGATCACTGCAATACAGCACAATACAGCTGTATTTTTGCCAACACTATCTGTTTTCATAGCAGCCGCTGGCTTACACTGGTCATGTTAACGAGTGCATAACTAACCGATTTAACTCAAGTTTTTATTAAAATTGCAAAAATAAAACAATACATCTCCACTAGGCTAGTTAATTGATATCTAACAGTCAACTGTCAAGTTTTTGGATGTGTGCAGATCTCTTGCATGTGCAAAGTTTTACTAGTTTGCTCCCTTGATGCCCACCCTCAGTGCTCGCTAAATGCTGATGGCTCGTTTGCTCAATATAACCCAGCATTTCATAATGCCATAATTCCAGCCAATCAGAGACGAGGCTGCTGAATTCTGATTGGCTGCCTTGACAACCAATCAGTTGAAGATTGGTGGGCGCTGATTGAAACGCTTCTCGATGCGTAAGGCCAAATCGATCAGTGAATCCAGACGAGTAGGAACCTCCCTGGACAAAATCTCATCCCTTACACCACCGTTGAGCCCCTCCAGAAAGCGAGTGAGCAGCGCCGGCTCATTCCAGCCACAGGAGGTTGCCAAAGTGCGTAACTCGATAGAAAAGTCCGTAACAGAGCGCTTACCCTGGCGCAGAGAAGACAAGAGGCGGGAGGCCTCCTCCCCGTAGACAGACTGGTCGAAGACATGGATCATTTGAAGAGGGAGAATCATCCTTGAAGAGGGAGAAGCGCTCGATGCACACGGCCTTGGCCTCCCAGACTGCTGTTCCCCACTGGCGAGCTCGTCCAGAGAGAAGAGAGATAATGTAGCCGATCCTTGCCCGGTCTCCAGAATAGGTTGACGGATGGAGGGAAAACACAACCTCGCATTGGGTTAGAAACTAACGGCACTGGGTGGGCTCACCAGAATAGCACGGCGGGTTGTTAATTCGAGGCTCCGTGGGGTGAACGGATCCAGACAGGGCTGGCAGATTGAGACAACACTGATGGAGCTGTTTGGCGAGATCCGTCACCTGTGCAGCCAGAGTCTCCACGGCCTGTCTCGAGGCCGATAGCTCCTCCTCCTGCTTGCCCAGCATGACCCCCTGGATCTCGACGGCCGTCTGGATCGGATGCTCTCTTGCTGGGTCCATTGCTGGCCAGATTATTCTGTTGGAAAGAGGACCAGAGAGAGCAATTCACGGAGCAGATATAGTCTTTAATGAAGGAAACACAGGAGCTTGAGAATACTTGTAAAAAACCAGAAAGAGTCCCAAAGGGAAAAATTGGAACCAAAAAACTCGTCTTGTACGAAAAGGAGAAAACAAAAACCACTGGCCAAAGCCCAAGCGCAAAGAGTAGCGCAATGAGGAGCAGCTGAAGGAGATTAACAGCAGATGAAAGGTGAGTGCAAAGTAGGAGAGGAGGAGGGAAAGAGTCTGAGAGAAAAGGGGAGGGGGAAAGGGAAAGAGAACCAGGATCATGACAATTCTATACTTAAGTCTCTGAGAACCTGACGCCTACTTCATGTTCCTGGTGATTTCACACCTAATTCTTCACCTTAATTCCTAATTATTTTACAGTTAACATGCATCTTTTCTTCTCCACATGTTTTTGACTGACCTTGCTGACCCACTAAGCATTTTTCTTTCCAATGGTTATTCATTAACTTTGCAATTTCTTGTATTGTACATATATATATATATATATATATATATATATATATATATATATATATATATATATATATGGTGGATATAATATTTACCTGATATAAAATGTGTTTGGTTCAGTCAAGCGCTTTATTGTAGTACTACTGTGAAATCTCTTCAGCGCACAGCACGAGCAGGTAAAACTACAATGCAGAATATTAATACCTATGACTGGACTGTCACATCCATACCATTATAACAAAAAGACCATTATAATAAAACACTGTGAATCTTTAGAGTTTAGCTGCCATGTTTCTTCACATTGTTTAGTGAAGAATGCGTCCACAAAAGGAGTTCATTCAGAGACGTTCATTGGCATTTGGGCTCTTTTTGCAGATAGCCTATAAGTCTTAATATTAATGTTATGTTGTCTAAATAACGAAGCGTATTCTACAATAAATTATGAGATTAATCCCATCGATTAAAAACGTGCTATCAAATGCTCAGATGTGCGTGCAGCTCAAAACAGAAATGCAGAACATTAATAACTCCTGTCATATAGGCTAACTTTAGAATGAGAGCACTATTGTAAAAATTGTGAATTGTGAACTCCTCTAAGTTCTGTCCTCTATTTGAAAATATTTTTTGTCTAATTTATTCCAAGCTGTGCTGCTCACTGTGATATAATTTCCTACCTCAGGCTTTTTACTTCAACCACTATTTATCTGCACATGAACTGTCCAGTAACAGATAATGTGGGGAAAGGAATATATGATGTTTGTAGACCCAGTCCTTCCCAGGCCAAAAGTACACACTTTTATCACTTCCTTCTTTATTTAAAAAACAAAAACAAAAAAAACACTACTTCATGATCTTGATTAGTCATCTGCAACGCAGTACTAATAACATTGTTTTAAGACAACATTAAATCAGTGCACTTTACTGTGTATTGTGCCAGCTAATCACACAATTACATGTTTTGAGTAATACATTAGTCATCTATCTATAAACAGTAGAAGCAAAAACAACTAATGACAGGGAAGTCCTTAGTAAAGTCAAGGAAGTTAAGTATCGGTAAGATGGAATTTAAGCATGGTATAATGACAATGTGTGGGTACGTTTGTGGATGTAATTTTTCTAAGGAAAGTTAGTCTACAAGTTAAGTATTTAAACTAGCATTTATTTGAATATAAAATTGTCTCACATGCTTTTCACAGAGCTGACATTTAAACCATTTAACTAAAATCAATGAGAGTGTAAGCTGACATTCAACATAGACTATCTTTAATGTCATCTGGGCACTGTCATGGCTGTGGCTGACACTTCTGAAACCCCTCAACGTGTATTTAATGATATGCAAATATGATATATTGAGCTTATGGCTTCATTTCCTCTCTATGAATCAATCCCATGCAACACAACAGAACAGAACATACTAAAACTATTAAACACTATTTTGTTAATTGCAATTAATATTAATAAAATAATAATTCAATGAATAAATACGTAATAAAAAATATATATAATTAAATAATAATTAAATTAAAAACTTAAACTAAACCGAAATGAGAAGTATTGTCTTGGCAATTGTCAACTAACTACAAAAGTGTTACAAGCTTGGTGAATAAAGAAGATATGTAAGGTTGAAAGATTAAAGTATCAAATTTAAAGATACTTTTTTTTAAGTCTTGTCCATGGCCTTCTAAAACACCTTGCCCTACATGTCTACATCACTGTGTGGGAAAATTTGCACAACACCGCCCAAATGTTCACTTTTATTCTCACTGTAGTATTGTTGTTACCTTCATAGGGACTGTGCTGTGAAAGCAAAACTACTTTGTTTGGCCTTCCAAAAGAGGACGATATCCATTTTGTCATGCCTAGAGCTGATCCATGCTGATCGCTGAGAAAATACATGAACTTAATGCTGTTGATCGCCGTATCGGCTTTCATCCTGTAGGAATCGGAGTCTAGCCTGGGGTCGTCACATGTGTCCATCCTCTAATCCGCTGTCTGCTCTGTTCTTCCCTCAACCCCGCAGTGTGTGACGCATTTTATGAAACTGCAGACTAGCCTGCAATAGGTCTGTGCTCTATAAAGTGAGGCAGTTCCAACTTTGCAAGGACAGTATGGTGCTTCTGACTCACAGCCCGTAAGTACATGTTTTATATTTAAAGAATTTGCAACTGATGATTTAAACGTGAGTTTTGAGCATAGTAGAGTAGTGCTTGTTGTTTGTCATTTCTCCGATCACAAATGCAGACAGGGTTTTATGTTTACGTGGTGCAATAAGCAACACAATGCATAAAAACACAAGTCTTTATACCGTATTTTCCGGACTATAAGTCACACTTTTTTTCATAGTTTGGCTGGTCCTATGACTTATAGTCAGGTGCGACTTATTTATCAAAATTAATTTGACATGAACCAAGAGAAATGAACTAACAGAAAACATTACCGTCTACAGCCACGAGAGGGCACTCTATGCTGCCAAAGATGCTGCTCAGCACCCTCTCGCAGCTGTAGAGAGTAATGTATTCTCTTGATTCTTGGGTCTAAATAAATGCGACTTATAGTCCGGTGTGATTTATATATGTTTTTTTCCTCGTCATGATGTATTTTTGGACTGATGCAACTTATACTCAGGTGTGACTTATAGTCCGAAAAATATGGTAATCAGTAATTATGTCCCCACTGGATGCAACAAATGCCTCGTTTGTAATGAAATTTATTGGTTTTGTCTGGTCGTACCAGGAGATGGTATCACAGTATGTTAAGGGGCAAAACATTTCCATCACACGCTTGTGGTATTCGGCCAATCACAATGCACTGGATAGCTGGCCAATCAGAGCACACCTCGCTTTTCAGAACGATGAGCTTCGTAAAAATCAACACATTTCAGAAAGGCAGGGCATAGAGGAGAAACAATAATGTAAAGTATGTGGAAAATAATGTGTTTTTTTGAACATTAAACCACATAAACACATTGCATTACACCAAATACACATTTTGTACTTGAGTTGCAGGACTCACAGTGAGAGTGGTCAACTGTGCCATGTAAATCCAGCTGCTGGGGATGTCGGCCAAGGATTTTGAGGCCAAGGGATGGGCTAGCTGGAGATAGAGGAGAAATCACTGTCTGCTGTTGAACTACAAGTATGGCTGCAAGTCGGGAGCCAGTGATGTGTGTTCTGCAGAAGAGGAAGATAGCGTCATATACACATTACAGACATCATATCCTTTCAACTGATAAACAAAGAGCATTTTACAAGGACTGTGTGGTGGTGAAAGAACTGTGAAATTTTCATAAACATGTCACAGCCGGAGGAAGAGGCTGCGGTTTTACATGGCGCAGCTAGTGTGCAAGAACAGGTCATACGTGTATGTGCTCAGAGAACATCACATTCAGCCCTTTAGTTGCAATCTAGGCAAAGATGAAAGAAGTGTGGATGAGTTTATTGAAGAGGTGGAAAGAGTACTGTTCGTAAGAAACCAGACACCTATAGTTCAAGCTGATTTGATTCGTTCCCTGCTAAAAGCTGCTGCTGTAGAATAGGTTAGGTTAAGGCAAGGAGATTGCCTTCACAAACAGAGGACATCTTCTCGTATTTAAGAGCAGCCTTTAGAGAAAATGTAGTGCGGCCCAGCTATTACAGACATTCTACACTCGCAAACAGCTGGATGGTGAAGACCTCCGTACATACTATCATGCCCTTTCACAGATAAGAAAAACTGTTTTAAAGCAGTCTTTTAATGCCATTTCCAAAACTAACTTTGCTCTACGAAACTAGTTCATTGAGGAAGTCAGGGATGTAGCACTCCGAAAGGGAACTTCGTAAGTTGGAAAAGGGGCAAGCCACAGTCCACTTGGATTGAAGTAAGGGATGAAGCGTTAATGTGGTCTCTTGAAGATACCAGATTAAGTGCTAATAAAGTAACCAGTAATTGTAGTGTAAGCCTTGAGACTAAAGAAGCTCAGTGTCTGGCTATGGTGATGCCTTTAGCAAGCTCTGTTAAACTTGATGATGTTCTGAAAGTAGTAGGAGAGCAGGGCAAAGCCATGGGGGGGGGGTTAACTCAAGCTGTTCAGACACTGACTCAATACTGGCCTAAGCCCAAATCTTTAAATCATCCTAATTCTACAATGCGGCCTAGATGCGAGGACAATCTACTGGCTTGATTCAAATTGTGATCGATAACTCCAACATGCTGTGGGGAGGTGTCTGGTAGTTGACCTGAAAATTGGAGCTGTGAATGTGCATGCCAAGGTCAAGGTCAAGGTCATCTTTATTTTTCTAGCACCTTTAAACAACATTATTGCTGAACAAGGTGCTTTCCAGTAACACAATACAATGATAAAAATACAGAGTTTAAAATGTAAATCAACAGCCACAAACCCATAAAACAAAATAAAAATCAGGAATAAGAATTTAACTCACTAAGACCAACTTATACAACATTTGTCAATAGGCCTGAGAAAAGAGATGTTTTAAATTATGATTTAAATGCAGATAAAAAAGATGATAACCTAACAGATTTAGGTAACAAATTCCACACCTTAGAGGCTAATGCAGAAAAGGCTCTATCACCTTTAGATTTCAAACGAGACAATTGTAGGGATAATTGATTATCAGATGATGATCTCAGCGACAAGCAGGCAGGGCACTGCAGCTAGCAGACATGTCGAATTGACCTCATTCTGCTCTTGTGCAGTGGAGAACTGCTGGGCCATGTTTTCGACTGCTTCACCAAAGAGGCCGGTATGGGACACAGTGATCTTGAGGAACCAAACTTATCAGCATCCCTCATGTGGACGCTCCTGGACCACAAGTGTGGACATCGCATGACCCAGAGAACTCACAGTGACCTTCATCACTTGGAGAGTGAGGTTAGTTGCGGTTCGGAGCTCTTTCGGTACTTCCTGATCATGACCACCTTCGTGTAGGACCCTCAGTGCTTAAGCTTGAAGAACCTGCAGTAATGCTTTACTGTGTGTAAGGAAGAGGCAGCTTCTCCACAAGCCATATAAGCATTGTTGGACAGACCAGGTGAGAACCTACAAACCCAGGAGGGGAGGTACAGTTTGCCCTGCCCGGTGGAGGCGTTATTAGAACACAACTGCATCGCAATGGACCTCTCCACCCGGGGGACACCCATATGCCCCCTAGCTGCACCACAGTTGAGAGTTGTTAGGGAGGATGAGTTAGCAGGTTGTTTTTCTGGCAGAAAAAGGAGACTTTCATGACCTGGTAAGATCATTTAAAGCCTTCTTTTTATCACGTGGAATTATTTATAGTGATGATCCAATCAAGATTTTTAGACATTTATTCAGGACCTGAATTTCATTTTTGAAAAAAGAAAAGCATTGAAACTACTTTTCTTACATTATCACAAAGATTCTAAATTAAAACTTACCATTGACAGAAACAATCAGCTCTACTGCCTTTTCTTTTGCATTTAAATCTTTATTATCTTGTGGTTCATAAAAAAAAAAAAACTTTAATTAAGAACTTTAAAATGATTTAGATGTATGCCATGTTTATCTTAAAGTGCTCTTTTCCTTTAAACATAGCCAAAAAACCATAGCCTATGTGTTGGCTGTGAAACACAGTAGACTTTAATTATATGCATTTATAATGTAATGTAATGAACAGCACTCTTCTACCCACAATACCCATGGCTGAAGTGTCCTTGAACAAGGCACTGAACCCCCAATTGCTCCCTGGGCACTGGAAAAGATAGCTGCCCACTACTCCGGGTGTGTGTTCACGGTGTGTGTTTCCTACTCACTGCTGTGTGCACTTGGATGGGTTGAATGCAGAGCACCAATTCCGTGTATGGGTTACCATACTTCGCAAATGTCATGACTTTCACATTTTTCACTGATTACTAAATTTTTGTGTCAATGCATGTTCATATTTACGACAAACAGTGCACTGTTACTATAATTCAGTGCGTGCAGCGCAGCAAAAAAAAAAAAAAAAAAAAGTGTGTAGGAGCGCACACAGTCTTCAGGAAAGCACGCGAGCGTTGAATGGTTTTAACACTGGCAAGAATTAAAAAGACAAAATGCAATTTATAAACTTTAGTGATGATGCGACACTGCCTCGATAGTGCAAATGACAATTCCTTTGTCAACTATGCAGAGTGCAGCTCACTTATAGAGCAGACGCAATGTGATTTGAAGCCATTTGCATTTTGAGAGAGAGAAAGCACGGTGATTCATTCATGCTGTTTGTGAAATTATGTCTCACAGAAACATAAGAAACTTTTACAAATTACTGTATCAATTATTTAACGAAGAAATATGAATTGAACCTCACCTAAAGCATTATAATTATTTCACCCGCGCTGGACAGTGATTGAGACGGTGCTGCTATCATGCCATACCTCTCACGGCAGACACGTTATCAGCTTGAGATCGGTTTTATGAGATCGGCCTTTTTAGAGACCAATCATCCCAAAGCGGTTATCGGCCGATAGTGATCGGTAGCCGATCAATCGGAGCATCACTAATTTATAGTTTAATTTATAGTACTAATTTATACACTGTATTTCACACATTTCCTGGTAATTAAACCCACTGCTTTGTGCATAACTAGTCCCATGCTCCGTTTGAGCTCTGTGCTGTGAGTGAGTGAATTAATCTGTATGTTTTTAACAGTTTGGAAATGTTTGCAAATTATTATTCTGTGACATGAGAAGCATGATGTCAAAGAGTTTGAGCAAGTCACAAAAAAGCTTGAAGGAGCTGATGCAATGATTTAGTGGATTATTACATTCGTTGACATTACTGGAATCATTACTGATTCTAATGCTTTTTTTTTTTTTTTTTTTGAGGGTGACAATGGTTTAATCTTATATGTGAATGGTACTGTAGCAAAGGTCTATAGATAAAAAATGGGAAGCCATTGCATGTGTGAATAATAGATGTGGTATATTAACCATAATAGCAAATCTGGCAAAAGCTCATTTACTGAAGTTTAACAGGTTTCATGTTTGGAAATGGGTGATGGTGTTAACACTTAGCAAAAAGGATCTCAAAATTATCAGATAGTCTTTTCATTTAAATACTTTAATTATGCTTTTTCCACACTGGTCTCAAGAGCAACATTTGACTCTACATGCATTTCATGAAGGAGCAGTTTAATAGAAAGAGACGGAGAGTTAAAACAGTTCAATGAGTACAGTTACTGTACTTGCACCATTATTACGACAACATCAAAATAGCATAATTTTCCCTGTCTGATAACAGCCATGCATAAATCATATGGGACAGAACAGGTCCAGACTGAATTTAAAATCATACTTTATCATCTTAACTGAGCGCTTTACAAAACAAGACCTGGCCAGAGATGAGGATCTCCTCACCTTTTCTTCAGGCCCAAATAAACAGAACGAATGAGACAGAGTGTGGATAAGTGACACATTGAAAGGTCACCTGTCAGTTTGGGCTGTGTGGATGAAAGGGGTCCCCTGCATAATGAGAATCACTGCTGCTTCAACAACACCCACCCCAATCCTCTAAGCGCTAAATGAGAGGAGATTGGAAATGTCAGATTTGTTCTACCGTGCAAGTTACTCTCAAGTGGAATGCTCTATCGTGAATTTTAACGAGTCATTACTAATTTCACTTATCAAATGGGATGACTACATTAACTGTACAGTATTTAAAGGCTTTCATTTCTGACCAGCAGAGCAAAGATAATGTGCAAACCACACACATAAAAAAAAGAAAATGCACACTTTGGCTTTCAAGGGACCTTATTGTCTCAGATTGTCTGTGACTTTTTTTTTTTTTATGCATAATTGCCATTCAGTATTCAAAAGAGAGTATGTATGTAAACATAGCAAAGTATAAATAATATATATATATTATTTATACTTTGCTATGTTTACATACATACTCTCTTTTGAATACTGAATGGCAATTATGCATAAAAATAAAAAGTCATGACCTGTCAAGAGAGGATCTTCTTCTCGCTCAAAATACCCTGGGTAACCCACTCAAAACAAGCCGGCAGGAAGAGAACAGCGAAATCATCGTCACCACATCCAGCCAAAAGAACCACGCTGCATGCTCGGGCACCTGTTCTTCCGGACATCACTGAACCTGACGGAGTCAACATTCAACTCCTCCAAGCGGTCCAAAGCCTCTCCCAAACCGTAAAAAATCTGGAATCAAGGATGGCAATATTCGAACAGTCAGCTGCTAGTTCCAATGGCCCAGATCCGGCTGTCACCTTCGCTGTAACTCCTCAATTCTGTCCTCCTGCCTGTGGATCAAGCGATCCCTCGAGCGTCGCTTCTTCTTCTTCAGCCCTGCCAACTTCTCACCAACCGGCTCAGACTCCATTCCAAGATGTCCCTGCTCCAACCGAAACCCCATTATTTAACCTTTCTACAGCAACCCCCGGCCAGCTATTCGGTAGGCGCTTCATTTCTCCAGCCGCTGCTAGGGTATCTCCCCATATCAGAACAAACATCATTCAAGGTAAGGATTTAAACCTTGCTTCACTTCTGCTTCCCTCGCCTGCTGCTGACAGGAAGGTGGTCGACTGTGGTGACGTGGCAGTCTTGCTTAAAACTTCCGATCCGAGGTTACAAAGGAATCTTACATTCGCAGAGATTGTCATCGCTTTTAGCGTATTCAGAGACATTCTGTGCCAAGCTTTCCCAGATCGAAGGGAAGAACTGGATTTATATTTAGCCATGATGGCAGACTTTAATCAACGTTACGGGGGCACATTATTCTACGAATATCATAAATCATTCTCCACTAAATCCGCTTCCTTTATTTCACTCTTTAACACCAGATTAGACTAGTCCGTGACGGACACCGAACTGCTCGTTCGTCATTTCGGCGGCGCTAAAACGCTGGCTTGTAGTATCTGTAGCGCTCACGGACACTCGGCGCCTTTCTGCCCCAAAGCTTTTGCCAGCCAAGTGCCGAACGCTGTCCAAGGTGCTGAAAACGTAAGGCTTCCACATAACAGCAAGATACACTTTAACACCTTTCGTTTTACATCTGCTCGACGATTTTTTGTTGATTGATTATCCATCTTCTCAATCCGTCATTTTGGACATTCTAAGAAATATTTTTAGCGACGTCGGCATTCCCCTTTCCGCTGAGAAAACTCTGGGTCCCTCTACTTCATTAGAATTTCTGGGGATTACCCTAGATTCAGTGTTACAGCAAGCTTCTCTCCCCCCCCGAAAAACTCGCAAGAATTAGGTCTTTTTTGGAATCTTTTCCCTCCCTACATTCCATATCAAAACGCGATTTGCTTTCATTACTTGGACACCTAAATTTCGCTATGAGAATCATTCATCAAGGCAGGGCTTTCATCTCACGTTTGCTAACTCTCGCACATTCCGTGGAAAAATTAAGCGATCAGATCCAACTAGACGAAGGCTGTTTATCTGACATTAAATTCTGGAAAAGACTGCTTAATGAGTGGAACGGTATTTCTTTTTTCTAATCATCGCTCCAACTCCAATTATTCACAGACGCGGCCCCTTCAATTGGTTTCGGGGGGTTTTTCCAAGGGCAATGGTTCGCCGAAAAATGGCCCATCGACTTCCCTAAAACCGATTCCGACTACGTTTCATCCGCGCTTTACGAGATTTACCCTATAGCTGTCGCCAGTGTCATCTGGGGCCCAGAATGGTCATGTAAACGTATCTTGATGCTCTGCGATAACGAAGCCACAGTCGCCACCATTAATAAAGGGAGATCCTCTTGCCTTATGATCATGCCTTTTCTGAGACGGTTAATTTGGCAATCAGTTGTTTTCAATTTTATTATCAAAGCTGAACACATACCCGGTCATTTCAATGTTATTGCTGATGCGCTCTCTCGATTTCGATTTCAGACGTTCAGACAGCTGTGCCCCTCAGCCAACCCGGATCCTTTAATCTGCCCTCCGTTAGCAGACATAATTCTGAACTAAACGACCTGCTTACGTCAGCTAGAAATTACATTTCTAAAGGCCTAGCTCCCTCTACACTCAAAGCCTACACGTCTGCATGGTCCGCTTTTCTAATGTCCAAATTTCAGTTTTTCCTATTCTAATTTCGACCGTTTGCTCCTTTCTCGTCTCTAATTTTAAAAATCGCAATCTCAAAATTTCTTCTATTCGCAGACTCCTCGCCGGCATCCAATTCTACGCTAAATTTTATAATCCCAATTTTCAAAGCCTTTTTTCTGATTATTCCATTCGATTACTTCTCAAAGGGCTAGCTAAATCTTCCATAAAAATTAAAGATAAACGTCTGCCTATTACCATGCCTATATTACATAAATTAATTACTTCCGTTCGCTATGGACATCTCTCTGTGTACCTCAATTTTCTTCTCGAAGCAGTTTTTTTATCTGCTTTCTATGGGTTTATGCGTCCAGGGGAATTCACTTCCGAAACCAATCAATTTGATCCTGCTCGCGGTATTTCCTTTTCTGATATACGATTCAGACCTAAATTCTTCACTCTCTTCCTCAAGCACTCAAAAACCGATGTGCAAGATTCTGGTGTCACCTTAACAATTTCTAAAATCAATAATAAATTCTGTCCCTTCTCTGCCATGGTGAAATACCTTAAAATCCGACCTAGATCTTCAAAAAACGCACCACTTTTTACTTTACCTAACGGAGCACCCCTTTCTAAGGCCAGTTTTAGATATCACTTAACTACTGTTCTCAAAAGCTGCAGTCTATCCCCCTCTCTCTATACTGGCCATTCATTCAGAATTGGTGCAGCTACCTCAGCAGCTGAACGAGGGATCTCTTCATAAGCTATTAAGATCATGGGCAGATGGTCTTCCTCAGCATTCGAATCATACATCAGACCTGATTCCAAAACCATTCTTGAAGCTCAGCAAGCTCTCCTGTAACTAATCAGGTAAATTCATGCAATTACTGGTGGTGGTGTAACTACATCTGTATGGTCTATTAAGGCTGTATATGTCATATTTTGTACGGTCTTTCGAGGCCTGTCTGTGTCTGCCTATCGTGGCTGTCTGTGTCAGGCCTATCGTGGCTATTTCTGTACAGTCTATCAAGGCCTGTCCGTGTCTGGCTATAATGGCTATTTTTCTGTACGGTCTATCAAGGCCTGTCCCGTGTCTGCCTATTGTGGCTGTCTGTGTCTGCCTATCGCGGCTATTTCTGTACGGTCTATCGAGGCCTATCTGTGTCTGGCTATAATGGCTATTTCTGTACGGCCTATCGAGGCCTGTCCGTGTTTGCCTATCGTGGCTGTCTGTGTCGGGCCTATCGTGGCTATTTCTGTACGGTCTATCGAGACCTGTCTGTGTCCGGCCATCATGGCTTTTTTTCTTTACGGTCTATTGAGGCCTGTCCTGTGTCTGCCTATTGTGGCTATTTTTGTACGGCCTATTGAGGCCTGTCTGCGTCTGCCATTGTGGCTGTCTGTGTCTGGCCTATCGTGGCTATTTATGTACGGTCTATCGAGGCCTGTCTGCGTCTGCCTATCGTGGCTAATCATGGTCTATCGAGACCTGTCTTGTGTCTGCCTATCGTGGCTGTCTGCGTCTGGCCTATCGTGGCTATTTATGTACGGTCTATCGAGGCCTGTCTGTGTCTGGCTATCATGGCTATTTCTGTACAGTCTATCGAGGCCTGTCCGTGTCTGCCTATCATGGCTGTCTGCGTCTGGCCTATCGGGCTATTTATGTTCGGCCAATTGGGGCCCGTCCGCGTTTGCCTATCGTGGCTGTCTGCGTCTGGCCTATCGTGGCTAATAATGTTCGGCCTATCGGGGCCTGTCCGTGTCTGCCTATCGTGGCTATTTCTGTTGGTCTATCGAGGCCTGTCTGTGTCTGCCTATCGTGGCTATTTCTGTTGGTCTATCGAGGCCTGTCTGTGCTGCCTATCGTGGCTGTCTGTGTCTGCCTATCGTGGCTATTTCTGTTGGTCTATCGAGGCCTGTCTGTGTCTGCCTATCGTGGCTGTCTGTGTCTGCCTATCGTGGCGTCTGTGTCTGCCTATCGTGGCTGTCTGTGTCTGGCCTATTGCGGATATTTCTGCAAAAACTTATGAGAAGTTTAATCTAACGTCATTATACTGGTCATGCTAACTCTCTTTCTATTTCTTCCAGGAACCTTAGAATTCACAACTGGTGGGTATACTTCATCTACTTTTTGGGGGGAAGGCTGGCCCCGTCTGGAGGTCTCATAATCCACCTAATTTTGGGGGTCTGCTGCGCCCCTGCCTTCGTCTTCAGGCAGGAAATGCAGATTCGCTACCCTCGGATTACGAACCATGGACGGGGCCTTCCGCCAAAGAAATTTATAATTGTGCTCGCTGAGCTGTCAATAAATGTATGCTTCGTACATTATTCTATTTCCTGAGTCTTTCTGGTAGAACTTCCAGAAAAGTTAATGGAAAAATAATTTTGATTAACCTAATTTTAAAGGTTAATGATTAATTATAGCAGGATAGTGGAAAAGTATTGTTACGACCGGAGACCCAGGGAAACACAGGAGACGAGAGATCCAATTGCAGTGTGGATTTTAATGGGTAATCCAAATCAGGATCCAACAAGTAGGGGTCAAAACCATAAATCCATCCAAAAATAAACAAACAGGGAAGGAACAGGAAAGGGAACAGGAAACTCTGAAGACGAGGACACACGGAGGGTGAGGAAACTGGGTGACGGAATGAAAGGACTCCATCTTTAAAGTGCTGATGCGTAACACACAGACTTCACCCAAAAAGTGCAAAAACCTGAGATCACGGTTTACCAATCGTGACAGTAATTTCGGACACATGGAAGGTGGCTCAGACTGCCCGTTCCTCTAGGGATAATAACTCGAAGACTCCTTCCAAAATTTGGATATGAATTGGGATCCCCTGTCAGAAACCACGTCTATCGGGAGGCCATGCAACTGAAAGACGTGATCAAGGACAATGACCGCTGTGTCCTTGGCTGTAGGTAATTTGGGCAAGAGAATGAAATGTGCCACCTTGTAGAACCGGTCCACTACTGTCAAAACGACCGTCATGCCATTAGAGGGTGGGAGGGCGGTAACAAAATCTAGAACGATATGTGACCAGGGTCTCGAAGGGACAGACAGCGGTTGAAGAAGCCCATCTGGAGGCCGGTTAGATGACTTATCACTGGCGCAAACTGAGCAAGCCAAACAAAATCGTGGACGTCGGGAGCCATAAGTGGCTGCCAGAATCGTTGTTTGACTAAACCCTTGTTTAGTTTTATCCCTGGATGACAAGCAACGTTAGAGCAGTGACCCCACTGAATAACTTTGGACCGTAACTCCTCCGGCACAAATAAACAATTCGGTGGGCATCAGGGCGGAGGCGTTACCCCTTCTAAGGCCCTCTTGACCTTCAATTCAACCTCCCATACGAGTGCTGAGATGACTATTTTCTCAGGTAAAATACACTCGGGAGTCACCGGGCGTGCGGAAGGATCAAAAAGACGTGACAAAGAAATGGGATTGACATTTTTGGAACCCGGGCAGTACGACAGAGTAAAATCAAAACGACCGGAAAAAAGTGCCCACCGAGCTTGCCTGGAATCCAGTCTTTTGGCAGTTCCAATGTACTCTAAATTCTTGGGATTGGTCCAAACAATGAAAGGTACCCCTGACCCTTCCAACCAGTGACGCCACTCCTCTAAAGCTAATTTGACAGCCAACAATTCTCTGTTACCAATATCATAATTGCTTTTAGCAGGAGATAAAGGATGTGAGAAAAACGTGCAGGGATGCATCTTATCGTCCGAGGCAGTATGTTGGGAAAGAAGTGCTCCTACTCCCACCTCTGATGCGTCGACCTCTACCACAAACTGCCGTGTGGGATCAGGGACTACAAGGATGGGAGCCAAAACGAATCGGCTCTTGAGGTTGGTAAATGCAGTTTTGCTGCATCCGACCACCTGAACGGAGTACTGGGGGAGGGACGGAGGGCCAGGTCCATAGATGGAAACAGAGAGAGGAAGAGCAAAAAACTAAACAAAAAAAAAGACAACAACAAAACACAAGTCCAGGAAGGACATAATGTTCAGAGCCAAACCGACAGGGCAGGAATCCAGAGAGGATCAAGGTGGAATTGGAGCCATGCGGTCGAGACAAGCCCACAAGGGCGGCGCAGAAGACCACCACATTCATGCGGTCGAGTCAGAAGCCCACGAAGGCGGCGGAGAAGACCACCAGAGAACAGAGAACAAGTTAAGGGAACAAGTTAAGGGTGGCCTCCGTGGCCACGACAGGATCAGTCGAGCGCTCAGAGAGTTCGGCTGAGACGTGACGAGGCTCTGCTAGTTCAGCCGAGATGAGGAGAGGCTCTGGTAGTTTAGCAGAGATGTGGAGAGGCTCTGGTAGTTCAGCAGAGGTGTGGAGAGGCTTTGGTAGTTCCGCAGAGACTTGGAGAGGCTCTGGTAGTTCCGCAGAGACGTGGAGAGAGGTAATTCCGTGGTGTTTAGACTGGATTCTCTGCTCATGAAGATCATTGGTGACTTGACTCTGATCATGAAGATCATTGGTTACCTGACTCTGCTCATGAAGATCAATGGTGACTTGCATTTGTTCATGAAGATCAATGGTGACTTGCCTTTGCCCATGAAAATCACCGGTGACTTGACTTTGCCCAAGAAGATCACCAGTGAATTGACTTTACTCAGAAGTGTCAGCGGCGACTTGCCCTGACTCTGGAGTGTCAACGGTGACTTGACCTGACTCTGGAGTGTCAGCTGTGACTTGACCTGATTCTGGAGTGTCAACGGTGACCTGACCTGACTCTGGAGTGTCAACAATGACTTGACTCGACTCTGGAGGGTCAACGGGAACCTGACTCGACTCTGGAGGGTCAACTGTGACTGTCATCTTGTGCCATGATAAAGGGCCGAGGCCATCTTGGGCAGTGGCACTGGGCCAGGGGCCAGCTTGGGCAGTGGCGCTGGGCTTGTGGCCATCTTGTGCTGTGGTGCTGGGCTGGCGGCCATCTTGCACTGTGACGCTGGACTGGTGAACACCTTGTGCTGTGTTGCTGGGCTGGCCGCCATCTTGTACCGTGGTGCTGGGCTGGCAGCCATTTTGCACCATGACGTTGGGCTGGCGACCACCTTGTGCAGTGGCGCTGGGCTGGCGACCATACTGTGCAGTGGTGCTGGGTTGGCAGTCCTCCTGTTAGCAGACACCGATCCAGAATCGGCCATCCCACCGGAAGAGTGGGAGAACCAAACACGTCCAACTGATCCATTTCCATACGGGGTAATGGGTCATCCAGACCAGTGTTGAAAATGTCTTTAAGGGCCGCATCATTGTATCCCATACCCTCCGCCAGGGTCCAGAACACATGTGCCATAGGACACACCTCAATCCCCCTTGGCGGAGGGTGGTTAACCTTAAGACTACCATACTGGCTGGGGAGCGGGAATGAAGACCTACACCGCTGGATCTTGGCATTGATGGAGTCCTTCTGTTACGACCGGAAACCCAGGGAAACACAGGAGACGAGAGATCCAATTGCAGTGTGGGTTTTAATGGGTAATCCAAATCAGCATCCAACAAGCAGGAACAGGAAAGGGAACAAGAAACTCGGAAGATGAGGACACTCGGAGGGCGAGGAAACTGGGTGACGGAATGAAAGGATTCCATCTTCAAAGTGCTGACGCGTAACACACAGACTTCACCCACAAAGTGCAAAACCCTGAGATCACGGTTTACCAACCGTGCAGATATTTACTCTTGAAATTACTTACTGCTGATTCATAACATGACTGTCAGAGGGTCAGTCATATTCACCCATAGGCCCATTTTTATTGTAGAGAAATATTACTGCAATTTACACATACATTTTTCAGCATGATTTCCTTTGTGTAAGGGATAGCTGTTTTTCTCTGAGTTCAATTTCTGGGCTTTCACTCCCAACAAACACTTTTAAACATTGTATGCTTCAGAAAGATTATTTCCTAACATCTACTTTTATCACTAAAATCAAATAAAGAACATCAGTGTTTATTGCAGTGTCACCTATCTTTAACATCCTTTAACATATCCTGTATAATTGTTGTTCACATATCTCATATAAGATGTCAGTTTTATTGGAAATGTATTGTTATTAAGTTCTATCATTATTGAACAAAAGAAGTTCATTTCTGGTACAAGACCTATTAATTCCAGTGAATCACACATTATCAACATTTTCACAAAGCCTTTTTACAACGTCATAAGTGAGCAGAATTGATTCTAAGGTTTCTGCGATGCATTTGCTGTAGGGTATTGTGAACTGTGTAGAAACTTTAACTCTGGAGAAAAATAATAGGAAATAATAGGACTAGAGATGATTTTAGAACCATTCTCCAAAAACTCTTTACAGTAACACTCCCCCTCTTAAACTATTTTATTCACTCTTTGGTTTTACCTAGATTGTTCCACAACAAACTTTTAACCTTTAAATGATTGACTTGGCAATGCAAAAACCTAGATAACATTCACTCAAATTTATTGATATGTTCTTTTCTTCTATTAACTTGGAGTTTTAAATTGGGGGCGAAAGTTCTTGAAGTACTTTTAAGTCTATATAATAGTTTCTAACAGTTTCTTATTTTTTTTTATTTTTAGGTCAGTAGCAGGGTTAAATGAGTATAGTAAATATATGTGTATTTTGTCCGTAAAGGAGGTCTCAAATATGAAATGCTGAAACACTTCACTTGTACATCACAATTAATTAAAATAATACCAAATAGTTCTGATAGTTGGGAAATGCTGGCATAATTGTTAGACAAATTGGTGTTGTAAATAGTTTATACCACTGCATGGTAATTGACAGTATTGGATGAACGTGCTGCTATGTTTAGAAGTCCATTTAAAGGGATGTTTGTTCTGTTACAGGTACTTTGTGGGGAAGATGTGGCCTCATGGTTAGTTTGACTTCTAACCCTAAAGTTGTGGGTTTGAGTCTCGGGCTGGCAAAAAGAGGTCTAGGTCAGTGCACCCGAGATCAATAATCAGCCGGGTCCGGGTCGGGTCCGAATCTATTACTTCAGTTCTGGGTCTGTTTAATCTGAAAGCACTAGAGATGCTTTTAAAACCATTCTCCAAAAACCTTTTATAGTAACACTCCCCCTCTTAAACTATTTTATTCACTCTTGGGTTTTACCTAGATTGTTCCACAACAAACTTTTAACCCTTAAATGATTGACTGGGCAATGCGAAAACCTAGATAACATTCACTCAAATTTATTGATATGCTCTTTTCTTGTGTAATACCCGTGCGATTGGAGTCATCAGACTCGGAGAACGCCCGGCCCGTGATCAGACACTGCTTGTGTTTAACTTGTAAAATTAGGAAAAGAAAGGTGTGAGAAAAAAAAAAGAGAGAAAAATAGTGATCTCTCTCTCTCAAGAGAAGCAGAGCATGCATACTCAGAGTTAATGCAAGTGCATGCACAGTAATAATGCTTGCAGACTTGACACATTCATATTTAATATATTTCAAATCAGCAACAAAATATGAGGTGAACTGTCACATTAATTTTTTTCTATGATGCTCAAATTGCGTTAAAAAGCATTTTAAGCGCTTCATGTTTCTATGGCACCCAGTGAGGGACACAATGACTTCGATCGCCAAACCGCGCATTATATTTTCTCCCATTTTTATAATAATATAAATTAACTATTTAATCTTAAAGTTTTAGTGGTCAGATTCAGACTCATAGCAGAGAGCACAGAGATGATAGCAAATAAATAATGTTATTATAGTTCAAAAGGGCAAACAGTCAAAGTTATTATGCGAGTTAACTCGAGTCAGAATGTACATATGCACAGTTGCATTTGACATCCGTCACCGTGACATCAAGTGGAATTTTGAAGCTGAAATAATGAGCGGATTAAGCTTGGACTTGGAATAAAGAGAGGAATAACATGGATAACTTTCTTGTCAGAGGATTGTAATGCATCACTGGCAGTCAGGTACAAGGAAGAGAGACTATGGCTCCTTAAATTAAGCCAGTTAAGACAAAAAGCTGTATTTTTCCCAACAGGTTTCTTGACTTATAATAGCAATTTAAGGTGGAATATGTGACAATCGGGTCCAGTCAGGTCTGTGTCTTCCCAGTGGGTTCGGGTCCAGCTTTCAAATAATAGAAGGGTCCAGGTCAGGATCGGGTAGGCATTTTTCGGATCTACACGGATCCAGTTCCAGCTTTTGAAATAATAGACAGGTCTGGGTCAGTTCGGTGTACTACATTACGGGTCTCTTTCGGGTTTGGGCATGAATTTTTGGACCCGTGAATACCATGCAATACCATGACTGAGGTGCCCTTGAGCAAGGCACCGAACCCCCGACTGCTCCCTGGGTGCTGCTGCATAAATGGCTGCCCACTGCTCCAGGTGTGTGTTCGCAGTGTGTGTGTGTGTGTGTTCACTGCTGTGTGTGTGTGCACTTTAATTGGGTTAAATGCAGAGCACAAATTCTGAGTATGGATCACCATACTTGGCTGTCACATCACTTTATTTTCACTTGCAATTTTTTTTATTTCCAGTTTGTGATTAAATTTTACTAATCTAATGCACCTGCTGCATTGGATGTGTTTTAAATGATTTATGTCAAGTTAGCAGGTAACTGAGAAAGATGTGCCAAGTTGTAAATTGCATTGTTTCTTTGATTTTGACATAGTTTTTCATGACAATTGACATTCTTCACTGCTTGTGTCACAAATATATCCACTCAGTGTCTTGACTGCAAAACCTTAATCTCAGAAAAATTCCAACACACTTTACTCTATGAACATGACCATTGGTATCCATGAATTTTGAGTGAACATGCATTTTTCTTTTGAATCCATTTCTGGATTGTAAACTAAGATCATTTTCTAAGATTCTACAGTGCATTTCACAATAATGATAAGCAGTGTTGATACTGATAACCAATAACCGATAACAAGTATGTTATCTGGTAAGTCTAAATTTAGATGCATCTACATTTTGTGATAGGCTATTGATTACAAAACCAAAAACTCTCTGAAAACATAGAACTATGGCTTTTAAGTGTAAAAAAATGCTTCTGTGCCACTGATTGGTTTTCCATTAGTTTTAATAGTTTAAGTGGAAACTGCTGTACTCAGCCACATTCGTATGCCCTATGTGTTGCAATATTTTTCGTAAAACTTTTTCCGTTTCAAACGTGCTCTCATTGTTTAATGTAGACAGCAGCCTGGTGTAAACAGAAGCCTCAGGATATTGTCTTGTGGTGACTCGGGATATTACCCAGCCTCGTTGCCATCCTGAAGATATCTGATATAGCCCTATAGTTTATCTTTGATGGTTGATCTAAAATTTGGGTATGTGTACCAGCTGTATATGTCCAGTGTTCCACATGGAAATTTAAATATTACAAATCTTTTAAAGAACATAAACATTACTTTAAATGACAGTTTTATATATTTTCCATGTTAACTGTTTGCATCAAACCACTAGACTAATGCGTAGACCTTGAGTCTTTTCTGGCCATCTGGGATAGATTATTGCTTTCCATTAATGCTTTTTTATTCTTATTATTGTTAATTTAAAGTAAAACTTTAAAAAAGATATGTCTTAATTTGAAATAAGTAAATCATCCTGGATAAAAAATTAATATATTAATAATAATATATAATTAATATTAATATATAATACAAATTAGATTTTTTTTAAGTAAAAATAAAAAATATTTAAATAAATATACAATTACAAATATATATATATATATATATATATATATATATATATATATATATATATATATATATATATATATATATATATATATATATATATATTTTTTTTTTTAATATTGACAAAAACATAATATGAATAATACAAAAACAGCTTCATAAAATGTTTACCTTCATACTGTATTACTGTGCTGTACAATAGCTTTAATAATAGTTGATTAATAAGATCTTTAAAGAAAACATTTCAAATAAAAGTCCAAACTCACTACCTGGACATTTTTGCCTTTTATAAGGAGCTCATCAAAATGGTTCATTGTGTTAGTGTGATTTGACCAGGTGTTGTGCAGGAACATCTGTTCTTGATATACAGTATCAGACATTACTTGGACTGGAGATTATTGAGACTGGACTCACAAAAGCCAATAATGTTTTTGATGGATTATTATTATTGCATTATATTTCAGCTCTGGTCTGAGATTCCTACAAGAGCAGTATAACATACTGCATTCATTTGCCTCTCAAAACCACAATCAAAATCAAGTGCCTTATTTTCCATGACTTTAATAGGGAGAAACACTCTGCTCTCTTCATTAGTAAGATGTCGTAAAGGCACCCAGAAATGAGGTGGCAGTGCCACATTGGCAGTGTTGTGTTATCTGGGACTTTAACTAGCTACCACAGGGGAAAGCTGGGCGTTTTATTATGATCTGTCCTAGTTTCTCTCTCTCTCTCTCGCTCTCTCTCTCTCTCTCTCTCTCTCCCGTAATATTATTGCAGATGTTTTTGTAGGGTTAGATGTTTTTGGAGGCTCTTTACAACAGGACTTTTTGACATCTTCATCTGTTGAATTTAAAGCTCAGGATAGTTGCAACTGAAATGTTTGAAACTCTGTTCTTTTAAATTCATTTGCAAATTAGTTTTACTTCTTAGTTTATATTAGCACTAACTGAATGTAATATTTTTGTGCATTTATTGCATGTCAATGACAATTATATGAAAATGTTGTAGTCTAAATTTATATAAAATGCAGTTATCTGAACATTTAGATGAAATATGGTTAAGTGTACTGCTGAATGTAATGCTGATCATTTATGGTACACTAAGGTTAGACTTTATTTTAAGGTTTCCTTGTTACAGTGTAATTATACATTTAAGTACTGCATAATATTAATTAACTAAATGTACTTACTATATGATTAGGTTTAGGATTAGGGTTTGGCTTAGGGTTACTTGCTTGTAATTATGCATAATTAATTGTTATTACAATAGTGGGGGTTAGGGTAAAGCTGCAGTTTAGTAAATTTGCAATATCTGTACTTTTAAATCAATTTTGAATAACACACTACAATATACATTAAATTATTATTAAGTTCTTTACATGTACTTTAGTTAGTCACCACAACTTCAAAATAAGTGCATTCATTTATATTAAAAAAGGATTATTTAAGCATAACTATTTGAAAAGTAAAACTTTTAATGTGAAATTATTACAAAGCACACTTTGAAAAGTGAATTTGTTAAGAATTAATTGAATTAATAAATTTTATAGTAAATGTTTTAACTATACATTTTTAGATTTGAAGCACACTACAAGTGCATATTCAATACTATTAAGTGTCTTAAATGGTCACATGACGTATATGTTGCAGGTGATTACCTTAACCTAATTGAAGAATTGAGCATCCATGAGCAAAGGTGTGTCAAATTCTACACAAGTCACCCAAATGCTACTGAGATGAATGGAATTGCTAACAAATAGCTTTATTTCACATAGTACCTCTTATGGTAAACCCTGTTTTGTGTAGTCTTTATTTGATCATTAATGTACAGTGTCTACAATGTTTCCCTTCTAAACTGCTGCACCTCATCTCTGTCTTTGAGTCATGGTTGTTGCAGGCTGTCTCTGAGTTGAAATTGGGTCTTCTTCTTCATTCTGATTGTTGACCATGTCTCAGAACAATGTATGGGTAGTGTAAAATCTCTTAGATGACTGGCTCCTTACCCTCCATATTACCTTTTTTTTTTTTTTTTTTGATGATATAACTTAGAGGCAGCCTATTTGAATGCAGATGACCTCTTTAAAATGTATGTCCTCTGGTCAGATCTGGACAGTGCTAATCCACCTAAACATTTCCTCCTCCGCTGCCTTTTATCTTCTGATGTCCAGATGCTTTGGGGGTAGGAGCATAAATGACAGACTGCTGTGCACGTTCCAGTGTTTCACATATTCTCAGTCTTCTCTTTTCAGTCACTAACAAGGTGGTTAGGTTACATCCTCCGAAACTTTGATGTTTGTGATGTTTTGGCTCCAGACTGCTCATTTGATGTATGACTATTCCAAGCCAGAAAAGTTCAGGGATAAAGGGAAAGGACACATTCCTAGTTTTACTTTTGGCGATGCTTAAGCACTGTCTGACCTCAGAATAGCTTGCTGAAGACAAGTGTTTGATGGGTTTTCTTCTCTTGAACACATGCTATCTGAAACCTTTTGGTGTCATTTAATCTCCGAGATAACTTGATGTGTATGTGTGTTTGCATGAACATATATGTTTTTCTACAATGCTTGAAGGGGGGAAAATATGTATAATTGACCCCGGGCCATTGAATTATTAGAAGAATAATGCACACCTGAGGCGTTGATGCTGCCACAACGCAAAGTGGATAATTATTTTTTCTGCATCTCATCCAATGCCTCTTTTGTCTTTTTAAAGCTGGTAATGGACGCTTGAGCCATTGATAGCATTCTAATGCAGTTAATAAATAAGTTATTAGAAAGAGAGCGAGAGAGACAGATACACAAAGAGAAAGAGAGAGAGTGTGTTGTGAATTAGGCTACCTCTTTGATTCTCTTCACAGCCTTGTCTCCTCGCTAGTGAGAAATGTCATGTGTAGCCTTTAAAGCTGCTGTAGGTAACTTTTGACGCTCTAGCGGTTAATAAACAGAACTGCTTGAGTCTTGCGGAAGAACATTGTAGCCGGAACTACTTCTCTCTGTTTATGTCTATGAAGAATCACAAAGGTACTGGGTTACTCCGCCGCGGTACCCCCGAAGCAATCTAAAATAGTCTGAATATAAACACTTATTATAGGTGCACCCTAGTGATTCAGGACAAGCTAAAAACACGGTTTGGAAAATTGATTCATGGTGTACTCGCTTATTATGTTCATTTTTCTACATTTTGAACACAAACAAAGTTACGGACCGCAGCTCTGATTGGTTGATTTCTTACCGGGAGCAGTCTGTAACTGCAAATGGCAATAGGAGCACTGGGAGGAGCCAGAGGAGCTTGATTTTTTTCACAGATTATCTGTCTCATATTCTACTGTCAGGACATAATAACAAGTTTAACAAATATGTAAAAAAAATATAAATTTTCAAAAGTTACCTACTGCAGCTTTAAGTTGCTATACTATATAGGCTAACTGATAAAATCGCCCTGGCAGCACTGACAACACCTTTTTGTGCAAACTGCTTGAATGTTATTACATGAAACTATGCGAAGTTATACGGAACTGTAATGTGGTCAAGAGAGCTGCCTGGAACTATGTTCGCAACGCCTTTCCCTATTGGTGTGTTTAGCGCAGGCATAACAATGCAACAGCTTTGCCATAATAACCAACGCACATTCAGTTAAACGAAAGACCTCTTATGGACACACAGTTGCGATACACTGTGTGGACAGCCAGCTATTCAAATCAGATTCCATCTGGAAATGCACAAAATAGGATATGGCCTGACAGTCTGAACGAGGCTTTAGAGGCATCATTCAAACGTTTCATCTGGAACATTTAGGGAGGCAAAACTGCTTAGATGGCAGAATATTTTTTGAGTGAGCATTTTCTTCTGTAATCTTGCGAGCCATTTTAGATAGAAACCTTCCAGTACTTCAGGGTCATATTTGCTGTGAGAGGGAGGAAGGTCATCACCTATAAATAAATGTACAGTGTTGGTTTGAAAGATCAATCAATATCCTTCTGCATCTCTTCCTCTCTGAAAGGTTTTGCTGTTCCAAGCTAAAAACATAATAATCATCTTCCCGATATGACACATCACATATACTTGCCCCATCCATTAAAGCTTGAAAACATATACCGCTATGGTATTTATATCCAATTCATATCTTAAATTTTGGAAAAGGTACAGTAAATCGCTGATAAATTAGTGTTTTGCAACCTTAGTGAATTTAGAAACTGTATTGAACAACACCAATAACCGCATCATTCTACAATGTGTCTTCAAGTTATTTATTTGGTTGAGAGCATTTTGATTATGGTATTATTTGCAGAAGACACTGAAGAGTTGATGAGCTTTATTATATGATTACAGATTATACCATTAATACAACATCAAATTACACAGCATCAGAAGATTTACACACTGTGGCAGCAACAAGCGTCAGTTTCTTGGGTTTGCAGGCACAATTTATACTTGCTGTGGAAATACAGAAAAGAAGATGATTCTGAGATTTGAGATTATGAGCATTATTAAAATGATGTAGTGTCATATGTAGTGTCATATATATATATACTTTTTATTTAGCTTCTTTAACTGCATTAGCAATGAGATAAACTGTCTCTCAACAATAACCCAAATGTCTGTCACAACAATCAGAGTACAGATTAGTACAGATTAGAAATTATAAGATTATACAGGATTTGCACACCTCCAGTCCACACCCACACACACACACACACACATTCAGTTCTCAATTTCTGTGCTCAAAGACTCTCAGCTAGTCATTAAATTCAGATACACGTTTATGTACACACACATAATCTTAAGGCATTGGTGGCCTAAAGTCTATAATGTACCACTTTTTCTTTAATCTTTTTTTCTCTTTTTTTATATTCCCTTAGTTTTGTTTATACAATACACAGATAAAATGTTAAATCCTTAAAAGTTATTACAGTGTTACACAACAGTAATAAAAGAGTTGCTCGCATAACTAATATTAATTCTAAAAAATAAATTAATTAATGAAAGTAATCTTTTTTTGTGTGTTGTACAACCTGAAATCAGAATATACATAATCAGACATGCAGACCAGCATAAATCCAGCAGGTGGGGAAGACACACGTCTCTCTTTTTCTTTTAGATTTTTTTCATTTATTTGGTTGATTTTTTTATTTATTTCTTATTAATCAGAAGAGTAATAATTTGTAGTTCAGCAATAGCTTAAGTTTGAAATAAATAAATTTAAGTTAGAGGAGGGTAATAACATAAAAACGACATGATGTACAGTGCATCATTTATTTGAGTTTTCTATCACTAGCCGACAGCTACAGCCAGTTGCAGCACAAGGTTTTTCTCCTATGACACACCCTACATCCAAACGCATTTCTACATCGAGACGCATGAAACGTATCACAACCCGTATTGCTGGGGTGGAGATAACAGTGCATGAAGGTCAGTAGATGTAACAACTAGACATATGATCTGGCTTCAGTTAAAAAGTCTCTGGAGATGATTACAGCTCCAGGCAATCATGAACAACACTCATCAGTTTCACAAGACTCTTTTTTGAACTACAAAACACATTTTGACAACATGTTTACCTTGAGAGTATTTAACATTTCTTTTACTATTTTATTTTATTTTATTCTTTTTATTTTATTCTTTTGTCAGTTTAGACCTGTTCACACCACGGATGATACTGTAACTATTATGGTAATTACATAGATATAGTAATCATTCTAAATTCAAAAGAATAGTCCACATGAAAGCTATTATGAAATTGACACAGAGGAACAAGATTGTTGGAATCAGTTCCAGAACTGTTTTCAGCCAATCAGAATTCACCTGACTTTAAAGAGCTTGAGCATTTAAACATCAAATGACAAAACTGCAGCGTGGACTTTATATTAAACAGAAAGTTATACACTGTATTCACACTAATAAAGTTAGCGTTATTGGTGTGCACAGGCCTTTATTCTTTTCATATGTAGCGTATTTACGTAACTGTATCTTTAAAATATTTTAATTCTTTCTGTTGCATGCTCAGTTATTAAAATGGCCTTGGGAAATAATTGCAATGCAATTGTACAGGAATATATTTCTTTTTCTGTTTCAGAAAATACATTTTTTGAGACAGAAATTAGCACAAAGGTAGATCAGGTTTGTCATTATGAAATATTTTTCAATGATGGATCTCTTCACCAGTTACGTTGTACAAATTGCTCTGTACAAATATTTTACAATCAATCACAAAGAAAATACGAGTCCACTAAACAGATTACAAAAGATGAAATTAAGATACTATTATTTGTATTGTTTTATTATAAATTGTACTTCTTGGTGATTCACTCTTTGGAGAACATCACTTTAATTAAATCTGAAAATCTTTGATGTGATGAGCATAGGTTTGCTATTTGTTTTAGAAAGCACAATCTGTCTTCAGCTTGCATGAGCCAGTAATAGATCATAATGCTTTCTGAGTAAAATCTGTCCACTGTTTTAGTAACAGATGCTGCTTAAGCCTGGTTGCAAGGCCTGGTTGTGTTAAGCTGCATGCAAAAGAGATGAATGTTTTAATACATCTAAAAAAATGTTTAAAAGGACCTTTAGGCTTGACCTGTGCACATAAATCCGATTTGTTTTTAAATCCAATCTTTCAGACCAAATGTCGTTCAGCGATGAAATTTGATCCGTTTGTACAAATAGTTTAGTATAAAGCCAATGTATCTAAACAAGTTGCTTTGGGAAAGATGTAAGAGTCCAGAAAACAAAAACAAAACCAAAAAATTCCATCAGCTCATGTCCATTATGGTATATTAGTACTGAACTCCAGAAGCACATGAGTGGAATTTTATATATTCATGAGTTAGCACATAATGAGAGAAAATCTTCATACAAAGCTTAAGACACTGCATTTTTTACTTTAATTTTTTTTTTTTTTTATTAAACTTTTCAAAAGCACTTTTGTTTAACTTGATAATCTGTATAATTGTTGGGTAGCAATTGTTTTCTGCACTTTTTCCTCAAACACATTTACGGATTTATGTTTATTATGTTTATTATATATTTTGTAAATTTCTGGGTGTTTTTGCTTAATAAATCTTCACCTTTTTTTATTATTTCTGTTGCTGGTATTTTTTTACTCTTGTCATTATGTGTCTGAGTTTAATTTCCAGTCCATATTGGGTTAATCTAAAACCAGCAGTATAGTAATTTTTCAACAATAAATGAGTTGAATAAAGCCTGACATGTTGGGTCGAACATTTAACCCAACTAAGCTGGGTCAGAACAAACTGGTGCTAGGTTTTTCCCTTTTTTGACCCAGTGCTGAGTTGCAAAAATGAGCCAAATTGGGTTGTTTTTGACCCAGCATTTTTAGAATGCAGAAAAAATGACTTGAAATCCAGTCAGGCTGAAGTTCATTCCAAAAAAAAATTAATTTTAAAACCACACATGGAAGTGGTTTGGATAGGGTTTGTAAAAATCAGATGCCATGTGTATTTTCTGACTACAAAAGCTCCTCTGACTAAAGATTTTAGACAAACACGCCAAAAAAACACTGTCTTCTGTCTGTATGAAGTTGGCTGTCTTAGTGTTTTTTGTCATCTTGACTGATGAGGCTGATAAAAGCTGTGGGCCACAACAACACAATGTGTTTGGCCCTCTTGCAGACTTCTCAAACACACCTCAGGGAAATCAGTGTTTTACAGCCCCTACATTTTCAGCCACAGCACCCAAACTCAGAGATTTTACAACAGTGAAATGCCTCCAGACAGAGGCAGGTGCTATGTCCGACTAATTATTGAGAAACAGCTCATTTATGAATTGAATTTTCCACATTCATAGGCATTTTTAAACTCTTATTGTTTTACCAGATTCACCTAGCAGATGTTGTTTCTGTCTGTTGAGTCGTATTTATTTAAGTGTTTAGAAGTTAACTGATTCCATGTTCCACAAATCCAAAACCATTATGTCAGATGTTTCCCTCATGAGAGCATATCCGGAATGAAAGTAGCGGTTTGTTTTATGTTTGTGTGTTTTTGTTTTGTTTTGTTTTTGCACTAGAAAAGCCCCATGGTGCACTGCCATAGGCTATTAAAATCTGAATATGCAACAGGGTCATATACACATTATCATTTGCAGTCGAAATCTGTGCAGCCTACAGAGGGCTATGATCCATTTTACTGTTGCATTCACAGTTCACTAAGCATTCAACCACAAATTCGCTATGTGCTAATTATAGGTTTTTCTCTCACTTTTGGACTAGACGTAGATGCTTCATAGGAAAACAAGTTGTGTGCCAGTTGTTTTACACAAGAAACACATGGTTTCTCAATCTGGATCCAAACCTGAGTTAGTCAGACGTCTGTTTCGCAAACATCTTCAAAGGAGGATCTCTACCACTGGCTATATATTAGTCTCATAAAAAAGAAGTCATGATGGGATTGGAAAGGTCAGAACTAAATGCGTCTGCTGACCTCATTTCTCTTCTCTTTAGAATAAAGCAAAAACATCTGCCAAACAAACCTTTTTAAGACTGAGTGATGTAATGCAATTTAAAGATTGGCTTACATAAAAGTATTCTGATCCTTTTAAGCACGCATTGCAAGCACTAATCTTTGTGTGTGATCCTTAATACCGACCAATTACCCAAGTCATGAGCGGCACTGGGGAACAATGCATTATTACTATTACATCGGGGAAACATCTGGTACACCCTGACTAGTACATCAGGGAAAGTTTGGATGGCCAAGCAGCATAAATGTAATGGGGAAACTGGCAGGTTTTAAGGGCTGCTCTGTGATGGATGCTCATCGGGGCTGGAGGATAACAAGATGCAATGTTGACACTCTTCACTGAAAAGTAAGTTCAGGGACAGATGCACATTGATTAGAAAGCCATGTTTAGCCAGTGGAAAAACTGAAATCAGGAACGAAAGGGACAGACTATTGGAGATAAGAGGAGTAGGTGGGAAATTAAATAGGAAGGAAAGTAATACAAATATTTTGGGGATTATTTATGGCGGTTGTCACAACATGCTGAACTGAAAGTTTTTTTCTTTTTTTTTAAGTTTTGCTCTTTGGTGGAATTTATGCTCAAATGCACCAACTGATGTAAGGACTCATTTTTCACATGATGGCTGAACTGAGCATGAGCAATGTAAAGTACAAAGACAAAAATTACACAATACCATGTTTTAAAAGTGTTTCACATCCATGTTTGCCTTATGTTTCCCAAAGCCCCAACTGTAAAGCTCATGCATCCCTTCATCAACACCAAACCTGAATTATGAATTTTGGTGAAAACAAGTCTTCATAGTCATCAAGGATCATAAAACAAGCCTGGTAATTGAAATGTATGCTGTTCAAATCAATAATTTATTTTAAATTTTTTTTGTATTTAGTTTTCTTTACAAAGGAACTGAAAAAACATCTTGACATGAATCATGTTTAGTTATTCTTATTTTTGTTTCATATGTTTAAAAACAATACCCCATGGTATAATAATTTGTGACCATTTGAGGACTTGTAATGTTTGAATTTGAATCTTAAATTAGTTACTTGGTGAGTAATGAGATCATGATAATTTTTGGAGTTTTCTTTCTCTTTCTTTCTTTCTTTTACGTTAATGGTTAGAAAAATTTAATCTAAAGGAAATACACTGTAAAAATTTGTCCATAGTTATGACAAAAATAATCTTTGTATACATACATTCAAAGTGTCACAACATAATTTTATGAGTTTTGGGATTTTCAGCTTGATTTTTTCATTAGTAACAAAGTGCAATTTAGTACAAAGTGGCTGAAAAGGTGCAATGAACTAATCACTGCAGTTGTCACTTTGGCAGCACTTTAAAAAAAAAATTGTCACTTAAATTTGTCATTTAATTTTATTAAAAGTCAGTCATTTAATTTTCAATTTTAGTGACTTGAAATATTCAGTAGTCACTGAATCATGTCTGATTTCCCATGGGTCCAGTGGCACTCAAAAATATCTGACATTTAATCAAGCCTGTCTCTCTAACATTTTATTTTCCAAAAAAAGGACAAAACATTCAAAAGTCAGGTTTAAGTGTTATTTGCTGTTTGTTTGATTAGGACTGTTTGGGAGGACCTTAATTCATTTATAGCTTTAAATTTATGAGAACATTTGAAAGCAGTCATAAATCAATCTGTGAGATTATGACATATTGGAATGAGTTCGTACCAATTAAGGGGTTTAAGCTCCTCGTTCAGTTGAAGTCACCTACAGCCACAGACTGTGAAGGCCATGAAGGACAACTTCAAAAACAAAACCTCTTTAGCCCAAAATATGAAGATGAAGCCAACTACAAAAAGCAAGGTCCTGTCTAGCAACAGATCATCATCATTAACCTCACTGTAATACTGTAGAATATTGTGACTTTCAGTATAAAACTGTTGGCTCAGACTTTGGAAAGTGTTTTAGAGTTCTGATCTTACAAATTAAATCTCTCCTGATGAACACTGACCTCAGAAAAGATTTTAAAAACACTATGCAGGCACTTAAAACTACAAAGTAAGGATAGCAACATACAAGTGTAAGACTGGCATTCTACTAGCCATTTCAAGTCATTTATATAGTCGTTTGAGCAAGTCAGTTAATGCAGCCGTTTCTCAATGAACACTAACAGCTCCAGAAACTCTGCTTTTTGCTGAGTTGATTGTCTTTGACAACATCTAGCAAGGTCAACATTATCACTCAGTTGATAAAGGCGACCAGTGAGCTTCTTCCCATCCTGAAGTGTCATTGTCCTGCTCGCATCTGATACAAAATTTTTCAAAGCAAACTCTGTGCCACAAGCTTTCCCATGAATAACACAGATTGTTATTCATGGTAAAAATTACAATTGTGGGGTTCTCTGCACCAAAACGATTTCCCAATTCAGTCAGAAAGGAGTGTCACAAGCAGTCATTTGGTCTCTCTTTTTTTTCATTTTTAATGGGTGCTAGTAACAGTCCTTTGACAGGACAGGGTGAGGTTGGTGTGACCTTTCCTACCAAGTTATTGGACGCCAACTTTGCTTTGCTGTCTCAACCCAACTTTGGGTCAAATATTGACTAACCTAACTTTTAGGTTAACAAATTTTATGTAAAAATATAACCCAATGGTTGGTTTAGTCCATATTGGACCCAAAGTTGGGTTGAAACAACCAAGCATTTTTTAGAGTGTAGGTGATTTTTTGTAATGAAGTTTTCTAATAAAGTAAACCCTCACAATATGTCAACATCAACCCCAAATATTCTCCATCTTGCCCAGCCTGGGTCCTCTGAGAATCAGCATGGTCCCATTGTGCTGACAGTGGTGTAGCTGAACTTAGACATGGACGCTCCAGTGGCATTAACCTCATCATCACCTTCCCTGAACCCTTTTCTCTGGCAGGGCCAGCAGCAGCAGGAGAAGGTGGCGAGAAGTGCCTTTCGAAAGCGCTTGTTCATAAAGCAGTAGATGATTGGGTTTACACAAGCAGATGTGTAGGACAGCAGGTGAATGAATGAGATGGGGGCTCCAGAAAGAGCCCTGTGGGCCGAGGGAAGGTCGAATGCTTTCCAGGTGTTGACAGAGTACAGGGGCATCCAGCAGATGAAGAACATAGCCACAATGACAATGAGCATACGGATCACTCGCTTCTTGGCCATTAGTTTAGCCTCGGACGTGTTGCTACGAGGTCGGTCCAGCTTTGCGGAGCCTGTTGGGGTGAGTGCTGACATCTCTATTGAGCTGGGCCTCTTGGATACCTGGATGTAGCAGCCATCTCCATCATCACTGCTATATAAGGCAGTGGCACTGATACCATTTTTCATTCCTAAAGAGGAAACATAGCACATTCCTCAAGAAAAAATCTCAGAAGAATTATTTAGATAAATACAGATCAAGAGGAAGCTTACATTTTAAACCACATTTACATTTCCTGCTTAAAATTATTGAGTCAGTATGTTAAGGTCTTTCCATAATAAGTGTGAAAAAGCTAAACAAATATTGGACGCAATGACCCGCTAGAACAACAGACTGTATTGAGCATGAGCATAAAAAACCACTGAAGTAGAGGACTTGTTTCCCACAAGAGAGATGAGTGGATGCAAATTTCTTGTTATTGTTGGTATTTAAGAACAGATTTATTCTCACGTGTTCAAAATAACATTTCTATTAAATCTCCACTGAATTATGTGATATGAAGAGCACTGTCTATTTTCTTCCACAAGTGCGAGTGTTGTAGCACATTCACTCTAGACCTGTCAATCATGTAATCATATCTCTTTCCCTTCCATATGTAAAAAAAATAAACATTTTTCTACACATGAAATATGAAAGCAAATAGACCTATGATTGTGAATATATGTTTTCTGTATATGTTTTTATGTAGCTCATGGTATTTTTTTTTTTTTAACAATAAAGGATGTTTATGACACATGACAAGCAGATAGTGTTCTATCCATTATAAAACATACAAAGAGTGCATATCTGCCTATTATAGAATCAAAATACATTTTAGATCACAACTAGAAGTTATAACAAGCACTCGATGCTTTTAAATTGGGTTTTGAGCAAAAACATTAATAATTACATTTTGAATGTCACTTGATGCGAATTGTACTCTTAATTATAGTTTGTGTTTCTGATGAAGAACCAAATGTTATTTATATTAATTTAAGGCTGTATATTGAACAGCGGACGATGTAAACCATACAAGACACACACGCTACATGATGAAAAAAACGCCTCAAGGTTACGTATGCAACCCTAGTTCCTTGAAGGAATGAGACGCTGCGTCAATCGCTTTGATGAGACGGACTCTATCGTGTGCAATCTGTCCAACGGAAGGGAGTGACGTCACGGGTGGGGTGACGTAGCGACCAGGAAGCTATAAAAGCATGTGCCGTGCAGCTGGCTTCAGCTTCGAGTAGGAAAGCAAGCGCCGGAAAGGGTGCCGGGAGTATGGCTCTGCGACGCAGCGTCTCGTTCCTTCAAGGAACTAGGGTTACATACGTAACCTTGAGGCGTTCCTTTTCAGGAACTCGAGCTGCATCGAGCGCTTTGGGGAACGATGTGCCCACGCTGCCATACTTCCAAATCCCTGCCTAGTGTGTATCCGAAGAGCACGGCTAAGGTGAGAGAACAGAAGAGCCCGGAGTGGCTCGCATATCAAGGTTATAGAATCTGACAAATGTAGAGGGCATGGACCACCCCACAGCGTTGCAGATGTCCAAGAGGGACACACCTGCAGAGAATGCCTTAGAGGCCGCCATACCCCGAGAAGAGTGAGCCTTGGCCCCCAAAGGAGGGGGAAGACCAGCGGACTCATAGGAGACGTTGATAGCCTCGACTATCCAACGACTTAGGGTCTGCTTGGTGGCAGGAGAACCCTTTTTAGTAGGACCATAGCAAACAAGCAATTGGTCAGATTTTCTCCACAGGGCAGCTCTATGGACGTATGCGTCCAGTGCTCGCACTGGACACATACAATTTAGCTTTTCCTGGTCTGGCTTCCGAAAGGGAGGAGGACAAAAGGCCTACAGTATGATAGGTTGTGGTGTAACAGAGGGAACTTTAGGAGCATAACCCGCTCGAGGGTATAAGAATGCTTTGGCCATACCAGGGACAAAGTCTAGGAAGGTAGGGGCCACCGAAAGTGCCTGAAGATCTTCAACTCTCTTTAGAGAGGTGATTACCAGTAACAGGGCAGTTTTAAGTGTCAGAAGACTATCTGAGATATCGTGTATTGGCTCGAATGGAGCTTTACAAAGAGCCTCTAGAACCACAACCAAATCCCAGGGGGGAACACGGGATCATACTGGAGGTCTCAGCCTCAGCGCACCGTGGAGGAAACGTGTAACTAGGGTGTGTCTACCCACTGACTGATCATTGAAAGGGACATGGTAAGCAGCTATGGCCGCCAATTACACCTTTAAGGTGGAGTGGGTTAACCCCGCAGAGAGCCTAGCTTGTAAAAACTCCAGAACTGTACAAACTGGGCAGTTAACAGGGTCAAGGTGGCGGTCTCTGCACCATGAAGTGAAGAGTTTCCACTTCAGGGCGTAGAGTTTCGTCGTGGAGGGAGCTCTGGATTGGAGGAGGGTCTCAACAACCTCGGTTGAGAGACCAGCTGCTAATGCCCCCTCAGGGGCCACACCCACAGCTTCCACAACTCCGGGTGAGGGTGAATTATCGTGCCCTGCGCCTGTGAGAGTAGGTCTGTCCTGATCGGTATCTCCCACGGAGAGCCGTCGAGGAGCGAGACTACATCTGCGAAAAATACTCGGCCCAGCCTGAACGGGGTTACTAATAACAGATGGACCCAATCCTGGCGTACTCTCGCTAGAACTCCCAGGAGCAGAGCGATAGGCCAGGTCTGTACCATAGCGTCCAGTCCTAGAGGAGCTGGATGAACTAGAGAGAACAAGAGGGGACATTGCGATGTCTCCTGAGTCGCAAAGAGGTCCACCTGGGCTGTGCCAAATACACTCCATATCTGCTTCACCACCTCAGGATGAAGCATTGATTCCCCGGGCCGAGGCCCCTGCCAGGTCAGTATGTCTGCTCCCACATTCAATCTCCCAGGAATATACACTACTCTGAATGAGAGGAGTTTGCCCTGGGACCAGAGAATGATCTGGTGTGCCAACTTGTACAAGGGGCGTGAACGCAGACCCCCCTGGTGATTGATATAAGAGACCACTGATGTGTCGTCGGTGCGCACTAACACACGGTGACCTCTCAGGTCTGGGAGGAAATATTTCAATGCTCGATAGACTGCTAGCATCTCTAGGCAATTGATGTGCCATGTCAGATGGCGACCACTCCACAGACCGCAGGCAGGGTGGCCACTCATGACCGCACCCCAACTGGTGAGGGACACGTCTGTTACTAGCGTTACACGGCAACAAGGAGCTCCCAGCACCGGGCCCTGATTCAAGAACCAAGGTTTCTTCCACATGTCTAAGGCATGAAGGCATTGCTGCGTGACCTTGATAACTCGAAGTGGATTTCCCCTCGGGGAAAAACCCTTGGACTTGAGCCACCACTGTAAGGGTCTCATGTACAGCAGGCCAAAAGGTATCACGTTGGATGCAGCTGCCATCAGCCCTAACAATCTCTGGAATTGTTTGACAGTGAGTGACTGGCCTTCTTTGACTCTCTCGACTGATGTGACGATTGACTCGATCCCAGCAGGAGACAAACGTGCCTGCATCGTGGTCGAATCCCACACTATGCCTAGATAGGTGGTTCTCTGAACTGGAGAAAGTACATTCTTCTTGGCATTTAGTCTCAAACCCAGCTCTCATGTGTGCGAGAACGACATCTCGATGTCGAACCGCCATCTGCTCTGATTGAGCTAGGATCAACCAATAATCGATATAATTTAGAATGCGGATGCCCTGCATACAGAGGGATACCAGAGCCGCATCTACACATTTCGTGAACGTGCAGGGTGAGAGTACGAGGCCAAAAGGAAGTACTCGATATTGATAAGCTTTGCCCCCGAAAGCGAACCTAAGAAACTTCCTGTGTTGTGGAAGGATGGATATGTGGAAGTATGCGTCTTTGAGATCTATTGTGACAAACCAGTCCTCGGATCTGATTTGAGCTACAACATGCTTGACAGTGAGCATTTTGAATGTTAGTGGCATAACTGAGCGGTTCAGGTGACGTAAGTCTAAGATCGGACGCAACCCCTTATCCTTCTTTGGAACTATGAAATACCGGCTGTAAAACCCGGATTCCCTGTCTAGAGGAGGGACCACCTCGATGGCCTCCTTCCTTAATAGGGTATTCACTTCTTGTTCCATAACCAGAGCCTGCCGCGGGCCGACTACTGTCGGTGTAACCCCGTTGAACTTTGGTGGTGGATGACCGAACTGAATGCAGTAGTCTTTTTCTATTGTACCCAGGACCCAATGAGATACATTTGGCAGTAGTTTCCACGCTGCTAAATAATCTACTAAGGGAATCAGTCTCTCGAGACTGACCTCTGGTGTAAGAGGCCCCCGAAGGGGCGGCGAGCATCCCAGCTCCACTACGCTCGCGGGCGTAAATAACTGTTAGCAGCACAGACTGGAGGCCGCTGCGCCCTGAAACTCTGGCAGGGTCGGCAGACCGACCTCCTGAAGGCACTGAGGTGAGGCAGGTACCGTATAATGAAGTGGACCGCGCTCTACCCCAGTAGGGGCTACCCTCTGGATCCTGGCGTCAGGATCTTTTCGTCGAGGTTCGTGGGGGAGCACAAGCGGCGACACTCTGTCTCTGCACTTCCCGGTATGAGGAGCCGGTATGTGGCATGGTCAACTCCTGCCCAGATGCACCACGAGAGTGACGAGGGAGGAAATTCTGGAACGCCGCCGCCTGTTTACGGGCCTCCTGGAACCTGACAGTATTGACTGTGTCGCCAAACAGACCAGAAGGCTGAAGCGGGGCGTCCAGGAGGCAGACCCTGTCTCGTTCTTTTATCTCTGACAGGGTCAGCAACAAATGCCTTTTCACGGCCACTAAGGCTGCGATAGACCACCCAATTGCGCGAGTGGTCTCTTTAGTGGCGTATAGGGAGAGATCAGCGGTCTTTCTAAGCTCTTCGATATCTTCAGACTTAATCCCCTCTCCCTCATCGATATCTCCCAGCAGGTCAGCTTGATAAGCTTGTAGGACTGCCATAGTATGAAGGCAAGCCCCAGCCTGACCTGCTCCCACATAACCTTTGCCCACTAGCGATGATGTAACTCGAAGAGGCTTAGTGGGCAATGTCGGAGCCTTTAGAGACGATGCCGAGCCGGGCGACAGATATCCCGCGAGCATCTGTTCGACCCGTGGCATCGCTCTATAACCCCGCTCTCCCAGCCCCATCACGTTGTAATGATGGGGCTGGCCCCAACAAATTTCATCGTGGAGAAAATACGGAAGGCTCCGCCGTGGAGGTGGTTGCCTCGGCCGCAGAAAGCGTTCATCTAGTTTGGTTCTCTGCGGCTCAGATTGTTTTTCAGCAGGCCATTCGATTTTTAATTTATCTACTGCACTCGTAACCACCTCCAAAAGCTCCTCATACTGGGGCGACAGGGGTGGCGAATCCCCAGCAACAGTCTCTACATCGACCTCATCGGAGGAAGAGAGGTGAAGAGCTGATCCCTCACCCCGAAAACCGAAACCGACGAGCGTGCTTCCGAACCCAGGGTTTTGGCGCCGGATCTGGCAGATGATGGAGATAAGGACTGGCCCGTCTCCATTCCCTCTGACAGATCCACCTGCGAAACCCCACGAGTGCAGCAGCCGTTCTGCCTCGGCAGAAGCGAGGCCAGCACCGCGGGGAACGCTGGTGAAGGCTTTCTCCTCGAAGAGAGCACTCCGGGATCGAAGCGTCCGCATTGGCAATCGTTCACAATGCGGACAGTCGGCCCCCTCGAGAGCCGACTCAGCGTGATTCGATCCCAGGCAAGCCACGCACAGACTGTGTGTATCCCCACTCGTAATGGAGCGAGGGCAGGGAGGAACACACAATCTATAACATGGCTTGGAATCGTCCTTAATATGTTTGGTCTTTGCTTTCACTTTAGGCACATTGAGCTGTTTTAGCGATCTTTTAATGGCTAAGGGACAGACAACAATAAATAGGACCAACGGGACAGACTTTTGACATGCACACACAGCGCTTGCTGACGTCACCCCACCCGTGACGTCGCGCCCTTCCGTTGGACAGATTGCAAACAATATTCAGAGTCGGTCTCGTCAGGGACGTTACCCAAAGCGCTCAACACAGCTCGAGTTCCTGAAAAGGAACTGCATTACTGGTCAGTGCCACCTAGGGACCTGCATTAATTTGCAGAACAATTTGCAGGCAAACAATTGTTTCGCGATCAGTGTAAAAGCACCGTTTGTTGACCATTTGACTTGATTTTTGCATCACGCTCTCGCTCAGTGTGAAACGGCCTTTAAGGCAGTTTGGCTAAATTAACACTTGTGGTGGTATAAGACGTAAAATTTTTACATTTAGAATTTTTTACTTCAGCTATTTTTGTGGGGGAGGGGTCAAATCTAAATTACTAAAATAATTCAAAATAATATGATTTTTTTTTTCTTTTATGTGTATTATTTTATGTAGAAATAAATATTCCACAATTTAGAGGTGAATGTTGTATAGTACCATGAAATCTCCTCAACATATTAAATATTAAAGAATACATTATTGAAACTAAATACATTAAAGGGGGGGGGGGTACAATGGTGTTTCGTATATTCAGAGTTGTTCACAGTGTTAAAGAGATGGATTCTCATGCTAAAAATTGCCAAAGTTGTAAAAAATAATTTAGAAGAATGAGTGAGAATTTCTGTGCCGAATATCTTACTTTGGGGTTCGTGGATCTAATGACGTAGAGGTCTAATGCGTTCGTTTGTCGATGGTGTAAAAGTTTGCGAGCCGAGATTTTTTTCAGTGATACAGTGTTGAACAGGGGACTTTTCCCCACGTGTTCCCTCAACCACAAAAAAACAAAAACAAAAATACACAAAAAAATTGTTTAAATACACTTACACATACAAATACTGGTGAATCCTTTCCTTTATGATTCCCAAACCTTGTGCCTTTCACTAAACAATAACCTTCATAAGACCTCACAGCAAGCTGTATTTTGACATTCTTGATTTTACTTTTTTTTGTTCAAATTGTTACTTATGAAATGTGAAATGAAATGACATTTCACTAATTCAAATGAAAACATTAATGGGTAGAGTGGTGACTCAGCAATGGAGTGTTTGAATGTTAGATTACTGCAGTGCAGGGGAAATGGGGGCATATTTAGAACAATAATAGAATGTGATTTAGAGTCGAACAGCGGAATTCAGGAGGGGACATAATATAAGCAATCCAGCAGATATTAACTTATGAAAGCTCCATCAATGAGCAATTTAAAGGTAATATTCAAGTTTATATTTCCTGCCTTTTTTCTTATTGCTTTTTTGAGGGTGGTTGCGGAAATGTTGCACAGCTGTAATTATATTTTTGAAAATCCAATAGGTCACATTTAATTACTTGGAAAATTGAGCTTCATTCACAAACAGGTGGACATGACTGTACAAACAAACAATTAAATCCTCAGGGTAGGTCATCTAATACAATCAAAGCGGTCAGTACCCTATGGGACAGTCTGGGGCTTACTAAAACATGACACTGAATTAGACTCTAATGTGTTATTGACTTCATAAATGTCTCACCACTCTGTCCCATCTTCTCCTCCAATTCAAACTGTATTCCACGGTAGAGTTCTCGAGAAATAAGCCCATAAGCGATGATCATCACCACTCCAGGAATGAAGAACAGAACAATTAGCAACAGGATGCACCTGAAACACAAGGGGACGTGAAAAGTGTTTGAAACCTTGTTTAAAAGGATTAGTTTACCCAACTGTAAAATGTCCTGAAAATGTAGTCACCCTCAGGCCATTCAAGATTCCAAGATTAATGGGAACATATTTGGAAAAATTTAGCATTAAATCACTTGCTCTGCAGAGTTAAATGGGTGCTGCCAGAATGAGTCCAAAGAGCTTTCCATCAATTAATGTCTTGTGAAGTTAAAAGCTTCATGTTTGTATGAAACAAATCCAACATTAAGATGTTATTAATTTCAAATTGATGCAAACGATTAAATATGTCTTCTATCCATAATATTGTTTTCTCCAATTAATATTGGTCTCTACTGTATCAGAAAAGAAATGTGCCAGATCAAACACTGTATGTAACTGAAAACAGTTCAAAATAGTTTAAAACAAATATGCCAGTGATTTTTTTATTTGTATTTATTTATTTATTTATTTAATGAGAGGACAACAGGAGATGTGCTTTTTCATGAGAGGAATCATTATTATAGGTCGGGGTGCTGAATATCGGTCCTGGAGAGCCACAGCCACGCAGAGTTTTCTTCTTTTTTTTTTTTTTTTTTTTTTTTAACCCTAATCAAACACACCTGAACAACTTAATCAAGGTCTGAAGGGTAACTAGAAAGCTACAGGCAGGTGAGATTTAATTAGGTTTTGGGGCTGAACTCTGCAGGGCTGCAGCTCTCAAGGACTGGAGTTCGCTACCCCTGTTATAGGTTATGGCCAGAAGTGATAGTTTAAAAGTCAAAATGCCTTAACGATTTATTTATGTATTAATTGCTGGATTGGAGTCATGTACATTACTTGTTGACTATTGTGATGTTTTTATCAGCTGTTTGGACTCTTATTCTTACAGCGCCCATTCACTGCAGAGGATCCACTAGGCAAGTGATGTAATGCAAAATTTCCATAAATCTGTTCAGATGAATAAATAAACCCATTTACATATTGGATAACCTGAAGTTGATTACACATTCAGAAAATTTGCATTTTGGGTTAAACTTTTCCTTTAAGATATATATAATCCCACTCACTGATATATTTATCCTAGGATAGCCACTTGTCTCATTTAATGAAAACTGTTTCACATAGATTTTCCAAAACATTGTTTGTTTGTTTTTCTACAAGTTATTTATTTATTCTGATTATATTTCTGAAGTAATTTAAATATTGATAATTATCATCAGAGATGTGTGGTCACACCTTTTCCCTGTAGCAAAACTCTTTTTATGCCCAACCTTGCTGTAACTGAATATGCAGAAAGAATAAGAAAAAATTACAAGCAAACTCAGAGCATTGAACACGGAGAGAGAGTCCTGTTGTTCCTTGCTGTCTACCTAGCAACAGCTATCCTAAAACATAAATGTGCCACAAACTGATGTTTAACTCCCTGGCTCCCTATAAGAGTGCTGCAGAATGACTCTGTTTCTGTCTTTGCCTCTCATCTTAAGACAAACACGGACAATGATGTTATATGAGTGATAGGATTATTTCCCATGAAAGGAGATTTCAGAGTTCAAAACAATTTAAGCTCTAAGGACAACATCTGTGACATGCTCTTTATTACAACAGACAATCGTTTTAAGTATGTTAGTATACAAAAAAATATCTATTAACACAATGTTTATGTTTTGGATAAAGTATAGTAAAAACTGTAATATTGTAAAATATTTGAATATTAAAATAACTCTGTTTGTTTGTTTGTTTTTATTTACAAAGTTGCAATTTTAGGATCATTTCACCAGTCTTTAGAGTCAGATGATCCTTCAGAAATCATTATAATATGCTGATTTGCTGCTCAAGAATCATTTCATGTTTTGAAAACAATGGTTGCTGCTTAATCTTTTTTCTTTTTCTTTTTTTTTTTGGAAATATTTGGTAGTGTAGACTCTATGACCCTATCAAAAAACTGCTTCCAAATATTGTTAGTTCATGCATCGCAGCCTGACACTTGATGTAAACTGTCTGAGCTGTGTTGTAGTGGTTTGTGCATGTGTTCAGGATATATGCACTGCTGTCTCTGGAGGAACCAGATTTGAGTCTGATCTAGGTCATCTCCCTTGTCCACTTGACTGTCATATAAAATAAAAGCCTATGAGCACTCACCACGCTTGCTCCACCTCGCTCTTCGGCCAGTCATGACGGCACATGTGAGCTGTAATATTGTTGGGCTTGGTGAACTTCACTAGTGTGCTGAAGATGGGATAAGGTGTCATAATGAGGAAGGATAGGACCCAGGTGGAAGCGATGACTTTGTAGGCATGGGATCGGGTCTGCCATGCCCGGGACTTTAGTGGGTCGCAAATGGCACTGTACCTCTCAATGGCTATTGCCACCAGACTGAAGGTAGATATGCAGACAGAGATTCCTGTAATAAATAAATAAATAAATATACAGAATATATAGTAATTTTAACCATAAAAGACTGAAATGCTATGGTAAGAATCTGATGACTGGTTGATTAGTAAGTTGCCTTACCATATATGGTTGAAAACTGTAAGAAATCTAACAAGACATTTCCAAATTTACAGTAATTTTGCAATAAGCAATTTTACAGTTAAAAAAAAAAGAGTTAAATGTACAGTTTTGGAAGTGAAAAAAATCATATTGTAATTGACCGTGGAAACCATACATTGCATTCACAGAATTCACTGTGTAACAGATCATATTTAATGTTTGTTTTTTGTTTTTTTATTGGTTATGTAGTTCAGGGTTTTATGTTGATGTTTACTGCATTATTTTAGTGTCATGCTTTTTTTGTCAATGTATCCTATAGCTATCCTATAACTACCCTTGTAAATGTAACTTAAATCCATAATAAAGTAATGCTACCATGTTCTGTGCATTTCATTTTTCCCATACATTTTAGTGAATTTGCACAAAGAAACTGGCACCTTTGCATTGAGCCAGGAGTCAAGATCTTGTCTATATGGTTTATCCACCAAATTGTCTGATTCAGTTGCTCGTATCGCCCTATGTATTCAATGCAACTTCTTATTTTTTCTCCAAAATTATTTATATTTTCTTATATAATATAAAGCTTAGTTAGAAACTGAATAGTTAGTTTGTTGGCAGGTGATGTAAAGCCAGATTTCCGACAGCCTCTCATGTCTGTGGAATTACTGCCCCAATGACCCGAGAGCTTTGAGCTGATTTCGCCCTCCACATCATAGCTCATACCAAGGAAATTGTTCTTTCCTTTACAAATCCCCTTCCTTCTCCACCCCCTCAAATAACAAACAGTGAGAAGGAGGTTGTGGTTGGCACAGCGTGTTGGATGTGCTGCCCTGTCGCACTCTGACACTGTGTGGGCCGCAGGCACTCGCACACACTCAAGCAAATAAGATCTGCTCTCTTTGAACTGTGTCACCTCCAGGGCCTCCACCAGATAGTCAACATAATGCAGGAGAAAAACATCCTTTAGAAACGCTATCTGATCACCCGTGTATGCCAGTAAAACTGTACCTGAATCGTTCCTTGTGCCTGTGACTTTTATGCAATGCAAATCAATATTGTCCACTGATGTCCAAAACAGAATTGTCTTTCATTTTATTTATTTTTTTTGCCCCTTTACCAGAGGTCCATGTGTGTCAGATCTGACCTTGGCATTGTCCCGGCTGTTGCTGGGTGAGCCTTTACTGTCATTTAGGGAGGTAGTGATCCATGAAAATGTGTAGATCAAGCTAGATGCATGCAAACATATGTCTACATCAGTGGCCAATTTCTCAAAGCGAGTGTAGGTGCCAAAATCTGATATCCTGGTAATTGTTTTGCAGATGAAGAGCAGTCTCACCTAGCCAGTTTGACTTGTGTTTTAAAGTGTGGCTCATATTGCAGATTATTTGTGTTGTTTTTACAGTACAGTATTGTTAATAAACCAAACCCTTAAATGCATGATACCATAATAATAGATTATTATTTAAAATACTGTACAATGCAACAGTTTCAAGTTGTGCAGGAAACACCAATAAAGAGAAAACACAAATATTGTGCAAATGAATTTATGTTATATAAATGTTTCATGAATTACTAAGTTAAATCAAAACAGAAAATAATGATAATAATAAAAAACACTTAAAATTAGAATCAGTTCAGATTCTGCTGTAAACCAACTGAAAGACAATAGTGTCATAATAGAGCTTAAGTCTTAAGATTAAAGTTCTGAAGATCTAGGTGAGAGCACTTGAAGCTTGTGATTTTACCAGTGCTTATGAAGGTCCCATAAGCCAGCAGAATATCCAGTGCAAAGGAGTTATGTTCTTTGTGATTTAGTGGGCTACATTAATAACATGCTCATTAAAGGTTAGAAGACATGAAAGTTCAACTCACCCATAAGATACGCCACAATCTTGCACATGGCAGCTCCAAAGATGAAATCTTCCAACAGGTTGGGAATAAGAGTGAAGGGCATACAGAAAATAGCCATCATGAGATCACTAATGGCCAGGGAGAGCAGGAATGAGTTGGTAACCGTCCGCATTCGCTTGTTCACCACCAAAACCACAATGATGAGCAGGTTACCAAACACACTCAGCAGGAATATGAGAGAGTACAGCAGTATGCGGAGCAAATCCATTTCTGAAAGACAAAGATCAAATAACAGATTAACATATTAAAGGCAAGGAAAACAAGACAGCCAGTGATACATTAAAAAACTATAGACTGTAAAGATGTGGGAGGCTCAGTTTAAAATCACCAATTAAATCACTTTTAAATATATCAGATCACTGCATATACATTTAATTATTATAATAGTCAAAAGGACTAAGAAAAGGACTTAATAAACTCTCCACACTCTCATTTTTCACACAGTCCACAATTGCCCGATAGTAAATTATATGTTATTGCTGGCACATGGTAATTTCTAAATGTTGTGCTGCCAAAAAATTTAACTAAATCTTCCTTCCTGAAGAGGGGTAAGATATGACCAAATAAAACAGAACAATATTCGTAACAATTTATTAAATCATTGTGACATGTTAGGTAGAGTGTTTAATTAACAAGCAACAAGACTGGGATTTAAATTCAGTTAATAACCAAAAATAAATGTACAGTACTGGACTAACTAAAATCAGACTGCATGATTCCTGCCACTGCATTTTACAATCAATCAATCAACTAATTAATATATATTTTTAATGATTAATTTAATAATAATAATAATAATAATTATTATTATTATTATTATTATTATTATTATTATTATTATTATTTATTATTATCATTATAATTATTATTTTCTGTACTTCACAGTGACTGGATCTAACCACCCCATAAAACCATACATTGTTTTAGAAAGTTAATCTATAAATTTGCTACGTGCTGTCAGGTTTTCTTGCTAACTTACTGAATTTTTAGAAGTGATGAGTGCCTCTAATGGTCTTCAATGCAACCTCAAGCTGGTAATGGAAAATCTAGCCATCATGAAATAACATCCTCCGAATGTAACAGCTCACTCAAACACTTAAAGCTCTGTATTTTGTTCAGACAAGGCTGATTGATTGTGTTTTTCTAGCTGATCTCTGTGGCCATAAATCAGAATTTTTTCACAAGGAATGATTCTTTCTGACATGGCCCATCACTTTGTTTAAGCAGGAGGTGGAAAGTTGATATCTAGAACTGAAATGCTAATGTATAATTGGAAAGCTGTCTGATTGTGAATCGATCAGAGGGAACTACAGTGACTAATGTCCTTCATGTTAATAGATAAAATCGATAGTTTCATAGTATTCATATCCTAAATGATACAGATCTATCTATGCAGGAAAATGTATTAGTTGCAATTTTGTAATATATACAGGCATTGTTGAGAAAAATAAATAAATCTGCAGACATTTCAAATAGACTATAATACATTTATCGGAAATACACTGGCCATCTTTTCAGAATTGTTGTAGTTCCTACAGAGCTGACATGGACGGGTTTAATTTCCGCTGAGTTTAATAAATACAAGACATTTCACACCAGACAAGAAAATGTCACAAAGTAAACAAATAAAACAAAACTGGAAAAAGCTATTCAAATATTACTGATCAGAAAAGTGATTGTATTTTATATGACATTTAAAAATAATTACTTTTTTTAGTTTGACAGGACAAAATGTAAGAAACCAGTTAGAAGTGTACAGCTGCTGTTAAATTAGACTTTGAGCATGCAAAATATCTACAGGCACAGCAATGGTCGTGATATGACATCATGCTCTGCAGCTTCTTTTTTCAAAACATCATTTATATGTTAATATCAACATATAATACATTCAAAAGGTAAAATGTGCTGTCTATGCCACTTTTCTGCTACACTTTAATCCTGAAAATGTCAAGTTTGAATTCTTTTAGTTCAGCTAGGGGCTCATGCTGATATTCTATTGGTCACACGTCTTCACGCAATATAAATTTGCAGGGCAGAGTTCACCAAACTTTCACTTTGGAACGTAACAAAATGTGAAACTTCTTTGTATGAGGTTGTGTGTCTGGCCTCCCACATTTGCATGTGCATGTATGGAAGTCAAGGGATGAAAAGTTCAGTGTGACCGGCCCTTAAGGATGAATCGTTGAAAAATTACATATTTGATGAGCCTTTATTCTGAATACGAGCACTATTAAGAATACACCTTAATGTCTACAGTGGTTATAGCTTGACATACAGTATATGTGATTTTTTTTTATTTTTTTTATAAACATTCCTCTGATATTGCATATTTTTAGTCAATATGGTAATTTTGGTACATTTTTCTTTCTTTTGTGGAACGCAAAATATATAAGAAGCTGTTTTCAATGTTTTATTGTTTACAGTAAATATCAATGGACCCCTTCACTGTATGAGACATTTTTCAAAGTCTTAAAGGTGAACTGTCACTTTAAGGCTTATTTTGCTCTGGCTCTATTGACTTTTGTACATTGTGTGACATATTCCAACTGCTTTTCATCACTGCCTCTGCAGAGAGCAGTCAGTGTGAGTCAGCATGAGCAGAGAGGATTATGGGATGTGAACAGTCATATCCTGTTTGTGGTTTAGTCAGGCTAAAGCAATCAATTGAGGCCACGTTTGACTACAGCTCAGGGTTCTGTGTGCGCTCCATTACTGATCGCCTGTAGCCACTGGTCTTAAAGGATTAGATCCACCAAAATGCTGCTGATATCCTCAGGACTCATGAGAGATGTGGTCCACACGAGTGGCTCGACTAAAATCGATCTCTCACTTTCTCTGTCGTTGGTTATCGTTGGTTATCAAGTATCCTCCACATGGCACTATACTCTCTGGTACACATTAGCCTTAGTGTGAACTAAACTGTTTGAGAATTGCTGTGAATTCTGTCATAGTTGTGGGTTTCACAGACCTTGTTAGAAAACCACGACGTGTTGCCTTGGGATGGGATTGACTTGATTTAGGGTTAAAACATCAAACATCAAACATCATAAAACATCATTGCTGGTAATTGGATTAATTTACCATTTTGAACTCACTATTCATCAGGCTTTAATTAAAAAAAATAAATGCATAAATGTACCAAGGTGTCCCTTTGAGGGAACTGCTCCAGCGACAAGCTGTTTTTTTTTTTTTTTTTTTTTTTTTTTTACATTTTTCACAAGCTGACCTTTTTTTCTAATAGTTGATACCTCTCAGGATGTCAGTTCCTTGTGAAAAGGGTTAGTTCAGTCAAAAAGGAAAATTATGTCATTTATGACTCACCCTCATGTTGTTCCAAACCCGTGAGACCTCCGTTCATCTTCAGAACACAGTTTAAGATATTTTAGATTTACCCTGAGAGGTTTCTGTCCCTCCATTGAAACTGTGTGTACGGTATACTGTCCATGTCCAGAAATTTAAGAAAAACATCATCAAAGTAGTCCATGTGACATCGGAGGGTCAGTTCGAATTTTTGAAGCATCGAAAATACATTTTGGTCTAAAAAATAACAAAAACTATGACTTTATTCAGCATTGTCTTCTCTTCTGGGTCTGTTGTGAGTGCGTTCACTGCAGTGTAGTAATATCCGGTTCGCGAACGAATCACTCGTTGTAACCGAATTAAACTGTGTTCCGAAAATGAATGGAGGTCTCACGGGTTTGGAACGACATGAGGGTGAGTCTTTCATGACATAATTTTCCTTTTTGGCTGAACTAACCCTTTAAGTGTAAACTGAATATTTTTTTGTTTTGTTTTGTTTTTTTAACTGAAGGTTAATTGCAAATAAATGATAATAGTTTACATTTAAATAGTATGTAAATAGTTGAAAGTTAAAAAGTAAATCATAGTTACAGTTTAAATATGATAGTTAACATATTGGAGACTAATTTTTAAAGCATGACAGTTTTAAAAGTTTGTCAGGAAAAGCCGATTGAAAGTATGAAAGTAAATTTAGCATTTTATTTGGAAATCAAGGAGTCTGAGAAACACAGAAACCAAAGTTCAGTGTGAACTTTCCAAAGTCAGAGATGATTTGGGTGCCGTGACGTCTGCTTGTGTTGCAACATTGTGTTTTATAAAGTCCAAAGTCTACCAGGAGATTTTGGAGCACTTTATGGTTCCATCTGCTGACAAGTTTTATGGAGATGCTGATTTCATTTTGCAGCAGGACTTTAGCACCTGTCCACAGTGTCAAAACCACTTCCAAGTGGTTTGATGACCATGATATTACTGTGCTTGATTGGCCAGTCGACTCACCAGACCTGAACCTCAGAGAATCTATAGGGTATTGTGAAGAGGAAGATAAGTAACATCTGACAAAATGTACAGAGGAACTGAAGGCAACTATCAAAGAAACCTAGTCTTCAATAATATCACAGGCTGATCGCCTCCTTGCCATGCCACACTGAAGCAGTAATTCATGCAAATGAAAAAGGAGCCCTAACCAAGTATTGTGTGCATAATTCAACCTGCTTTGGTAGCTTGAATATTTCTGTTTAAAAAATAAATAAATAAATAAAAAAAATTTATTGATCTTTGAGAAAATATTCTTCTTTTAATCTTCCTACAGTAAGTTGTAAGTCATCAGAATTAAAACCAAAAAGTCTTGAAATATTTCAGTTTGTGCGCAATGAATCTAGTTCGCTTTTTTGAATTAAAATAAAAAAAAGAAAGAACTTTTTCATGGTATTCTATTTTTAGATAGAATATCTAAATAACAATAAATAACAAGGCATACACTTTCTCTATCTTGTTTCCCTGAATCTCCATCTCACTCCCTCTGCAATTTGTGTTTCTCTGCAATATGAAATAAGCACTTTAAATAATCTACATTAATTATGCAGCCATCAGTTGTATGTCCCCGTAATCACAGTCCTACTACTGATGACCTTATGAATCATAAAAGCACATATATTTGTCTAAGAGTATAGCCAGCATGTTTAGTTTTGCTTATAGCCTAAACTTTCCCTGAAGGTTCCTGCTCTTACTCAAAAGAACTGTCCACCTTCTCTTGTTCAACAGCAGGAGCACTAGAAGCACTAGCACTACTGTTGCTTCTTTAGTCCCCTTCAAAATAAATAAATACACATTGTATCACATGACTTGGATTCTGTCCCTCTCCAGTCTTCCTCCAGACCTTGAATTCCAAATGAAATGCAAAATTAACTTTTCATCTGAAAAGAGGACTGTGAACCACTGAGCAACAGTCCAGTTCTTTTTCTCCTTATCCCAGGTGAAATGCTTCTGATGTTTGTTTGTTTTTTTTTTGGTTCATGAGTGGCTTAGTTTTAGGAATGTGACAGCTGTAGCCCTTTTCTTGAAGATGTCTGAGCTTGATGACTCTTGATGCACTGACTCCGGCTTCAGCCCACTCCTTGTGAAGCTCTCCCAAGTTCTTGAATCTGCTTTTCCTGACAATCTTCCCAAGGCTGAAGTCATCCCTGTTGCTTATGCACCTTTTCCTACCACACTTTTTCCTTCCAGTCAACTTTCTATAAATATATTTTGATACAGCACTCTGTGAACAGCCAGCCCTTTCAGCAATGACCTTCTGTGGCTTAACCTCCTAGTGGAGGGTTATGATGATTGTCTTCTGGACAACAGTCAAGTCAGTAGTCTTTCCCATAATTGTGGTTGGATGTTCTGAACTAGCCCAGGAGGTACCCAGTATTTATACTCCTAATTAATAAAACTAATCAAGCTCAAAATGGAATATTACATTTTTTTGAGATACTGAATTTTTTATTTTCCTAAGCTGTAAGTCGTAACAAACAGAATAATAAAAAAAAGTTTACTTTTTTAAATTAAATTACAAAACATAAAGAACTTTTGTTTTAAGTAGTCAAGGATGAATTTTGTTTGAGCAAAATGGTATACACTGTGCTGACAACAACATTACAATGAGTCACGCAATATCAAATGTCAATATTCTATTCTACCATCTTCTGAATTGCTGAAAATGGTGAATTTAGGTTTGTTGGGTTTAGTATAATGCCACCTTTATACTCTAAAACATCTATAAAGGATGCATTACATATTAATTACCTTATTAAAATTGAAAAGAGTGACCATTTTAGAGGTTTCACACACAGGCCTCTGTTCGGGCTAATACAGAGTTGTTTATGATCAAAGTTATGATCAAGTTATTCACAGACCCAGAAAACATGGGGTTAGACACCAAGATTACTTGACTAAGTCAAATAATGAAGGAGTTAGGATATTTTAAGGGCTCCATGACCTTCTTGGATGCCATCTTGAAAATTACACCTTTCTAGTGCTCAAACTTTGGTAAACTTTTAGTATGTTATTAAGGACACCTAATACTACGAAAAATAGCTGAGAAACCTTTTGTTAGAATTTTTTTAGGGTTAGGTGTTTTATTTTCATGTATGCAGCAGTCTAAACAGAAACCAAAAATTTTCTCCCCAACGTCATGACATCAATCTACATAGAGTCTGGGAGCTTAATAATTTACGGTTAATAACCATAAAACTGTCTGAGAATGAGATTGCATCAGGACAGGCTGGGTGAGTGGAAGAGCCCACACAAGTTTACAACTCAACAGTCTCAAGTATCAGGTGAAGTCATTATCGATTGCAACAATTGTATAAACATTCAGACATTGTTGAAGTTAGGAACATGTAAGAATAAACAGTGGAATAATTTAACCCTGGACTCTGGGCAAAAATTTCACTTAAACTGGCAAAGTTACCACAAGTAATTAAACTTTAGGAGCAAAAAAATGCCCCATGTAGTCATTTTCTCTATTTTAACAAATAAAGTGGCATATTTCATTATTTAATTATATTATAGTTAATATATTCATTCTGATTATGTTCCATTACACTAAATATTAAGTTTAGAGTATCTTTATATTTATATTTAAAGATTTATTTTGATTTCCACTTAGCTTCAACTTACCTTTATTTCAGTTTTACTAATTTTTGATATTGTAAAAAATCAACAGCAGGCTCCATTCTATTATACAAATAGAAATATTCCAATATAGAAGGAATTTTTTTTTTAAATAAACCTTGTAACTCATTTGCAGGGAGGAAATATTGTTCTTTAAAACAATTAATTTCAGACACTACTTTCATGGTCTCTTTCAAACACAAATGTATGAAAATCTTCAAAAGTATAAGTAATGCAGTGTGAAAGTAAATTTATAATAAATGGGCTCTTAAGTCACTGGTCAGCACATGTTTGTGAGTTATTTGCTTCTACATGAGAGCCAAAAACATAGGTAATGCTATAATTTGGATTTGGATCACTGTCTAATGTGCTGAGGACAACCAAACAACACATTTGTCAATGAACACCATTACAACTGCTCAGGAACTCTGTATAATGCAATAATACCATCATAATGTATTATTCTTTATTTCTTTTCTTTCTTTCTTTCTGTGAACAGTGTGAAATATTAATTCTGCTTTACTGACTTGCAGATTTATTGTATCGGTATGAAGCCATAAACTGTAGCATCCATAAGATCCATAAGAGAACTCTCATAACCTACTATAAAGGCAAGTTTAAAGCAGTAAATTATCTAATGATTGGATTCAATCATTAGTGTCAATCATTATCGTCATCATTATCAAGATCTGACATGGACATTTATTAATTACTCTTTGGCAACAAATGTTGCTATATTAAACCAAAGCACGATGTCCTGCTAACCTCTTGTGTCCTCTTAAATTACCCTGATGCCACTTCATCTCTGGACTCATCTAAATGTTAAGGGATCATGACTGATGACCTCATTCTGAGTGAACTCAACAGGCATCTAACCTGAGCTCAGTAGTTGCATTGCTTCAGAGCAAATTACTTGTACTGCATGTCTAACCCAGCATGTGTTTGATCATAGTGATGAACTGGTGATCTCAGTTTTTTTTCTAATGGGGTCCATGTGATTATGCATAGTTAAAGCTGGAGTCTGTAAGTTTCGCCTCTTTGTTGCCATCTATGTTAGAATACCTAATTTCCTTGCGGAATTATATTCCATGCGTGATTTGTGATCAGCGCAGATGAATCTGTTTTGAGGTGAATGTGTTGCTGTTAGACACCGTACCAGTGTGGATATTCACTGTAGTTAGTAATCACATATTCTAGCCTATGTCTTGGAATATATGACCCAAATAAGAATTTTCTTCATATATTGTCATCTGAACAAGTACAGTCATGGCCAAAAATATGGAAACCCTTGGTAAATATGACCAAAGAAGGCTGTAAAAAATTAATCTGCATTGGTAATCATTTTGATCTTTTATTTAAACAATTGACAAAAATCTAACCTTTCATTGGATAATAAGAATTTAAAATGGGGTGAAATATCATAATGAAATAAATGTTTTTTCTCTGATACACATTGGCCACAATTAAGGACGCCCCTAGAAATTCTTATGAGTAAAATAACTCTGAAGTATATACCCATTCATATTCTCAATTTTGAGTACTCCAGGGTGATTATGAACATGAAATTATCCAGCCATTGCTTCCTGTTTCACATAAATATAAATTGGGGGGGGGGGGGGGGGGCAAAGCCCAAATGCCCTTAATCATCCATCACAATGAGAAAAACCAAAGAACATGTGACCAATCACGGAAATTAGGGACACAAGTCGGTTCTGGGGCATTTTGAGTTATTCGCAGATTCTGAAAGTGTAGTCTCCAAGCTTTCCAACGATGTGTAACACATGGAAATCTGGTAATATTTGGAGAAGTTGTGGCCATTTGAAGGTATGCACTCAAAAAAACTCAAACAGCAGAAATAGCCTCTGAAGATTTGCAGTTCTCACTGCTACGAGTGACAATGGGGCTCATTTACATCTCATTTAGATAAGCCATACCCCCTGCATAGCAACGACAGACACAACAGGAAAAATCGGACCACATACTATTAATAATAAATGAGAATGTGCATTGTAAATGTCAGTAATTTACCTTTTTTGACTTTTATAAAAATTATTTAGAGGCTGAAATATGTGAGTTTTATCTTTTTATAAAAAATCTTTAATCTTTCAAATGTGGCTATCGTTTTTAATGTTATTATTTTAATGTTTATGTAAACAAAAAGTACATATTGATGCTAATTTTATTTGTTATTTGCTGTTTTTCTACATAAAACTTGGTGAATTGATTTCATTGTGGAGCATTAGGACTTTTTAACAGGATTCTGTGATAACCGATGAGCTAGCTAATAACAATAGGTAGATATTGGAAGGTCTAAACATGGACTAAACATGAGATAACGTGTGTTCTAAAAATGAACACAAAACAACAAACTTTGATGTTTATGGAAACTCACCCCATAAGAAACAGAAAAGTATTCTTGCAGATCCGAAGCTTTGTGTCTGTTTGCCTCTAGATGTTACGGATTTTCCCCATTTCTCTGTCTTTATCCCCATCAAATGTTACTATCGATAAAGCCTCTGATATCTTACGGTCCAACTCGTCTGACGCCAGTCCAATACATTCTTCCTCGTCGTCATCTTCGCTCAGTTGTAGATTAGGGATATTATAACAGTCTTATTATGCCGCTTTTATCTTCGCTCAGATCGTCTTCAGAATCAGTGAGCGCTTGTTCGCTAGAGCCGGCCAGAGCACTGCATACTAAGTAGCCACGCTTCCCTCGGAGGGCGGGGGCAATAACAAAAGAAACACAAGCCGGCTTATCCAGTATGGAAATACAGACAGACAATGAAACGCCCCTACTACGTGCTAGAATCTCAGACAAACTAGCTGATTTCAACCTCAAAATGTACGCTTTTAAATATACCAATACTGCTATCTCAAACACGGAGAGGCTTCTTTGTGATATCAACTAACAGATTCTGCAAAAAAACGAAAATCACCAATTTTGAAAAAAAAAATACTTCTTTCTCATTTTGCAAGACAACTGGTTTCCGTGATGGGTCACATATTTGTGATGTGCAGCAAAAGATAATTGAGCTTCACAAATTAGTGAAGTGGCTGAAATGGGGGTCAGAAATCCTTAAAAAAAATTGTCAAACAGCGCCTACATCACCACATGTTGTTTAGGAGGGTTTCAAAAAATCTTTGCTCATCCAAAAACAAACTCCAGCATATTCAGTTATCAGACACGACTGGAAGTTCAAATGGGACTGGCTTCTATGGTCGGATGACACTAAAAAAATGAGCTTTTTAGCAGCAAACACTTAAGATGGGTTTGGTGAAAACAGGGATAAAAAGTACCCCATGTGTACCCCAGCATTACAATAAATCACGCTACCAATGGTGATTTAATCTAACGATCGATTGGCTCATACCACATTAAATCTTGCAAATTATTATTAATGTTAACAACATCATCGTTGCGTGGCTATGAGTATAGTGTGTTTTAGAATATAGATTTCAATTTCTGTAGTCTAATCTCTAATTGTGACATCATTCGAATTTCATATTAAGTAATTCTTTAAACCCAAAAAGCAAACAATGCTCCCATCGAACTGGTTGACTTTAAACGGTCATATGATGCGGTTTTAATTTTTCCTTTCTCTTTGGAGTGTTACAAGCTCTTGGTGCATAAAGAAGATATGTACAGTTGCAAAGACTAAAGACTCAAATTAAAATTTGCTCTGATTAATCTGCGGTCACTCTCAAGCAAATCTTTTATCTTAAAGGATTTCTTTGATTCTCAGAATTTGGACATTTTATTTTTAACAGAGACCTGGTTAAATACTGGTGTTCTAAATTCACTTTCTGAGTTGCCACCGTCCAACTGTGGCTTTTTTTTTTTTATTCCCCATGGGCCTCTGGTCCCAGAGGTGGCAACTATTTTTAAAAGCAGCTTGAACTGTCGGACTCTACAGACCACACATTATACTAGTTTTGAGCTGTATTTGTTACAGTTGAACACCTCAGTACTCTGTGCTGTGGTATATCGACCTCCAAGATTTTATAAGGGACTTAAAGGGGGGGTGAAATGCTATTTCATGCATATTGAGTTTTTTACACTGTTAAAGAGTTGGATTCCCATGCTAAACATGGACAAAGTTTCAAAAATTAAGTTGTACGTTTGAAGGACTATTTTTGTTCCAAAAATACCTCTTCCGGTTTGTCACAAGTTTCGGAAAGTTTTTTTCCGAGTATGGGTCTGTGTGACGTTAGATGGAGCGGAATTTCCTTATATGGGTCCTAAGGGCACTTCTCCCGGAAGAGCGCGCGCTCCCGTATAGCAGAGCACTGAGAGCAGAGACATTCACTGATCAGAGCGAGAGACCGACTTGTCACAAAAGAAGTGTGTTTTTGGTTGCCAGGGCAAGACAATCCTGCACAGATTACCAAAAAAAAAAAACAGCATTAAGGGACCAGGGGATGGAGTTTATTTTTACAGAGCATCAACGGAGTTGTGCAAGTGTTTTTGTTTGTTCCCTGCATTTCGAAGATGCTTGTTTTACAAACAAGGCCCAGTTTGACGCCGGATTTGCGTATCGTTTATTTCTTAAGGATAATGCAGTCCCAACGAAAAAGGGTTACGATCGTGTGTTGGAACCGCATGCGGTGAGTAAAACTGCCTCAAATATCTCTGTGTTGTTAACTTAGCTATCGGCGCGTAAGCACATCAAGTAAACAATGCGATGTTGGCATCAAACTGCACTTTCCACATGAACACCTTAAAAAAAAAAATAGACGACATAAAGTGGAACTTAGTCATTTTCCAAAACCGCTAAGCAAATAAATACAGTTTCAATACATACCACATAGAGACGTTGTTGCTGATGCTGCTCTTGTTAAATTTCAGCCTCTGGATCTGATTCTGGAACATAAATATAGACGCTTCATCGGGTGCACGTGCCTGGACCTAAGTTAACTTCCGGTCTGTTGGCTGCAGTGCCTTGCCTTCTACAAACGCAGTTAAAGTTAAGGTGATGAGTAGACTGAAGTTGGGCTCAGGTGGTTGTGCTGCGGGGTGTGTTTCCCATACATTTATTTTATTTTTGGAGACAATTTTAAAACTGATCGATTTTCAAAAAGGCTTCATTGAATAAACATGAGTAACGTTACGTACTGCACTTTTATTAATAATAATTCCTGACATTTATATGTTTAAATATCAAAGCGATGCACAGGTGTTTTTATATCGCTGTATTTCTGAAGGAAGACTTGCATGTTATATGCCTGATAAAGCAGCGTGTGAGCATACCAGCCCTGCTTTGTTTACAGCTGTTACTGGGGAAACCTATATTTCTCGCGCTTTATGTTTATGCTTTAAATCATCTCCTGCTGGCAAATGATGAATTTGCATATTCATTAAGTCCGCCTGATCCACGCAGCAAACATATTTTGTTTGTTATCAAAAAATATCTACTCTAGAGGGACTTGGCTGTTGTTATTTATTCTATTTGGTAGTCTAAGTTAGGTCCACAATAAGGGAACGTGCAGTAAAGTTTGTTCCCTTTCAGTCACGTTCGACATTATGAATGGGATCTTGCCCGAGAGCCCAATCAACTTCGAGTGGTACAAAACGAGCCAATGGTACACAAAGTACCTTGGTCTGTGGAATTTGCATCGCAAGCTCCGACCCGCAGAGCGGATATATAAGGAGCAACGCGAGCAACACGCATTCAAGCTTTCACTTCGGAGCCGAGCACATTGCTTGCTGCAATCACCAGAGTGTTTACAAGCAAGAGCTGGTGTTGGTGTAACGGCGCGATTAAGTGGTTCATCTGGGTTTCCTGCGACAGCTCCTGCGTTCCCCTGAGCGCTTCAACACCTCTAAAAGAGACAATTTCTCTCACAAAAGAGATACGGGCCGATTTGCGTCTTTTTAAAGATGTCATTTCGCCCGTGTGTTTCTGGGTGTGGTCGATATATCGCTCCTCGTGACGGTCACGATCGATGTGTCAAGTGTCTGGGCTTCCAGCATGCTGAGACTGCGTTCGTGGATAGCTCATGTTCTCATTGCGGGGACATGACCATCTCGACGTTGAGATCGAGACTCGATTACCTTAAAAGGTATAGAGTCCCCTCTGCCACACCCCGTTCTAGCTCTTCTTCTCGTAAGAGGGCTACTTCGGCTGGTGGCCAGGGTGATCTGAGGGTTACCGTATGGGCTTCCCCGACAAGCGAACTTCCTCAGGCCACACCCCCCTCACATATGCCGCAGCCGGTTGAGTTCCCGGATGAGTTTGCTGGACCCTATCAGGCTCCGTACATCTCATTTGGGGCTCGTGAAGAGGGCCGTATGTCAATCAATCGGGCTTGAGTCCTCGGGAGATGAGGGTTCGGCTGCGTTGCCAGTGCCAGCGTTGTCCGAGTCCGATCCCGAGCTGACGCCCGTGCTTTGCCAGGCAGTTTAGAGCATCGGGCTTGAGTGGAATCCTCCACCCTTTCCCGAGCGCTCGAGGCTGGATGATTGGTTCCTGGGGGCTGCTCATGCGGATCGCCAGCACCCCCCTCTGGTTCCTTTCTTCCTGGAAGTGCACCAGGAAGTAACTAGTTCATGGAAGGCACTTTTAACTGCCCGAAACTGTCTGGTTCTTCCTCCGCCTTCACTGCCCTCGATGGCGGGGCGGCCAAGGGGTATGCTGGGATTCCCCCGGTGGAGCGTTCTGTTGCAATGCAACTGTGTCCACAGAGCGTCTCCGCTTGGCGTGGTGGTCCCAAGCTGCCCTCCAAGGCCTGTAAGTTCTCATCCACGCTTGTGGCCAAGGCTTACAGAGCTGTGGGCCAGGCCGTTTCTGCCCTGCATGCCATGGCCTCACTTCAGGTCTATCAGGCCAAGCTGCTCCGGCAGCTGCACGAGGGTGGTGCTGACCCAGGGGTTTTGCAGGAGGCGCGCACTGCTACCAACCTCGCTCTCCGGGCGACAAAGGTCACTGCGCGCTCCTTGGGTCAGGTGATGTCTACTTTGGTGGTCCAGGAGTGCCACCTATGGCTGAACCTGGCAGACATGAGGGAGTCTGATCGGGCTCAGCTCCTCAACTCCCCGGTCTCCCAGGATGGCCTCTTCGGCGACACGGTAGAGAGCTTTGCCCAGCAGTTCTCTGCCGTCCAGAAGCAGTCTGAGGCCATCAGACACATCCTGCCCCGGCGGCCCACCGCTGCTTCCACCCCGCCGCCGGTGCAGCCTCAGCCTGCTCGTCGCCGAGGGCGCCCCCCTGCGGCCTCCTCCACTCCCGCTCGGCCACAGCAGCAGCCTTCACCCAGGCCGCAGCGAGGAGATGGCCGCAGAAGGGCGGCGCAACCCGTCTCTGCCTCTAAACCTGCCAAACGCCAGGCCAAGTGGCGTTCCTGAGACGGGCGACCTGGCGTTGGAGACGTCAGCTCATCAGGAGATGGTAGCAGGTGGTACCCAAACCTTCACTAAAAGAGCTGTTTCCTCTACCTCAGGTCCCAAGAAGCCACAGACGACAGCTGGCGACGTGCTTCCTCACCGATCTCGTTCTCCTCTCCCCTTGCCAGTTTCCATGCAAAGACGGCTCAAGAACGCTTCGTCTTCTCATGCCCTCTTTGCCACCTGGAGTCAGACGAGTGCTCACACTCCGCCCCCGCTAAGGGACGCTATGCCTCCCATACCGGGGCTGTCTGCTCCACCACGCTGCCCCACTGTGGGTACGCCTGTAGTCCCCTTGACCCCGCTGGTTTGGTTCCTGGGAGCCTGGCTAGAGCTCCCCAGGCCTTCCCGCTGGCTCATCCGGACGCTCAGTCTCGGCAACACGATTCAATTCGCCCGGCGTCCCCCCAGGTTTCGGGGTGTCCACGCGACGATGGTGGGCAAAGAGGCCCCTGTCATGCGCGCGGAGGTCGCGACCCTGCTGGCAAATTGCGCGATAGAGCCGGTCCCTCCAGCCGACATGAAGTCCGGCTTTTACAACCCTTACTTCATAGTACCCAAGAAGACAGGTGGGTTACGGCCAATCCTGGACCTGCGTGCCTTGAACCAAGCTCTGCACAGACTCCCGTTCAAGATGCTAACGCCCAAGCTCATTTTCGAATGCATTCGTCTGATGGATTGGTTTGCAGCAATCTTGCAGCGTACTTTCATGTTTCCATTCTTCCTCGACACAGACCGTTTCTTAGGTTTGCTTTCGAGGGGCAGGCATATCAGTACAAGGTTCTCCCATTCGGGTTGGCCCTGTCTCCCCGCGTCTTTATGAAGGTCACGGAGGGAGCCCTGGCTCCTCTCAGGGAACAAGGTGTCCGTATCCTCAACTACCTCGACGACTGGCTGATCCTAGCTCACTCTCGAGAGCGGTTGTGCGAGGATAGGGATCTGGTGCTCAGACACCTTGCACGATGGTAAGACTAAATCTGATCCTTGGTTAAACGAGGGTACACAAAATTTGAGATGAGCTTGTAGGAGAACAGAGCATAGGTGGACAGAGGATAAGTTACATGTGTCATAAAAATTTTTACAGGATGCTTTAGTTACCTACCAGAATGCAATAAAAACTGCTAAAACGAACAATTTTGCTGGGTTAATCTTGAGGTATAATGGGAATTCATAAGTGTTATTTAATACAATTGAGTACTAAATCCTTCTTCCACCTGTTTTCCTCTTCCTGCTACAGCATGTGGTGACTTGATAAAGTTTTTGTTCAGAAAGTTATCGATATTAGAATGCAGATTGTGTCTGTTTTATTTTTAACTCTCTATCAATGCATAGTAACGCACCGCATTTAACGTTCAGTAATGTTAACTGCGTTGTAACGGCGAAAAGTAATTAGTTCGATTACCCCGTTACTGAAAAAATAACGTTGTTACCTAACGCCGTTCTTTTAAACTGCGCTATTCCAAACACTGGTCTTTATCAAAGATAATTGGTCAGTTGAAACCTCCTCTCATGAGTCCGGACCCGGTGGTCCTCCCTCTCACCACCAGAAGGCACCACTTCCATTCTCCTGGACTCATTACCTTCACTGCGCACAGCTGGGTCACCCACACACACACTCACTCACTGGGTCACCCACTCACACACACCTGTTCACTAGTTGGACACACCTAGTCATATACTCACACACACAGCTGTTCCCCATTTGTTCACGAATATATAGCTTTGTCTCACACACCACTCTGTCTGGCTGCATTAATCGTTGTTTGTGTAAACCGTGTTTCTAGTGCTTGCATTTCGGCTTGTTCCCTGTCATTTGTTTCTGTTTTGTTTTTGCCTTGTAGGCCTTTTTGTTCTTGTTATAATTAAAAGATATTTCCCTGCGTTTGAACCCAGACGCGCCGTGACACCTACAAATTGCTGCCATGATATAGTCCCATCAAAAATTATTAGACAGACTTTTGAGATTATTGGCCCAAGCCTATTGACATTAGTTAATAAAAGCCTTACATTAGGAGTAGTTCCTGCAAGTTTTCAAGTTTTAAACATGCCATTGTAGAGCCCCTCTTGAAAAAATATAATTTGGATCTGAGTGTTTTATCAAATTATACCAACCTATTTCTAAATTACCTTGTTTATCTATGGTCCTATAAAAGGCTCTTTTAAATCAACCACAGGCCTTTCTAGTTAAAAATGATACATTTGAAATCTGTATTCTGGATTTAAAGTAAAAACCATAGCACAGAGACGGCCCTGCTCAAAGTATCAAATTACATTTTAGCTTCAGTTGACTCTGGTGACTCTGTGATTTTAATTTTACTAGATCTAAGTGCAGCATTTGATACTATTGCTCACAATATCCTTATTACTGGTATAGAAAAGACTGGGTTTCCGAGACATAGCTTTTGAGTGGTTCAGATCATTTCTTTCTAATAGGGCCTTTTTAATATCTGTCAATCTTATTCTAAATTTGCTCCATTGAATTGTGGTGTTCCCCAAGGTTCAATTCTTGGTCCAGTCTTGTTCTTACTGTATATGCTGCCCTTGGGTTCTGTTTTTCAAAAGCATGGAGTTTATTTTCCATGTTTTGCTGATGATACTCAGGTGTATCTACGTTTACGAAAACAGGACAAGAATAAAATCACATCTCTACTAAATTGTTTGCATGAAGTTAAACTACGGATGTCAGCAAATTATATTTGAGATTACTAGCTAAAGTAAAACCATTTCTGTCGACCAGAAATTTAGAAAAGCTTATTCATGTCTTTTTTTTCGTAAAACTGGATTACTGTAATTTTGTATATGTAGGTGTGGGCCAATCACTGTTAACTCGCTTACAACTAAATAAAGTTCAAAAAGTTATGGGTAATAAAATGAATTACATAAGAAAAAAAAAAACTATGTATTTAATCAGCATTGTTAATCCTTTTGATCTTTTATTATTTTTTTACAAAAATCACAAAACTCTAACCTTTCATTGGACAATAAATGTTTTTTCTTAAATACACTTTGGCCACAATTAACAACACCCTTTTATTGAATTCTTTTGAAACCTCCATTTGCCAGTTTAACAGCTCTAAATGTTCTCTTATAATGCCTGATGACATTAGAGAACACCTGACAAGAGATCAGAGACCATCCCTTCATCCAGAATCACTTCAGATTCCCATCTCCATGTTGGTGGTGCTTCTCTTCAGTTAACCCATTTTTGTGTTGTTTTTGAAGTTTGTGTTTGGACTATTGTTTGGTTGGAAGATCCAACATGGCCCATTATAAGATTTATAACCGAGTCCGTCACTTATTTAATTTGTGTTAGTATTTGATAGAATCCATATTCTATCAATATTTGCAACAGGTGTAAAAATTTATCGTAAAGTTGGACATTGCAAAGCCCAACGTAGGGATTATACCCAGCTTTTTTAAGTCTAGCTGGTGCAAAAGAACCTCCAGCAGAAATATAGGCCCACAACATCAAAAATACAGCAATATATTTAATTGTACACATGGGGTACTTTTTATCCCTGTGTTCACCAAACCCATCTTGAGTGTTTGCTGCTATAAATTTTCTTTTTTATTTATTTTTATCTGACCATAGAAGCCAGTCCAATTTGAAGTTCTAGTATTGTCTGATTATTGTCTTAAAACCCTCCCAAACAACTTGCTGATGTAGGTGCTGTTTGCTTAAAAAAAAAAAAAAAAAAAAAAAAACTTTCATTATAGATAAATACAACAATGAGACACAAACTAAGCAATTCATTGAAATAAGGGGAAAATCAAAAAACCTTGTGGCAACGCTAACATCTTATTTGTTCTGTTAATAAATGTTTTATGATTAATATAATTACTTGGTCATTAAAATATTGCTGATGTTGCGTTTGGGATTATTATTATTTTTGTTTTTCATTTAAAGTAATACTGAATCGACTTTATGCATTAATTTTGTTCCAAGAATAGGAAAGATCTAATGTTAAAGATCAAAATAAATGCTGCAAGTCTGAGAAGGCGAGATTGGTTTGATGCTGAGGTAAATGGATGCTCTCGTTGTTTCTCTGCTGTATTTGTAGAAACAGTCATTAATTCTTGATTTGGTTACAGCACAGATAGATTACAGGTAATATGATCAAAAAGTATTGCTGTTGTATTACTGTTGCTGCTGTTGAAGGATTGTCTGTGAATTTCGAATATACAAAATTTTTTTTTTGTTGTTTCAAAATGTTCAATTAACATGCACCACCAGCACCTCGCAATTTTTCATGGGCTACACGCCAGCAGATGCAGCAGCACCCTTGCTTTCCGCGATAATGGTTATAAAGCTGTTACATTGACAGCCTTACCATAAATCAATCTAAACATTTTTTTTTTCAGTAGAGAGAGTAGTAGGTCAGCAGAGGTAGACTTGCATGTTAATATTATAACTTGGCTTAAAAGGATGTTCTGGATATGTTTAATTAGGACCCTGTCTGTGAAATGTATTATTGTTGTATAGTCTAATTATGAGATATATGCCAAAGTTCAATTTTAGCTGTTAATTTCACTGTGATTTCAATCTTTTGACATGGCCTTGATCAGTATTAAAGATATCAGGGTTATATTTTCATAGAATCTTTGTACGTTATGTAGGATGATTTGATGTAGAAAACTGTAAAATACAAACAATACAGGGTCTCAGAATTAAGATACTTTCACCACATAAATTTCAGCTAAAAATTGGGTTATACACTTTCAATAAAATAACTCATGTAAATGTTTTGATAATATACTTGCTGTAGGAAACTGACATTGAAGACCATGTGATGGCGGGAATGTATGTGGGCATCCTCATAATGCCTGATGCATCATGATGCCTTTGACTTTTACCTGGTTGTTCATGATTTAGTCTGGTGAATTTCTGGTTGTTTTAAAATGATGAATGTTCAATGATTTTTTTCTTAATGTGGTACTTCATGCAGTGACAATTTATTTTAACTTAATATAAAAATATCTATTTTCTGTTTATACTGTATTATTGTTTATGTACATTGTTGTATGTTTATGCATTATCATTGTTAATGTAGTACATTACTGTAAGTTTGTGCAGTACATTTGTTTATAACAGAACTGTATGCTTAATATAATGTAATTCATGCAGAGCATTGCTGTTTTGTTTATGCAGTACATCACTATATGTTTAAAGTATCAGTTAATGAACTGGTTTCAATGGAAAAATAAAATCTAGATGATTTATCCTCAGTTAAGACAAATTGTCATTTTAAATGTTAAACTGATATTGTTCATTGCACTTCAATGAATACACTGAATACACTTCGTCGATTCAGCTCTATTCTTTTATTAAGACAACTTAATTTAAATTCACAAAACGTATTGTTTATTGCACTTGTTTTTGTAAGTTCTGTCAACTTTATTGTCAGCTAAGACAACTTCACAATTTAAGTTCACAAAACATAACATTTTAAGGCAGCACAAACACTTTTTAAAGTTGAAACTTTTTTTTTTTTTACAGTGTAGTGCAGAATACTGCTGCTAGATTATTAATAGGTGTTCGTACACAACAGAATATGAAACCTATTTTAGCTACTTTAAATTGGCTTCCAGTTCATTACAGAGTCAATTTTAAACTACTTATCTTAGTATATAAAGTCTTACACAATCTGGCACAATCTTACTTAACTAATATTTTACATGTACACAAACCTCAGAGGAATCTAAGGTCATCAAACTATATTATTTTAGACATCCCTAGGACAAGATTAAAGTTGAGTGGTGATCAGGTATTTTCAGTGGTGGCCTCTAAGGGTTGGATGAGCTTGCCTTTAAATCTCAGACTTTTACCTACATTGTTTTTTTTTTTTTTTTTTTTTTTTTTTTTTTTTAATGAAATTGTATTTATTGGAGTTAGCCTTTGGTTCCACTCATTGACTTAGCAAAGTGGCTCTCCTTTTTTCTATGATGTTTGTTTTACTTGCTTTTTATTACTCTTTTTCTCCCTGTGATGTTGGTGATGATGTTGGTTTCTTCATGTGATGCTATTGTGCAGCACATTGCTCAACCCAGTGTTGTTTTACTTGTGCTCTATAAACAAATAAAAGAAAAGAAAATAATTATCCAGAAAAAAAGCTTCATAATTGTGAGATGTTAAATCACATTTGTGAGATATAAACTCGCAATTATGAAATAAATAAATAAAAAAACATTTGATTTGTGAGGTATACATTTGCAACTAAAAAAAGAAAAAAGTCAGAATGTGAGATAAAAAGTCAGTTATTTTTATTTGTATTTATTTATTTCTATGGTGGAAATAAGCTTTTAAACAAAATAAGTCTCCTTAATGGACCTATTCACAATGCAGTGAATAGATTTTCTTAGATTCACAGAAAATCACTGAAATGACTGATTGCCTGAAGCATGCCTGAGGTCACCATAAAGAAGAATGAATGAGGATTGTGGATTTGAAGAGCACTGTTGGAGCACTGTGTAATGGCGATAATGACAGATGTGTGTTTGATGATCAGGGATTATACTGAATACAAGAACAGAGAGCACAACAGCCTCTGCTGATGGAGGAAATGGACAGCAAATATGTGCATTGTCGAGCAGTCTCTGATTTGGCTCCTCAGTACCAATGCAGTAAATTTGAGCCTGCACCCCGAGGTATACTGACTGCTTTCATCAAAGCGAGAAATTGCTTGTTTTTCTGAAATATATATATATATATATATATATATATATATATATATATATATATATATATATATATACTTTGGAATATTTAATAATTTGGAATATTTATAATGTAATTTGCAGTTTTATGTTTAACAGTTAACATTCAATGTGGATATGTAGTATTTGCACAGATTGCTTCATTTCCACAAGATAAATAATCTCTGCATTCCATAAAACCTCCCCTCGGTTCATATTGCCCAGAGGGTGATGCAGTGAGGTCTGCAGAATTATTCACTTACTTTGGCAGTGATTCTAATATCAGTGGAAAGCCTGCAAACTGTTTCTTGAATAGACACCGCTGGCTTCATTTAGATTTGTGTTTAGAAGTGTATTTATTTAATTATTTTTCTTAACGGTGTGAGCACATGTGTGATGCACATTTTGGATAGCCTAATGAAACAACTGCCTGCCTTTATAATGACTACTGAATGTGTTTTATATTCCTCATTTGGAAACAGTTGGAAACTACAGAGCAAAAAAAAAATCTCAGTCGCTCATAAAGACCGAATAGAATGCAGAAAATGAAGTAACATTATGTATATGTATCTATGTATTTACTTATTTACTATTAATGCTACACATATTTTATAAAACTATAAAATGCATGTTTTATTTTACTGTGTCTCTTTTAATATAATTTTAAATCTACAACTTGTATCATTTTAATTGTCATTTGTTCAAAACAAGGGCTCTGTGTTTCTCCACTGGTCATGAATGTGACCACGGATGTGTCTGCATGTATTTATTGGATTGTATGATTTATATGAGATCTTCAAACCTAAACATGTGTCGCAAATGTGGCATGTTATACAGAGCATGACCGAGATTGTAATTTAAAAGTTAAATATTGTTCACAGGCGTCTAATTAAATAGCTATAGCTACTACATCAGGTTTCCACATACTGACGTCCTTCATTATTCTTGAGTTGTAGCTCTCTTGGGCTGACCGGACGCAGAAACTTAATAAACGGTATTGGATTATAACCACATCTGAATTACCCCTGCAGTGACAAAGCAAGCTGTAGCCAAGCTGGCAGAAATTAATTTACAATTTTCCAAGATATAACAAGCATCGTCCTTTCCCTTTCACACCTCTGGAAATTGTATAGGCTATATAAATGGATGCTAAATGATTATACTCTCAAAGGTAAGTATTGCAATGATACAGGACAAAAACATGGGATTTCTATGGTATGACGTGTATGTGATCCAGTATGCGAAATATATTGAGTGACTTGGAAAATGTACATTTCTTTCAGCAACCTGATTTTCGGGAAGCAATCTCTTAGGTTTGTCTTTGGCAATCGAATTGTGTTTGCGTTTCTAAAGCGCAAACGTCGAGTATATACTAGACTTTTTAAACAAAACGTATGAAGTGATAACAGATACAACCTATATTTTTTTAATGAACCGTACGGCAGGCGAAGGCTATATTCTCTCATTACGGTTACCTCCTCAGGCGAACGCTTCTATCCAAGAGCTCGCTCTCACTAAAACTTGCAGTCTTGCTTGTATGCTTACTGAAAATGTTTATATACCCAACCCCAATTTGCTGATTTTACTTCAAGCTTAAGGGTGCTGCATCCTCTCCATAATGTCAAGACATGGTCATGACAAGCTTTGGTACCTCGGAGTGAAGGAGATGGAGTGTCTTGAACGAACGAGAGCGAGACAGCTTTCTGGTGCTGAATGTGTGTCGGAGATCCTCACCTTTAGGTCGCGCCGGTTCCGTCTTGGGCAGCAGAAGCGCGTCTCCGCAGGTGCCGTTGGGGATCTCCAGACTCCCGTTTAAGGTCCCGTTCAGAACCGAGCTGTTCTGAAGCTGAAGGCATGCCCAAATCCCAAATGTAACATTTAGCGTTTGTACATCCATCTCGGACCTAACCACAACTGTTTTATATTAGCAGTTTCTCGCATTCATCCGTCAACAGGGTCTAATGAAAGCGCAAACAGCAAGTGACTTAATTGATTAATTAAAAAATAAATAAAAATGTAAGTAGGGAGAAATAAGATCAGCTTATGCTGAAATAATAAGGTTTCGCTCGTTGCTGCTCAGCAGTGTGTTGAAGGCACAGTTGCTCTGGATGATGATGTGATGAAACGCGGAGCGCCACTGAGCCTCTCCTCGCGCGTGGACTGAGCTGAGGGTTTATTGATGAGCTCTTAAACAGCAGGGGTGGGAGTTTGCTGGTGAGTCGGTGGGATTCAGGGATTTAAGCATCTTGGAGAGGAGGAGACATTAAAAGGAGTTTCTGGAGTAGGCTACGTGCGCAGGGAGTTTTAGGGAAAGTTATGACTGATGAGGCAGGTGGAGGGAGGCATCAGCGCCCTCTTGTGGAAGCAGAATGGTTGTCTAATAATTCAAAGAGGATTTGGTAAAACCCCTTGTGCTTTTTAAAAAGAGATTAAATTATTTTTTTAAAAAGCCTAACATAATGCATTTTAGTATTAACACATTTTCTCACCATTCCATCTTAAATTAATACATATCCATACTACAGACAAGGTCTTAAACTTCAGTAATCATATTTCATGGCAGGTTTATTGATTATACATTTCTAGTCACATATTGACTAGGAAAAAAAAAGTTGATGATCATTTGATTCAATTATATGATTCTAACATTTTTGTATGATAATACATGCATCTAGATTTGCTTGTCTATGAACATGGTTTTGTAGATTTGATCAGTTTGGTCAAGTATTTTATCTTGCATCTCATATAGTTGATGAGCAGTTTAAGCACATATTTTAGGTGTAAATAAGTGCCTAAGTCTATGTGCGCATTTGTAGAGGCAACACAAACTAATTTGTGAATATACACACATTCATGGTCCACTTGACTCTATCACAGGATTTAGCTTTAATGAGTTTGCTAATACTCAGATCATTTGAGTGGCCCACTAAAAACACCAATTACATTAAGAGGGTATGCTTTACCAGAAGACTGACCTGTGAATCAGTTATTTGCACAGGCATCTGTTCTTTATTGGAATAGAGAGAAAGTAATAAACATAGTGACACCTGTTTCTCTTTTTTTAACACACTCTTACAGCCCAGTTAATAGAGTGAATAAGAAATATAATTGGTTCATCATTACAAATGAAAATATCTTATTAAAAACATTATATTTTTTGTATAAATTGCTTTAGGGAACAATATCGACTCTCATGGCAACAGAGAATAAACCTCGAGCCACAGGACATGGTTAAATAACTCACCTTTTAGATCAACCTTTGCCCTGTCAAAGTCCTCCACACACACTTACACAGAGCTAGATAACACCTGAGCAGAAGCAGGCAGCCACCCCCTTTAGATCGGGACACTGAGGAAACTGCAGCTGGTGAGTCACACACACTTCTTTTCACAACATACTAGATGTACGTTTAGAAAAATCATGTTGCCTTCAGAAAGAAATATGTGCTTTGTATATAAAAATATATTCAGTGATGTCATTATAATATTATTTTATCAGAATAGGATAGAATAGATTTTAAGCGAAGACTTGTGAATCATGTCAAGAAATTTTACAATGCAGTTTGGTGTCTTAAGTGAAGTTTTTACTTTCATATAATTTGTACAGATGAGAAACTTGACGCACGTATAGCATTAATTATTAAACACCTGCAAGGAGGTGGTTTTAGGCATAATGTGATGATGTGAAAGCATTAGCAGCTCATAGAGCAGTTCATGAAGCACTCAAGTGTGAGAATCTGATGTGTGAGGTATTGTGGAATTGTTGTAGAATCTGTTGTGCTTGAACCTACAGCTAGATGCTTCTGCCTTTTCCCCTGGTAAAACATTTGTCAAAATGAACCAAGACTATAGGCAATCTTTCTAAAGTCTTAAAAGCCTTAATGATGGTTCTTCCCATTAAGGATTTCATGATCAGCATTTGTAATTACTGAGACAGCAAACTGCAAGGTACACTTTAGAAAAAGAACAAACAAACCACTTTGTTAACATTTGTGCACTCACTCCTATTTTATTTATTTATTCAAGATACAAGAGTTTAAAAAGCAAAATGTGCTTTGACAAACACATTCAGGCACTTCATCAGAGTTCACTCTCACTCTTTGTTTTTTTTTTTTTATTCTTTGTTTATGTATGTATAGTATGTATTATTTGTTTGTGGGTTTAATCGCTCTGCTTCAAATTTAACAAGAAATCACAATGTACTTTATATTTTTTAATGAACATACTAGGTCTTATTGTGCAAGATTAATAAGGGCACATTATTAAAAAAAAGTTGAAAAATTAAAATGTTTAATGCAATTTATACACCAGATTAATACAATATTATCTGCTCTAATAATTTCATTTGATTTTAACAATTACATTTTGTAACTATTTAATTTTAATTTATGTTTAATTAAGAATTGCTTTGCCTCTGATTTTTTTTTTTTTTTATCTATATCTGTTTTATGAAATGTTTTTTGGATACCCTGTTTTGCACAGACATTTAAGTAAATTACTTTACAAATGTCATTTTACGTCGACTTTAAAACTTCTGTGATTGAGTTCAGCAGGTGCACCCTAAAACAGGGCAGTGATTATATGGCCTTTGATAATTCTATATTACCCCAGTTATCACTCCATTTCAAGGACATACAATTACATAATCATGTTCACCTCTGTGTGTAATCTGCTGCAGTCTGTTGATTACTACCATTGATTACTAATACCTGTGATTAATCAAACAATATTTTGCCATTATAACACAACTTTATATTCTGAGAAATGAATGCCACAATGCTGGATTGTAATTACCAATTGTATCACGAGATGACTGGTATATAATGAATTGTGTGCATCTATGATCAGATAACATCAGATGTATAAAGAAGAGCATATTACCACATCAGATGACCTCTGCATGAAAGCAACACTGATCGATGGATCTCTCCTGACAGGAAAAATGGCTGGGCCAAAGCTACATATCATTACTCTGACTAAGCGAGAGGGACAGGACTATGGCTTCTACCTCCAAGTGGAGCATGGCGAAGATGGTCATCTGATCAGAGCTCTGGAGATGGGCGGTGCGGCTGAACTGGCCGGTCTGAAGGACGGAGACCGCATAATCAGAGTCAATGGAACATTTGTGGATAGTTTGGAGCATAGTCAGGTATGATGCATTTGAAAATTTACTTTCTGTCAATTTAATTTATTTCAAAAGTTTGGTGATAAATCTCACACTCGTCTTTTTCTCGGGACAGGTTGCAGATTTGGTGAGAAAGAGTGGGATGAGTGTCACATTGCACGTCCTTGGAGAAGAGGCATATAAGATGGCCAAAGCCAACGGTGTGAATCTTGCTGACCCTCATTCTCAGTCGGGTCAGAGCCAGCCCACCATGAATGGAGTGTCTGCAACCCCAGCGAAAGCCAAACTTTGTTATCTGACAAAAAACAGCAGTGGATTTGGTTTCTCCTTAATGTCTGCCAAAGGTAAGCAAAAAAACTCACATAGCCAGGTCCCAATAATGGTGAAAATGACAGAGATATTAAATGTGTGTAGACATTGTGATTTGAATTTTTGACATTCTTAAAATAAAACGCTTGAAAATAAAGGTTCCAAGAGAGGGTTTTTGTAGAAATGCCATAGAAAAACCATTTTCGGTTCCCAAAAGAATCATTTAAAAAAAAAAAATTTTTGAAGAAGAAGAAGAAGAGTTTAATAATAATGGAAAAACCTTCTGTGCAGTGGAACTGTTTCATGGATGTTAAACCATCTTAGTGGACCGTGCCCAACTTAGTTAAATTCAGTCATTAGCTAATCCTTATAAATCCTTATGATTAGCTTGTCGGGTTAGAGCTTAACAATTCAAGAAAGTGTTTTCCATTGCTGTCAACAGTCAGTGAATGGTCATCTGAGCCTGAGAAAGTGAAACTGTAACTGATTTTCTTATACCTGTTTTGAATTAATCTACCAATGTTGATCATTGTCAGAAATATGTTGTCTGACATGTGAGATGAAGCACTAACAGGAGTTATTTGCTCTAACCCTGTTTTCTCTCAGGTACTCAAGGCATATTCATGACAGACGTGGTGTCTGGAGGAATAGCTCATCAGGCCGGTGTGAAGCTGAGTGATCGCATGGTGGAGATAAACAGTGAAAATGTGGAGAATCTCTCACATGATCAGATTGTGCAAAAGGTACGCTAAAATTATGCTTCATTCTAACTGCAAACATTTAACATTACCTCTTTATCACCAATTTTATAAAACAGTAGCTTTGCCATTTTAGAAAATATTTAATGGGATAGTCCACCCAAAACTGAAAATTCTGTCATCAATCAATCATGCTCATGCTGTTCCAAACCTGTATGACTTACTTAATTTCATGGAACACAAAAGAAGATATTTAGAAGAATGTTGGTTAACCAAACAGTTCTGGGTTCCACTGACTTCTGTTATGTTTTGTGTTCATTCAGTGGAAGTCAGTGGGACCCAGAATGTTTTTGTTACCAACATTCTTTAAAATATCTTATTTTCTTTGCAACCTGAATGGATGCTGCTGAAGACCTTGACTCTACTGTTTTACTTTACATTACCCCAAAAATCTGTGTTTTAGGAAAATATAAGAATAATGTACTCCTATTATTATTGTAGGTGAAAGCAGCCGGGGACAAACTGATGCTTCTGTTGGTGGAAGAGGACACTGACAAATTCTTCAAGAGCAAAGGCATTCGACCAAGTATGGTTCATGCCACAGTCAGGCACCTCCCACATAAGCCACGCATTGCAGAAATGACTAAGAGAGCAGATGGTTATGGTTTTATCCTGAAGGAAGATCCTAACCGTGCAGGTAAGTGCTTGCCATGTGTCATGGTGAGGAAGTCAACATGAAATTTAGCCTATTAAACATTTTATTGTTAAACTGATTTAAATTTAGCCTAATTGCAGTCTAAATTAAATCTGCTTCAGTTGTTCAAAAGAGAGTTTAAAATAGAATATTGGTGAAGCTTTTATTTTCTATATACAACACCTTTCCAAAAGCACCTTGTTCCTTTCTGAGTGTTATGTTATTGTCAGATTTGTCTTGGTGGTTTATCTTTTGGTTCCTGCTGAGGGTTTATCAGTTCATCTGTATCTGACCAGCCAAGAAATGTAAAATAGTTGCAGATAATGTTTTTATTGATTATTTTGTAAGTTTTTAGTATTTCATACTTATTTAATTTAATCCTAAATTACTTACAGTACACCAATTGCATAGACACCTCTCTGGAGCAACCTGCTCACAGACATGAACTCAGGGGAAATACAGCGGGCCTGTAGCTTCCTGGATCCTGGAAATTTGGTGTTAGCACCCCAAATTCGGTAGTTCTTCTGTTTATTGTTCTTTCTAGCATGGTGGCGCATAATGAACTTACTGAAGTTAACTTCAGTGTAAGGGCAATGTGTTCATGGCATTGTGTAACTGTGATTCAGAGGAATGTTGATGACACTGTACAGTGAAATGCAAAGGTTATCTACTGAAATGTCTCTAAGATGCTGTAAAAACACAATGTTCTTGTGTGCAGTAAATGATGTATTTGGATTTCTAAATTGCCTAGAATGACAGGGTTTTGGCCTTGATTTGAAAGTGAAAGTGACGTGACATACAGCCAAGTATGGTGACCCATTCTCAGAATTCATGCTCTGCTTTTAACCCATCCATAGCTCACACATACACACACACACCGTGAACACTAACCCGGAGCAGTGGGCAGCCTTTTATGCTGCGGCACCCGGGGAGCTGTTGGGGGTACATTTTTAGGCAATTTACAAATCCAGGACATGTGGTCACTTTAGATAAATTTAAATTAGAAAAAAATATTAGTTTTATTTTTTAATATTTGATTCATGTCATATTTTCTTATCTGTCTTAGGTCATTACATTGGAGAAATAGACAAAGGAAGTCCTGCGGAGCGAGCAGGACTGAAGAATATGGACAGACTAGTGGCTGTAAATGGACAGGACATAGATAACTGCAGGCATGAACAGGTGGTGGAAAAAATATCTCAACAAGGAAACAAGTGCTCCCTCCTGGTGCTGGATGCTGAAACAGAGAAAATGTACAAATTGGTGAGTTCTTTTCATTCACCAAGATTGCTGCAATTGTAACCCCTCTCTCCCAGGTCCTCACCGCCCCAGCTCATCTTCGCTTCGAGTGGGCCTTGAACTCTGGTCTCCGGCATGGAATGCGGATGCACTAACAAGGAGGCTAAATGATTGCAGCCACTAACACATCACTTGAGATTAAGGGAGTGAGGTTTACCTGCACAGCACCTACCCATTGACCTCTGTTACACTCACCCCACTTAACCTCACTTCCATCCGGGTCACGGCACCAATGTAACCCCACTCTCCCAGGTCCTCACCGCCACACCTTGTTCTCACTCCAAATGGGCCTCGAAAATGGGTCTCCAGCATGGGAGGCAAACACACTAACAAGAAGGCTAAATGGCTGCAGCCACAAGAGTCAGTTGTTAGTGCAACTCTTGTGATCAGGTGGAGTGAGGTTTACCTGCACAGCACCTACCTGCTGGCCTCCGGGTCACGGCACCAATGTAACCCCTCTCTCCCAGGTCCTCCCCATCTCACTCACACCTCGTTCTCACTCCGAATGGGCCTCCGGCATGGGAGGCAGACACACTAACAAGAAGGCTAAATGACTGCAGCCACTAGAGTCAGTTTTTAGTGCAACACTTGTGATCAGGTGGAGTGAGGTTTACCTGCACAGCACCTACCTGCTGTGCAGCAATAAATAGTGATTTGAAATATTTACACTGATACTGAAAAATATACTGGTGACTGTGTATTTAAATGTAAAATGTGAATCTTAAATTACATTCTGTATTAATTGTTTAATATTATAGGGTGGTGTTTCTCCACTTCTGTACTGGGAGGAAATGAGAGGATCCCCGCCCAGCTATCCTGCGCATGAAGCTGAAGCTATACCTGCTCCAGCAGTACCTGCCCCAGCAGATGTGGACCACAAACCCAAACTGTGCCGGCTGGAGAAGACCGCTGCTGGATTTGGTTTCCATCTCAATGGCATCCTGGGAGTTAACGGACAGTACATCAAAGAGGTGGGACATCAAGAGATTCAATTGTTTTCACAATGAACAGATTTATGCTGATTTTAATCAATATAAATATCTTTTTTTTTTTTAAACATGAAAACAAATTTTCAGTGGATGGAGAATTGATTTAATTTTGGAGATACACCCAGTCACTTTCATTATATGTGGACATGATATTCTTCAAAAATGTCCTTCAGATATAGAACTTGAGGGTGGGTAACTGATTTTCATTGTGGGTTGAATTAACCTGTTAATGTGTTTTCTTACAGGTGGTGAAAGGTGGAGCAGCAGACAGAGCTGGACTGGAGGATGATGACATTGTTGTGGAGGTGAATGGAATGAATGTGGAAATGAGTACACATGAGGAGATTGTTAAGCTCATCCGTAAGAGCGGGGACACGCTAGTCCTCCTAGTGGCTGAGAGGTCAGCCTATGAGCACCTGAAAGCACAGGGAATCACCATCACTCCTCAACTGCTGAATAAAGAGCCCTCAGCTGATGTTCCAGCACCAGCTTATGCACAGGATGATGAGAGGAAAGATACAGAGAGTGACATCGAAAGACCGGCCACTCCACCTGCTCAAACCCGGTCAAGGGTCAGTACTGCTTTTCAGCATTTCTAAATGGTTCCAGTATTCACAATATACCTCACAATACAACGTTTTAAATTCTGCCATCATTTACTCACGTCCATGCCATTCAAGACCTGCGTAATGTAAAATACATTTTGAAGAACTGTATGCTGGCTGAATTTTCTGTTTTAATTGATTTCTATTTAAATAAGTATTGTTTTGTTTTTTTATGCATCAACGAATCTGAAAAAGTCTCACGATATCCACAAAAATATTAAGCATTATCAATTGTTTTTAACATTGATAATAATAAAAAATGTTTTAAAACATATTAAAATAGTAAACCGCTATAACAATAATATTACATTTTGCATCTTTACTGTATTTTTGATCAAATAAATGCCGCCTTGGTGAGCATAATATACTTATTTCAAAAACATTACAAAAATCTAGCGGTAGTGTATATTGTGATTACCTTATTTAGTCATATTAATAAATCTATTAACTCTTCCTTTAAGGGTACAAACCATGACCTTGCTAACTGTAACTTTTTTTGCCCCCTAGTCATCATCGTCTTCATCCTCTTCATCATCATCTTCAGCATCAGATGCGAGTGAGGACGAAAAACTCTGAACTAAAAGATACTTCCAATACTGTGATTTAGTGACAGTGACACTCACCTGATCAAGTCCTGTATAATCTTTGAACAAAAGACTGTAAGACCACTGATCAATGTGAAATTACAAGGACATTAGTGACAATTATTATTTCTGCACTGCTTTCATTGGGAACTACAACAGCAACAATCTATTTGAACTGGATTTATTATGCTTTTGATGCACGAAATAAAAAAAAGACAAGTTGTTAGGGTCTTTCAGGCAATGCATACTTCTTGATATATAATTTATTCTACAGAATAGTTTGTCATTTTCTCATGGATGCCTTTTGAATAAAATATCATCATTTGGTGTGATGTCAAATGGGAAAACCATTCTTATTTTAAGTGTTAGCACCAATGTTTGTATATTTTAAGTACCTAACACATAAAGAAAAATATATGTCAGTCAAATCTACAAGCAAATCAAAATCATGAATTAAAAATCAATGCACACTGGCGCGTCATTCTGTACTTGCGTTTTTAAATTCAAGGCCACAGTCCAAAACAGTGAATCTACTCCCTCATCCAGGCATAAAATTTCACTTCAAGAATTAACAAGTGGATTTGATGAGTTTGAAGTTTGGTGTTTAAAAAAAGAAATGTAATCTATATATTGATATTTCTCTATACACGGTGTTACAAATTATATTATTGGTATGCTATGGCAACTTATGATTTTAAATTTCATAACTCATCAAAATAGTTTGAACATTTTTATGAAAAAAAAATGGGGGGGGGGTTACAAGAAAAGGTAGGATATGGATTTAATTGCGTACTGTTGTAGGCTACTGATTTTATTGATGCTCATGCTAACTATGGTATTTGAGTCAACACACGTCTAACTAAGTGACATTTTAGTTTAGTAGCCAACTAAATCTTCATTACAAAAAGAAAAAAATAATCTTTAAAGGTTATTCACGATCACGTATTGCTGCCAAGGTTATATGGTGCTGTTTGGTAGAATACAATCTAATTTGTTTGTCTACACCATAACGGCAGCAGACTTTAAAGGGTTAGTTCAGCCAAAAATGAAAATTGAGCCATGAGTTACTCACCCTGAAGTCATCCTAGGTGTATATGACTTTCTTCTTTCAGACGAATTCAGTTGAAGTTATTTAAAAAAGATGTTTTTTTATCTTTCAAGGCCGTTTGATGCAACTCTAATGCCAAGGTGTTGCACTCCATCAGTCCTTTGGAAGTTTAATATAAAGCTCATCCATTGAAAAAAATGTCTGACATGGCTCCAGGGGGTGATCAAAGACCTTCTGTAGCAAATCAATGCGTTTTTGTAAGAAAAATATCCATATTCAAAACATAATAATCACTGTAATCTAGCTTGTGCTCACAGTTGTAAATGAAGCAGTTCTGGGGAAATGAGTGACGTATGAGGTTAGCGTTGCGCGGGTGACGGTGAGTCTCGTGAAATCCAACATTTGTTAACAGGAGCAAAGAAAGCAAAGTTTCTTTAGCAAAGGAAAACCAGTATCCTCTTGGCTTACATCAAAATCCTCTAATATTCTTTAAAAATCCTCGTTTTATACTTCGAATTAATGACCGTTGTTTTGATCTATCCACTGCGTTTGTTGGATTGTAGATAAAAAAGAAAAGAAAAAAGAATACAAATTTTCAAGCCCTGAATTAATGAATCAAATCAGTTACAATCAAATAACTCTTACAATCTGATTAATTTTATTAAATTAGTCAAAATGTCTCACAGCTCAGCCAAAAACTCTGAATGAGTTATGAGTCTTAATTTCTTTAATGACTTACTGAATCAGTCTGAACAGTTCTTGGCTGAATCATGACTTCCATAGTGGAAATAACTGAAGAAATATTTCTGTATTGTGTATAATTAAAGGGTAAGTTAACCCAAAAATTAAAATTAGGCTGCGTTTTACTCATCCCTGAGGCATCCTAGGTGTATTTGGTTTTCTTCTTTCAGACGAATCCAGTCTAAGTTATATAAAAAATTGTCTTTGCTCTTTCAAGCTCTATCATTGCAGTCACCGGGTGTTGCATTGCTTCAGTCCAAAATACCTGAAATATAAATTGACCTTCCATAAAAAAAAAGTGTCTTACATGAGACCCCCAGAACTGCTTAGTGTACAACTGTGAGTGCTAGATTAAAGTGATTATTACATCTTCCACAAATGCATTAATTTGCTGGAGGAGGTCTTTGTTCACCCACCGGAGCCATGTGAGACACTTTTTACTAAACTTCTCATAAACCGAAGGAGCACAACACCCACTATATTGCATCAAATTGCTTGAAAGATCAGACACCAATTTTTTAAATAACTCCAACTGAATTCGTCTGAAAGAAGAAAGTCATATACACCTAGGATGACTTCAGGGTGTGTAATTTTTGGCTTAATTACATTTTTTGGCTGAACTAAACCTTTAATGGACAGTGAAAAAAGGCAGATCACTGTATAACTCCAAACTCCCACCTTAACTTCATTTTGATGCGTACCAAACAAAGCGAAAGAGCAACTGGTGTTATAAAGTGTCCTGCCTTGGTTTCTCCAGGGCTGTTCAAAGTTACGGTTGAGACGACCCATCATTTTCTTGGAAAAACAATGAAATTGACTCAAGATACTTATGCACAAGATAAAGGATGTCCCAAAAATATAAATAACTCATTTTCGACAAAAATCTAAGTTACGGACTTTTGCCCTTCAAGAGCAGATCTGTTCCGACCAGGCTCCCAAAGAGAGGAGACAAGTGGAGGCAATAGAAGCCTCATCAGAACCTTTTGCTCCAGGGAGCCAGGTCAAAAAGCACCCATGTCTGCAAGTTTCCATCAGGGAGCACCTGTATCTGTTGGGGACCCAAAGAGAAGAAAGTAGAGACAGAAAAACCCTCAAGCTTCCCAGTAGGAGCACGGTTTCACAAGGATCACCTTGTGAAACCTAAATGCTTTACATTTACAATTTGAGCAAGTTTCTCTGATGCTCAATAGCCAGATAAGTGAAGTCTTTCCTTCTCATTTCAATGTATTAATGTGTTCATCAGCTTTTTCTAAACTAGCAAACATATAAGTCATAAAACCACGCGCAAGTTCGGGATTTAAGTGGGATAGGTTTGCAGTTGGTGTTTCAAAGCTTTACTCCGATCTAACTCAAGGAGAGCCCATGTAACTTTCTTCCACAAACGTCCTACTGTCAACATCCTTACTCCAAGGTTCTCACTGCTAAGCCATTAGTTAATTTATCTGGGCTCCACTAGAAACACATTTAAGTCAAGTCATTAGTTTAACACTATCTGGTCAACTGATCAGGTACACACAGCAATAGTCCACTAGTGTTAAGCCATTCGGCAAAGCAGGCCCAGACTCACATAGATAACACACACACGATCTCATGGCTGTCCGTAGCAGCAGAATATGTCTTGGCAGTAGATCTGCTTTTACAGGGGATTTTATCATTTTATCTCTCTCCTGCCTTGGGCTTTCAAGCACATTACTGGATATCAGCAGTTCGTTTTCATGCTGTCAACAGCGTATACATCTTAGCTGTTGTTTATATGTGGTTTTATTAACAAAGTTCGGGAGAAGCACGATCAGATAATCATCCAATTTGGCACAGGTGCATCTCGTTTAGCTAATCATCTTAAATAGCACGCAAGCGTATATATATCCAGTCTTCCTACCTCCTGTCCCACGACAGTTTTTCGGCATAGACTGTCCGCATTCGGTTCGCTCTGTCCGCATTCGGTTCGCTCTGTCCGCATTCGGTTCGCTCTGTCCGCATTCGGTTCGCTCTGTCCGTCATCTTATCACAGGCCCAATCTTCCTTCCGACGCAGATATCTATCCGCCGAACACCAACAAGCGTCATCGCGTCAGCTGCTCTTCTCGCCAAGCCACACGTTGTGGCCAAAAGCTCGTGCAAATCCTTGAGCTCGCCTCACTCGACAACACGATTTTCTCGCCAGGACCGGGCTCTCTTACAATGCTGGATCGCAGCCGTGCTCCAGTTCTCAGCGCAGTAAACCTCTCTCGCTTTTTCAGCCGTGGCGCAGTTCGATGCTGCCTCCACTAGCGGCGAAGACCGTGCGTTGTTGTAGTGGCATGTCGTTCGTGAAAGAATCGTTTTTTCGAATGAATCTTCTAGGCGAACGAATCGTTCTCAGTTTACACTAATTCATGAAGAATTTTTCAGAGTTGTCATCCACAATGAGCGAGTTTCATATGAGTCTCAGAGATCGAGAGCTCTCATTCGTGAACGAAAGGACTAAACCGGTATACATGTCGAGTTGATTAAACGGATACATGTCGTTCGTAAACGCAATGAACTGGTACATATCTTCTCTTAACAAAATTGATGAGAGTAAACCGGGTCATTTAGCATGTCAATCTTGCAAAATGTAAAGCGCAGTTATAGGTACTGTGCACATATTGTTTACATATTTAGCATACAAAAGATAAATTCCACGTTTAATCCCCGATTTATGAACGTGAATATATAGATCAATATATGAACCGTCTGACCAAACAATTAAAATGCTAATCATGCAAGAAAACCTCGTGATTTGCTCATCTGAACAATTTAAATAGACGTTATATATAGAATGCGCTTATGAAGACGCAAAAATTTGTTAAACGGCGTTATGACTTAACTCTGTCCGATGACGATGCCACTTTTTAACCACGAAGCAAAGGCTTTTTGCAGAGTTGTCATCCACACCGAAATGTCTAAAGACATTACATTTGCTTTACTGTGCATGTTTAAACCTCACTGAGAAGATACAGACATAAGTTTCATGCAATTATTCCGGCAGGATCGATTATTTAGGGACATATTTCACCATTTACTGGCATGATTATTCAGAATTTTTCAAAAAACGCTACTGCCTCGTGTTTGGCTGCAGAACAACAAGTGTGAGTAAATTTTCTATCGTCTTTTTAGGACTGTTATATGAAAAGCATGCAAAGTAAATGTCTTTAGAAACGGCTTGAATTTGAATATCACATTACTGCAATTAACGTTACTGCTATAGACATGTCTATTGGTACAATGGTTTATAAAACTAAACATGCTACATCGTTTCAAAGCCTCTATTTTCACAGTCCATACTACAACAGGAAAACGGCATCCCAAAATTTATCTGCTCTGGAGGCTGTTTAAAAGGGCCCGAAGGCCAAAATAAGAGGAAAAGATGCTTTTCCAACAGGACTGTATTAATTCAGACAAGGTTTGACCAATTGTCAAATCAGCCAACAACCATGAAGCTACTTTTACTTGCAACACGGACCTGCACATCTCAGTATTTCCATCCTGTTACTTCTGCTAGCAGTGCAGGCTACACAGGTTCTTCAAGACATCACACACCCCAGCCCCTTCCCACGACCCACAGCTACAGCAGCTGAAGCAAACGTGAGGCCGCCTCCATTCGTAAACGCGCCCTCAACTCTTCCGCTCCCTCATGCTACTAACCATTTTTCTGTTCAGTGGCCTCCAGCTCCAGATTTGCCAGAAGGCAGAGGGTACCAAGACCTATTAGTGGTCAGGCCGATTATTTTATTTATTTATATATCTATCTTGAACCCTCTTCAGCCAACCCCTCTAACGCCAGCTCATCCCCTTTCACTAAAACTCCTAATCTACCATAGCTAACTCTCCTAACATGCCCTATCTATCTGTAACGGTCAATCCTCACTTCAGCCATCCTTCCGCAGGAGCTTTCTCTGTATCTCCCCACCGCTGCAGCATTGTCCGCTCCCGCAGGAGCCTTCTCTATATCTCCCCACCGCCGCAGTATTGTCCGCTCCTGCAGGAGCCTTTTCTGTTTTTTCCTCACTGCCGCAGCAGTGTCTGCTCCCGCAGGAGCCTCTACCTATATTTCCTCACTGCCGCAGCAGTGTCTGCTCCCGCAGGAGCCTCTACCTATATTTCACCACTGCCGCAGCAGTGTCTGCTCCCGCAGGAGCCCTTTCCATCCTTCCCTACTGCCGCAATTCTCGCTGCCGCAAGAGCCTCAAAAAAATAAATAAAAAATAAATAAATAATATATATTTTATGTCCATTCTCCAATTCAACCTCATCAGGCTCGCTTTTGTCTAACTCCGGAACGCCCAATCTAAATTCACGATGGACCCTCCTTTCATCAACGACAAAAAAAAAAAAAAAAAAAAAAAAAAAAAAAAAAAATCCATAGATTAATCGAGTAATAAAATGCGTTTTTGCTTAATTATACTGATGTGCGCATGCACAGTAAATCTGATGGGTAGGATAAAATGTCAGGACCCCGGACTTTTATTTAGTCGGGTTGACGTACCTTTTCAGTTCTGTGTATGTGATGTGACGCTAGTTTTACTTAAATCAAATGGTCAAATGCTCATGAACTGACTGTCAGAGCAGTTCTGGAGATGTTGTTCAAGTCCTTATTTAGTGAGACCGCAGACGCAGAAATTACCGTGAGCGTAACGCGCGCTTCAGTGTGTGTGTGATAAAGGAAGTCGCGCTCCTGCTCCATTCATTAACAGAGACACACAGAACATGCAGGATTTACATTTAAATACTGTTCCGGCTTAATATTTAGAGATATTAATTCGTGAATTGGATGTAAGTGTAATTACCTATTTTGATTAATTCATTCATTCAAAAAAAAAAAAAAAAAAAAAAAAAAAAATTATTAATAAAATTAATAATAATAATAATAATTGGCAAGTTCTTTGCCATTCCGCGTTCAACTGTAAATTCCGTTTTTGTGACTGGATTCCGCAATCCCCTCCACGTTTTCTGCATCGCGGAAATTGTAGGGCCCTAGTTGTGGTATGCCAGCTCTATCTTGCAATGGACACATGCCACAACGTTCTCTTTACGTCCTCAAATCAAAACACTGCTGACTCCTCGCAGTACGTGAGTTTCGGACGCAGCGCTTGTCTCCTTCCGCCAACAACAACCCAAAAAAAAAAAAAAAAAATGCGTTGTCACATTTTCAAAAATAAAATAAATCATTGCGAAAGAACCTGACGTGAGATTTAGAATAAATTAAAAGAGGCTTCGAAGCAGAGGAATTTGCCTACATCATTTTTTGTAATCGCGTTACTCGAGGAATCGTTTCAGCCCTAAACTTAAGCAGCTCAAAAGGGGCCTCTCACATAATCCGATAGATGCCCTCGGTTGTTGTTCATCAGACATTAAAAAAAAAAAAAAAAAAAAAAAAAAAATATATATATATATATTCCTCCTTAAATCATGTTGTGTACTTGAATAATAGAAGCCTCTCAGTTATCGTTTCTTCGGCCAAAGTAAGGGCCCTCCAGCCATCGTTACAATCTCCTTGCCTATTTCAGCATCGGACAGGGCTCTCCCTTCCGGTGCAGCTGGGCAGTGGCTCCCTTCGGTCGCAGTGTGAGCCTTTCATCTGTCATTGAGTTGCGCTGCGCGCTCAGCGGCAGACGGGGTTATCCCTCCCGGTGCAGCAGAGCCACAGGCCCCCTTCGGTCGTTGTGACAGCCCTCCATCCGATGCATCAAATTAAGCCTCGTATACAGTCGCAAGGGGGACTCTCCCTTCCGGTGCAGCAGAGCCGCAGCTCCCTTCGGACGCAGCGAGAGTCCCTCCATCAGTCGCGTTTTCTTGCCTACTCCGTATCGGACGGGGCTCCCCTACCGGTGCAGCAGACCCACGGCTCCCTTCGGTCGCAGGGTGAACCCCCCCGTCTGAGTTATGTTGCATGCTCAATGGCGGACCGGGATCTCCCTCCCGGGGGAACACAGCCGCTGGCTCCCTTCGGTCGCAGCAGGAGCCCTCCATCCGATGCATCAAACCGTGCCTCGAATCTTCTTGCCTATTCTGCATCTGATGGGGCTCTCCCTTCCGGTGCAGCAGACCCACGGCTCCCTTCGGTCGCAGGGTGAACCCCCCATCTGAGTTATGTTGCATGCTCAAGGGCGGACAGCGTTCTCCCTCCCGGGGGAATAGAGCTGCTGGCTCCCTTCGGTCGCAGTGAGAGCCCTCCATCAGACGCATCAAGCCATGCCTCGCATCGCAAGGGGGACTCGCCTTTCCGGTGCAGCAGAGCAGCAGCTCCCTTCGGACGCAGCAAAAGTCCCTCCAACAGTCGTCAATCAGGGCTCTCCCCTCCGGGGCAGCACTCCTGCTGCAGAGTTGTGAACCCCCTACGGAGGCTGGGAGAACCCTCAGAGGCAAAAAAAAACGTGCCTCCATAAACCCGCAATGGGGGACTCCCCCTTCCGGTGCAGCAGAGCCGCAGCTCCCTTCGGATGCAGCGGGAGTCCCTCCAACAGTCGCGTCTCTTTGCCTTCTCAGCATCGGACTAGGGCTTCTCTTCCGGTGCAGCAGACCCACAGCTCCCTTCGGTCGCAGTGTGAACCCCCCATCTGAGTTATGTTGCATGCTCAACGATGGCTAGGGATCTCCCTCCCGATGGGATACAGCCGCTGGCTCCCTTCGGTTGCATTAGGAGCCCTTCATCCGACGCGCCAAACCGCGGCTCGAATCTCATTGCCTATTCAGCATCTGATGGGGCTCTCCCTTCTGGTGCAGCAGACCCACGGCTCCCTTCGGTCGCAGTGTGAACCCACCGTCCGAGTTATGTTGCATACTCTATGGCGGCCAGGGATCTCCCTCCCGATGGGATACAGTCGCTGGCTCCCTTCAGTCGCAGTGAGAGCCCTCCATCAGATGCAACAAACCGCGCCTCGTACTCCGCCGCAAGAGGGACTCTCCCTTCCGGTGCAGCAGAGCCGCAGCTCCCTTCGGAGGCAGCAAGAGTCCCTCATTTCTTGATATCCGGCATCGTGGTCCTCCCATAAGCGGCACGGAGGGCTCGCTGGTAAGACGTTGCGAGCCGCAGCTCTCGTCGAACACTGCACGGCTCTCCCGGTCGCTCTGCATTTTCTTCCCAACACGCATATTTTGGGGGGCAACTAAATTTTAGCTCTCTGGCTGCTGTCCTATGGCTTTAAGCTTCTTTTGGGGAGTTATTTGGGTTCGGGCTATGCTCCGGGCCCGGACCCCTCCCCCAGGACAGCACGCCAAAATATGCCTACTATTTGCCTTCAGATTAGATGTAAGGGTGAACTCGTGAAATGTGGTTTTATTAACAAAGTTCGGGAGAAGCACGATCAGATAATCATCCAATTTGGCACAGGTGCATCTCGTTTAGCTAATCATCTTAAATAGCACGCAAGCGTATATATATCCAGTCTTCCTACCTCCTGTCCCACGACAGTTTTTCGGCAACCCTCCTCCACCCCAACTCCTCACTTCTAATCTATTTATCCCAAATTAGGGATAGGGGGAGTTATTTGGGTTCGGGCTATGCTCCGGGCCCGGACCCCTCCCCCAGGACAGCACGCCAAAATATGCCTACTATTTGCCTTCAGATTAGATGTAAGGGTGAACTCGTGAACTTCTCATTCCAGCTTTGTTGGGGTTTATTTATATGATATTTGTGCAGAAACAGTATGTCTTAAATACTCACAGCACCATATCGGCTTATGCATTGGCAGTAGCAAGTTCCTTTACTTGCATGCAGCAGTAAATCTATAATCCACAAATACAGCAGTAACCATCAGCAGCAGCATAGCAGATCTATTCCTCCACCAAGACCAAAGACATTCACATTGTTCATTATAATGCATAAAGTGAACACAAGATTTTATTTGCTGCAGAGTTCCTGTATCTCAAACAGTACCTATATGAAAGTATGGCATTAGCGAGTCACAGGTCATGCATTCGGTTCTCAGGGAAGCCACGGCATCATAAAGCATAGGTTGAACACAATGCAAATGACTTGCTGTATTTTCCTAGTCTGATGACCCTGAATTGAATATGAATGATGGGGACACTTTATCAATGTATACATATTTACTGTATAGCACTTGTTTAATGTAAAAGACACTGATACTAATGAGTTTTACACAATCAGGATCATTAATCATTATTTTTCCATAGGCAAAGCATGATAATAAGTGTTTATTGGCTTATTTTCGCTCTTCACATCCCCAGACAACATTACGCAATAGCGTATATAGAAGTGGCAGCCAATGAACATGAGGACGACATGCACCATGCATAATTACATTGATCCTGGAGTTTTACAGAGGGCTGAAGTTAAACTCTGCAGGAAAGTGGCACTCACTCCAGGATCAACCGTTCCCCTCCCCTGGTGTACACCATTCAGATGACTCTTCACAAAACATGACTTATTTATTGTAAAGCTTACATCAAACTGCCGAATCTACCAATAAGAAACAGAGAAAATGCTTGAAAAAGCCTTTTAATTGCAATCCGAGCTTTCTGTATTTGAACATAAATTGGAGACAGTTACATGGCATGTAGACAATGCCTTTTTTTAGTAAATCAAAAAGCACCTTTCCATCTTCCACAAAAGAATAACACAAAACCGCAACTTGATGCATGTATTCTTAACCCTTTTCTAGTTTACATGATTTCAGTAGAATTATGGCTCCCACTCAATACAGTATCCACGTATGAATTATTACAGAGACAGGGAATAATAGTTACAAAAAAGGCCTGAAAGAAAAATAAGAGACCACCTGTATGCTGTAACATCTCTGAGTGTTGCTGAGATATATATGTGATGTCTATTAATGATAAAAGTTCGCTTAAGAGTGGCTGGTTTAATGGCAAACAAACCAGTGAGAGCAATTAGTTTGTTCACCTACAGTGGTAAACATAATAACACCTGGTTTGAAAAATGTTATGTTCTGTGTATATATATATATATATAATACACTGAGAGAAACTACACCCACACTGTATACCATTCTGTCCCCTCCATTAATATGAGTCTATTTAAATGAGACCGCAAATCAACATTTTCTGAACCCGAAGTCAAATAAACACTTTGTTTCTGGGCCCCTCCTGATTCAGGAAATACAGACCCATCCATGCTCATTACAGGACAGAGGCATACAAGTCCTTCTAAAAGGAGAGACAAAAGAAGGAGACACTTCAGTCCTGTGTGTCTCTCTCTGATGAGGTCACTTGTGAGGTCACAGGGACATGTGCTTCTCGGGTGCCTGTTTATGGGCCAGGTAGAGAAAAAGGATGCTGGAGAGAGCACTGACCAGGAAGATCACGTCAAACCAGCGGTGGTAGAAGTTAAACTGCAGTTCTCCCAGGACCTCCGTCACTATAGTGCGGTACTCTAAAGGCATGCTCATCCGCATCAGGAGCACAGACGACACAAAATACATGCCCTACAAACAGACAGCGGAGAGAGAGAGAGAGAGAGAGAGAGAGATGTCATGACGTTTTGTTAGTAGGACTGGAAATCAAAAACTGTTATAATTCAGAATTGGCTGTACTTTTTATTTTAATCTAAACTTGAACCAAATGATTTTTATGACATCTGATTCTGTTTATGGTTCTGGAACATAAAAGTATGAATTCAGAATTAGAGCTGAAAAAGTTCCTTTATGACTCCTAGACTTTCATGATATAATATTATTTATAATATTATATACATTTTGACACTACGTGAAAAAAATTGTTAAAAGTTATCCATTATTTCTACTGAACACTGAACTGTTTTTACACTACCGTTCATAAATCTGGGGTCAGTAAATTCTGTTTAGGTATTTTAAAATTATCTTATATTGTAAAATATTAAACACTGAAATAACTGTTTTCTATTAGAAAATAAGTTAAACTGTAATTTATTCCTGTGATTACAAATCTGATATTTATTTCATATCATCACTCCATTCCTCTGCTGATTTGCTGCTCAGAAACACTTATTATTATCAATGCTGAAACAGTTCTGCTTAATATTTTTGTGGAAACCATGAGGCTTTTCTTTGTTCCTCAGGAATCGTCGATGAACAAACAGCATTTAATTGAAATCAAGGACTTTTGAAACATTGTAAATGTCTGTACTCTCATTTTTAACCAATTTAATGCAACCTTGATTAATAAAAATTATGAATTTCTTTCAAAAATAAATAAATATAAAAATATTTATCTTACTGTCCTTAAAATGTAAATGTTCGTGAAATGTATGAAATTTCTTAATGACTATGACACTCAATGTCAACAATGGCCCACATTTTGCTGATATATGGATGTCTTAATTTAACGTTTGATTAAATTAAAAGCAGTCCTTCTAAAATAGTGCTTTTTTTAATATTATGCCTCACCATGATCTGAGCCAGGACGAGCACAATGACATTAGAGGACTTGCTGCTGGAGATAGCGTAGAAAAACTGTGAACAAAACACAAAGAGATACCAAATCATGGTTTTTATGAGCTTTAAACATCATTATAGCTTCTCAGAAACTGAATTTGGGCACGACCGTGATGCAGTCGCTCAAGGAAACCTCCCTCGACAATAGCAGTAATATGTGACCGTTTGACCGTGATAAGGCTGAATGAGAAAAAAACATGTTCACCCTTTATTACCTTGGTGAGTGTGATTAAAAGGCCTCGTATTGACGTGACTATGATGATTCCCACCAGGATGAAAGAAATGTGCTGAGACCAGAACTTGACCTGTGGGGAAAACAAAGGTTTAAGTTCTGCTGCACATCAATTGCGAGGCTTTATCCATCGGAAAGGGATGAGCAGCTTTTGCACTTATCAGTAGTGAGCAAGAATGAAGCTGGACCCAGATTACATGTTTAAGAGGCTGAGTCATTACCTCCTCATGGGGAAAGATTAAACCATCATTTAACAGGCTGGGAAACAATTAACTGCCAAACAAAGCAGTAAATGTCAGCTGACGCAGCACACAAAATCACAGCATGCATATACAACCACAGTCAGGAGTATAAAGTCTATTAGCGTAGATACCCAACAATTATGACATTAACTACATCAAATTATGACATTAACATACATCAAACTGGATGCCGAGATAGTTGACTGTGATCTCGATTCCTCTGGTCACTGGGTCAGTCTTCCCCACACGGTCAAACACGATGTTTATAGTGGCCTAAAAATAAGACATTAGAGCATGTCACTGATGAAGACACGTTTTTACAGTGTTTTATAATACATGCCAAACAAAATGAGCAGAAACAATTCATACCATGAATATTTTCCACACACAGTAGATGGAGAAGAAATACCCTAAGAAGTTGAAGTATTTCCCTTGAAATGTTTTTGAGTACTCTATGCGTTCCTTGGGGTACAGAGACATGAGTTCATTATAGTATTCATAATATTTACTTTTATTTCTATGAAGAATTTCCATGCATTTTGACCAAAGGATTTCCATGACTGTCCTGTGATTGTTGGCTATTTTAAAGCAAAAAATAAAAAATAAAAAAACACATTTACTACAATTGCTTACTTGCTGGTTTTACATGAGCATGGGATCCCTGTATATAGAAACGAAACAGATTATCATTGCAAAATGTCATTTGTTAAATACCTTGGTGGCTTGTAGGTCGACGGTCTCCAGGAAGAGCTGTCTACTGAGTTCCTCCAGAGCATCCACTTCCTGCTGGAGCACGAAAAGATCTGCAGTGCCAGAGTTAAGAAACAAACATCCCTCCGAAGATCCATAAGTCACAGCATCCATCAAACTTTAAGCCTGTGGTCCTAAACTAGAGCATCACAATCCCCCCAAAATTAGTGCTCTCAGCCTCGAAAACAATCAACTACCTAGACTACATTAAATGTGGATTTTAGTCAGTTAAAAAAACAATCAAATTAAAAAATGTCAAAGTCTGGCTTTATTAAAATTATTATTTGCTTTTGCAGAATAAAAATATGCATTGTAAAATCTGGTAGCTGAACTGAAACCAATTGAAAAGCACTGTTTTTAGCCAGCAGGTTAATAGCATTCCACTGTACCATCCGACGGTTATCTACCTGTTTTAGGAATTTAAGGCTAATTTTACAGGAATGTTAAAGGGTTAACCAATCTATTTAACATGCACATGCTCATATATACACACACATTATTACTTCCCATTAGCTACTGTTTTAAATTAAACTGCTGTGGCAGTCCTCCAGGGGCGAGCAGGGGTTAAGTGCTTTGTTCAGACACTTGAAATGTGACCTCAGTAACTCTCCAGTTGCAAAGTCTCATCTAAATGAGACTACTGTAAATAACCAACTCAGAACTTGCACTATTAGGATACTCTCACTGCCTGATGGTGAGGAGGTCACACTCTTGATCATCCCCCAGAATCCCGTCTGTTTATTCTGCTCCTCTCCACGCTGGTACATTTGCCTTCTTGTCATGGCAATCCTACAAATATTAAAAAAAAAAGTTCTTAAAAAAAAAACCTTACCTTAAAAATACACTACTTTAGGTTAATACACCATCCAAAAATGTATGGTCAAAAAGTGACAGTTTTTTCAACGTCATGTTTTCATCATAATAATGGTAATGTGACACTGAAGACTGGATTTAATAGCTGCTGAAAAATGAGCTTTAATGACACCGGAATAAATACAAATGTTAAATATATTAATAGAGAAAACAGTTATTTGAAATTCTAGTAATATTTCACAGTATTACTGTGTTTACTATATTTTTCATGAACAAATAAACAGCCTTGGTGAACGAAGGCGACTACTTACATAAATAAAATAATAATAATTTTTGAACAGTAATGTGTAAAAATGGAGAGATTTACCTCTGTAAATATTTTATTGTATATTTGTAATGTATAGATGCATGTATATAAGAACAAAAATGTTAATAAATGTGTAAGTGAATAAATAAATAGACAGAAATGCCTGTGATTTTGTGAGCATGTTTCCTCTTTTTAAATGGATCCCTCTCTTTATAATGCGTGCTTACCTTTTCTTTTTACTGACAATCATGTCCATAGTCTGGAGAAGTCTTCTCTCCAGGGCCAGGATATCACTGTCGGTCACATTTCTGAGCAAATAAACCAAACAAACATCTAGTATCTTACATATAAAAAATATAAACAATACAAAACGCTCTTCTCTGTTATTGTAGAGCACAGATACCTCAGGAAATACGACATGTATGTATAAGGACAGTTCACAGCACCAAAGCCAGACAGCAGAGCCATCAGTGTGACCCCGATGACCCCCACACGACTGATCAGCTGCTCTATAGACAGAATGCCTGAGAATACAAGAAAAAAGATATACATCTACATTTCAGACTGCAAGATAATTATTTGTATAGTTTTACTTTCTTAATGTGCTTGAAGTTGCACATTATTCCAAATGATTGTTCTCAAAATCGACTCATTTTCATACACCAGTCGATTATTTATTTTTTGTTAAATATTATTTTACATTCATAAATACATAGAGAGAAAGGTTTCATGTTGACAGTGCCTACCATGTTTTGGACTAAGTATAGGGAAAGGATCGCCCAGTTTCCAGAAGAAATACATGAATGTGAACCAGACCACGCATGAAAAAAGCAACCTTTGTCTCTGCACTATAAAAGAGCAACACAAGGAGGGTGCATAAGCAAATTTAAAGGAATAATTCACCCAAAAAAAAATTTTTTGAAAACGTTCTCAATCTGATGGCACCCATTCACTGCAGAGAATCTATTTGTGAGCAAGTGATAATGCTAAATTTCTTCAAAACAAAGGATGGTCTGAAGGAAGAGTACATTTTCATCAGATTTCCATTTTTTGGGGTGAACTATTCCTTTTGACAAAAAGCTACAGAATTCATAGAGAGAGAAAAAAAATCTACTCACATAATCGTATATTACTGACCACAAAGTAGCCGATGTAGAACGGCACCACAAATATTAGAACTAGCAATATAACATACAAATTCAGCTTCCAATGGAAATATCTGGACCTGTTTAGAAACAAACAGCATGTGAGCATCTGATCTACAGTTCCCATCATCCAATATGTGTAAACCAAGCATACTCACGTGCTGCTTAATACACCAAGGATCTCAAAGATTATGAGCTCAAACATAGTGCAGGAAAAGGCAAATGTGATGGAAAAGACCACCTGCACAACATACTGTCGAACCTGAGGAGGAATTGAGACAGACGTGTATGATGATCACTGAAAGGCAGGAGGAAAACAAGACTGGTCTAAATCTACACTCTTATACACGATACCTCATAATCTTTAAACAACTGCCTCATGAAAAACAGCCACCCAAACCCAAAAAACAGCACCTGTGGACACAAAATCATGTCGGCGAGTGTATTAATGTGTTGCAATATTCACAAACAAAACATAAAACAATGACCTTTCACCTTCAGATTGGTGGAAAAAAAGATTTAGAAATATTCATGTGGAGCAGATCCACTCCCATTGAGCTCTAATCAATTGTTTTTGTTTTTTTAAATAATTACACACACACACACACACACACACACACACATTATTATTATTATTGTTATTATTATTATTATTATGAGGCATCTGTCAGGCAGACACGTTTTACATTATTTAATTGCTTTTTTGTAATTCTAACCATTTAATATTGGTAAAATGTTGTTCACTGTACAAAGAATTGGGTATTTGTGTTAGTCTTGTAGCGAATATGCCTTTTTTAATGAAAGAGATATGAGACTTACCTGAGAAGTGATCATGATCACTGAATCTACGAAGAAAGACATGGTGCAGCGTGTAGTAGGGAATATATTTACAGAAAATGACAAACGTACTCTCAGCTCATTGTGTTTAAAACGCTCTGTTAATATAGAGAAGAAAACTTTGAACAGAACAAGAATCCGACTGAGCTGTCAAGTTACTGACGTCATTGCATGAGACAAAGATGTTTTCCGGCGCACAATAAAATCATCATCAAGTGGTTCATAATTCGACCGCTAGAGTTCGCCACCGCCTCAAAAATGATGCAAGACATTTTGAGCGATGTTTTTTATTGTTGTTGTTGCTGCTGCTGCTAATACATAATATTAATCTAAATGTATTAATTGACTAATTTATTTATTTACAAATGCTTGGCCGATGCAAAGGGGATATTTTGCTGAGAGAGAGAGAGAGAGAATCAATCAAGAAAAACATTTAAAATATTGAAATACTGCATCCAAATTGGTGGAAAATCTTTGATAGCGTAATTTAGCCCATACTGCTGTAAGGCAGTGAGGTTTGGGGTCCACTCAGTGATCAGAGCCATAGGTGGGACAGACACCCAACAGAAGCCCTACACAAAGAATTCTGCCAAATGATTCTAAACCTACAAAGAAAAACGCCCGATAACACATGTAGAGCACAATTAGGCCGATTCCCTTCGATTATTAATGTGCATAACAGATCCCTCAAATTCTGGATGCATCTTAAATTAAGTCCCACAGAATCGCTACATTTTAAAGCGCTACAAACCCCAGAACTGAACCCCGAAAAGAGTCTACTCAGACAGCTAGTTAATAACCTGACTAACTCTACTACTACTAACACTAACCAGCCTCGGACCAACTCTGCTTTTCACCCGAACATCGAAATAAATCAAATTATCAAACAATCTAACAAATATCTGGAACATTGGGACCAGAAAACTAAAACACAAAGTAAACTATGATTCTACTGAACTCTAGAATCTAATTTTAGAGAGTGTCAGAGACACAAAGCAGAGGCGGATCCTGACCAGGCACAGACACAGTGAGCACAGTCTAGCCATCGAGACCCTACTGTCCACCACAGTGATCCTTGTGTGTGTTTCTATGTAAGTTAAAGACTGGTATCAAATGTTCACATGTTATAATCTGTTACAATTTAATACATCTAAGACGTTATAATCTTCCATTGTATTACTGTGGTTTTCATTTAATTAGTATTTGTTTTATTATATTATTATGTTTTTATATTTTTGTACATGTACTACTAAGCTTTGGAAATATTGTATCATTTACAGTCATGCCAATAGAGCCATTTATTTATTTATTTATTTATTTTTGTTGAGAGAGAGAGAGAGAGAGAGAGAGAAAGTGTGTGTATGATTGAGGCCAGGGGCTAGGTGTTTCATTATTAAGATGGAAAGTCTCTTCAGATTGAAGCGACATATGGAACAGAGAACATGGGAGTCTTGGCTAAATCTCATCCTGTGAAAGCTGTCACCACACAGCAGTCCCAGTGGCTTAGTCCCCAACAGATTACACTTCCATTCAGCCTGTGGTGTTATTTTCATAACACATAAACATTACTTACATCATTTGCAGTTTCTTCTCTTTGCATCATTATGTTTAGTTACAAGTCAAAATTCTACTAAAAATGTTGTGTAGCCTATATTTTTGCATGTTGATGGGTTTTTTGATTTACAGTAATTACAGGAATAGTTTTTTTATAGAGAGCAACAATATTAAACTTTGATCACTTTAGTTGGGACTCTTTTTTACAGTTGTGATAGAACATATTTCTCAATAGTTATGTCAGATTTTTCGAAACCCTTCATGCAGTGCTCCTCACAGATGTAAAGATGGATGTAAAAGGGATGCAAATCCAAATTGTACAAAAACTACAAAAACACTTAAATGAAGGCTTTTTTCATAACTAGCAAGGGTTTTCACTTTGTCACAGTTTGCATATACCTGTTTTTAGCAATCTAAAAAACAACTAAAAAAAGTATTTTATGTTTTCTATTATAAAATGTCTTTACAAAACAAGGACGCTCCTCTCTGCTGTTTGAATCCACTGTAGTATGTTACATGGTCCTTGTTTACATTACAGTGCAAAATTATTCCTAAGATGTCTCCTTTTGTATAGATCATAATGAAAATGAAAGTTTTGATTTGATAGTATTAATTTTTTTTTTTAGATCTGGAATATATTTCAGTAGTACAGAAATATAGTAGGCTGTTATAATAGTACTATGGAAGTCAATGGGGTTACTAACAATCTTCAAAATATCTTCTTTTATGGTCATCACAGGTTTGGAACCCCTTTAGGGGTTCATTTTTAGGTGAACTATCCTTTTAATTTTAACATTTTTGAGAAACATGAAAATTGGTTTGTAGGTACATACAATTTCAGTGGTGGTTTTGTTTGAGTGAAAAACAGGGTTAATGTAATTTGAAAGATGTAGTCATTGAATGCATTTTGTAGCAAAGCAATGATAAATGATCCACAGTTTAGTCCATATAGACAGCTGTTGTGCTTATTCTGGGAAGAGTCTTAAAAAGCTATCAAGGGTCCTGGTGATTGTAAAAAACTGTTATATTGAAGCGATTTACTTGTTTTGCATGTCAAAGTTATCTAAAAAAAAAAAAACACTTTAGGAGAAACATCTGAGAAAAGTTGACTAGAACATATGTGAGATCCTGTGAGCTTTCGAAAAGCAGCTTCTGAGCAATAAAAACCTGTTTCCTGAAGCAAAACCCGTTGTAAGCAGCTGTTTTAGTCCACCATCACTCTCTTTTTGCTACAACTTGCCCAAAGAAAATAAGCATTAAGTAAAGGCATCCCACAACACCAGAAAAGGCTTGACTTGCTCATAGCCCCTGAAGAGCTTCTTGACAGTGCTGAGGTGTGAACTGAAACAGATGCCCAGGTGTCCCACAGCACTGTCAGCACACAATTGGAGTTGACAGAGTTTTCTAATTCATTGGTTGATTTATTTATATACTGCAGGAGTGTAGGACTGGTGTGTGGGGAAGCATCCCCGACAATGAAGCAAAGTAAGGACTCTTGGGAAAGCAATTTTGTTTGCATTTGAGAGTGCTAAAGAAAGATACAGTCTCTCAGGCCTCTTTCAGCTCCCAGCTTTTATTTTCATATTTAATAAATTTATGCAGCAATGCATTGTTTGTATGGTGTTATTTATTAGTTTTTTTTTTTTTTAATGTGAATGTGCTTTGTATATGCTAATTGAGAAACCAGTAAACACAGTGCTGCACGACAAGAATAGTAAAGTAGACCACTATGCAAACAGTTTTAACATGATCTATTTTTTTAAAGGGGTCGTATGATGCGATTTCAAATTTTCCTTTCTCTTTGGATTGTTACAAGATCTTGGCACATGATGACGATCTGTAAAGTTGCAAAGACTAAAATCCAACGTGCTATTCTTTATCAAAGTTAAGACTCTGCCACGCCCCCCTAAAACGGCTCATTCAAACACGCCCCCACATGTCTACATCAGTGGTTCTCAAACTGGGGGTAGGTTTGAAAAAATTCTGTATTTTCTGATTACAAAAAATATTTTGCAATACTAAAAAAATAAGATTACAATTTTTTTTATTTATTATTATTTCTAAAGACTTTTTAAAGGTTTTTTAAAAAAAATTAATATAATTTCGTGACTCTAAGATATGACGTCACCGTGCGGCGACTGATCGCTAGTTATGAATACTGCACGCAACTGCACGTGGAAACTGCAAGAATGGATAAATTTGTAATTCGCAAGGTTAAAAATGTTGAGAAAATTGTGGACAGTCTGCCTGAATCATCTGAACCGTGTACTTCTACAAAACACAAGATCAAGACCCTTTCTGACCAATGTAGGAAACGTCGGAAATATCAAGAGGAATTCATAAAGTATGAATTCACTTGCTCTACTGTCAACGATCTGGACCATCCTCAGTGTGTAATCTGTTCAGAAGTGCTTGCCCATGAAAGTATGAAGCCTGGAAAAATGCAGAGACATTTGGAGACAAGAGATCCTGCTTGTGTTGAAAAACCTATAGACTTTTTTCGCAGAAAAGAAAAGGAATTACAGATTCAAAAACGCACACTCGCACAACAAACCCAAATTACTGCTAATGCTCTGAAGGCATCTTATGAGGTGGCATACCTGATAGCACAGTCCAAAAAGCCACACACGATCGGGGAAACCTTGATTAAGCCCGCAACTGTGGCTATGTGTCGGGCCATGCATGGTGAGAAAATTGCAAATGAGCTTATGACTGTCCCATTGTCGAATGACACAATAGCTCGCCGTATTCATGATATTTCAAAAGACATTAAGAGTCAATTGATTAATAGGTTAAATGGAAAGAAATATGCGTTACAGGTCGACGAATCTACCGATGTGTCTAATTCTTCTCAGTTGCTGGCATTTATCAGATACACATTTGATGGAAAAATGCACGAGGAAATGCTCTTCTGCTCAGTGCTGGAGGGGACTTGTACCGGCAGTGACATTTTCAACACAATTTCAAACACAAACATAAACTGCAGTGCTTTACAACCATAGGACAGGAGGAGCTAAATAAACTTATCACTGTATCTAAACCAACAACATGTTTATTAGATCCTGTACCCACTAAATTACTGAAAGAGCTGTTACCTGTAGCCGAAGAACCGCTTCTCAATATCATTAACTCGTCATTATCTTTAGGACACGTCCCAAAACCATTCAAGCTGGCGGTTATCAAGCCTCTTATTAAGAAACCAAAACTAGATCCTAGTGTACTGGCAAATTATAGGCCCATTTCAAATCTTCCATTTATGTCTAAAATTTTAGAAAAAGTTGTATCTGCTCAATTGAGCACCTTCCTGCATAAAAATGATCTGTATGAAGAATTTCAGTCAGGTTTTAGGCCCCACCATAGCACAGAAACTGCACTTGTTAAAATTACAAATGACCTGCTCCTTGCGTCAGACCAAGGCTGCATCTCATTTCTAGTCTTACTTGATCTTAGTGCTGCGTTCGACACCATAGATCATGACATACTCATAGATCGATTACAAAACTATACAGGTATTCAAGGGCAGGCTCTAAGATGGTTTAGATCCTACCTGTCCGATCGCTACCATTTTGTTTACTTAAATGGGGAGTCATCTCATTTATCATCAGTAAAATATGGAGTGCCACAAGGATCCGTCCTAGGTCCCCTTCTGTTTTCAATATACATGTTGCCCCTTGGTAATATTATTAGAAAATACGGAATTAGCTTCCACTGTTATGCTGATGATACTCAGCTATATATCTCAACGAGACCAGATGAAACTTCCCAATTATCTAAGCTAACAGAGTGTGTTAAAAATGTAAAAGATTGGATGACAAAGAATTTTCTCCAATTAAATTCGGATAAGACGGAGATATTAATTATTGGACCAAAAAACACTACACAGAATCTTGTAGATTACAATCTGCAACTAGACGGATGTACTGTTACTTCCTCTACAGTCAGAAATCTGGGTGTTATATTAGACAGCAATTTGTCTTTTGAAAATCATATTTCCAATGTTACAAAAATTGCATTCTTCCATCTTAGAAACATTGCCAAGCTACGAAACATGTTATCTGTTTCTGATGCAGAAAAGCTAGTTCATGCATTCATGACCTCTAGACTGGACTATTGTAATGCACTTCTAGGTGGTTGTCCTGCTTCTTCAATAAACAAGCTACAGGTCGTCCAAAATGCAGCAGCTAGAGTCCTTACGAGGTCAAGAAAATATGATCATATTACCCCAATTTTACAGTCTCTGCACTGGCTACCTATTAAGTTCTGCATCAGTTACAAATTATCATTACTTACCTATAAGGCCCTAAATGGTTTAGCTCCAGCGTACCTAACTAGCCTTCTACCACGTTACAACCCATCGCGCACCCTAAGGTCACAAAACGCTGGACTTTTGGTAGTTCCTAGGATAGCAAAGTCCACTAAAGGAGGTAGAGCCTTCTCACATTTGGCTCCCAAACTCTGGAATAGCCTTCCTGATAATGTTCGGGGTTCAGACACACTCTCTTTGTTTAAATCTAGATTAAAAACACATCTCTTTTGCCAAGCATTCGAATAATGTATCTTTTTAATTGTGAGTGTAGTTGCATCTGATCAAAGGTGCATTTTTATTCATTAGTTTGGGTTAATTAAATTTTACTTTGTTGGATCAGCAGCTATGCTAATGATGTCTGTATTTTGTTTCTATGTTTTGCCACGGGATTCACATCCCGTGGTAACTAGGATTTACACAAGCTCCAGTCTGGATCCAGAACACCTGAGAAGAGATGATGCTGACCCTCAGAGGACCTCAGATGATGCTAACCCTGAATGAACAAACAGATCTAACAATTATTCCTAAATGTGTGACTTAATCATATAATAACTTAATTAATAATATTGATAGTTCATCGTCTAGCTGACTACGTCTTGTATTATTATTATTTTTTAGTTTTTCTAAAATCCTGTCAAATGTGCACAAACTACTAGCTACTACTAAATATTGTAGAAACATAATTTTCTGTAAAGTTGCTTTGTAACGATTTGTTTTGTAAAAAGCGCTATACAAATAAACTTGAATTGAATTGAATTCAACAAGCTGGACACCAAACTAAAAGAGATGCGACTTTCATGGGATACCTATTTTGGCGTATGTACTGATGGTGCAGGTGCAATGGTAGGTAAAAACAAGGGACTCAAGGCAAAGGTTTTAGAAGTGGCTCCTCATGTTAAGTTTACGCACTGCATCATTCACCGTGAGTCTCTTGCTAGCAAAGCACTTGATATTGAGCTTAACAGTGTTCTCAAAGGTGCAATCAAAATTGTAAATCACATAAAATCACGTCCAGTAACCAGTAGACTGCTAGACACCCTTTGCAACGAGATGGGCTCGCATCACGAAGCGCTGCTGTTTCATACCGAAGTCCGGTGGTTATCTCGCGGGAAGGCACTCGGGCGGCTTTACGAACTGCGTGAGGAAGTGCACTCGTTGTTGAAAGAATCTAAATCTGAATTTGCGCACCACCTGACAGATCCAGATTGGTTATCGAAACTTGCTTATTTGGCCTGTATATTCGAAAGGCTTAACATGCTTAATCTTTCATTACAAGGTCCAAACACAAACATCTTGACAATGAATGAGAAAATTGATGCATTTGTGAAAAAGCTTGAAAGATGCGCTGAGCGAATTGAATAAGGTAAATGTGGAGATGTTTCCTGAGCTGGATGAACATCTGGAGGAGAATGGACTGAGTCTAGGCAGCCTGAAAACACACATCACTGGTCATCTCCACGGCCTTTTGGAACAATTCCATAAGTATTTTCCAAAAGAGACGCAACCAGAACTGTATGACTAGATACGGCAACCATTCACCGAAACTAAGACTAATCTTCCCACAAAACTGGAGGATGCTTTGCTGGAGCTGTCCAGTGATCGGACATTAAAAACTTTATTTTCCAGTTCCACACTGCCTGAATTTTGGATCACAGTAGCTGAAGAATACAGAGAGTTATCCGGTGTGGCAATGGATGTACTGCTTCCGTTTGGCTCTACTTATTTGTGCGAGCAGACTTTTTCCACCGTTACGTACATGAAAAATAAATACAGATCACGTCTTGATGTTGAGGATGATCTGCGAGTAGCCGTATCCAACATCAGGCCACAGATTACGCTTTTGTGCACCAAAAAACAAGTGCACCCATCCCACTGAAAGGTAAGCCTAAATACAGTAAATATTATGGAAGTTTGTTTCCGCCATGTAAGAAAATATTTGAAAGATAATTGCGATTTTTTTTTTTATCTAAAAATTGCGAGTTTAAATCTAGCTATTCTGACTTGGTTTCTCATAATTGTGAAATATAAACTTGCAGTGCGAGTTATTAAGTTATAAATTATATAAAAACACAATTACCTTTTTTATTTTTTATTCTGTGGTGCAAACAAGCTTCCATAGGAAGTGGATGTGGATTTAAAACAACTTTTTTATTTGTTTATTGTTTGTGTATTCTGTGGTAGTGGGTCGCGACTTCTCGTTGATGTTAGTTTAGGGGTCGCTGGCTAAAAAGTTTGAGAACCACTGGTCTACATCACTACATGGAAATATTTGCATAATGCCACCCAAATGTTCATGCAAAGAAAGAAGGCGTGGTTTCAGTAACCGCGGTTAGTGTTGAAGCAACCATGTCAGGGAGAAGCTGGGTGTTTCTAAGCGAAAGCAAAAGCACTTTATTTGGCCTTCCAAGAGTAGATACATTTAAGAATCTTTAAGATTACTTACAAAGGAACAGTAATGCATTTTATGGACGACTGTTTCATGAACCCAGGAGAGGAGGTAATTCAGACTTTGCTATGACAATCTGCACTTCTGTATTACCGTATTTTTCGGACTATAAGTCGCACCTGAGTATAAGTTGCATCAGTCCAAAAATACGTCATGATGAGGAAAAAAACATATATAAGTCGCACCGGACTAGAAGTCGCATTTATTTAGAACCAAGAACCAAGAGAAAACATTACCTTCTACAGCCACGAGTGGGCGCTATATGCTGCTTAGTGTAGACTACAGGAGAACTGAGCAGTATAGAGCGCCCTCTCGCTGCTGGAGATGGTAATGTTTTCTCTTGGTTCATGTCAAATTAATTTTGATAAAGTTGCATCTGACTATAAGTCGCAGGACCAGCCAACTATGAAAAAAAGTGCGACTTATAGTCCGGAAAATTCGGTAGCTACTGTAAGTATGTTTTGTTATTGGTTTAAGTATTTGCAGAGTTTTGCACCCCGTGTGTGTTTGTGTGTGTGTGTGTGAGAGAGAGAGAGAGAGAGAGAGAGAGAAAGGGGAAACAGTGACACACATTTGAGTCATTAACCTTCCGTGGCTTGTGTACTGCAAACACATAAGCTGTGTCTGTCACGCGACTCTGTTCCCCTTTCGGGCTTGAACTGAAAGCTGAAGCTCGCAATTAAGGAGTGAATATGTTTAATTGGCTTTAAAGTCACATACTAATTATCAGCATCTGGGTTTATCATCTGTGTCTCAGCAATGGTTCACCAGTGACCTTTTACCCATCTTACATTGCGCATTTACTGATTTTCAATTTCATTTTCCAGAGGAAGGTTTTTATCTCTAAAAGGGTGGGTGTCTGTGTGAATATGAGCGGGAGGAAAAGTCTGAAAGCATGTGTGTGTATATGTGGGAGGAAACAGCTGTCACACACAATCTGTGTCAGAATCCTCTTCTGTGAGAGCTAAATTAAGCCTGTCTCCACAACTCCATAGTGGTATACACACAGCTCTAACATCCATTTCATGGTTCATGGCATCAGTGTCAGCTTTAACCTTCAGCTGTGGGGATTAATGTTATAATTCTACACACATCTGCTTATTGTGCAGTCTAAACCTGTGCAAATACAACCTATACACCGTAAAAAAAAAAAAAAAAAAGACTGTAAAAATGATACAGTAAAAATTTTTAATTAGTTAACTGTAAGTTTCCATACTATATACGGTGAATAACTTTGTTTAACAGTAAAGTATTGTTTGTTTTTGGACATGAAAAAGAACACATCGTTGTATAATTTACAGTGAAAAATGTAAATTTACACTCCCAAAATTCCTTGCATGACACTTCATATTTTATGGAATAACTGTTTCTTCTTAGGTTTTATTTATTTTATTTTTCTAGATTTTTTTCTTATCAGTTATATACACTGGGGATTTATCTTACATCTAATGTTGTTAAATCAATGTTTATTGCATTATTTCAGCATTTCACTTCTCAGCTTGTGGAAAAGCTGTTTGTTATGAGCTTTGATTCACTATTTTGACTTTCTTATCCCAACCTGTTGTTGGTGGTTATCAGTGTATTACAGTGGTAAAAACAGATATTAGTACTTCCAATAGGTTGGTATATTAGCAATACATCAGTTCATGAAATAAGTTTTTTTTTTTTATTTTTTTTTTTTTTTTATTATTATTATCATTATTATTGGGAATTTAACCTATGTCTGTAAAACCTAAAATGTTGCTACCATACCATAAGTTCTTGCAACCACAGCTGCCAGTATTTACCATAAATGTCACAGATTATTATTATTGTTTTACATTAACACAAATTGTAATGGGTTGAGCCCATATTTCAGATTTCCAATTTAAGGTTGCCTCTGAAAATTATTCTGCAATAGCATAAAATACTTCAACATTAAAAAATAAATAAATAAATAAAAAGTTCTGTTCTGTTCTAATTACAAATCACCATAATTATTCTATTGGTCATAATAGAATAATCAAAATTGTACTTATTATTTACATTGTATAATTATTGTAATTTTTTAAAAGGCTACGATAATACAATAATAATTCATATTTAATATATCAACAAAATTGAAGTACTACTTTGTGAAAGAAAAGTTTATTCTAATTATTATTATCTTATTAATGTTTATCTATAATAATTATTCATTTGATTATATTGCTTATTCGTTTTAAGCAATATAACTAGAGGTTATGTTTACATTGATTGTAAGGGCAGAAGACCTTGCTTTATTCTGGGAAGGCCTGCATATTTACACAACATGGACCTGTGTTTATTTTTCCAGTGGTATGTCGTATGCTTTACGGCCTCTACAGAGTGTGTCAGGGGACGTGTTGAGGCAGAGATACCATCACACCGCTGACAAACGGCTTCACCACTCATAGACAAGAGTGAAATAATGAGAGACACATCTAAAACAGACAGACAGAGGCGGGTTTTCTACTTCTTTTGCTTAGCACATCACAAAAATAAAGCAGTCCTCAGGGGAATGTCTGTCACTTCAGAGTTTCAGCAATACAGGTTGGAAGAACTTGACAGAAAGGACTAAAAAACATGAAAGTCCATTCCTAATTGACACTGGGTTGTAAATGAATTGAACAAAAATGTAGAAATGAGATTACAAAGATTAGTATGCATTAGTCACCAATTTGCGAAAACATAAAATAATTATGAATTGCCATGAGACTGTGTTGGATACACTGTAGGCTAGTAACAATTCCTATTTGTGGAACTGCATACTCAAGAAACTTGAGGAAAACAGACTTCATCCACTAAAATATACATTGTACAGGCTTGTGAAATAACTATAAACCAAATAGGTTGAGTGACTTTCCAATGTAATAAAAAAAAATGTTTTTAGCCTGTACTGAGGCTCTGACTGATCGCTATACCTATTTGGATGAAAGGAGAGATCAATTTATGAGGATTATGGCACCTAATTTAAAATCTGTGTGATGAGATAGAGAAACTTTTAGTGGTCAAATAATGCAAGGACCTCTGGACTTCAAAGTCAGAGAGAATGAAAAGAACAGAGACTACAGAGAAAGTGTGAGAGCTGAGTTCAAATTAAGTTCATTCAGTTTTTAGTAACTGCAGATAAGTTTCTTGTGAAGCATGAGACACTGAATGATTACACAGACAGAAATTTGCTTGGAAGTAATTTGCTGACGTATATGTGAGAGATTAGAGGGACGAAAGCTGCCTGCAGGAAACGGTTCATCTCTTAGTGGTGATTTACTTCAAGCACTCATCTCAGTTTAAGCTGTATGCATTGACCTTTGTCGCTCTCTCTCTCTACTCCAGATGTTGAGTGGTTTCTGTAATATTCCCTCTGGGTCAGACTCACTACACAACTCAAATATATTTAACTTGATCAAAAAGGATAAAACTGTAACTGAGAAATAATTCTTTAGATAATGGATCATGTCTTATCAGCTTATGAGGAATAATGGGAACTATAGTAGTAATAAACTGTAAAAACAGCTTTTAAACGATAATGTTATTTATTGAAGGAAAGAGTTATGTAATACCAACTATGCCAGTGTAACAATGACTGAAGCTAAAATGGGATTCAGATGGACTTGACACAACCAGTTCTGGTTACTGCCAGCCCTGTACTGTTCTATCAACAATTAAATATCATCTCAACAGCATGAAATTGGTAAAAAGTCTTAACACACTATTTCAAAAATGAAAGAAAAACACCAACCTGTGCAGTGTTACAAAGCAATTTCAAAGGCTCTTGGAGTCTAAAGAACCACAGTAGCCCCTTTCACACTGAGATTCCAGATAATACATGGGTAATGTGTCCCCGCAATTGTTAAGCCCCTTTCACACTGCACGTTGGTCCTGGAAAATTGCCAGAACATTGCTGGATTGCATTCTGTGTGAACGCAAGCACGTCCCGTGATTGATTCCGGGATTGATCCTGGGTTGGGGACCTAGTAACATTGCCGGGTTCAGTCCCGGAATGAGCTCTGTGTGAACAAAAGCAAGAACCAATGCCGTAAAGGGTGTCTCATAGTGATGATGCACGTTATATGAGCAAACTATGATGAAGGAGAGATCAGGTAGATTCTCATTATCCACTCTAAAGATGAGATTGTTCAGCAGTTTAAGTGAAAGTTAATGTGCCTAGAGATTTCGAATCATACATTACTCGTCACATCCTGATGTCACGTGTCATTACGGGACCTTCACAGGTTGTGTGTGAACACGCACAGATTCCGGAAAATCACTGGTAGTGTGAATGAACCAAAATCGAATGATCCAGGAACAATTGCCGGGACACATTACCCATGTATTATCTGGAATCTCAGTGTGAAAGGGGCTTTAATAGGTCCCCAACCTAGGATCGATCCCAGAATCAATCCCGGGATGTTATTGCGTTCACACAGAAGGCAATCCGGCAATGTTCCTGCAATTTTCTGGGACCAACGTACTGTGTAAGGGGCTAGTAAGAGACATTATCCTCAAATGGAAGAAATCTCGGCACAGTAGCCGACATCCTTAGAAGTGATGTTTTTCTTTTTAATTCCTCTAATAGCACAGTGACCACTCATCCAGGAAGCCACAAAAGACCCAGGAACAACAGTTGAAAGAGCTGCAGGCCTCTCTTGCATTAGTAAAGGTCACCATTTGTGCTGAAAGACACTGGCCAAAAATGGGATCCATAGAAGGCAAACACCACTGATAACCCAGAAGAACACAACTCCATACTCCTCAAATAAACTGCATATTAATGGATTAATATAATAAACTGTTTCTTTTAATTTCTTTTGAATTTATTGTCAGTTGTGGGTAGGTGTATGAATACATTAAAATGAAATAGTTAAAAAAGACATTTTCTGTACACATTATGATTGTCAAATTAAATTTGTTCAAAAAGGGGTTAGTTCTGTTCAAATATCTTGATGTTCAGGTATTTTTAAGTTTGAATAAACTATCTGAATAATTTTTTTGCCCACTTTTCTAAATTGCACTATTAATCTGTCCTCTCTTGCTCTTTCATTTTGTGGTTCTCTCTTGGTTGTAACCAAAGTCTGTTAGTCTGGGCTTTCTTGGGTACTAATGAAAGAGCATTTGACTTATGATTACAGGAGAAATCTCCAGTTTCCCATTTCAACATGGTCTTCATGATCCACATACAAACCAGAGTCTTTTCATGATGCCCCAGTGTCTACCCAATGATCTCATTCTGTTTGCTTTTATATTACCATCCTGCTCTTTATTCCCACCCTCCTGGGCTTTTAAATGTATAATACAGTATGAAAATATGAGACTGAATCATGGGATTTCGTCTGTCCTGAAAGCTGCAGGAGAAAAAGACATTATACACACAGATTTTATTCTGATGAATCTTGTGTCTTGCAACACTGGTCACACTGAAGCCATTTTTCAAGATCTTCATATTACATTTTAGCAAGAGAAATACAGGTCCTGCTATGGAGAAATCACCTTTCTCTATATTATTTCCTCATTGTGGACAGAAAATGTTGAAGTTATATTCATAGAGCAATATGTAAAAGTAATAAATATGAATATGGCTGCTAAAAAGTGAAACTAATGATTTTAAGAATATATCAGTATCAGTGTATCAGTCACTCCTATCTTCTCCTATCTTTTTAATACCTATAAAAATACTATGATCCTGTACACATTATGGTTGTCAAAAAATGATACTATGAGTGTACCAGTCACTCCTATCTTCCTTCTCTGCTAATGTCTCCATGGCTAAAATGTCATACTACCATTACAAAATTAACAATTAATCTAACTCTCACATGCTTTTTAAAACATTTTCTTGACTTCTTTGTCCTCCTCCTCCCTCTCCTGCTTCATCCCTAATAACTGACAACTTTGCCACGTTTTTCATTAATAAAATTAAAAACATCAGTGCACAATTTTCCACACCACAGTCAAGCTCAACCAACAAACGTACACTCCTTCTCTTCACTCTCTGAGGCAGAAGTCTCCAAACTCACCCTTTCTAATCATCCTACTACTTGCTCGCTTGATTCTATTCCATCTCATCTCCTTCAAGCCATTTCTCCTGCAGTTGTACCTGCACTCACTCACATCATTAACACATCCCTCCACACTGGTGTTTTTCCCTCAACATTTAGACAGGCTCGTATAACTTCACTACTTAAGAAACCCAACCTCAACCCATCTCTTTTAGAGAACTACAGACCAGTTTCCCTTCTTTCTTTCATTGCAAAAACACTTGAATGGGATGTGTTCAAACAAGTCTCTACATTTCTCACACACAACAATCTCCTTGACAGCAACCAATCTGGCTTCAGAAGTGGACATTCAACTGAGACTGCCTTGCTCTCAGTTGTTGAAGCCCTAATACTGGCAAGAGCGGAATCCAAATCTTCAGTACTTATCCTGCTTGATCTGTCCGCTACTTTTGACACGGTTAACCACCAGATCGTACTATCAACCCTACTGGTACTAAACTTCAGTGGTTTGAGTCTTACCTATCAGATAGGTCCTTCAAAGTATCTTGGAGAGGTGTGGTGTCCAAGTCACAACATCTGACTTCTGGAGTGCCTCAGAGATCAGTTCATGGACCACTTCTTTTCTTTGTCTACATGGCATCATTATATTCTGTCATTCAGAAACATGGCTTTTCATACCACTGCTATGCTGATGACACTCAACTCTACCTCTCATTCCAACCTGATGATCCGACGGTAGCTACTCGCATCTCAACTTGTCTAACAGACATTTCTTGCTGGATGATGGACCATCACCTTCAACTCAACCCAATGCCAAGACAGAACTGCTTGTGGTTCCAGCAAGCCCATCGTTTCATCACAATTTCACCATCAAGTTAGGCCTTGATGACATCCACCATAACTCCTTCAAAAACAGCCAGAAGCCTTGGAGTTATGATTGATGATCAGCTGATTTTCTCAGACCACATTGCTAAAACTGTCCGATCCTGCACATTTGCTTTATTCAACATCAAGAAGATCAGACCCTCGCTTTCGGAACATGCTGCACAACTCCTTGTTCAAGCTCTTCTTCTGTCCAGGCTGGACTATTGCAATGCTCTCTTGGCAGGTCTTCCAGCCAGTTCTATCAAACCTTTACAATTAATCCAGAACACGGCAGCAAGATTAATTTTTAATTTGCCAAAAAGAATACACGTCACACCTCTGTTTATCAATATGCACTGGCTCCCAATAGCTGCACGCATAAAATTAAAGGCATTGATGTTTGATTAGTTAAATCAGTCAGCGGGCTAGCAGTATCCGAAAAATTAGGTACAAGCCTTCTATAATAACCTGCCAGCCCCAGGAACTGTCTAACCTCCTTTTTGGTCTTAGGCCTTGGACACGTTGCAACTGCTGCAGTCTTATCAATTTGGGGACGCACCTGTCTATGACCTAAGTGGAAGCCCAGATATCTTACTTCCACCCGCCCAATTGCACACTTCTTCGGATTAGCCATAAGCCCAGCCCTCCTCAGCGTCTTCAGGACCGCTCGCAAATGCTGCATCATAGTTAAGATCCCCAACTCGCCGTGTGACCTCAAAGGGTCCTTGCCACTTCGCGAGTAACTTTGAACTAGACGTAGGGAGTAATACAAGCACTTTATCTCCCGGTGCAAATTGACGTAGTCTAGCCCCCCTGTTGTACAACCGACTCTGTTTGTCTTGAGCCTGCAACAAATTCTCCATTGACAGCCGCCCCAACGTGTGGAGTTTTGTTCTCAGGTCCATGACATATTGAATTTCATTTTTACTAGTAGAAGGTCCGTCCTCCCAAGTTTCTTTAAGGACGCCGAGGACCCGCGGGGTTGACGCCCATAAAGAAGCTCAAAGGGGGAAAACCCCATGGAGGCTTGCGGGACCTCCCGTACAGCGAACAAGAGGGGTTCTAGCCACTTATCCCAATTTTTGGCGTCTTCCTGAACGAACTTACGAATCATGGATTTTAATGTGCGATTAAATCGTTCGACCAGTCCGTCTGTTTGTGGGTGATAGACGCTTGTTCGAATCGATCTAATGCCCAATAACTCGTAAAGCTCGCGAATAGTACGTGACATAAACGCCGTGCTCTGATCGGTGAGGATCTCCTTTGGGATCCCCACCCGGGAGATTAATTGAAACAGTGCACTCGCCACACTCTTAGCGGAAATAGAGCGGAGAGGCACTGCTTCAGGATATCGTGTTGCATAGTCCACCAGAACTAATGCAAAGTGATGTCCCCGTGCTGACCACTCTAATGGCCCGATGAGGTCCATGCCAATTCGTTCGAAGGGGACCTGCATTAATGGTAGGGGGCACAATGGTGCTTTTGGAGTGGCCGGTGGATTCACCATCTGACATTCACGACAAGCCGCGCACCACCTGTGCACATTCTCGTGAATGCTTGGCCAGAAAAAGCGGGCCATGAGATGGTTTAGTGTGGCCGCTTGCCCTAAATGCCCGGCCATTGGATTACAATGAGCCACCTGGAAAAGCATTTTCCGACGGCTTCTAGGTATTAATAACTGGGTTGTATCTTGCTTTGTCTGGGCGTCTTGGATCACCCGATACAACCTATCTTTTAAAATTGAAAAATAAGGATACAAGAGCGGTTGGTCAGGGTGGAGAAGCTGCCCGTCGATCGAACAAACCTGATCAAAGGCATTTTTCAGCGTTTCATCACGGGACTGTTCCAGGGGAAAATCATCACGCTCAGGGAGGATGTTCCGCTCGAGAGCACTCGGTTCCCCTGCAACAGGCTCCGGAGGTTCCGGTTCAGCCTCTCCCACCTGCGCAACCGCTACTCTATCCTTCTCTTGTTTCCTCCAAGAGACATCCGAACACAAATACCCCAATAATTTATTAAACGTTGGCCAATTCATTCCCAAAATTATCGGATGCTTGAGGTGCGGATTAACTGCCACCTCTATTCTATGCTTTTCTCCCCTAAATTTAATATTCACAGGCAAAATAGGATAATTCACCACTTCCCCATGTACACACCGAACCATGCGGCTACTATCCAATGCCCTCGGATGAATCAGACTTTGATGGATGGAGGATTGGTTACATCCTGAATCCACCAAAGCCTGATATGTACCCCCCTTTATACTCACTGGTATTTGGTATAGGCCAGCTTGATCGAGGGCAGCCTTTGGTGCATCGGGGACACCTTTCAATAAAATGCCCTGGGTCCCCGCAGCGCCAACAGGCTGGCCCAGACTTTACCGCCACCCTGGCAGCAGGAAGTGGGTCAAGCGATTGGCGAGGAGAGAGTGGAGAGGGCGTGGCTTGGGGAAAGGATCCCGTGGGCGAACTCCCACCCCTGGGAGGAGCCCTGGGCCCCACTGCTGGTTCGGCCACGTAACCCGTCCTCCACCTCAGGGCTAGCTTCGGGAGAAGCCCTCCATGGGACCTAGGGAAAGGGACAGGTTTGGAGAGAGAGAGGGGAGGGGAGGAGAGAGAGGGAGAGAGAGAGGCAGATGGTAAGGGGTCGCCGACCCCTGGACACGCCACCATTTGGTCTTCCACCAGATGGATGGCCTGGTTCAGCGACGTCGGGCGGTGGCACTGGACCCACTGCGCAGTCTTCCTCGGCAGCTTGGCCACGAACTGCTCCAGTACCACACGATCGATCACGTCCTTGACGTCGCTACTCTCGGCCATCAACCACTTGCGGCAGGAGTCCCGGAGCTGCTGTGCCATTACGAAGGGCCGGCCTGACTCTTCCAGGGTCAGAGTCTTGAACCTCTGGTGATGTTGCTCCGGGGTCTGACCAACCCGCTGGAGGATGGCATGCTTGAGGTCCTGGTAGACCAGGAGGTTTTGGACTGGCAGTTGGTGAGTGGCTACCTGCGCTTCTCCGGACAGCAGGGAAATGAGCCGCATGGGCCAGTCCGCGGGGGGCCACCCACGAGCCTCTGCCGACTTTTCAAACAGATCCAGGAAGGCCTCCGGATCATCGTGAGGCCCCATCTTGTTGAGCGGCAGAGGAGATGAACTGTCTTTGAAAGAGGGGGTGGCCCAGACCTCCCGGTCTACCCAGCTCCGGAACAGCTCGCGGTCTTCATGCTGGGCCCGGAGGAGCGCCTCGAAGCGTCCTGCTCCTCCTTGATCGCCAGCATGTGTTGGTGTTGTTCCTGATTAAGACCGGCGAGCGACTGGATGATGTCCGCAAATGGCGTACCTGACCGAGATTGCATGGCAGCGGCGATCTTCTTCCTTCCCGGGTTTTCGGCACCAGTGTAACAAGGTTCAACACAGTCTTAGTAGGAAGGAAGAAGACATGGGTAGGCTTGGTGCTGGGACGCTCGTTTATTTTGCATATAAAAAGAAATAACGATGCCCTCTTGGCATAATCAGTATAATACTGCACAATCACAGTCAATAATTCAGAATTCACTGAGGAGTCTTCTCAGTGCAGCACGAGGTCCCAACGTGTCTCTCTCTCTCTCTCTGCGGTGACTCGGCTTATATCCGGTCTCTCCACGCCAATTACTGCAATCAAACACACGTGTTCGTTATTTGCACTTGACCTACTTACACCTCGCTCTGCTCCCTCGTTTCTCCCGTTGCAGATTGCGCTAAACCACGCCTTCCTCGCCACAATTACTTCAAACTTATGTGCCCTCTAGAAGTTTGCATTCTGCAAGTGAACGTCGCTTGATTGTGCCATCCCAAAGAAGCACAAAGTCACTTTTACTCAGCTCACAACTTGGATTTTATGTTTATCACTGAATCCTGGATAAAGGTTGGTAATCTAACTCTTCTGATCTATTCTGATCTGATCCCTGCTGATTGTAAATTTTTGAACTCTCCTCGTCCGAGTGGATGCGAGGGTGGTATAGTATAATGTGGCTAACACTCCCTCTGAGTTCAAACAAACCAATATCTTGGAGTAATTCATGTTCTCAAACAGTACACTGAATGAACTGCTGTGAAGAGAGAACTGAAGATGAACACCGAGCCGAGCCAGATAACAAACAAAAGACTGACCCGATCTCTCCTGAAGCCAACAACAATCTCCTTCCTCTTCTCCTCCACATTCAAAGAGAGATTGTTGTCACTGCACCTCCCGACCTGGTGGCTCACCTCACTCTTGTAGTTTGTCTCGTCTCTGTTGCTAATGAGACCCACTACAATTGTGTCATCTGCAAACTTAATGAAGATGTTGAAGTTATGTGACGATGTTGAAGTTAGAGTGAAGAAGAGGGGGCTCAGCACACATCCTTGGGGGGCAACAGTGTTCAGTGTGTTTGTGCTGGATGTGTTGCTGGCGACCCGAACTGCCTGAGGTCTTCCAGTCAGAAAGTCCAACAGCCAGTTGCACAGTGAAGTGTTGAGTCCCAGCTGGACCAGTTTGTAAATAACCCATTGAGGGATGATTGTGTTGAATGCTGAATTGAAGTCTATGAAAAGCATTCTGACGTATGACGTATATTAGTTGCAATATGTGTGTGTGTGTGTGTGTGTATTAAAATTAACAGCCACAACAAATTGGACATTTCAGAAGAAGACTTTAATTCTGTTGACTGATTTAATTTAAGATTTTTAAACAAACACACACACACACACACACACACACAAACATGAAAATCAGTTTCAGGAGCACTGACCCTGCAATAGAGTACAGTAAAATATGACATTATTAAAACCCACAAGAGGCTGTTTAGTAGTGTTACATTAAACTGTACGTTAGTATAAGGTTGCAAAAGCTTCAGAGGAGTGTAAACTCCTCAGGGAGTGCACAGAATATCCTATGATCCCACTCTCACCCGAATACAAAATCTACATATAAACATGCAGAGAAAGAGAGAAAAATACAGAATGAAGTTCCAGCATTCTCTATTATAAATACCCGTAAATCAGTGCAAGCAACTCAAAGCCGCATGGTGGCCGAATTTACGGCCTTCATTTTGGATTGAAAGACTCTCATCAGTATTTCTATCAGTTGCAATATTTCTCCCCTTCCCTGTTTCCCACCGTCCTTCATATTGGCCTATACATTTCCTTCAGTCTCTCTCAAAAACATTTTTTTTTTTTTTTAAGACAGAACATAGTGAAGACCAGAATGCATGTTAGTATAACTCATTCCTTGGATGAGCAAGAGATTTTCATCAGCAGCCATTTGCTGATTATTTTTATTTTATTTTAAAAGACATACAGATTTGGAATTAAATAAGGGTGTAAATAAGGAGTAGAATAATGACGGAATTTTCATGTTTATCAAAAGTAAATAAATAAAGAAACAAACAAATAACTGCAACTTTCCTTTTAGGATAGAATTGATCAAATTTAGGACAAAACTAAAATTATTTTATTGGCCAATGTTTAATATTTTTTTTACCTATAAAAAAGACAATGAAAAAAAAAAACTTTGAAATATGTTAATTTTTATTTTGAGGTCTTTTAAAAATGCACATCATATTTTCTGTTATGTAGGAAGATAAGGGAATATCTCAGAGAAATCACCCCAGTATACACACATTTAACAACAGCATCATTTCATCTGAGTTCATTCACATAACAAAACACAATTCTGTCCCACTCATGTTGTTCCATTTGTTTATATTATTTAAAAAAAAATTACAATTTAACTATATTTAATATAGTGCCTATTTAACTATATTTTGGGGACATATTTCTACACAAAAGTGAGCTAAACCTGACAAAATCAAAAAAAAAAAAAAAAAAAAAAAAAAAAAAATTCCTCATTTGTAAAATTTGTATAAACAAAGTAAATTATGTTGGTTTATTTTATTTTATTTTTGTAAAAATTCAGAAATTTTTCTGTAAGTGGCAGGTTTAGGTGTAAGGTAGGTGTTAGTGCGATACAACATACAGTTTGTACAGTATAAAAACCACTAACCTATGGAATGTCCCCATTTAGAAAGCTAAGTAAACGTGTGTGTGGGGGGGTGTTGGTGTGTCACAGATCACTGAAACATTGCCACATATCCTGAATGGCTGTCATGCTTACAAGGGAATGTAAATAGCACATCATGAGAGAATAGTGGACCTGATAGTGAAAGACATTTCAAACCATTTACCAGCTTAAAGCTGCAGTACGTAACTTTTGACGCTCTAGCGGTTATTAAACAGAACTGCTTGCGTCTTGCGGAAGAACATCGTAGCTGGAACTACTTCTCTCTGTTTATGTCTATGAAGAATCACAAAGGTACTGGGTTACTCCGCCGCGGTATCCCCGAAGCAATCTAAAATAGTCCGAATATAAACACTTATTATAGGTGCACCCTAGTGATTCAGGACAAGCTAAAAACACGGTTTGGAAAATGGATTCATGGTGTACTCGCTTATTATATACATTTTTCTACATTTTGAACACAAACAAAGTTATGGACCGCTGCTCTGATGGAGGAGCTTGATTTTTTTCACAGATTATCTGTCTCATATTCTATACTGTCAGGACATAATGACAGGTTTAACAAATATGTAAAAAATATATTTTTACAAAAGTTACCTACTGCAGCTTTAAGCAAGAATATTCAAACATTCTTGTGTAAAATCAGTATGTTTCAGTATTGCAATAGTAACCCTGAAATCGTTTCATGTCTGTCTGCTAATACACCAGATGTTGTTATGATTAATGAGGAGCGTATAGATGTTCAATAAATAATATATATATATATATATATATATATATATATATATATATATATATATATATATATATATATATATATATATATATATATATATATATATATATATATATATATATATATATATATATATAAACATTTTATGGGTCAAAATGATAGATTTTCTTTCATGCCAAAAATCATTATGATATTAAGTAAAGATCATGTTCCATGGAGATATTTTGTAAAGACCCTACTGAAAATATATTAAAACATTATTATTTTTTGACTAATAATATGCATTGCTGAGAATTTCATTTGAAAACTTTAAAGCAGATTTTCTCAATATTTTGAATTGTTTGTTTTTAATTAATTTATTTTGCATCCTCAGATTCTTGATTTCCCAGTAGTTGTATCTCAGCCAAATATAGTCCTATCCTAACATATTTATTCAGCTTTCATATGATTTCAGTTTGACAGATGGCCCCTTATGACTGGTTTTGTGGTCCAGGGTAATATGAATTATACTGTTTAATCCAAGTCTTCTGTGCTATGAATTAGGCTTTAATTTGCACATACATATAGCACATATAATAAGGTAAACAGGAGGTAAAATGTGCTTGCTTGACACAAGAACAACTGAGGCTTGCTCTCGCATGTCAAGCTTTTATGTTTGAGCTTGTCTGTTTCACATGTTTGATGGGCTCTTTATGTGGGTTGATCAATGTCAATGAGTAACTGATGACAGAACTTTTGGGTAAACTTTTTTGGATGAATCATTTTAACAGTTTACAACAGGGAATGATTCACAGATCTATATAGTATGACTTCAAAAAGTTTTAATTCATGATTAGCATAGACCAATTTCATGATAATTTACCCATAAATTACATGCAAACATTCCTCAGATTGTCTCCTGGATGACAAAGTTTCTGCTGAATTTTATGTTTCTTGGACTCTTATTTTGTCCTGTTATTTTTGTCTTTTCCTGTGTTTGAGGGTTCCTTGGTTACAGATCAATCACACACAACTGCACCTTGTCATGCACTCATCAGGACTAGCATTTAAACTCTGTATCTGTAGAAACTACAGTGTTTTTCTCCAGTGATTTCCTGCAAATATTTTAACTGTATCTCTAATGGGTGTTCCTAAAAAGATAAGTGGTCTTGTTTCTCCAGCGATCCCTCTGGCGTTTTCTGTTCTTTTCTGTATTCCACAAAAGTGTGTTCCTGCAATAGTGTTGATCTGTGATCACTCACCTGTGCTTCTGTATCATCTGTGATATTAGCCGTTCATCTCCATATCTCTGCATTACCAATAAATCCTGCATGTGGGTTCACCCTCATCCTCTTTATATCATAACACTGGAACATGAAGTAGTATGAATGAATGCGAGTTTGATACGTATATGAGTAAATTTTAACACTTTAGAAAAAAAAAGGTTCCCATTAGTTAATGGACTAACTAGCATTCCTTACTGAAATATAATGTGATATGTTAAATATTTCCATGTATATGAAACTAGAGCTTATAATTTTCAATATGTGCGTGGACTATATGGCTGTATGTTGATTGATATAAAAAAAAAATACAGCAATGAAGACAAAAACTGCACTGCATTTTCACATGTAATAGCTTCATTGAAATACTAAATTAATTTATGTTTAATGAGGGCTTATATAAAGCTGAACATATATTATATCATCACATAAATCCACACACAACACAGCTGTGCTGCCACACACACAAAAGTAAACATTTTGCATGATCTTTCTAGTTTGGATGATCTGAGCATGTCAACGTGTGTATGTGTGTGTGTGCGTGCGTGCGTGTGTGCGTGCATGCGTGCGTGTGTGTGTGCATGCTTACATGCCCAAAGGCCAGATAATATCAGTTCCAGGGAAACTTCCTGCCTGAATTGCACTTGTGTAAATAGTAACAAACAGTCACTTCAAATTAAACAACCACTGTCACACACAGCTCATCTATTGAGGTTCATTATATTTTACTTTTCATTTTTAGATACACTTGCTGGTCCATATCAGGTAGCATATGGTTGTGTATTTTGCTCTTAGAAGGAATGATCTCATGGGTCAGTGGTCATTTGTCAGTCTTTTAGCTCAGTGCTTCAAGACGGCTTAAAGGGATCATCAGATGCTAAGTTGATATGATTCTTTAGGGTCTTAATGAAAAGTTTGTAACATAGTTTGGTTAAAATTTCTCAATGGTAGTGTAAATACACCTTTTTTTACCCTGTCAAAACAGCTCTTTTTTTTTTTTTAGAGGAGGCCGTTTTGTAACATTTTCCTTCAAATGTTAATGAGCTCTGCTGACCCCACCCCACTCTTCCTAGCCGCTCTCTGACGGAGTGTTTACTTTAGCCGCATTCATCGTGAAATTTGCTAATTAACACATTATTAGGAAAGGCCATTTGCAAAGATTTATTAAAAAACCTTATACTACTTCTGTGGGTGAAGCTGGATCATTGATGATTTGCGCTAACATAGATGCATTTAGTTAGATCGGGGGTGCATGATGACAGCTCACTCAGGGCGGTTCTAAGGTAAGATGCCAGTCCATTCTATGCTGAAACACTACTGTCAATCAAACTATCGTGGAAGGGGACTGTTTGTGACATCACACAGACAGGCACCTGAGATCGGCTCAATTTGGGAAAGGGGTAAAGATTTTAGTATATATATATATATATATATATATATCCTTATGGGGTGGTTCTGTATACACACTGCTAACACACATTTCAGTTGAAACAACTTGTAAAAAGGCATGTAGCATCTGATGACCCCTTTAACTAATTCCAGTTATGGATATACTTTGTGGAATATTTGATTCTGATTGGTCAGCTGTGGCATTCTTTGGTCAGATTTTATAATTTACACTTAACAATGTAATAAACTTATTTTGTACATTGCTGTTCAAAGGTTTTTTCTCAAGTGTTTAGTTGCATGTCTCTCCTTTCCTACTTATGAAATAATTTAAACTCAAATCAATTTTAAATGTCTTTTTATTTATTTAGTAAGCAGCAGTGTAATAAGCGGGTGGTTATTATCATAGAGTAAACCGCTTGAGGGTAATAGAAATCCTGATCACCCTGTCAGTGCTTATTTAGCTATAATCAAACTTGTTCCAGAACTTTAACTCTGGATTGCAGCAACAGCAGGTTGTGTACAATATATATATATATATATATATATATATATATATGGGCCAATTTTGTCCTGTTTCACCTTGTTTTGCATGGTTCTGCCTGATTTGCCTGATCCTTATGTCATTGTTTTTAATAATGGCATTTTGCTTGCAACTTGCTCAAATATTTTCAATGTTTTAATCATTTATATGGTGCTTATATTAAGAATAAGCAAAACAAATAAAAGTATTGATTCATCTGAATCATTCACTCAACCGATTAATAAAAAAAAACAAGTGACTGCGTCATTGAATTATTCACTGAAGCTATTAACTCAAAAACACTTGCTGATACACTTACAACAAAATTTCAAACCATTTAGCATGTGATGCAGTATTCTAGTATGCCATGCCAAATTCAGCCACTGATTAATTCAGCGACAAAACTCCCCTACTGTGTGTTACTTGGAAATACGTAATGGGTAATTCTGATGTGGCTTTGTTTGGAACTATTTTCATTAGCAGATTGAAAATAGACAAATTTAATATTGCCTAATTTGGCATTTTAAGCTTCTCCATCATTGGTCCAAACATTTCAAGTGACATGAGGATAGTTTTCTACTATAATACAGTATTTTTCTACACTTTTCTTCTGTTGTCTTTGAGGTACATTACACTAGCTCACTCATTAAACTCATTCGTAGCACTATGAATCATGGCACTATTGGTGGTTATTATCATAGAGTAAACTGCTTGAGGGTAATAGAAATCCTGATCACCCTGTCAGCGTTTATTTAGCTATAATCAAACTTGTTCCAGAACTCAAACTCTGGATTGTAGCAACAGCAGGTTGTGTACAATATATATATATATATATTGATGGATGACTGACATCTTTTTTTTTACGTTAATGTCTTTTCTTCTTTGTTGTTCTTTAACAAGAATTTATAATTGGTCTTTCTCATCTATTTTTGTTTTTGCATTGTCTAGACATGAATTAAGCCCTGAGAAACACCTGGGCCTCCATTGATATCTATGACAGAGGGAGGAATGAAAGATTTCATTCCAGTGTCATGCTTTGATATCTGATTTTGCTTACAGTATTCATTTTGATTCTGAACACTTTTCTTTTCTGAACAGTCTTAACTTTGCCTTTGTATTCATTTGCTGTTAAAGAAAAAATTAATAAACATTTGGCTAAACAGTTGATATCATGAGCAAGCCTCATAGCTCATTTCATGTCTTCTCTTTTATTTGATCCTCCTGAGCTGAATAAACATTTAAATAATATATATCATATGTAGAATAGCCGTGAATACAAATGTGACAATGGCAGACATGTTCAAATTAATTTCCTACCATCTCCACCCAACCTCGCCTGGAGGTCTGGAAGGGCTGGAGTTGAGCTATGAGTCCTGATGGGACCAGCAGCTGCCACTGGATCAGTCTGAACATGGGTGAAGAAATGAGCTCACAGGCCCTGAGGCTATAAGCACTGAGAAATTAAAGTTGATAGCAGCTCTTCATATGAGCAATTGTACAGCAGGACAGGTTTTGAGCACCTACTCTTATGAGGCCTACAGCAATATAGGAAAACTCACTAATTTTAAGATGCTTAACTAGCACTTCAAGCTAGTTTCTAACTCCTCCAGGTTTCTGTCTTGTTTGGTTGTCAACATAAATATCAGCTGCAGACATTCGCAATAGGGACCATTTTTTAGTATGACTGTAACAACTTTGGCTTAAATGAACAAAATAAACCCACTTGTCATGTTTAAGTTTTCTTAAATATTTCATAGATATGCGTAGATGCATATACAATAAATACAGATTGTTGGTGCAAATTCATTTACAGAAGCTATAGTCAAATCAGGGGAATTGAAAACCATGAACAAATCTTTAAAACGTGTAAAAAAAAAAAATATATGACACACACTATATTATAAACATTGTTTTGTGCAGTTAATTACTGACTGTTGATAGCATGAAACCCAAAAGTTATTTAGAAACCTCTTTTATTTATTTAATCTGCTTTCTTACACAGCTTTTGGAATGTTAATTATTTGAATATTGTTTGGCCTGTATAGTATTAATCTTCTAATTGCAGGACATTTTTGTTACTTTTGTATAATATTTGGTACTGTATTCCAAGGTAACAGGGAACATTCTCAGAATTTAGTTATAAATTAATGTTCTTCCAGTAACATTATTAGAATGTTTAATTAACATGTTCATCCAATCAAGTCTTTAATAATGTTCTCAAAACATTACCAATACACTGTTCATTGAATGTTTTTTACTGAATTGTTTTAGCTGGACATTCATCATTTTTTCAGTGATAAAATCAACTAAACAAATTTTTGTATCTCAAACAAGATCCATTTAATCTGAAAAGAAAGAGAGCTGTATTTTCACATCGGACTGGAGTCTGATAGAAGCGTGTCCTTATTTTGCACATACATTTTTTGGGTGAGGAGTCTGACCGATTTGTGATAGTACCCTCTCCTCCAGGGCCCGCTCCTGAGGGCCAGGGCGGGAAGAGCGGGGCCTGGTAACTGAGTACGAACTGAAACAGTGTAAGACCCGTGGATGGTTGGCGGAGGGAATTCTGGGCTTACTCGGCCCAGCCCAGGAACTGGTTCCAGGAGTCCTGGTGGCCATGGCAGAAGGTCCGGAGGAAGCGTCCTACTGCCTGGATTTTCCTTTCTGTTTGGTCGTTGAATTGTGGATGGTAACCTGAGGAGAGGCTTACAGTCACACCTAGGAATGAGAAGAAGGATTTCCATACCCGAGAGATGAATTGCGGCGAGTCCGAGACAATGTCTTTGGGAAGTCCAATGAAGTCCACTCCTAGGTGCAACCAGGGACGGTTAGGAATGGGTAATGGGTGGAGTTTGCCAGCTGGAAGATGTCGAGGACTTTTGGAGATGGTGCAATCTGTGCAACATGAGACATACTTTCTCATATCCTCTGCCATGCTGGGCCACCAGAAGCGTTATTTTAGCAACAAGAGAGTTACTTCGGCCCCTGGGTGGCCAGTGCTTAGGGAGGTGTGAGTAGTATGTATGAGAGGGGTGCATTGTGTCCGAGGAACATATCTGAGTCCGGGGGGACAGCCCGGTGGAGCAAGAGGACTTCCACTTCGAAAGGATGGTCTGGGTCAGAATGAACAAGGATGGGGGCTCTGGTGAAGGCTTGTTTGAGATTGGTGAAGGCTTTGGTGGCAGCAGGAGTCCAGGATAGTGATTTGGTTTGTTACGGAGGAGGTCTGTGATAGGACTGGTAATGGCACTGTAGTTTTTAATAAAATGGCGATGTAAATTAGCAAAGCCTAGGAAGCGTTCTTTTAGGGTTGATGCGAGTGCCCAGGAGGTGACGGCTTGGATCTTCCCCTCCTCCATATGAATGCCTGAGCTATTGATAATATAGCCTAGAAATTGAACGGCTGGTTGATGGAAGGTGCATTTGTCTGCCTTGAGGAAGAGTTCGTATTTGCGTAACTGGGTGAGGACTATTTTGGATGAGGTTATAAGCACTTCTGGGATCTAACTTAGAAAAGATAACTGCTCCTCTGAGCTGTTCTAGGGTGGCTGGGATGTGGGGAAGAAGATACCGGAATTTGACTGTCACTTGGTTTAGGGCTCGGTAGTCGATGCAGGGTCACAGACCTCCATCATTCTTGGCCATGAAGGAGAAGCTGGAAGCGGCAGGGGATGTGGACGGAACAATGTAACCCTGTTTCAGAGCCTCGTCGATATACTCCTCCATGGCCTTCTGTTTGGGAAGGGAGAGGGGGTGTATTTTCCCACGAAGTATTGGTGCACCTGGAATCAGGTCTATGGCACAATCCCAAGGGCGGTGTGGAGGAAGTTGTGAGGCTTTTTGTAGACAGAAGACATCTTGGAACTCTTGGTAACAAGGGGGAATATCAATGGAGTGTTTATCTAAATGCCTTTCTACGGAGGTGGCATTGATGGGTAAGGCTTCGGAGGTCCTGTGCGGTGGTGAGGGTCTGTGAGGGAAGCAGGATGGAAAACACCAGTCACCCCACCGGAGGATTTTGCCTGAGGACCAGGAGACGACTGGGTTGTGATGGTCTAGCCAAGGCTGACCAAGAATGATGTCAGCTTTTGATTCTTCTAACACTAGGAAGGTAATACTAGATTCTTCATGAAGTAAGTCGATAGACATTTGGATGGGACCCACACTGTATCACATGTGATCATGGTTGAGGGGTTTTCCGGGGATGGTGATTGCTTGGTAGATGGTTTTGGTAGTGCGGGCTGGTAGCTTGAGCTGGCAGAGGCTCCCCGAGATAAAGTTCCCTGCTGATCCGGAGTAAAGGAGGGCGGTAACTGGAAGAGTGACGTTGTCAGCAGTAAGTTGTACAATGAGTGGATTCATCTTAATAGGTGATTGGATATAACTCACCGCTGGCCATGGTGGGCGAAGGGAGCAAGCCAGGATGTGGTGGTAGCCTGAGCCACAGTTAAGGCCCATCGCTGGGTCAGCCGCCTCTGTCGCTCAGTAGGTGTTAACCAATAGCTATCAGTTTGCATTGGTTCAGGGTCATGTTCCGGAGGATTTGAGGTTTCAGTTCGGTGATACCATGTGGGTAAGCGGGCAGGTGAGGATTCTTGAAGGCAAGTTTGAAGTTGATTGGAACATCTAATTGTGAGCTGGATAAATCTCCCTAAACCACATGAGTCATCATAAGTGGACAGGAAAAGGCGCAGCTTAGGATCCAGACCTTGACGGAAGGCGGTAAGTAGGAAAGTCTTGTTCCAGCCACTGGCTGCTGCTAGGGTTCTGAATTGCAGGGTATACTGGTGTATATTCATCTTGCCTTGTTTTAAATTATATAGTTTCTCACCCACGGATGAATCACCCTCGGTGGTGCCAAATACTTCCCAGAAGTGAGCAATGAAATTGTCTAGGGATCAAGTGGCCGGGCCGGCTTGTGTCCAAATGGTCTCTGCCCATCGTTGAGTGGGACCTGTGAGGGATGAGAAGATATAGGCAATTTTAGATTGTTCCTTGGGATATAACTGTGGTTGAGTCTCAACTGAGAGTGAACACTGGAGAAGAAACCTGTTGCAGTCCTCCGCAGATCCGGAGTATGGCGTTGGTTGGATTACCGGACTAGAATAGACAAGGTTTGCCAACAAAGAAGATGCAGGATGTTGTGGTGGATGAGTCCTTGCCGGAGAAGCTGGGGTAGCGGTGTGAGGTGTTTATAACCGCCGCAAAGAATCCACCAGTTCTTGAAACAGATCGGCTTTACTCATCCTCAGCTTTTCCAGTCCGATCGGACTAGGACAGAGGATAGTGAAAACTGATATTTATTGGAGGTCACAGAATATAACAATAAATGTATGGGAATCGAGATTGAAGGAGGAACCTTGACAACGGGTATCAACTTGCCGGATGGGGTGACTAGATTGATTGAGGATGGTGAGCACGGTGGAGGATGGTGAGCACAGTGGAGGATGGTGAGCACACACCTCGGCGATCCTGAGTAGAGAGGGTAGCTATGGATGTATCGCTGGAGAGTATCAGGGATCACGGAATGGAGCAGGTAGATCGCTGAGAGAGAAGGTAAACACTAATGGTTAGTATAAGCAGGAGTCAATGCAAGTAACTAGCCGGGGAATGATCCGCTGGGTAGTCACAAAATCGGACAACTGAGGATCCAAGGTGTGTGCTTTTATAGTGCTGGGGAAGATTGATAATTAAATGGTGAACAGGTGCCGATGATTAAAACTCAGGTGGGGAGTGCGTTGTGGTGAGCCTGACCGACTTGTGACAAATACAAGGAGTGTCCCATCTGAGAAAGTGCATTTAATTATATCGCTCAAGGGAATAATCCTGATGTCTCATACAGAAGACTCTGAGACCACACTGAGATTCAAAATTGAATTTAGACCTTGAAATGAAAGGAAAGCTTAAATATTTCACAACACACTCTCATGGAAATTTGTAACTATTATTCATTTTGTTGAATTAGTGGTGAATATGTATAAATCTGTACAATCAAGTGTGTAAGAAGTCCCACTGAGGGTTACGTGCAGGAATAGACCTTCACTGGACCTTTTTTTTTTTTGTTTGTTTTTTTTGTTTTTGTACAAATTCATACAAATGACACAAAACTCATAAAATATGTTTACTCATGTGATAGGGCTACATATTTATTGTAGGAATGTTGTTGAATTGGAAGAGAAGATATTGTTAAATAAAGAAAAACTATTCTCACAGCTTGATAACATTGTGGTTGAAACACTGATGCCCTTACTGCCTTTCTGGGCCATAAAACATTTCAGTTGCAATGCCTTCTTTACAGGGTCAGACAGCTCTTGGATTTCATCAAAAATATCTTAATTTGTGTTCCGAAGATGAACAAAGGTCTTTATGAATGACACGAGGCTGAGTAATTATTGACAGAATTGTCATTTTTGGGTGAACTATCCCTTTAAAGGTATGACTTTATACCTTTCCTGCCCCTAAAATGTGCATATTTCTACCATGTGATATGTATCCTTAATGTACTACTTTGAATGTTTTAGAAGTAAATGGGGCATAAATATGCCCCCCATATTTTGAAATGGGCATTTGCCCTTCTGGATCTCTGTGCTTGGCTGTTTTAAATAGGACATAAAATATGTCTAAGCTTGTGAAAATGTTATCTCAAGAACTTACAGTCATTTGAACATCCTGTGCCAGCCTGGCACCTTTCCTATGAGCAGTCAGTGGAGCAGGGGGAGAGCTCCATTCTCTGGACCCTCACACACGGATGAGCAAACACAGAAGCTATTATCTCACTGCTGTTTCAGTCTCTGTAATAGAGCCTAAAGGGGGAAAAAAATGTTTTACTGGAAGGCAGTCAGGTGGATGATAGATAAGAAACATCCGCTATGTCTGGGGATCTGTGCTTAACGCATTACCCCTGTTTCACCCAGAGAACTGTAGGTCATATGGGTCATATATTCATAAAGCCACTGGGTCTTGCCTGGATTTTTCAAGAATAAGTGCAGTGTGCAATGTTGAGTGTTGTTGGGTACTATGTCATTCTTGCATTGCTGCATGCAGTGTTTATTGTACATAAGGACTTTGACAGACACACTAAAAATAAATTGCACGGGCTGACAGCGCCATTTATTTCCAGAGCTTCCTGCATCTTAAAGAGCTGATTTAGGTGTCTGGTTTGCAGTCCCAGTGAAGTATGTCAGATTTGTGTGTTATGCTGTCTACTCCACAGCCAAACACTCCATTGTTACCGTCATACAGTAGTTCAAGAACCCATTGTTTTATGAAGTGAATGCATGCCATCAAAGAGTTCAAAGATCTTATAAAAACATCACAATAATCCACAAGTATTGTGCACAGTAAAGAAATGTGTACAAATGGTCGCCGTGATTTTCATAAGTCGGACATGTTCCTGGATCAACATCTTTTGATGATCTGATCCTGAATCAACATTATTGTCCATACAAATTTCATTCTAGATCAGTGGTTCTCAATTCCAGTCCTCATGTAACCCTGCTCTACATGTTTGACTCTGCCCTGCAAAAAGGAAATAACGCTATATTCTGCCATGATTACAGTTCGAAAGGAGCATATTTGTTCCATTCAAAGTGCATTAAAGTGTATTTAAATTGTATTTATTTACAGAGGTATACTATGTCACACTTCACACTTCTCCAGTAATTTTTGCCTATTTGTGAAGATGCAGAAGGATTTCGGAAAATTTCAATGGATTTCCTATGCACAGGAAGTAGGGAGCTGTGAACAGTATTCAGAGACTCACAGTTCCGCTGTCTTCTAACCAGCTGGTTATCTGAAGAGACACATGCAAAATATGCAGAGCGGTGGTATGCGAGGACTAGAATTGAGAACCACTGTTCTAGATCTTTTACTTGGTTCAAATAATTGAAACAGTGTTTTTGAAGAGTGCGCATGTGCATACTAGTACCATGAGGAACCCCAGAGTGACATAAGGAAACCTACAAAATAAAAAAGAACGAAAAAAGCCAGACAGTCTTCAAATGTTTGTAATCTACAATAATAATTAATTTGATCTCAAACCATATAACAGAAGATATTGCTCCACCACCTGCCTGATGTTATTAGCTCCCACTTGTTTGGGAAATAGCGACTAGTTAGTTCCATTAATGCATCGTACTACAGTAGTTAAAGGGATAGTTCACCCAAAAATTATGTAATTAATAACTCACCCTCATGTCGTTCCAAACCTGTAAGACCTCCGTTCATCTTCTGAACACAGTTAAGATATTTTAGATTCAGTCTGAGAGCTCTCAGTCCCTCCATTGAAACTGTGTGTACGGTATACTGTCCATTTCCAGAAAAGTAAGAAAATCATCATCAAAGTAGTCCATATGACATCAGAGGGTCAGTTAGAATTTACTGAAGCATCGAAAATACATTTTGGTCCAAAAATAACAAAAATTACGACTTTATTCAGCATTGTCTTCTCTTCCGTGTCTGTTGTGAGCGAGTTCATAAGACAACAGCTCAATGATATCCGGATCAAGAGCGAATCATTTGATTTAACCGGATCTTCTTGAACTGGTTTAAGTGTTTAAGTGGCAAGTGTTTTTTTTTTTTTTTTTTTTTACTGACCCTTTAAAACCCTTTTAAGTTAAACCAGAGATCGCATTTCAAGTGTGTTGTTTAATATGGTACATTGTAAATGTGTTGTAAAAGACACCATCAAGTTTCCTTGACAACACTACAGTGATGCATAGTTGGCATGATGGCATTATTAACAGCATTCAAATAAATGTTAAGATTATATTTGTCAAATACAAAGCAGACCAGAATTTTAAAAAATTATGAAAATTAAGTTAAGACATTTAAGACAGGTAGAGTGAGTATTTTAAATGCTAAAATATGCTTCATTTTTTTTCTTTATTTTTTTTAAAGAAATTTTATTCAGTAAGAACACATTAATTTAATCAAAAGTGACTAAAGATGATTTTTTTTTACTCATTATTCATCAAAGAATCCTAAAAAAAAAAAAGAAAAAAAAAAAAAAACATGTTAAAGTTTACAAAATAATTATTGGCCAAAAAATCTGCATATTAGAATCATTTGTGATCATTATGATCATTTAACACTGAAAATTCAGCTTTGCATGATGGCATAGTGGTGCAGAAATAACATTTCAGTGATAATAATAAAAATCTATTACACTGTAATTTTACTATTACTTATTATAAAAGTCTGTAGATGTTTAGTTATTCTGTTTATTACAGCCATGCATGATATTGTTACTGCTCCTTGTGTATGTTTTGACTTACCATATTCATTTACTGCAAATGGTCACACTCAAATTTGATAATATCTGTTTTTGCAGCTGCAGATGTTGTAAAGTGATCTGTCAGGTTGAAAACACTTTCTTTGAGCAGAGAGTGTGTGATTAGTGAATGAAGCCCTGAGAGAACATCTCCTCTGAGCTCTGTTGAGTGCAGCAGACTAGAAGACAGTGAGGTTAATGGTTATCTCATACATATTTCATGACCATATGAACTCCAGCTCAGTGGATGTGCAGTGCTGTTCTCTTTTACTCACTCTTTCTTTGTGCTTAGATTTCGATATCATGTTTGATGTATAGTAGAGTAATTTATCTAAGACAGTGAATTATCGGGTTTGGGCTCTGTTCTTAAAACCATTAAGACCGTATACAACAAGAATGATGACTATAATGATAACAGTAAATATATCGCTTTATAATTGTTCTATCTGTATGTTGCTAAAGAACAGTACAATACACTGAACGCACTGGATTTTAGTCCTTCACAGCCTCATTTTCATTCCCTAGAAAGAGAGCAACCATCCCTCTGCCCTCATTGGCTGAGGTGCCCCCTCTTGAACCCCCAGCACCCCAACAACCACTCTGTGTATGTGTGTATATAAACAGTACTGTGCAAAAGTCTTAGGCCACTAGTATTTTCACCAACAAAAATGGTTTTAAGTCTGTTATTTCTGTCTTTTGCTAAAAACTAAATGCCTGAAACTTTAAAAATACAGCTGAGCAATAATTGCCCCACCCCAAGTGATTTTGGCCTCTGCCCCTCAAAATGTCTGTGCATGGCCCTGCGTCCTGGTTTGACTTGGCCTTTAGTCATACAAATGTAAAGAAAGTTTGAGATTTTGCACTCGTACATACATAGGCCCTCCTGCATCGAGCTTTGTAATTGTTCCTGTCCTTGCTAAATATATTATGCCAGTTATAAATTACTCACTACCTAAAATTGTTCTTTGCTATTTTAAAATGTTTCCTGTCTGGCTGCAAATGAAGTGTCCCTATAGCACACCACTCGTCAGTCATTTGGAGGTTGTCAGAGGAGAAGGCACTGCAGTTCTTTAACTGACCCAGGCAAAATGAGAAATGACATGGTGCTTATTAAAAACATGCTCTGCTTGCAACCACTGGTTGTTGTAGTGAGGAAAGGGCTTCACAGAGAGATGTGCTCTCTTGGGTGTTTCATCATTCAGTGTTTTTAGCTTTCAGTTCTATGGGCTTCGTGAGGCAACACCGCATTGATGTTCCTCAAACATTCTGCTCAGGGTTTGTACTAAACCTCTGACAAGTATTAAACCTTGGCAAATAATTAAGCCTGAACAAGTCAACAAACAGACTGAACCTCACTGATTTGCATTTATCAACATTCCAAATATTAATGACAAGCTAAAAAATTGAATATATAAGTGTGTTTGGACTTTGCACAATATCTATTGCCCAATATCTAATATAGGGGGAGTCGTGGCCTAGTGGTTAGAGAGTTTGAGTCCTAACCCTAGGGTTGTGGGTGTGAATCTCGGGCCAGCAATACCATGACCTAGATGCCCCCAACTGCTCCCTGGGCGCCGCAGCATAAATGATTATAAGGGAAACAGGTCAATTTAGCTCAAAGGGAATCATTTAAGATTTTAAAGGGAATTTGAACAGAATCACTGTTTTACGGCTGATCACTGAGACGCCCTGCGATTCACTGAACGAGCCGTTTAACATCAAATCTGCGCTGGATACTAATATCCAAACTATAGTGAAAACACTATCAATTAGCACAGTAACAAGATCGGCAGTTTAAGACATTAACTTGTAAGCACAAAACACAAGATACTTCTCTTTTCAATATGAATAAGGCTTTATTAGATCAATCTAAGACATATAAACTAATCTAACACATAAACGCACGCACACACACATTCACACAAGTTGCAGGAAGGTCGAAAGTTAGGGAAGAACAAGTTTAAGAGAATGGAAATGTGGAATCCCAAGTTTACAGCAATACGTGAAATTGCATAGACATGAACTGCCATCAATCACTTAATTAACCCTCATGTTGAGTTCGTCAATGAGGTTAAAATTATATTAGATGCACCAGTACAATGTCTACTATTTGCGTCTCCTGTGTAAAGTTGTCGTTGGAAGGGGGTTTTCCGATATTGCTGATTGGCTGGAAGTTCAGTAGTCGCTGAAGTGATGTCTTGGGAAGCCCATGGTTGGGCATTGGCTGAAGAAGCGGAGTTGTGTGGCTGGTTGAAGTTGAACGGGCACTCGAGGTCAGACTCGGAGACATGGCATTACAAAACTTAACTCAGAACAGGAAACTCTCAAACAGAAAAGAATAGAAATTAAGTTTGACGAGCTCCAAATTTTCCCGCTCTTGCAGGGTCTAATTTTGGACATGATTCATATAAAAAGAATATGATAGATTCGACATATAACTGATGGTCAGGACTGTTTCAAGCTAACAGATTCAAACACGTACACACTAAACATGAATATGTATCCTTAAGCGATCCAATAATTATTAAAAGACATACACAATAAGTGATTATAACATGATAGTCAAATGTGTGGGTTACATATAAGTGAATATGGAGTGAAGCGATGGACTGATATTCATTTATAAGTCTTTTTGAGTTCATTTTGGTCCATATATATGTAGAAAAGACAGTTTCTGTGCCATTCTCTCAACAGAGATTTCTGTGGAGACCAGAGGTTAAAAGCCCCCCCTTAGGAATTTCAGTCTGGTTCTGCTAGGTGGGGGGTGTTTATTACTCTCATGGGTTTCCATGTGATGCCCGGCGTTGCAGCTCAATTACTTGCCCCAAATTTGACAATCTCTTCTCCGAATTGAAATTGTCAATAATTGTTCTAGTGGTGTTAACGTTGAAAGCTGTTCTGTGAAAGAGTTGGTGGGTTGGTTATCTTGATTCTGACTTGTGGCACTAGGACTGATTTATGACCTCCTGTTGCCTTCCTGCGGAATTTGGCTCATGTTTCAACCACAGTCCTGATCGGCTCTTTAATTTGTCTGGTTCGGGTCAGATACGCTATATGATGAACACTGCTCCGGGTGTGTGTTCACAGTGTGTGTGTGTGTGTGTGTGTTCACTGCTCTTTGGATGGGTTAAATGCAGAGCACGAAATTCACCATACTTGGCTGAATGTCACGTCACTTTCCTTTAATACATTCTTTAAACCTGCACTGATGAAGACTGGCTGTATTTCTGTGTGTGTAACCATGGCCTGTTGTAGATAATTACCTCATAAATGCTCACCAGCCACTCAAAACAGATGTGTGCGGTGGCTCCCTAACACAGGGGCAGGGGTGGGAGAAACATGAATAAAAAGTCAAAATAGAAATACTGAGGTTATCTCAGGCCAGTTTCAGTGGAAGTGCTGTATGAAGGAAAATATGCAGAAAATACCTCAACGCTTCCCTGCGTGATGCACAAAATGAGCATTAACAAAGCAGGCTACAAGTCTGAGAGTGTCCAGGTTGCCATTCCATTCAGTTCATGTCATGCTGGATGAATTGATATGCCAAGATGAGTGTTTGAGACCATGTGGCACAAATTTCAGAATGCAGGATTATTCACTTCCCCTTCCTCCAATTCCACTCAAGGCATGACTTTCATGTTGGACCAACACACATAATGCACACAGTCATGTCCGTCACTGCATTTGTTGCCATGGTAACAACCTAGTTCCCGCCAGTTAAGGGGAGAGAGTGCGAGCTTGACTCATCTAATCACTGAGAAAACAGACAGTCAAAAGAGTCTAAGGATGGGAGGTGTTTCACTAGAACATTTCCCACCTCCTCTAAGTACTTACAGTAGCAGCCTATATGGATAAACTAATCAGGAGCTAAAGTTACTAATTTATGAAAGGCAAATCATCCTGATAAACTTTTTTTCTGCTTCCACAAACATGCTGAGGAGCTTTGCATACTGTATAACAGAAATGATCCACTAGAGATATGAAAAAAAAAAAAACTGTTGGAAAAACTGCAAACAGATGTGAGCTGGATAAAAATACCAGAAGGCATTAGCATGATGTTAACACTGAAGATAAGATTTCTTTCAAAGCCCATTAGTTAGGAGTAGTTAATCTGGCAGTGCTGATTTGATAATGAACTATTATCATAGACCAAGCTGATAAGTAAATGAGCCCGATATGACACACTGGGCATTCAGAAAGAGAGAGATGCTGAGACAAGAAGATCATGAGGGAGCTGTGTATCAACATGATTATAATGATCTGATAAGATAAAACATTATCTCCTAGACATTAGGATCAAACTGCATTACGTCTCTCTTAAGAATCTCCACTAAATATTTTGGCGGGGATTCCTTCAGCCTATTTCAGGCTATTTCAATTCCATCTAAATTATGACATCAGAGTAAATGTGCTGTGATGTAAATACCCAGTGAAATGCAAATGAAGGAACATTTAAGGAAAGTTCAAAGTTGTTTTGTTATTAGGTACAGTATGACATAAAAGAATCATATTGGTATCGGATACGGCTGGTACAGAGAATTTACTGTCGAATATGCCCTTGCATTTGGTTACATACTAGGTTTTTGAATGTGACAGAGCTACCTGAGTTAATAAAATATATTTTTTAATTATATATAAAAAATAAAATAAAAAATGGAATAGGATTTTGATGTCAGATATGTATCAATTATTAGTCATTACATACAAATAATTACTGACTATATAGTGACCAGGATTTTTATATTGTCGCATCCCTATTTATTATTATTATGCCCCATATTTTTTGATAATAGTAAGCATTAAATCTCTGAAATGGATGTATTAAAACTGAACAGAAATGATGGTTTCTTGTCTGGATTATGGACCTGTCTGTGCATGTTTTAATTGACCCAGTTTCTGTCTCCTGTTAATTGTGTTAATTTGATTCCAGGTGTGTTTCCTTCGTTACTCGTCATCCTGTGTTTAAAACCCCAAGTCTGTTCAGTCTTTGGGTCTACCAGCTCAGTTTGTGTGTCATTCCGTGGCCCCTGTGTGGATGTACCCTGTCTGTTGGATTCATTAAAGACTATTTTGTGTTATCCTTAGCTCTGTGTTCCTTATATTTTTACATGATGACTTAAGATTAAATATACTGTGATGTGTAAATGAAGGAATAATTAAGGTAAGCTTAAATTTGCTTTATTATTAGGGATGCATGACATGTCATTATTATATCAGTAATGAATATAAATATATCAATAGAGGATTTATCGGGAGCAGTTGATATTGGAAGTTACATGACTCTGTGGAATACTGGATTCTGATTGGTCAGTAACGACATTCCGAGGTATGTTATCTGTGGAAAACAACAACCGGTAAAAGTCAATAACACAGAATCATCCGGTAACTTTGAATCTTGATTCATGTGTACAAGTGTACAATTAATTGTGTCATCCTGGTATTGTGGAATCGGTCTCTCGTTTCAAACAAATGCAGCACGGCGCACAGGAGGTAAAACACACACAAAGGGCAAGGGCATGAGAGAGGAAAGTAATGTAATAAGCGGGATAATGTACATCCAGCCAGTTGTTATAACAGAATTAGCCCCAACAGGGTGATCAGGGACCTAACATCTATGATATTTTTACATTTATTTTAAGTTTTTAAAAAAATGCTAATATTGAACAATTTCATATTTCAATATGTATATTTATAAACGGAGTATTCCTTCCATTTAAAATAAAAATAAAAATGTAAACGCATGCTATGATGAACTGTCAAGAGCATGCCAAACCAACAGGTGGCGATATAATCTCAACCGTAAAGACATGTTGGCCAATCAGAAGCCTTAAAAAGTTTAAAGTAGGTGGAGATAACCGCACAGGCTCAGACGTCAAATGCCAAAAACTCTGGTTTTGCTTTCTACACAAAAACACTGCAACCGGAATTTTTGAGTTTTCAAAAATGTTTGGTTTCAGTGACTCGGCGCTGCATTTACATGTGGACAAACGGACAAACTGTGTCGAAAAAGTTGTTTTTTTCTCAACCCGATATGTCCAGCCTATCAAACATGAGCTAGCCTCATCACAGACTGTCTGAATTTTAGAGGAACTATGAATGGAATGTTCAGTTCACTTTTGCAGGTCCACCGTCTTAGCAGCAATGCCCTCTTTAATAAAGTAGCAAGAGGGTAGTTCAGTCTCAATATCACTATTAGTACACACCTCTGAAATCATTACTTCTTTGTCATACAAGACAGAATCCTCAGAAAAATAATGACAGATGATTCAAAAATGTCATGATTCATGTCATACCATGTGGGTCACCTTCAGTTTCCCCACCATCAGACTGATGCAATGGAACAAAACCACTCTCATTCACATTCTCAGAAGGAAAGGGTAATATTTTCCCCAAGATGACCTCACCATCAGAATGTATCAAAACTTCAGACTGTCTGTCAGCTTTGAGTTGTTTTTGCCTTGCTTGGGTCGGGTAACAGCAAGGAAAATCATGGTAAAGTTTTCTTGGCACTCTGTAAGGCTATTGTTGTCTGTTTTCACTGATGCTGCCTTTTTCTCATTCAGTTAAGTAGATACTGTTCTGGGTACACAGTTTCTGAGTCTTACACCACCTTGTAAACATAATCTCTTTTTCCTGAGCAAACTCCATACAAGTTTGTTTTTCAGATTTTTAGTAACCTTGGAATCGTTGGTGATAAGCATCAGGTACAGGCTTATACACTCGTAAAATAGTGTTCTTATAAATAAATAGATAATGAAATATTTTTATCGTGTTAATTAGGAGTGTTGCAACATATTGGCGATATTTAAAAATTAATAGTGCACATACAATAATATCATCATCATAACCCAGCATCATTAATCCATTATGAAGTGTTAAAATCTCACGTGTTATTTGATTCATTCATTCTTGACAATGGAGGGCACCCTTGAGCAGAAAGTCCACAAGCAAGACTCAAAGGAGTAATAAAACAAATGACCTTCCTGTAAATTCCTTATATGGCAAAGGCATCCAACTGTTGCTGAATAAAATGCAGTCATAAGAGTTTTATATGATGAAATATGACCCAAGAAGCAATGTTTTAAGTTGCTTAATTATGCCTTAATGATGGTCTTATGATATGCTCTTGTAAACACAGATTTTTGCTTCACAAGATGTTAATTGATGGACTGGAGTCTGGTCTATTACTTGAGTATTATTGTGATGTTTTTATCACCACTCATTCTGACGGCACCCAGTCACTGCAGTAGATCCTTTGTTGAGCAAGTTATGTAATGCTAAATTTGTTCAAATCACTTCTGCTGGAGAAGCAAACTCACTTACATCTTGGATGGCCTAAGGTAGAATTAATTTTCAACAATTCAAATTTTGGGGTGTACTATGTATATTACTTTGAAAACATAAAAAGTCAACCTACTTTGTGAGATGCATTCACATATACAAAATTCACACAGTTTAAAAATGATCATATGACTGTAAAAAAAATGTTTTTTTTTGTAAATTAATGTAAAATGTTGCCACCATTTCATAAAAGCTGCTGTTATTTTACGTTTTCCTTTTTTTTTTTTTTTTTTTTTTTTTTTTAACAGTCCAAATAACTGTCAAGCCATGAAACACAAGCCTTTTGATTAGATGTATATTTTTTTAAGATTATAATTATTTGAAATGCCATCAGTTGTGTCCTGACAGAGCACAAGGTAGTTCAGTTTAAATTATCGTGTTAAGTTATTCTCATCCAATCCCTACACATCCCATCGGACCATGTGTTGGATGAAGAAACAAATGATTGTGTAAGCACTTTGTAGGCTGACAAAGCCACACCACATAAAAAGCAGTTATTCAGCACTGAGAACTCCTATCAGTGGCATGTGTAACACTTCCTGTTCCCGGCATTGTGTGTTTACGTCAGGAGAGCTATCTGCACCAGTTTGTGCTGGTTCTGCCAAATCGCTTCATCTTAGGACAGCAGGAAGAGGCTGTAAAGGATGGGTGAGCTCAGCTAGGGTACTGCTAACTGTAGGAGAACTTTCTACGGCAATGCACAGCACCATAAACACCACCTTTACAGCCTCTAGTAATAAGGGACAAAAAATAGACTAAAAGCAAGAGGTTTCCATCTCTTGGAAGCTACAATAACCTTTGTAAGCTGCCTTTAAATTCACATACTGTATATGCTTCAGTGACCGGAACACAGTTTGAGAAATAAACCATTTCATTCAGCTTTTCAGATTCCACACAAGAGGAAGGCTTGAAAGTGCATGTTAAGAGGACTGAAGAAGGGGTTAAAATGGACCTCTTAGAAATTAACTGACCCACATTACATTCAATCAGAAGTCTCTGATTAGAGCAGATGGGTCTCAATGGCTAAATTATCTTTTTTTGTGTGTCTTGCCAAAAAAACCTGAATGAGAATCTTTCTGTCCCTACGGTTACAACAAACAGAAATAAATCAGGGCACCAGGCAAATATTAGGAAAACATTAGCTAAAAATCTGATTACTTTTCTTCCTGTGAGTCACTGGAATGAATGAAAATATTAAACAGATGCAGAGAATACTGTTTGTGGATGATGATTATAAAGCTGATCGGAGCATTGCTGGTGGATGAGATGATAATGAAGTGATTCTGATCAAAAGAATAATGGTATTCATAAGAAGGAACATGAGAAAGTATTCCTGCTTGATGTTTAATCTTTGATTCAATTTGGAGTCTAACCATACAGTAAGCCATTAGACTACAGGACCACTTAACACAGCAGTGAACAGATGGCTTGTGTTGATAAATCACTGTTGGTCATCCAGTGGAAAAGTCTCATTACTGTAGGTCCTCACTACATAATGTGCTGTCTCTAAAAGTGCTGAGACTTTAAAGCGCCTCATCTTTGATGAGAGCACAGAGTAAGAAAATAGCTAGAGCAGTAACATTTCAAAGGTACAGGATGCAAGAGCTTAATAGATTCTAAAGGTAATGAAGTGGAAAATACAGAGATAGCAGACATTATGCTACCAACAAGTTGGTCCAGTGAGAGGCAAGGAAAGTGTGAGCTAATGAGGGATTACCAGGGTTGGATAAAAGGTGGAGAGATGCCTTTTAAGGGGGCTGAATGTTCAGCCTGAGAGTCTTGACCCGGTTTTAATCCAGAAAACTGAAACTTAACATATTGAAACTGAGGGTTTGATGTGTAAACAGGTATAGTTCTGACAAAAATTATCCAAATTTGAAGGAACACAAAAGAAAATATTTTGAAGAATGTTTCAGATGTTTTTTGACCATACAATGGGTGTCATTGGTTCAAAAATGTTAAGCAACAAGAAAAAAACATAAAGAACATTTTACATCATGATCTGTCACATCAGGTGAGACAAAATCAGAGGACAAGGAGAAGTGAATCTATAACAGCTGTTTACAAAACTGAAAACAAAAGTAATCTTTGACAGGAGCAACAAATGCTACAACCTTGCAGCTAACACAAGGACATCACTGGACAATAAACACAACCAAACTCAGGGCTTAAATACACATTAGACGAGGAACTAAACAAGACACAGCCACGGCCGCTGAAGCCCTGGGGCCCGAGCAATTGGGGGCCTGTGACTGGATGTTCGGTTAGAGATACCATTAGAGATTGAAATGTAGTTTAAATTTGGTTAACCAATCAAATTTTTTTATTTTGAATGTCCTTTGCACGTTGATGTCTGCATTCATCTCCACTCTTCAATCTTCAATAAGTAAAAATGTCAGCTATTCTAACTGAAAATGTGAGAGAGGGGCTCAAAAAATGAAAAACTTCAAAGACAAACAGCAGAGAAAACATGAGTTCGTCAGAAAAATCACCAGCTGTCAGGTTATTTTAGGCTGATGATGGAGAGGATGTTGTGGAACAGCAAGTGCACACCGAGCAGACAAAAACACTGCATCATCGTACCTTTCAGATTTTAGGTTAGTTTGATTATTAACTTAGTGAATGTATTTTGATTATTTGTGTTTGAACTAATTTGCTTAAGGTTTGGGAGATAACCTTGTAGAAATAGGCCTATGTCAATCATTTTGCGTGCCATGGTGTAAGGCTATCATTTAAAGGAGTTTTAAGCATAAAAGAAGATATTCTGAAGAATAAGTTTTTCAAGTACTGTAGGTTGGTTTCTTATGTGTCTTTGTTTATTTGTCTTCACTAAGCTTGTTTTTACTTAAGCTAGTATTTGTGTGTGTGTAAGAGAATGTGTGTGTGTGTGTGTGCGTGTGTGACTGACAACAAGAATTATACAATTTCAGTGCATTAAAAATTTTGATAGCACAAAAATCCTATTTAAAGCTACATATATTATTATTTTAATGGGGACCATGCAGTAAGTTATAACCCCAGATCTTAATGCGGTCCTGGACACATGCAAGAACAATAGGTAATCATGACAACAAACTTTTTTTGTCATTCATTTTTATGTAAGCTATAGTTAAAAAGCTTTGAGCTGTGCTTATTTAAGCAATTTTTTTTTTGTATATGTATAAACATTTTTGGCCTGAGTTATACTTTAAATATGACATTAAAGAATTTGATTAACATGCAACTCCACATGCATCAAATGCGCCTGGTTACACATCCGTTTCTTTCTTTCTTTCTTTCTTTTTTCAACACAGGTGTTCAATGACAATGTCAAACACATGGATCAATTTTCTCATCACCCTGGAGGAGCAATTGTACACTCTCTCGCCTCATCATCAGCACTACCAACATGGTGAGCATTGCCATCTAGGTCTCTCTCCGCCGATGACCTTTCCAATGAAATAACACATGCAGTCATAGCTGGAATTTCACTACATCAATGTAATTGTGCTGCCAACCAAGCAATCACTTGTAATGGCACACAAATGACTGAATAACCACAGACTGGCAAGACATTTACTTATTGACATTTAATAATGAAACAATTAAGAGGCAGACTGTTTTCACTATAGGGGAGGTCAGAATGCGCTCCACCATAGCATATAATATACTACAGCAGAAGCGTCTCTCCATGTCATACTCAGCATTTTTTTTCTTTATATATATATATATATATATATATATATATATATATATAGTTCAGATGACAGCAATTTTTGAACACATGCAATGCATGATTGCAGAATATTGCAAATTTCAAGGCTTTGCAAAAGGGTATGACCTAATAAAAAAAGTTTGAAGCTATGAAGTATAATATAATTTGCTGCTTTCTAGTCGCGCCTTAAATGTCTACAAGAATATGGAGTGAAAAAAGTTTGAAAGGTCCTATGTGGAACAGCAATCAGCATAAATACTATTAATACTAAGGGAAGTATGTGTATTTTAAATGTTTCTGCTTTTACATGAAGAAATGGCAAAACATGTAATCTAATATATCTATGGTTAAATTCCACCAAATATACAAGAGTACTCTGGCACCCATCTCCATGATGTTGTTTCAGTTTGTCAGCATTTCTACCCAGCAGTGATCACCACTGGATCTGCATTGCAGAGACTCTGTTGCAATCTACAGTAGTTATACACATTATGAAAAAGCAGTACACTTTAGAATATATTTAAAAAGTGTCGTTACTGTAATTGTATTAATTTATTATGTTCTGGTTGGGTGGTATTGTTGGAAGTTTTATACAGTTAGTTGAACTTTAGAGTGCTTCTCTGAGCTGCTTATTACATCTTCATATTTGCAGAATTGCTTTTATTGTCTTTTAAATATGGTTTAAGTATTCTTTATAGTCGCTCTTTTGAAATGTGTATGTCAATTTGAATATATCTGTAATTGTATACTTCTAATGAAAGAGTTGCAGTTTAGCACATTTAAAATATTTACTTTAAATTATATCAAAATGTCAATAGATAAAATTATGAAAAAAAGCACATTGTGCTTTAGGTTAGTAAACACATCAAATTAAGTATTTAAAGCATTAAAACAGTATTAAAACATAATGCTTTTGAAATGTTTAGCCCACTATAAGACTCTCTTCTAGTACACATAAGTGGCCTTTTATTTCAATATTATTTGCAAGGGGATTATGATTTAAAATATTTTAAAAAACCTGCTCATAGATTAAAAACCTGCTATTAGTGATGGCAGCTCTAGATCAATCATAGAGCCCTCTATGCGTTTGCAAGAGTGTCCTGTTCCTGTATATCATCCTGAATCCTAGCTAATCCAATAGAGAAGGCTGAGATGGTTAGAGCGCCGCTAACTGTCAATCAAGAGCTCTGTTTAAAGAAGCAAATCCGAGGCTCCTCCCCTCCACAAAAAACTCATCTGATGAAACACAACACACCGAGAGCCGGAGGAATCAAAGACATCGACCACACTGGAGTAACACCACCAATCCCTCAGCACACCTCCAGCTCGCTCTTTTTCAAAGCACGCAAACAACAGCGACTGGAGCGGATCGAGAGGAATATATTACCCTCGCCACAGAACAATGAACGCGGGCTGATTTCTCAGGTAAGCCGTGCTCCCCACTCCGTGATGTTAGGAAGAATTTGTGATTCCAAGAGATCATGAGCCTGAAATCACTGCGGTTAGTAGGTATATTATGGACGTGTTATTATGATGTTTATTTATTTACATGATTGTTTTAATTAAGCTATATTCAGTCTCGCCGTAATTTACTCCACGTTGTTCTGTCGCCTCTGTGGACACGATGTATCTATCCTAAAGAAAGAGACGAGATCTGTAATGATTTGAGCGTGTGATTTTGCAGCGATGGCTGCACAACACCTGGATGCTTTTGCTTGTAAACCCTTTGCTAGCTAGGGTTCAAAACTCAGACAGTGTTGAGTTCAGTGTACTTCAAAACCTTTCTCCTCTGTGTTCACTGGCACTTCATTTGCAAATGCATGCTGAAGTTCAGTTCAATCCCTCACACAGCAGACCTGAAGTCCAGTCTGATGGTATCTACAGGATACGCAGGACCCGTTTATCTGCCAGGTGAGCAGACTGGGGAGAACATGTGCTGTTTGGGTGGTAGGGGTGGATTTTTCCGTGCTTTTTTTTTTTTTTTCTTTTTTTTTCTAAATGACTTCCAGATTTCAGATCTTGTTAGGTGCACACATGGATGCTTGTGTTTGTGTGTAGGTGCTTGCTGAAAATGTCCTTTATTGGGATTACCATATTTGGGGCCCTTATTAAAATCTTTAAAGGAGTGTATTTAGAAGGTCTTCTGAAATAGACATAATGTCAGGTGTTTGATGTTTCTTAGTTCAGTAGAAATTGGCTACATGAAGACTTCAAATGCAAAAGCTGCTATAAGTGCCTTCTGAAATTTCTTCTAAAATAAGGATTTCTATTAGACTCATATGGTTGGGTTCAGTGATTTCACTTTATTGTCAGTGAATAGGTCCTTTTCGTTGCTATTGAAGTGAAATAACTGAACGTAAACATTGGAGCCTGACAAAAATGCTAATTTTAGAAGAACATTTCAGACGGCACTTTGAGGCTTTTACATTTGAAGTCTTCACATAATTTCTTTGTGAAGAGATCAAATCAATATCAGTCTGTCTGTCTATAGATATATTTATATGTTGATTTAAATAATAGTAATAAAAGCCAACAATTCCCTGATTAAATTGCTTTTTAAAATGTTATATAAAGTTTATGTGTTTAAATTATATAATTGTCCCTTTTGTGGATTATTATTTAAAACACAGATATTATATGTATTTATGTTTGTACCAAGAGCTCGGCAGCAAATTCCTTGTTGTTTGCACACACTTACTAAATAAAAGCACATTCTGATTCTGTTCTGCACATCATAGGTTGGCGATAAGATGTGCTTATCTTTTGATGATAACTGTTGTTAATAAATTACATCAAGAACAGGAGAAGACCATGTAAGGTTTCTGCAAGTAGGTGTCTAATTTTGTGTGTACATCTGCTGAATCTAGACATGGCAAGGACAAGCAGTGTGACAGACTCAATTCAGATGAAGTCACAAGAACAATGGGACATTTTTGGAGCAGGAAAAAATGCCTATAATGGGAAATGGTGTCTAGAGACTATGGATGCTGGTTTTAAACTAGCTGTAACAGAGCAACAAGACCAGATACAAAGCCTACATTGTGCTCAAAGCACAATCACTTTTACACACTGCAGAACTATAAGAGACTAAATGAGGTGATGTATTTAAAATAAATCTATCCGAGGGTTGTCTCCCCTAAAAATATGATTTAAAAAACAGTCATGTGTTGGGTAGAGTTGCATGTTAATATTTAATACGCATGTTGTAAATCACTTGCACGCTTTCACATGGAGCAGCATTTACTACACAGAGCCGTTGTTCACTGCCAAGCTGCGCAAAATATGATCGTGGTTTATGTAGTTAATGTGTGTAAAAGCATGCAGGTGATGCTGATTACAGAACCGGCTTTAGTGGCAAGATGCGCATTAAATATTGCATGCGATTTATTGTGCAGCCCTAGTATATTGTAGATAACTGCATATAACTTTAGATTAATAATTGTGTAAGTTGTAAAACAACTCAAACGGGGCCCCTAAGCATTGGAAAAGCTTGCCTTTAAACCTTAGACTATTACCTGCTTTTTTTTTTTTTTTTTTTAAATATAAAATAAATGAAATTGTATTTATTAGACTTGGCCTTTGGCTTTTTTTTACCTTCCTTTTGATGTTGGTGATCAATGTGGGTTTCTTTCTATTGAACAGCACATTGTTCAACCCAGTGTTATTTTAATGGTGCTCTATGAAAAAAAAAAAATGCATACATACATACACACACACACACACACACACACATATATATATATATATATATATATATATATATATATATATATATATATATATATATATATATATATATATATATATATATATATATATATATACAGTGGGGATCGAAAGTTTGGGCACCCCTTGCAGAATCTGTGAAAATATGAGTAATTTTAAAAAAATAAGAGAGATCATACACAAAATAAGACAAATTTGGTCATCTTCATCGTTTTCAAAAGTTTTCACCCCCCAGCTCTTAATGCATCTTGTTTCCTTCTGGAGCATCAGAGAATGTTTGAATCTTTTTAAATAGTTGTGTTTGAGTCCCTCAATTGTCCTTAGTGTGATAAGGTGCACCTCAAAATCATAAAGTCACTGCTGGAAAGGGTTCAAATATGATGAGTCCGCTTTGTTAGCAATAATGACATGACCTTTTTTTTTTTTTTAAACAACAAAACACTCCCAATTGTTACCCAAAACTAGGCCAAACTAACCGTGTTTGGAGGGGTCCCCTGTTAAAAATCGGGTTAAGGGTGTAAAATTACATGTTATTGGGGTTGCTTCAACACACGGCAACAGTGATAAAGTAGCCCAATTCCACGGGGAAAACACTGTGACCGATAGTAATGTCTACAATGGACACGAGCGCTGTCACGGCACAACCACAAGCTTGAAGTTTTCTAATTTGGTATGATCTTTCTAATTTGGCCGTTCCTCTGTATACCTACATATCCTTACAACTACAATTTAAGCTGTATTATTTGTGTCCCCTTTAAAAATCTGTCTTGAGAAATGTTGTTTATTCCACCACCCCCAATGAAATCTACACCCCTGAATACTGTAGTTAAAATCACCAGTGATCTGTTAAAAGTAGTTAACTGTGATGATCCGTTTTAAAATACCATTTTCAAAACTACAAAACCACACTTGTATTAACGTTGCTCCTGAGAGGAGAGACCGTATGATCTGGATATGAAAACAGATGCTGTAGGATTGCTGTTGGAGTTCATTCTTCAAAAGAAACATGACACATGCAGGCTCGTCTACCATGTCAGATGACCGTTTCAGACATGTGGCTTATTGACCGTCACTGCATCTTACAGTTCCTGATCAATGATCATGTGGGTTTTATGTTGTATAGATTGTAAGTGGGGTCAGTGGAACACTGTTGTCTTTTAATAGTTTTCAGGTCGGAGCTCTTTGCTTCCCTATATGTTCAATATGCATTTGCCCCCAGTCATGTTACATGTTATATCATATAGGATTCTACAAAAAGTTTTCTGCTGGTCATTTAATAGATGTAAAGTAACCATTTTAACTGATATTTCCAAAATAATCCACATCCAAATTTTGCAGGTCCAACGAAGACCTATGATGGCTAGCTGTAGTTAACAATACATTGTTAATATATTGGTGGTGACTGTTTCTTCAATTAGACTGAAACTATATTGCATTCCATTGTGTTGTATCATATTTTGGTGACAATTTCTTTAGTTGGACTGAAAATTATTGTATTGTATTATATTGACTTATATTATATTGAATTATGTATTAGTGTGTTGAATGAAAACTATGCTTTGACCCCCTCTCCCCCATCCTAAACACCTCTTACTCATCCTTTCCCCCCTCTTTAACCTTTGCTGTTTTCATATGGCCATAGGGGTATTGTTTTGAATGTTGAATGTGACATTGTCACATGACAGACTTGCATTTAAAAAAAATAAATAAATAAATGTTTGAAGCAGTGGAGCAGCCTATGTAGGTGTTTTTCACAATCCAAAAAGGAGAACTGTGGAGCTGCAAGGTAATCCGAAGAGGCAGCTGGGTGAGGAACCGCAGCACAGCTAATTTGCAGATTTAATCAGTCATAACTCATTACATCCCAATGTACTCAAAGAATATCAGGCAAATGTAATTACCACACAACAACTGCTGTAACCTTAACCCATCAGACAGTAAAATCACTTAAATGGTACAAGGTCATTTCAGAAGGACAGCGCAAACAGACAGTTTAATGGATGTTATTACACCCTAGCCAAAAACTCAGTTCTTAAGTGTTAAGGGCCAAAGATTTGTTGTTTTTTGTCCTTCCATTTAGTGAAACAGCCAGCGTTAACCATTAGGCTAGGCGGGGCTGAAGCCCCAAGGCCCAAGCAAGGAAGGCCTGTGATTGGCTTGAAGGACACCGGTATTGCCGAAGCCCCACCACGCCCCTCAATTTTAGCGCTATTATTAGTGGAGTTTTTCTGTAAATTCCACGCATTACCATTAGAGATTAAAATGTCACATTTGAATTTCGTTTACCAATCAAATGTATTTTATTATATATTTTACTTTTGAACGAACTGTGCACATAGCCTACATGCTACGCATAATGTCTTTTCACTTCATTCTGGTGTAATCTAGAAATGGTCATGCAAAGAACAATAAGTAAAAATAAATTCTTAAAAAAGAAAAAAAAAAGAGGAGAGAGGGGGAAAGCACTAGTTTAGTAGTAGTAGTTTATTTTACTAAAGCTGATGATGGAGTGGGAGTTATGGAATCGCAAATGCACCAGACACATGAAGCAGATAAAGGTTAGTTTGATTATTAACTTGATAGATGCCATTTGCTTTTTGTGTTTGAACAAACTCTAGGACTAGTAGCATATTTGCTTATGGGTTGAAAAATGCATTTTTTCACTTCATGTAAGTTTTTCATTTAAACACATTTTTAAGCATTTTGGTAAAAAACAAAAACAAATGAACTGTTCAGGGAAATTTAAGAACTGGGGCAGAATTAATTTTGGCAAATGTGCACGTTAAGATGGTTTCTGATATGCGTGGAGCTCACTTGTTCGTACAGCGCCTGACTAAATTAGGAGTTATTTTTTGCACCTTGTGCTTAGACGTTTGAATACACATAGTTATGTGTCAAAATGCCTGTCTCCTCGTCAACACAGTCATTTTTGTCCTAAATGAACAGTTAAAGCATGCGCACTAATTGGCTATTATGAGATCCTGGCATTATATGATGAGATTTTAAAGAGACATAGTTCAACCAAAAATTTTGGGGGCCTATGGGGGCACAGAAACTGTTTGTTTATCAGTATTGTTCCAAATATATACATCTGCATTCAACAGCAGAAGGAACAACAGAGTGGTCTTGCGCAGTCTGATGCTCACTGATGACAGTTTTATGTTTTTGACTGACTGGGTGTTTTAAAAAGGATAGCTCACCCAAAAATGAAAATTGTCATTTGCTCACCCTTGTGTCTTTCCAAACTCATAAGATGTCGGGGGGTTTTTTGGAACACAAATGAAGATTTTTAATATTCTTTCATCATCCCACACAACCAAAACTTTAATGGATCAAAAAGTACAAGACCTTGTAAAAGAAATGCATATGAATCTGGTCATTTATTGGTTTCATGGACTTTAAATTGAGAAAAGGAAATCTAAGTTCATTAAAAAATATCTTCATTTGTGTTTCAAAGAGGAATGGAAATCATATATCTTTGGAATGACACAAGGACAAGAAACTGATGTTTGGAAGAAGGCTGTTAAAATGAAAATGCCTGAGATTTGTTTTTGTGAGCTTCATGGCATTTTATCTTAAAAGAACATTTAAAGTACCGCACATGTTCGTACTGGTGTCTTATATTTTGCCAACAAATTCCTCAAACGCAACTATAGCTTTGTTTTTTGCTTTAGTTTTTTTGTCTCTGAAATATTCAGTGCTTATTAATTATGCATGAAGAAGAAGCAAAAGTCAAAACATTTTTCCCCAGTTGTGTGCAGAGGAAAACACTGAGATTTAATTACAAACCTTCCCTTTACTGCAAAATAAGCTACAGGCATCTAGCTGGGGTAAAAAGATGCACATGAAACAATTCAAAATTATAATACATATTTTAATATTAATATAATATATTTTGGTAATTTGTAGGCTTTGTAGGACATGCCTTTTTAAAATGGGATTCTGATACCCCTTGTTGTGTATATCCCTTTAGGTGTCTGCTTCAGCTCCCTCTGTATGGTATTGTACTGATTTCACAGCCTGTATTATATAACGTGGCAGCCACATTTATCAACATACGTTTATGTCTTCTGATAAATGGAGTGTCAATGTTTGTCTGGCCTGTTGAGTTTGAGTCTGGCAGCTCAGTTGATGAAAATTGAGTTTTATGCTCTGCAGTCTTTGTTTATTAAGATTGTGTTTTAGTTCTCTTTGTTGTCTTGGTCAGGACCAAAAGAGAAATTGCTAAATTTGGTCCTGGCTCGCTTAGCATTAACACTAAAGCTGCATGATTAATCATTAAAAAATTCTGCATTTCTATGATTTGGCAATTAAAATTTCGGCGAGAGGAGCGTAACTCGCATCTGATCTCTAGATAGCAGGTTCAATGCCGCCTTGATGTCACATCAGATATTGTGAAAGAAATATGTGCCAGTTGCATAGCAAGCACAGTGCACCTGACAGTCGAGAAACGTGTAATTTGAACAGAAAAGAGGCAGAACAGAAGAATGAGTGAGCAGGTCATAAGACTTATGATGGGCCAAATGTGGATTTTTTTTTTTTTTTTTTCTGAAGTGAGGACTTTTTTATTTTCAAACCAGATTATGCAGTTTAGCAAACCACACATTGCAAGCTGTGTTTATTGGTCATTTCTGCACCAAACATTAACACCACCAATCTGTTCAATCACCTGAAACATCATTGCATATTACATTGAGACCGTGGCTTATAAACAAAACCTCTCAATCATATACCAGTGGTAAGACCACACAATCATCAATCAAAGCAACACTATGCAATGCAACACCATTCCCATCAAACTCCCACAAGCAGAAAGAAAGAACTGATGCAATTGCATTTCACCTGGCCAAAATTTGTGGCTCCAGTGATCAAATATGGATCCAAACCTTGATAAGAGCTATTGCATGGCATGCCCTCTATTTTTCACATGCATTACTTGCTATGTACAATACATGTCATGGAACAATCTTGAAGTTCCGCTTCAATGTACAGAATTTCACAGCAAATTAAAAGTTATGGTCCAGCAGAGCAATGGAACCGTACGTGAGCATCCATGTCATTAATGGTGATTTTTGAGTTTTCTGTCTCTGAGGACCACACTGTTGAACCATTAGCACAGGGATTAAGGGATGCTCTTATAAATTTGAAACTGGAAAATCGTCTGTGCATAATGATGATAATGGAGCCAACATTGTAAAGGCCACATCCGTAAATGACTCCACACGATTGCAGTGTTTTGGCCACAGACTTCTTCTCACAACAAGTTTTTAACAAAATAAATATGGTCCTGTGTGTTCACTTTAAAAACTGCTGGGTAAAATATGTGTTGTTTTGACTCAGTGGTTGGGTTAAACATTTTACCCAACCACTGGGTCAAAACAACCCAATTGCTGAGTTTGTCCATATTTTACCCAGCAATGGTTTGTATTTAACCAAGCAATGAGTGTTGTTGTTTTTGTTTTGAATAAGTTGTTGAAACATTATTACAGCATTACTGCTTTAACAGTCAGAGAACAATGGAGTTTAAGCACATGATTCTGAACTTTTGATTCCTTTGTAGTTTGCTTGCGGCTGGTGAGGCATTATGTTTGTATGAGCATGTCTGAACAATTTTAGGAGCTGAGCCATCTAAAATCCCAGAAAGGAAATGACAAGTTCCTGCTGTTCCTTAGAGAAAGACTTCTAAGGACTTCTAAGAACTGAAAAAGAATCATTCTATGTTAACAAAGTTTTCTTTCTCTTGGGGTTGTGTGCTATAGTTTTATTAGAATGGGATTGATTCATTGACAACGTCGTGCTGTTTGTGTGGCAGTGAGTCATAGTCTCGCTGGTCTTAATGCAGGACATGTGAGTGGAAATCATTTCCGAGCTTTATGACATCTCCAACTGTTCTTGGAGATTATCTCTATTCTATGCCTGTATTAATTCATAACACAGTTTAGTCAAATTGATTGATTCTCTAAAGCCAAGCATATTACTTTTGGAATGAGTCCAAAATATCAGTTCTAAGTAAGTGTCATCATGTGTTTAGCCAAACTTTTTTTTTTCTTTAAATGAATAAGCTCTTTGCACTACAATCACTATATCTGCACTGTTTGTTTACTTCACTGGTTTGCACCCTATCTGCCATGTGCCTTGTGCTGCTTTACTTATCTTTCCTTTTATATGACCTATTTGTATAGTTGTACTTTATATTTTTATCTGTGTTTTATGTTCTACTGTAAGTGTTATCTGTATGCACCAAGGGTCTGAGAGTAGCGCAATTTCAATTCTCTGAATGTAAGTACTGTACTGTGGAAGAATAGACAATAAAGCAGACTTGACTACTGTACATTCAGCAGTTTTTCGTGCAACACTCCCAAAATAATAGAAGCCTCAATTAAATTAAAGTTACTTGTGTTGAGAATGAGAGTGAAAGGCATGATTTAGTGTAATATTCGCAGTGTGAGTGGAAAGTGGGTTAAAAAAAGTGCTGTTATTTTAAGTCCATTTAAATATTTTCCTTAACATTATATTCTTGTGCAATGCATCATACAGCATACATTTCTAAAGCTTAAAAGGAACACTCCACTATTTTTGAAAATGGTTTCATTTTCCAACTCCCCTAAAGTTTTACAGTTTTTGAATCCATTCACCCGATCTCCAGGTCTGGCCGTAGCACTTTAGCTGTAGCTTAGCATAGATCATTGAATCGAATTAAACTGTTAGCATCTCAATCAAAAATGACCAAAGGGTTTCTATATTTTTCGTATTTAAAACTTGACTCTTCTGTAGTTACATCATGTACTAAGACTGATGGAAAATGAAAAGTTGTGATTTTCTAAGCTAAAATGACTAGGAACTATACTCTCATTCTGGCGTAATAATCAAGGAACTTTGCTCCCATACCATCATGTGCTGCGTAATATCACCCATGGTACGGCAGAAAAGTTCCTTGATAATTACGCTGGAATGAGAGTATCTTTTTGGCTGGTACTCACCTATTATCGCTCCTGTTTTAATTTCAGCAAATCAGTTCAAGCGAACGCACAAAACCTGATTAATATTCATGAATCCAGCAGCTCATTAATCCTTAGTAATGCTGCTTAGTGAGTTTTATAGTTCTTATTATTGACTAATGACTTCTATGCATTCAAACATGGTTATCAAATTTACTTCTAATTACTTAAGTTATATTAAATAATACTTTATTATTATAAAGCTTCACTGACTGATGTTAAAAGCTTACTGATGTGTATTTTAAAAATCTGCAAATAATATTTTACTATCTATCTATCTCTCAAGCAGTCTGGCAAGTAAACTAAAATATTTACTAGCCAATGGCGATTCAATTGCCAAAGTGTCCGTAGAGGGGTTGGTGTTGTTATCAATGTTTTTTTTTTTTTATTTGTTGATTTTAGTTTTGCTTTATTGAAGTATTGGCACTTGTAACATCCCTACAAATTGTACTTGTTTTGGTGTAGTTCATATTTCTTGTTTCGGTGGCTGGTTGAGTGTAAAGCCACCATGAAGACGTCCATTATGGTGACCGAGGGATGGATTGCTTGCCCACAGGCCTGTGTGTCGCTGCTTTACACTGCTCTCTGGGGAGCTGTCTAATGGGCTGTCAGGTGTCAGGGCAAGCCGCTGCATAACACCAGCCAGACTCTGGCCCAGGGGAGACAGGGGTGTAATTTCAGATGACAGGCAAACGCTGAGGTTCTTGGCAAGTCCTCCAAGCGCCAAGATGGTAAATTTATCTGGGGTGGGCTGTAGACCTCAATGAAATTGAATGAACTTTAATTAGAAGTACACACAGCAAGTGTAATGGAGTCTAAAGGAAAGCTTGTAAACCTCTGAGCTCAATGTGAGCAGGTCACTGTGGTGACAGGTTCAGGTAATTGCTAATTCTGCAGTGTAGAAAATACTATACGCAGATGACTTATCCTGCAGACGTAGCAATTTTGTTATCAAAGACATAATACCTATACTGCTTGTAGACTGTAGTGTGTGTGAAGTATGTTTTTATGACTGTTTACATTCAGGCTCTCATTTCAGCATAGCAATTTAATGACTGATCTTTTGCTTTTTTTTAAATAGTGCTTTATTTTGACCATTTTATACATGCCTTTAATATGCATAAATACATGAATGGGTAAAATACGAATTTAGGTTTCTGCATTAAATTAAATTTACAAAAGTGTTTTTTTTAAATGCATGGAAAGCTCATTAAATGCAAGTAAATTATCTACTTTAACATTACTAATAGTCTTTACTATAGCCACTTGTTCACCAAGTGTTTTGCCTCTGAGAAAATCTGGATTCAAGTATTTGTAAATATTCTAGTTCTACACCACTCCCTCCAATCCGATTGAAATTTTATTTGGATCGCGCCTAGTCAAATTGATTGAGGTCCTTACATGAAGGCTTTATATTGATTGAGCCATCAGTCCAGTTCGAAACAATTATTTGGGTGCATGCAAACATATATTATTATTCTTATGAACCGTAGTTCTCGCATAGCCGCACAACCACACTACAGTATAGAAGAATCTATTTTTAAAAAATAGGTTGTGATGTTTCTACATTTGCACAGTAGCTTTGCATGTTTTGTGGCCCAGGAGCTATCAGAGCAGTTGGTTTTCAGCTTGCTGCTTCCAAATGCCCTTTCAGAGAGGATGTTTTGTTAAAGCATTTTTTCCCATGTATCTGCTGTGAGTCTTATGTAATTTTTCTTGCACATTAGTCACTTTCATGAAGTGTTATATATTTGATATGGCAACCCTGTTTGATTGAAGCTGATATTTGAAATCCAATAGGCTTTATTTATTGTGCCTGTGCCAACCAACCTGTTGTTAAGATGGGAATGTTGATGGATTTTTCCGATTACAGTAGAAGGAATGTTAGATATTTCACTTAGAAATATCTTGGGGAACTTGTCGTATGTCGGCTGGTTGACAGTCTGTGCTGTGTGAAGACCTTTGATGCTTCCAGGAATCTATTGAGAAGCGATCATCCTGCTGTTAGCAGAGGTAGAACGCTGTCTTTGTGATGCAGAGCTCTCAGTAATTTGTCAAAGATGACTGCTGGGAAGTGCAGTTTGTACTGTACCTCCTGGGAACTTTTCTTCAGCTCTGTGTTTTTGGCGATTATTTCATTTAGCGCTTCTGCTTCTGGAAATACCCCTCTTATACAGTTCCCTGTTTGTTTCCCTGGCTCCGTTACTCCGCCCCGCCCACAGACAGCACCGCGCTCGGAGAGACAGCTGTCCTGATTTTTTTGTCCCAGTCCAGCCCTGATCCCGAGCATCCCCTGTTGCGCTCAGGGGATTGAGAGCTATGTGACGATAACTGCTCACTTCATCACAGCAGACTGAGAAATGAGGAGTCGGGGTATTATGTTATAAAGAAGATATTATGTCATGTGCACTAAGTTGATTTCATATATTTTAATTTAATAATTTAATGTTAATAAAAAAAGACAAAACGTATGTTTATTTTTCTTGGCTTTTTTTGTTTTTGCTGATCCGAAAAATGATCCGATCCATACAAGGACGAGCGAGCGCGGGTTTGACTAATGTATTTGGAGGTTATTGCTCACGTCTCGTTCTGCACATATCCAAAGGTTTCCATATTTGCAGTGTATCTGAATGTTAAACTATAATATATATATTATATATAAACTAGACGGAACAAATCATCCTCTTCACATGAGCAAAAACGTCCTTGGCATAACACCAGAGAGGACCGGTATAGGGTGTATTTAAACTGACCAGTGTAACTTTTTAAATGTTTGGTTGACTGTACTTTATTTTAATAATGAACAGACTGCGATGTAAGTTCGAAATTAGAATGCACTTTAGATGTTCTGTGTCATTTATACCAAACACAAATGTTGCTAGTTGCTAGTGTGTTTGCAGCACTACTGTTATTTATTTTTTATATATTTATTTTTTTATATTTTTCAGTTTAATTGATTTTTATTTCTACAATTGTATTTATTTAAATGTATATTTAAGTTTACATTTATGTTCCAACAAACTTTAAAAATTCTACTTGATAAATGTAAATGCTCTAAAACTTTTATGTAAATGATTGACCTATATATATATATATATATATATATATATATATATATATATATATATATATATATGTATGTGTGTGTGTGTGTGTGTGTGTATATATATATATATATATATATATATATATAATATATATATATATATATATATATATTACCTGTTTTATATATTTAATACTTGGTCAGTTTATTCATTTGTTTGGTTAACTTTGGATACATTTTTTATTTTAATACCATGCAGTGCACTAAATTAAGATTCGAGAGATGGTTCAAGTCAGTGCTCAATAAATGATAGGTTTAGAAAGGTTGTGCATCCACTTATTATTAGTGTGACATTTTAGCATGCAAATCAAGGGGAAAACTCCAAGATATCGGCCCTAAAAATCGGCAGCACATATCGGCCATCGGCTGACCCTGACCTCTAAACATTGGCATCGGCATCGGCTATAGAAAAACCCATATCGGTCGACCTCTACTTCATGTTGTCAAAGCTTTCTTTGTCAAATGCTCTTCTCTTGAATCCTGGAAAAAAGGAAATGGAACACTGTTTTCAAATAAATAAAACAAGCAACTGTTTTCATGATTTAATAGTAATAAGAAATGTTTCTTGAGCAGCATAGAGCATATTATGATTTCTGAAGCATCTAACTGATGGACTAGTCTGTTGTAGCTGGTGCCATCATCTTTTCCATGGTATGTTTGATCAGCATCATGAAAGAGTCCTAAAACTTTAACAGAGTCCACAGGAAGCTTGGCTCAGTTATCAGACACTGCCTTCGCACGGTGAAGTGATTGCTGAAGGAGAACTCTCTCTGTAATCCATTGTGTAGCATGAATATCACCATTAGCCTGGCACACAGCTGAGACAAAAGAGCACATTCAGCAACAAACTGATTGCACCATGATGCATGAAAAGAGACCAATTTTTTTATTTTTCTGAAAGAAGTCTCTTAACGGACTGTCATACTACTGTCATACCAACGTGACCTCATGAGAATACGTGTGTATTTTTACGTTAAATGTGGTTCTACCACACGTACATTTACTTACGTTTTCATGCACATAAAAACGTACAACTTAGACGTATTTATAGCAGTAAAACGTACAAATACTTACGTGTTAGCAGCTAAAAAAGCGTAAATAATCTAACGTAAAGTGTGAATTTATATGAATTCCCATGTATTAATATTAAAATTGTGGCTTTAATGATTTAAATCTGTTGTATTTAATTGTCATATCAATAAATGTTTTTATTGAATTTATTGAAAGCAGTTTACTCATCTACTTAATAGGAAATAACATTTCTGTGCATGCTGCAAACCATAGATACACAAAAGCACAGTATAAAATTATAAATCACATCCATTTTATTTGTTGCTGTACTCCATATCTTTAGAATCCAGATGTTTGTAAGGAACTATCCATATCAATCGATCTTCATCTTCATTCTCAGCAACAGCGTCCGTCACAGTCAAAGCCCGCGCTCGTTATGATTCAAATTTGAAAATAGCGCCAGTGCGCCACAGGAACGTTACGACATGGTTTACGGCACTGATATCGAACTCTCATTGGTTCTCACCAGGGGGCAAGGAACTCGACCGGAAGTTGAAGTCGGGTGGGGGCTGCCATCTTTTAGCAGAACTTCACTTGTGTTAGCATTCCCATTGACTCCCATTCATTTTGGCGTCACTTTGATAGCGAATAACTTTACATCTGAGGCGTTTAAAGACTCCGTTTGTCCATTATTTATTTCTAAAGATACACGACAATGTATAAAGGGCTCCATTACCTTCTATGTTACATTATGGCCCCGTATAAACAGTTTTTGTAAAAAATAGGCTAACGATTGCATCATAACCACTCGTCTCTCTGTCGCATTACCGTACAGACAGGAGGAGAAACTCGCAGGCAATTAACTTAATATGGCGTACTGGCGTTACATTTTAAAATACTATACAAAATAATTAATCAGAATACTTACTCCTGCTCACTCACGACAAAGAACTCCCCGCTCAAGCTCGCCGTCTCTGCAAGATTAACGATGGCAGTTTGCACGCACAGCCACTTAGAAGATTTACATCTGTCAGACAGGTTGCTGACGTCGTCAAGCTTCGTTTGAGTCTGCGCGTCAGAAACGGAAGTGCTAAAAAAACGCTAAAACTGGGCTTCATTTGTCTCAGTTGAGTTCCAATGGGGTCGCTGTGTCCATTTCTTTTACTGTCTATGGTTCTCACATAATTCGTCACAGATTGCGACATGTCGTGTTTCAGTTGACAGACATTTGAAATCAGTACTACGCCAGTGCGCCTTCATGGAGAGAAGACAGATTCATAATTTCACAGATTAATAAATTAAATTCTGCTCTCTACCCTATAAAAACAATTAGGCTACCTCCAGAGAGTACTGCGACTGGAACTCATTATCATTTGAACTACTTTTGGTACCACTTTTGATATTTTTTCGCAAAAAATAAATGATTAACATTATGTTTGTTTGTCTGTTATTTGTTTATTTATAACAGTAATAAGAAATGGTTATGGGTAGGTTTAGGGGTAGGTGTAAGATTAACGTTAATGGCTCAAAATAACATTTTAATGTTATATTTTTACTAAAATTGTGTTTTATTATGTTTTATTCTTTTAACATTCTGTATGAAATGGGTAGGTTAAGGTTCGGGTGAGGTATAGGGATCTTACATTTATCAAAAAAAAATATATAAAAAATATACATAAATATTAAAAAATGTATCCGATACGCATTGAAAAGTAGTTTCATGAGCAAATTTCTATGGATAACTGACTGGTCAGAGAACACGTTCTATCTGTACGTATTTGAGGTTGTTTTTACGTAAACTTCGATACGTATTGAACCTGTAATTACGTCCAGATAATACGTAAATGACACTGTAAATACGTAAAGGCACATACGTATTGGACAGTTTTAATTTACGTCTAAATATGTACGTTTTGATTGTGAGATCAGGCTGGTCATACTTGTTCCATTGACTTCCTTTCACAATCATGTTAATTGTAGTTTAAAATAATCAAATAATAAAGAAAAAAAATTAGTGCTGTCAATCGATTAAAAAAAATTAACTAATTAATCGCACAATTTCTTAAAATTAATCGCGATTAATCGCGATTAATCGCAATTAAAAGACTGAAACTTTTTGGATATGTAAATGTAAAATTTAAATAATTAATGTAAACTCAAGACAAAGAAACTATTTAAATTCAAAATATGATTGTTTATTGGAATTTTTGTTTAACTTGTAAAACAGATTTTCTCATGTAAACAACATACCTGCAATAAACCATCAATATCCTCCAAATTAACTGTTGGCTTGAAAGCCATATTTATTACAGAAATAAAAACACAGGCATGTAAGTACCATTTGAATTTCAAAACAATCAATGCCAATAAAAAACAAAAATGATTTCCATGTTGAATTCTAAGTGGACTGCAAAAAAATTCCAAAGTATAGTCATTGCCAGTGCTTTAAGTGGGCCAGTATGCACCAGTACCGCCACTTCCAAATATAGCTCTTGAGCGTACCGCCACCTCTCCGTGCGCCCAGAACGTGCTTTTAGCGTACCGGTACGCTCATTTGGACATCTGTTTTAATAGGGGTTTTAATCTTTTACCTGCACTGCCGATTTTCAGAGCGCCCTTCACAATGCAAGCTTCCTAATTCATCCCACTCAGAGCAGAAACTACATTACCCATTCACCCTTAAGTTATACAAGTGAATAGCGCATGTGTCGCTTTTCCCACTGTTAAGTGTCAACAACTCAACGTGGCCGGAGAAGGTGTGTGAAACTCGTTGTGAGTTATACTAAAGCAAAATCTTGAGTATTTATTGTCTGATAAACAGTAAAAACTGTCTGCGGAGGTTGAGTCGTCCTGCAGCCCCCGCTGGCTGTTCATTGGCTGCAGCATCTTTTTTCTAAGTTCTAAAAAAATACCGTAGACGGCAAGGCAAAAATTTAGATATTCATTTATCTAATAAATCTATAGCCTATGCACAAAGACAATATGATCTTTTTGTCCCCTTTTTGTTTTAAAGCTTGATGAAGAGAGAGAGCGCAAGTTGCAGGAGCTGAGGAGGACAGTGATGCACGCGTACAGGAGTGATTGACAGTTCGCGGCACTGTGTACAAAAAATACTCCGCTACACAATTATTTCTTTATTTTCGTTTAAGCTTATTAACGTTAGCGTTACAGAAAGGTCTGATTTACGCACTGTTACAGTCATTGTTTTTTTTTTTTTAAACAATGACATTTGAGTTCATGATTTTAATGTTGCTGTTTCTTGTGGCAGACTGAATGAAGAGTAATGTTTCTTGTGGCAGACTGAAGAGTAATCCGGCAGGGTTTTATACTGAAACTTTCCGTCTAAAAGTCCTTCCTTGGTCTTATCCATATTTCTTTGCACGTTGAACACACATAGGCCACAACTGGAAATAAAAAAAACTGCAACCGCGTTAATTGCGTTATTTTTTTTTTAACGCGTTAAATATTTCAAATTAATCGAATGCGTTAACGCGCTAATTTTGACAGCACTAAAAAAAAATATATAATTTTTGGGTGAACTATCCGTTTAGTTATATCAGGTGGCGGCTATAATAAGCCTCCAATCTGCCCTACATGTGGATTCATGTTAGTGTGTATTCATATACACTTCCTGTTTCATGGTAGTGGACTCTTGTGTATTTGTGTGTGGCAATTTGGGTGTGATTGCCAATAGTCATGTATGTGAGAATTGGCTTCAGTTCATCAGAACAGTTGGGAGACTGTCTGTCTCCTCCCAGCTGAATACGAGACGTCATCCTGTGCCCAGGTACACAGCATCTTTCTAATCTGCCGCTTTCAGGGTCGGAGTTCATCCATGTTTCCTGTGGAACAGATGGAGCCTGGTGTGAGGACAGGTGTGTGTGCAGACCTTGTGATTCTTCTCTTCACCTGAACAAGCTTTACTTTAGAAACAGTTTTTCTCTTATTTGTACTATATAGATTGTATTGTCATACAAGTTGTAGCATTTAACACTCTGTAGGTCAGTATTTGGGGTCACAGAAATGATAAATGTCCAGCTATATTGCCAAAACAAGGCTTTATTGGAGACACTGTAGCACTATATACATTTTTCTGAGATCCCAGAAGTCCCAAAGAGGGAGACATTTTTTTTTCTTTTTCTCAGCTCTGACATGATCAAAAGATGTTTGCTTTCTTTCCTCTGAGATAGTTGCTGTGCTTGTGCATGACTCTTAGGAGAGCCCTTATGGAGGACTTGGTTTAAAACCAGGCAGGGAGCTTGCCGTGTGTGTGTGTGTGTGCGTTTGTGTGTGTGTGCGTGCGTTTGTGTGTGTGTGTGTGTGTGTGTGTGTGTGTGTGTTTGACTGACAGTCTGCAAGATGCCTGGAATGAGGGCCGAAACGGTTGCCTGCAGGGTGAGTGCAATACCTCATGTTGAGCGCCAGCTTGGCGCACACACAGATACTAGCTCTGTTCCAAAACCTAATGGGCTGCCTATATGGTTAGCTACCTTCAAAGGCACCATCTTATTTCTGACTGAAAGATCTGCATCAGGGCTCATCATCTCCAGTCTATAGGCGGCCGGTGTCCTTTGGACTTTCAATCTAACTTTAATTAAACAAAACTGTCTGCAACGTGAAAGTAATTCTGAACACTTGATTACCTAGTTCAGGGGATTCATGCTAGACAGAGCAGGACAATGGAACTCCAGATCTGAATTATTTTCAGTGTGGAGTGAACTTATCAACATTTCACTCAAAATGTTTCTGTATAATAGGTATAACAATGTTTTACCTGTATATCGTGCATCCCTGTGTTTCTGTGTTGCCCAGGTGGGTAAATTTTTTATTTGTTTGTTTGTTTCCTGGAAAATCACAATTCAAAGTTTTATTAAAAATTTTGTCATGTTGGTTTTATTATTTTTGGAAGTTGTATGAGCAGTGTAGCCAAACGAATTCCCCTATTTTAAAACTAAAGCCTTTTTCAAGGTAACAAAATTTAAAGGTCCCATTCTTCGTGATCCCATTTTTCAAACTTTAGTTAATGTGTAATGTAGTTGTTAGAGTATAAATAATATCTGTAAAATTCTAAAGCTCAAAGTTCAATGCCAAGCGAGATATTTTATTTAACCGAATTCGCCTACATCTAATGACCAGTTTGGACTACAGCCCTCTAGTTCCTGCAGTAATGAAATCACTAAAACCGTTTTTTGACTAACCTCCGCCCACATTAATACACAAAAAGGGGGGCGTGGCCTTGTTGCCCTCACACGGAGGATGAGGAAGAGTTGCGTTTGAAGAGTGCGTTTGTCGCCATGTTGTCGAAACGCTGTTATTTTCATCTCTGAGTCCAATCACCTTTGTTTGGGCTTCCCAGGGACGCTGTACTTAGAGATTAATGGTTACAATTTGTTTAACTCTGTGCCCGAAAATGATAATCCACATGTGAATCTATGTGCAGCACATTTAGCTGAGGACAGCTTCCTCAATCTCAATCAGTTTAATGCCGGATTCGCACAAAGATTATTCTTGAAAGATGGAGCAGTTCCCTTTTTGTCTGGAGAAGGCATTGTTTATGGTCCACAACCAGTAAGTAGACTTGTGCCGGTATTCGGTAATGCAATATATTGCGGTGATTAGTATGCACAATATTGTTATAGTGGGCACTTCTAAATACCGTGAATAAATATACATTACAAATTATTCAGAATTTGGAATGCATTTTAAGAATAGTACCCTGCTAACAACATTACGTAACTGTTACGTAACTGCGACGTAATCTGGTGACCAAAGTTTCGTCGTGGCGACGTAACTAGTTTCGTCGTGGCGACGTAACTAGTTACGTCGTGGCAACCGGAAAAGTGAAAGGTGCGTATACGTCGCCACAACGTAACTTAGTGACGTTGCCAGTAAGTAACTGCGACGTCGTGGCAACGTCGCGGATCGGTGGTCGTGTGCTGGTAATCAGTTGGTTATATTTTTTTTTTTTATAATTATTCTATGGGCGGACATGCAGCACTTGAACCTAATTTATGTCCTCATATGCCCAAACTAATTTAAATGATGTTTCAGCAGCTGTGAATGATGAATACATACTCGAAATTAATTCAGTTAATTTATTAACAAGCAAATATGAACAGTAATACACCCAGATTATTAATAAAAACAGGATATACAGCGAAATATGAATGAAAGCATTCAGCCCATACAGAAGCACATAGATTGAGATATATTAATAATGAATACATTTCCATATATTTAAATATCTATACCCTTCTGTAAGCATCCAGGGTCAAAACATTATGCACAAACATGCATGTCTTAGTAAGCACTCAGTACACTGCATTTAAATATTATCATTAACAATGCACACATTCATCAACTAACCACAAGCTCCCACAATAATACGTCAGCTAATAAATAACAAATAATTCATTGAAAATAATATGCAATAGCTTATGAACAGATGTATTATAGCAAATCAAGTTTAATGAATCTCACACCTATCATACAGCATTATGGCCAGTTCACACTGCCACAAAAATATATATGTATATATGTATATATAAGCAAGTAACATTAAATTCTAAAATCTTAAGTAATTCTTACTTTCTCCATTCTTTCAATATTCAAGTGTTCGTGTGCCTGAGTAATATCTGCATCCCCCGAAGTCTGAAGAGAACACAATATGCTAGTAGACAGCAATCCTCGTGAGAGAGAGGTCTGGTGTGGAGGGTGGATCTGGAACTGACTTCTCTTGATTATCTGTTTTCACAAACTGCCCTGAAATACAATTCAAACATTAACAATGATTGTTATAAATGTAATGTTAGGCTCTTAAATTCATAATGCTTGTTTTGGAAATATAGTTAATATCAGTAATATGCAGCATGCACGATACAAGGAAGTGGTCAGTAACAACACTTTGAGGTATGATATCTATATCAGTAAAAAGGCTACCTTTAAGAAAAAATGAAATGAATAAATTAAGTTGTGTTATGCATTCAAATAGTTAGACATGCTAAAATACAGAATTTGTTAACAATAATAATAAAAAATAATATGCTGGGGAAAAAAATAAACATTTCATAGGGCCCTAAATATGTTTTTTTTTACGTTTAATAAACTGATGTGAAAATGTATGTACTACGAAAAAGGAGTAGAGAAAAATGAAATATTTATTTTATCATTGAGGATTTCTTAAAAACAAAAAAAAAATCTTGTCTCGCTCTCATGCCCAGTCTCGTGTCTCGTCTCGTCTTGTGGGATAAGTGTCTCGTCACACCCCTAGTAGCCAGAGCAAGAGATACATTAGATTTCTTTTGCATGTCTGACAGTCTAAAATTAAGCAGAAGTATTTCGAAAGAGTTAAACCTGTATCCTGTTTTCTGGGTAACATTGAGAATATCACTATATATTGTTGCAACACCTCCGCCACGACCAGGCTGACGGGGCTCATGTTTATAGCAGTAGTTTGGTGGAGTTTAGACGAATGCTAAATCAAAAATGCCTGTCAAAATTAACACTGGAACAAACACAATTTTTATTGTAGTAGTACTTCTATTTGAGCGTGTAGAACACAAGTCATCATAACAGTTATTTGAGAATTGGCTTACTAGTCATATGGAGCGAAGTGTCCTGGAGATGTTGTCCAACAGGAGATCTAAAAAGCCTAGGACGCTCTCAGAAAAGATTCCAATTATTAACAAAAAGCAGTTTCTGTTATTTACACCATGACTATAACCATTCGTTTAAAGCAAAAAGTCTGCTGAACCTTTCATGTCCTCATCTATATGTGGGAAGTGGTCCTGACACGATTATCATCATGCAGGCGATATGCTGCGCACCATCTTGATCAGGCTCCTGAAGTCTCTCTTCAGTGTCTATGTCTGATGTAGCATGGTGTTGTTAACCCCAGCGTGAAGCACGACCGCTCCGATGCTCCCCTCACCCTTCAGGATCACGGGAATCTGTGCAGAAATATAAAGAACATGAGCACCAGGGAAGCAGTGAGTGTGGACTTTACCTTCAGCTAACATAGCACGAACGTGCCGGATGATGGAGTCTCCGATGATCACAGCGTTGCGTTCTGTCTCGCGAAGTGGAGCGAATCGGGTTCTGGTGGAGATCCTGAAGACCGGAGGCGGCGGATGGAGAGAGGTCGTCGCCCAGGGCCTGGATCATGTCTTACACTGTAAAATAGGGTGAAGGACATCTGGGAAGATCGCATCCTGGGTACACCGGGCCTTTGCAGAGAACCACACAGAGTAGAGGTGGTAGTAGGGTTAGCTGTATACTTACCCTGGACTTATGAGCATCAACCCCTGAATATTTCCAGCACAGCTCTCCACTCGCTCAGCTGGGCCTGCTTCTCCACAATATCATGGATCTGTTTCTTCACGGCCTCCAGCTCCTTATTAGAAATACACAAACTAGAGAATAGGGGAAATGCAGAAAAGAAAAATAGTAATATGGAAAACATACAAAAATCTTAAGATACCAGAATTCACATGTTTAGATTTTACAAATGCATGATGATATATTGTAAAAAATAAATATGAAGTAATTTAATAAGCTTTGTAGCATCACCTGTGTTTTTTATCTCTGTCAGCAGCTCCCTTTAGACATTTTCTTGGAACTTCCCCTCTGTTTTAGAGGGTTTTTAAGACACTTCTGAAATCACTGTACAATTTTTTTTAATCAATATTTGTTTACAATGATAAATCAGAACAAGCTTGAAACAGTGGTTTGAAATAGTTTCAGCCCATTTTAGACCGCGAGTGACGTCACTGATAGACTCTACAGTGCAGACTTTTAGGTTAAATTAATTAGCTTAACTTTACTTCATTTATCTATTGACAAATTACCATCAAAAACATTTACAAAGCAATCAAAACCGATCCTTTACCCATGTAATTAAAAGCCCAAACTTTCATTAATAAGAGCTCAAATCTAATATGCTATAACGTTAATTATGTTTCTATGCTAGCGTAATACTTGATAGCAGACATTTCAGGAAAAATACCATAATCACAGAGGTATAAATATTAACAAAAAGTACTTAAAGTAGACTGTGGATAATATTAACGTGTTACTTAACAAATCTGTCGCAGTTGTTGGCCTTTTCTTTGGTATAACAGACGAGAAACAGAAAAAATGTCAGACGAGTCCTCTCCTCTCCAGCAGCTGATGTGTAGCGGTTGCCATGGTAACTCAACGGCTAGAAGGCCAATAAAAACAATAAAATAATAAAAAAAAGGTTTTAGCGACGTTAGACTTTTGTTTTTACTTTGTTTTATACATTTTATCAACCCACTTATTTATTATAAATTGTAAGACTCACCTCAGAAAGCTAAATTCTCCAGTCAGACACAGTTGAAGTGAAAAGTGCGTCAAACAAACGCGCTGTCCTTCTGATACAACAGTCTCTGCTGCAGATGAGATGATGAGCCAGTCTGTGTCATTATTTCACGTTATAACTCCATACGAGATAGAAAGTTTCACAACTCTTTTCTTGTCAATACTGTGCGCGCGGTGCGTCAGTTGTGGAAGCGCGCGCCTCTATGTCACGTCATTAAAAGCTTAAAAGCATGTCCATATTCTGACTTGTTGAAAATAAACATATTTTATCTTTATGGAACGTTTAATCTTGTGTCTGAAGTTTAATCACACTTTTTAAATAGCTCTATACTCAGAGAGCATATAAAGAACGTACAAAAAATATGGTAATGATATTACGTGCATACGACGTTGTAGTTACGTTGCCAGTAAGTCATGAAGTTACCAATATATTACCAACAGAGGACCTATCTGGGACGTTCTTGGTTATCTGGTCACGTTGGAAGGACGTACTGACGACGTTGTGAGTTGGTAATGTGATGGTAATAAAATTACGGGAATGCGACGTCGTAGTTACGTTGTCAATTGGTAAGTCATGGAATTACCAAAAATTACCAGTACGTTACGTAACTGTTACGTCGTGTGTTAGCAGGGTATTCCCATCAGTTGCTTAAAATGCACAACACCACTGTGTGCTGCTTGAAAGAGCGCATGCGCTTTGATGTGAACAAGCACGCATGAGAAGCACATTGTTAGTTCATGGTAATTCACAGTGCATTAACTAATGTTAACGAGCACAACTTTTGATTTAAATAATGCATTAGTAAATGTTGAAATTAACATGAACTAAGACTTATAAATGCTGTAGAAGGATCATTCTTGCTTAGTTCATGTTAACGAAAGTAGTTAACTAACATTAACTAATGGCACCTTATTCTAAAGTGTTACCAAATAATCTTAAATAACCATTCAGATTAGTGTTTTCCCTATGGTGTTTATTACAGAACCAACTACTGAAATATTTAGACTTAATAGGTTATTTATCTTCAAACATTAATTTTTAATTTTATCTGGACTACAAATGCCCTAGATGTGTTTTGGTCTTTTATTGTTCATTGACACTTTACATTATGGCTTCATTAGTTAACATAAACTGCCAATGAAAAAATTATTCTGAACATTCATTAATCTTAGGTATTCCAATATTTAATAACACATTGTTAAAATTGAAAGTTGCAACTGTGTTATTTAATGAGCTAACATGAAGTAAGACTTGTATTTTTTAACAAAGATTAATAAATTCTATAGTAAATGCAGCTATTGCACATTGTTTAGCTGTGCATTTATTGAATGGGCACTATGCGATGTCCGAATTGATTACACTGTATTTCATGTAAAATAATTTTCTATTTTTTATAAATAAACTTGCCTTGCCTTAACTAATGAGGTCTTACTGTAAAGTGATAAATGGGTCATTCTACGGAAATGTCCATTTTTCTGTCCCTAGCCTTTACAGAAATATTACACTTGAAAAACACTTTAGGTTTACAATTTTTTTATATTTTAAAATGAAACAATATGTTATTTGAACAATTACACTTTCTTGAGCCATCAATGTGGCAATATTTGATTTTTATTAATTAATTAGAATTCCAAGCACCACAGAAGTGCTCGTCCCCACAGTCATGTACAGAGGGAAAATGCTTTATTTTGAGGTCAAAAACAGTGTTTTCTTTCATTTGAAATACAACCATGTGTCCATAACTATCAAATATATGATGTAAATTACATTAAAAAACAAAATGCTAAATAAATATTATAAAATATATAAAGAAAGTAGTGGTCCCCTGGAGTTGTGTCACTGGTGTTACCGTTTAACAAAAAAAGCTCTTATTTTGAAATAACAATCACGCTGATGACATCACTCGACTTCCTTCTTCCAATTTTCTGGAGATCTATGAAGAGAAGCCCATGGTAAGTCCACTGTCTCTTTTCAATTATCAGAAATCTTCTCATTTATCTCATGATTTCATATGAAGCTTTTAGTTGAAGTCACTGGTATGACCTCTTTTATTGTTTGGGCATTGTAAAAAACTAGAATACAAATGGATTAAACTACTTAATTTAGTGAGTACACCATGATTGACAACATGTGGTTTGATACCTTGCAGCAGGCATTTTGTAAAATGCAGTTTTCATGAAAATTGTCACTGGTGTTACTGTCACTGGTGTCACCTTCCTTATGGGTAACACCAGTGAAGATCAGTAACACCAGTGACTCCCTTTTATAGATAAACTTTGTTCAAAGCTATTCATTTAGTTATTTTGCATAAAATAGCACTAAAATTGTGATTCTAACTTTTCTTTGTCATTGTTAATCCTCCTTTGGTCATGTATTTCTAAATTGAGGGTACGGCTAAACTGAGCGCAGCTGAGAAACAGCGACTATACAGAAAGCGTAGGGATGCTGATTCTGAACGCAGAGCAGAGTATTTGCAGAAAAGGAAACAGAGCTATGTCCGTGACATTGACACACAAAAAAGAAAGAGAGTAAGTGATTTGAGTGAAAGGGAGAAGAGATATGAGCGAAAGGCATGGAGGGCCCGTCAGCAAAGATAAAGGCAAAGAGTCAGAGCAGGAGCATTGACCCCCCCCCCCCCAATCATCACCAGATAGATCACCCAGCATTTCAAGGTACAAACTGAACTGTTACAAATACAGAAATAAATGGTGAAAGAGATATAAAAGTGCATAGCATACAGTACCTCCACATACACACTCACACTCACTCACAAACACACTCTCTCTCTCTCTCTCTTTCTCTCTCTCTCTCTCTCACACACACACTCTCACACACACACACATGTTTGTTTTTGTGAAAAGTGGGGACATCCCATAGGCGTAATGGTTTTTATTCTGTAGAAACTGTATATTCTATCTCCCTTCACCAACCCTACACCTAACCCTAACCCTCACAGGAAACTTTGTGTATTTTTACTTTCTCAAAAAACTCATTCTGTATGATTTATAAGTGTTTTGAAAAATGGGGACATGGCTTATGTCCTCATAAGTCACCCTCTCCTTGTAATACCTGTGTCATACCCATGACATTATACAGAGTTGTGTCCTGATATGTCACAAAAACATGCCCACACATACTCACTCTCTCTCACACACACACACACACACACACTCACTCTCTCTCTCTCTCTCTCTCTCTCTCTGTCTCTCACACACACACAAACACACACACGTTTGTTTTTTTGAAAAGTATGTTCATCCCATAGGTGTAATGGTTTTTATAATGTAGAAACTGTATATTCTATGGCCCTTCACCAACCCTACACCTAAACCTAACCCTCACAGGAAACTTTGTGCATTTTTACTTTCTCAAAAAATCTCATTCTGTATGATTTATATGCATTTTGAAAAATAGGGGCAAGGGTTATGTCCTCATAAGTCACCCTCTCCTTGTAATACCTGTGTCATACCCATGTCATTATACAGAGTTGTGTCCTGATATGACACAGAAACAAGAGCACTCTCTCTCGCTCACTCTCACACACACACACACACACACACACAAACTCTCTCTCACTCACTCGACAACGTAGGAGAGATGCACAAAGGAAACAAAGGAAAATAGAGAAACTGAAAGACAAGATCATCGGTTAGAAACGAAGATATGAAATGGTGAAGAAATGAAGTTAAAATGATAAGTTAAAATGTTGTCTATAATATTTTTCTAACTCTGATTTCAGTTCTTATGAAATGAGTCATTTGTATATGTTATGTATGTCACTGGTGATTTGTTGTGTCACTGGTGTTACTGTTTTTTTTTTCTTTCACATTAAATAAAATCTGTCATATGTGGCATAATGATCATTTTAAATTCATTGAATTCTGCTGCACTTAAGAGTTAAGCTTTAAATGATTGTATTATTGCTTGTTTAAAACCTTTTTTTCAAATATTTTCATTGTTATAGCAAATACATGGTTGTGCAATTGAACTAACATCATTCAGTCACACTTTTAACAAACCTGATTAAAATAAATAAAACATAATCACCGTATTAGTTAGATCATCATAAATTTTCTGTACCTCTGACTGCATGTGCTGAAAAAAAAATTAAAAAAAAAATTCATAACACCTTTAATATCGCTAAAGAAGTAAGGTAACACCAGTGACAAAAAAATGGTGTATGCGGTCTTTAAATACATGCACACAAAAAATAAAAAATCATTAAGCTGTAATTTATGTGTACTCATAAAGTCAAAGGGTAATCTAATAATGTGGTCTAAGTTTAAATGTTAGAAAAAGAAATCAATTTTAAGAGATCTTGCCATACCAAATGTGGACGTTTCTGTAGAATGACCCAAATATTGGTTTTTATAGTTCTTTTGCACTTTAATGTGTAAAACATTTAACTTTGATATATTTTTCTGTATTGCTTTGTTTTAAATGTTTAGTTATTTTTGTTAAAAGAAAAAAGTTATTTAACCTGTTATACTGTATTATGACCACTTTTTTAAAAACAAAATACCGTGATAATACCGTATACCGTGATAAAAGCATTATCAATTAACCGCAACAGGAAAATTTGATACCGGCATATCCCTACCGGTAAGTGTATTTTATTATTTATAGTTGGTGCGTTTAACAGTTTCTGCAACTTATTACACAAAGGGCAACGCTGTTTAGCTTTGTTAACTAGATGGTACCGCTGTGCAAAAAAATCTAATGCGATTTTCATGCGCATCAACACAGGAACCGCTGGCACAACCAGAACTCGTCACGAAGGAGGGACTTCATAGAACAAGGAAGTCATCAGCCCGTTTTTATGACCGTGAAAACAGCGGTATACAGATAAGTGAATTGTGTGAAAAATGCTGTTTTTTTTTTACACGCGAAACATGAAAATGAATTGTTTAAGTTATTCAGTGAAGAGCAGTGAGAGATTTTTCTGCGTTTTGCTGTTCTATTAATATTTAAAGCGATAGTTCACCAGAAATATTTAAATATGTCATTTACGCTCTCTTAAAGGGGACCTATTACGCAATATTCACTTTTGCATGGTGTTTGGACATAAATGTGTGTTGGAAGTTTGTGTTACTGATACCACCCTGTAATGATAAAAATCCACCCACTCCTTTAAAAAAAAAAAAAAATCCCCTTAGATCACAAGCAGTGTCTCCTCCCAACTTGCACGCAACTGTTTACTTTCACTTTATAAATAACCAACTGTATTTACAGGTGCTGGTCATATAATTAGAATATCATCAAAAAGTTGATTTCAGAAATTCCATTCAATAAAAAGTGAAACTTGTATATAACATTCATCCATTACACACAGACTGATATATTTCAAATGTTTATTTCTTTTAATTTTAAAGATTATAACTGACAACTAAGGAACATCCCAAATTCAGTATCTCAGAAAATTTGTATATTACTTAAGACCAATACAAAAAGGATTTTTAGAAATCTTGGCCAACTGAAAAGTATGAGCCTCTACAGCACTCAGTACTTAGTTGGGACTCCTTTATCCTGAATGACTGCAGCAATGTGGCATGGCATGGAGTCGATCAGTCTGTGGCACTGCTCAGGTGTTATGAGAGCACAGGTTGCTCTGATAGTGGCCTTCAGCTCTTCTGCATTGCTGGGTCTGGCATATCACATCTTCCTCTTCACAATACCCCATAGATTTTCTGTGGGGTTAAGGTCAGGCGAGTTTGCTGGCCAATTAAGAACAGGGATACCACGGTCCTTAAACCAGGTACTGGTAACTTTGGCGCTGTGTGCAGGTGCAGAGTCCTGTTGGAAAATGAAATCTGCATCTCCATAAAGTTGGTCAGCAGCAGGAAGCATGAAGTGCTCTAAGACTTCCTGGTATACGGCTGTGTTGACCTTGGACCTCAGAAAACACAGTGAAACAACACCAACAGATGACATGGAACCCAAAACCATCACTGACTGTGTAAACTGTTCAAACTTTCAAGCAATGTGGATTGTGTGCCTCTCCTGTCTTCCTCTAGACTCTGGGACCCTGATTTCCAAAGGAAATGCTAAATTTACTTTCATCAGAGAACTTAACTGTGGAGCACTCAGCAGCAGTCCAGTCCTTTCTGAACCGAGACGCTTCTGACGCTGTCTGTTGTGGCTTGACACAAGGAATGCGAAGCTGAAACCCATGTCTTGCATATGTCTGTGTGTAGTGGTTCTTGAAGCACTGACTCCAGCTGCAGTCCACTCTTTGTGAATCTCTCCCACATTTTGAATGGGTTTTGTTTCACAATCCTCTCCAGTGTGCGGTTATCCCTATTGCTTGTACACTTTTTCCTACCACATCTTTTCCTTCCCTTCACCTCTCTATTAATGTGCTTGGACACAGAGCTCTGTGAACAGCCAGCCTCTTTTGCAATGACCTTTTGTGTCTTGCCCTTCTTGTGTCAAGGTGTCAATGTTCGTCTTTTGGACAACTGTCAAGTCAGCAGTCTTCCCCGTGATTGTGTAGCCTACAGAACTAGACTGAGAGACCATTTAAAGGCCTTTGCAGGTGTTTTGAGTTAATTAACTGATTATAGTGTGGCACCCGGTGTCTTCAATATTGAACCTCTTCACAATATTCAAATTTTCTGAGATACTGAATTTGGGACTTTCCTTAGTTGTCAGTTATAATCATCAAAATTAAAAGAAATAAACATTTGAAATATATCAGTCTCTGTGTGATGAATGAATATAATATACAAGTTTCACTTTTTGAATGGAATTAGTGAAATTAACTTTTTGATGATATTCTTATTAAATAATCAGCACCTGTATATGTAAACCTTGTGTTTTTGACTGTATTGGTGCACTCAGATAGTATTAGCACAAACAAACATGAAAGATAACAATAATCAGGTGCGGTTTAACATGCTTTTTAGTGTGCGCACGCTTCAGGTGTACGAGCTCAGAGAAGGCACATGTCAGCACGCAAAATAAATGTTTAACCAGCATGGAGCACACAAATAATATATTTTTGTGATTGTGAAGTGCAGTGTCCTATGAGTGTAACTGTACCACTGAGTTAACACAGTACTACAATATTTTTTTCAAAAGCAGATCATAGAGACATTTTAATCATCCACGATCAAAAATCGTGATATTGCACAAAAACTATGACCAGGCTTCATTTAGGATTTTTATATGCACATCAGATATTGTAAACCGAAGCAGAACCATTCTTCCTTGATATGTGAAAAACAAACTTTGTGTTGTAAAATAAGTGGTGTGAACTAAATCACTCCAACTATTTGAAATAACATGAGGGTGAATAAATAATGATGAGGGTTTTTTATTTTATTTTATTATTTTTTTTATTCTTTTAATGCTGCCTACATAGGTAACAAATTAGGTTTTGGAACAGACTGAGTCTGTTCAGATTTCAGGGTTCTAGTTTTATCGCCAAACTTTTGGTGACACTGCTGCTGTTTATGAGAATTACAGCAGCCCTTCTTGATCGGGCTTCAGTTCAAGTTTAATATGAGGATCAGAAGCAAAGAGCTGAGCCAGACTTATTTAAATGCAATGATTTAGTCTAGCACTAAGAGTGGGAGTGGACCTCTTCACAGCTGTGCTTCCATGTGCAGTGTTTAAAGCCCCTTTGACTCAACTTCGTAGGGGTTCGTAGGAGCAGTGTGCATGTATAAGCAAATTTGTTGGGAGGCATTAGTGGTATGGCAACTTAAATGTTCCACTCCATGGCACTAACGTAACTGCAAGACGCACATCGAAAACCATTACCGGTGTTGAGTGGTGCTTTTTGTTATCAAGTTGTTGGTTTTTTCCCTTCCCTTTTTATGGTGTTAAATTACGCATGAACATGAATCTTGCCTCATTCGAGGGTTCTTGAGTGACACTGGGTGCAATTATGAGTTGGCTCTCATGTTCCACAGGGCCTCGGGAAAGAGGAGAGCATGTGGTGGGAAATTCAATGGCAGTGTTATTGTGCTGCTCCTCCTCCACAAAAGAAAAGATGAACTCTTTTCTTGCCTCATAGGAGTATTTGACCTAAAATCCTCTCTGCATGACTATCAACTAGTGTGGCAACCAGTATTAGGTCTTTCCTTCCATGGAACAATCTTTTCCATGTAATGAAAGCGAATGGTGACATGGGTAATAAATCTTGCTTAAGAGCTCTGGTTCCCATTCAGATTCATTATATGAAAAAGCAACAAGAAGTCTTGCAGGTTTTGAAAGACATGAGTGGGAGTACATTATGATACTTTTTGTTTGTGGCTGAACTTTTTTTTATTTTTTATTATGCATTTATTTCTGGATTGAGTTTCTTTTCACTTCTTCCTCGATTCCCTTTTTCCGCTGAGGTATTGAATCACTCATTTTGACTCTGATTTGAAGGCGCTTATGTTTCCGTCATCAGACTGCAGACGGATCAATATGGTGTATGAATTACAGCTCTCTAATGAGTGTTGCTCTTTTAGTGCCACAACATGTCAAGCCATGACCTCTGCATTGATGTCCTGAAAAATACATTTTCCCTCGTAACAGTGACTAGGGCTTTTGAGATTTTGATTTATTAAATGTCAGTTTACATAATTAACTTTTTTTTTTTCTTTCTTTCTTCTAAGTAAATATTTGTAAACCAATATTGCAAAGGTTCAAATGACAAGTGGTAATTTTAAACATTATTTACATTTCTATTCACAGCTAAACTGAAAACAATTATAATTATAAGTAGTTCAAAGATGATTTATTTAATTCCTTTTGAATGTGGCACATACACTCTTATTTTGAAATGTCTTGCTGGCAGCTCTTTCAAACAGGTAATGCATAGAAGAGATAAAATATGTACTCTTAACAACCTATGCAACATATTAAAATTAAAAACACAAAGCAAACATCCATAATGCATTAACCGTAGAGCACAGTAACAACAGTAAGCCATAGCTTATCATAAATGCATGTTATTCATTGTTTGCAAACTTCCTTGAAACCACAAGCCTGCACATTTTTCATATTTATCTAATGAAACCATAGCTTTTGAAGTTTAACATCATTAGACGCTTCCCGCTTCCAATTATTAGGTCCCCAAAATTAAGATGACCTCTAACACAAGACATCTGTTATTCAAAATGCATTAAATGTCATAATGACTTATTTGCACCTTTGCTCAATTAAATTTTACATTTCACACACAATTTTTTTTTTCTTCTTTTTTTTCGGGGAAATGCAGGTGAAATGCTCCCCAAGATAGATTTGAGGAAAAAAAGAAATGGATCAGTGCCTTCAAAGTTGTTACTATGACAACTAAAGTTTTTCTTAACCATTTGAAAGTGCAAATGTTGCTTTTGGGTTTCACAATATGAAAGTCAGCTGTATTTTATCAGACATCTGCACAAACAGTCACACTGTAAAAAAAAAAATGCAACTGCACATTTTCCAGTTAACGAAACCTTTTGAGTCTCAAATAATAAAAAAAATATTTTAAATAAATTCTTGAAACTACATAAAAACCTTTGTCAGACCAACAAAATTACCCCAAATGTTGCCCCAACTAGTCAAGCACGGCTGTCTGAATAAAGAAATTCATATTGTTTATTGGCTTTGTGAGTTTCCAGCATGCATTGCAGCATGAATAAATTACGCAGTTACTGTTATAGGATTATTGTTTTGCTGTTTGCTGACTTAATAATAATTTTGTTGTTTTATCATTTAATGTTAGTTATTTGTTGTACTTTGACGTAAAGAGCTAATCTTTTTAACATTTGTTGGTTGTCACCATTCTTGAGGTTAGTGCATCTAGTTTTGAAGCATGTTCAACCACTCATGTTTATTTCTGGATATCTTAGTCATGTTAGTTGTTTTACAGGCAAAGACAATGTGTTTACTTATTTTCTTAAGTTATACGTTAACATTTTCCATTTGTAAACCGACATAAATTTGATAATGTGAAGTGATAATGCATGCACAGTTGGTGTGTTTGGAAACATCAGATTTGACTTTCTTTGGTTTTCTGAAGTTAACGTTTCATTTCCACAAGGACATCCGCAAAATTAATGTCAATCGTGTTATAAATGCTGCTTTTGAAACAGTGTTTTCACAAAGTCTAGATTGATCAGACTCAGACACAAGTATGCATTAAAAAGCATTTTCTTTATCATAGAACCAAGTTGTTTTGTGCTTGTACAGGAAGGATTGGCTCTCCGTAAATAAGTTTTCCATCTCATAAAGTGGTGCCGTCCAAATGAGCTCCATTACATAGTAAATAAGCAAGGCATCTTGAAAAGGTCCAAATGAGATCCAATACATTTCATCTTGATGTTCATTTCTCAAGGTCGACATCCTTTCAAACCAAACATCCAGGTATTGCTGTTATATAATCAGATTGCTTGTGGCCTCATACCTTCAGAGAGAGCTTTATAATTACCTTATAATAGCAAATAGGATGTTTATGCCTCTGGCAGCCTATATCCTCCGTCTCCTTCACTGATTCCATCTCTGAAGTGTCCTGTGATGTATACCAGCTCGGCTTGAACATTAGCTATTTAAATGGATGCTTCACAATCCTGTGACAAAATGGATGAAGGGGAATTTTCTCCTGAGCGTCCTCCGGCACGCAGACGTGTGAAGAAATTATTCTTAGTCTTACTTTAAAGTGCATGACAGGGTCTAAATTAAAGCATTTACAAAAGCCTACAAACAGCCCAGAAATGTATCTCCCCTTCAGAGTTTATAATATTCTGTTAGATTACTGTAGATTTTTCAGTTGAAGTGGCATCAGACCAAAATCTATGAATAATGGATGTGTGGGGACGAGGCTTGTTGCTAAGGGAGGTGTGAATTCAACCAGAACTTTTACAAGCTGGTCTTTTCCCATTCACTTCTCCCATTTTCCTTTTCTACTTATGCTTTCAGTTTTGAGCCACCAACGACTGTTTTTATGTGCGCCCACGATCTGAGCTGCAGCAAACAACTCTTTTAACAGTCCATTAATGTGCCTAATTAATGCATCTAGTTGAGTTTTTCTTCCTTTTTGTATATTATTGAAATAAATTCCAAAAAGACAGAGTGTGTGTGTGTGTATCAGGGTTATTATATTTTAGTAAAAGAAAAAAAAAAACTTTATTTGGTTGTCCCTTTTGGTCATTTTTAATTAAAATATCGCAAATGTATACAGCAGATATAATAAAAATATACAAAAAATATTTGTGAAAATTATTAAATAACACTGGTATGTTAATACTCTTCAGCAAGGATGCAGTAAATTGATAAAATAACATTAAAAACGCTCGTAATGTTGCAATAGATTTCAGTTGAGTTTATGCTGGCCTTTGGAAAATAATGCAAATATGAACTGTTTTCCGCACTGATCATAACAAATGTTTCTTGAGCAGTAAATCAGCATGGTTTCTGAAGGATCTGGAGACTGTAATAAAGACTGGAGTAATGATGCTGAAAATTCAGTTTTACAATCAAAGAAATACACTTTTTTTACCATTTTTTTTTCTATGTTTGATCAAATATTACCAACTTCAAACATTTCAAAAGTCGTGCATGTGAATTTATAACTTAAAATAATGATAGAAATAAATGTATATGAAATCTTAATTCAAATCGATGTGGTAGTGGTGGTGGTGGTTTTGTTTTGCAGATTCACACTTCTCAAAGATTCCCTCCTTTCAACACGTGCTGCCGTCATTCATTTACTCTCATGGCATCCAACGACAAATATTTGATCAAAATCAATACTTTGTTGGAAATGGTCGTCCTGCTGACTCTGTCATTAGATCCTGTCTGTTGCGCTCAGTCTGCTGGATGTGCATGAACGCTTGCTCGCTCTGTCAAGACTGGTGTTTTTCTGTGACTTATGAGCTGCAGTTATGTGCTGAGGAAAATCATTTTTCACTCGAACGGTCTTGTCAATGCACCTGACAAAGGCAGCCCCCATGAAACTCTGCTTACGAGGGGCTTTGAAGCGTTTAATGCAAAATACTCTCGGTTTGTGCCATTTTTCTTTTATTATATAGTTTGTCTGATTATTTATTTCAATTAGTTGCCCACACAGCAGAGATTCAGAGGAACCTCTCTTCGTCTTTGTCCTTTCCTCTGCCCGTCTCTGTTTTTCTCAGGGACATGGTCCAGATGGTGGCTTTCCTTCTGGTTGCTGGTAAGATCTGTGTTGGATTATTCAAGACATTTTTCCAGCTGGGTGAAGGCAGCACATTTGTACAGCTCATGTAGCCTAGTCCTTTAACATAAACATTTATTAACTATACATTTAGCTTACAATGCTTAATAAATGACTAGATTAATATATTGATTAATTAATAGATTCATATATATCAATATATAAAATTTAATTAAACATGACCTAAATAAATAAAACTTTCATCCTGTAATAAAGTTTGTTTTAGTTAATGTATAACGAAATATTTCATTTCTGTGCTATTTGTGCTTAATTGACCCGCTGCTGTCATTTAAATTAAATGAATGCATTTAGCAGACGCTTTTATACAAAACGACTTACAGTGCATCCAGGCTATCAATTTTTACCTATCATGTGTTCCCGGGGAATCGAACCCCCAACCTTGCGCTTGTTGAGCAAAGCTCTACCACTTGAGCTACAGGAACATTTAATGCTAATGAAACAATATTGACCACAGCTCAGATTATTATTATTTTTTTCACCAGCATATTTAATAGAGCTTTGCAAAGTGAAATGTTTGCTTTGTGCAAACATACTCTGGCATGCCCTTCTTTGAAATGTGCTTTAAAGTGCAAGTAAAAGCCTGTATTCCAGTGATGATGTGTTTAGTCCGACACCATTTTCAAAGCTGTGAAATGAAACCTCTCTTACATATGAAATTTTGCAAAAAAAAAAAAAAATCTTTTCTTCTGGCTAAAGTGCAGTGCAGGTCCTTGATGAGTGTTGTACTACTTCTACACATGATATTAATTTGTCTGAAGCCATTGCAGATGTTTCGAGGGAATGGGGTGTGTGTGAGTGTTCGTTGTTGTGTGTGTGTGTGTGTGTGTGTGTGTGTGTGTGTGAGAGAGTAACTTGCATAATGACCTGAAAGAGCTCTGGGAAGTCACCCGGTTTGATGGGTCTTGCGAGTCTAATGAATAATGTAACTGATGTGCCGTGTTACTCCCACGCTTCTCTGTTCATCTTTCACTACCGTGGCCCCTTTTTATGTCTTTCTCTCTATTTCTGTCTATTTGCTTATTTTATCGTGTCCTGGCTCAGTCGTATCGACCTGCACTTGGGGTTTTATGCAGGTTTCTGCTGTTACAGTATATTTGTGTATGTCAGTTTCAACTTAGCTCAGGTTAAGACTAAAGGAAATGTGGTTAGTTTTTTTTTTCTCTCTATCAAAGGTCACATCAACCCAAACCATATCCTGTGCGCTATGGCTCTGAGAGAAGTGTTGTAATATGTCATGTAGTTCATTTAACAGCAGTGTTCTGCAGTGTGAAATGTTAAAGCATCTCAAAGCTGAAGCTGAAGGCCTAGAATTGCATATTTGCATTTTGCTGGAGTCCCACCATTTTTATTTTCATGTCTGTCCCTCTGTCATTAATTTTGCCCCCTACACTTCAACATTGAACTCTTAATGTATTTCCACTTTTGCTTTTATCTCTTAGTACTTTTGCCACTTCACACTTTCACTGTTCACCGATGTGAAAATCCTTCCTGCCGCACTAACTCTCTTTGCTCACCACACACACACACACACACACACACACACACACACACACACACACACACACACACACACACACACACACACACACATATTCTAAGAGGTTCATAAGAATTTTCCTAAGTACAGTTCTTAAAAAAAATCCTACTAAAAATAAGGTTCTTCAGAAAATATTGAGAACTTCAGAGAACATTGACAGGCTTTGACGTTATCTGAAGAATTGTAGAGAGTATCTCAATCTGCATGTGAAATAAAGAGCAGCTTCATCACTGACAAATGATAGATTTGTCAATACTGTCAATGAAAATGATTCTCCAGTCTGTATACACTGATCATCATCAGACATGGATTTATAGTAATCTATTACTCTGTCACTCTATTATTTCACTGGGTATAAATGGCCTAAAAGCATAAGATATTTAAAGAAAGTTGGAGGTCCAGTTATCCTTACCATTCCTTTAAAACACAAGTAGTATTTGTGGATTATATCAAGATGTTTTTTTAATTCAATACCAGGCTTCATGTTTGTCAAATTTTTGGATGTCTGAATGTCTGATGTTGTCCTACAGCTGTGATTTGGTTTTTGCTGTAAACGTAAGACACTTTTTCTGCGTCTAAGTGTTCATGAATGGGTAAAAGAGAGAAGGAAGGCTAAAGCATAAGAAGTGTGTCGTCATTGTTTCTAGCATGTCATACATGTCAGTTGGATGATTAGTTAGTTAGTCAGATGAATTTAGAGACCAAACTTAATTGCTGACTGAGTCTGTCAAAAGTATCCCACTTTAAAAGCACCATTGGTAAGGATTCCAGATTCCCTAATCCACTTATCTGTTGTTGGACGAATAGTCCAGATGTTCTTGTTTGAGAAGATAGCCTCTGAGGATTTATTTTCTTCCACCGCATCTCGACTGTCTCAGAAAATCCACTTCACTTTTTCTTTTCAAACCTTTCTGGCAAAATTGCACATAATCATGACAACAACCAAAACCACATGTGCAGTGTGTGTGTGGGTTTGTTTGGAAGAAACTCGTACTCTTCTCTAATTGTTGCTCTCTTTTTTCTTTCAGGGACAGATGAACTGTTTGAGGATTAATGGGTTCAAGGAAATAGGACTGCAGTGAGGTGTGTAAATTTGTACCTGTTTGTTTGTTTGTTTGTTTGTTTGTTTGTTTGTTTGTTTGTTTGTTTTAAAAAATGGCAAAGAAAAATTCTGAGAGGGTCATATTTAAGGGTCGGGTTAGGATATTGAAAATATGATCAGTTATGTATTAAAACCGGCCTAAATTGATTTATTTAAACTGTGTATTCCAATTGGATGGAAATTTTACATTCAGTTTTAACATTAGCATTTAACAAACCAATACATTTAATTTGATGTATATATTTGTCAGTTATTCATTAATGAAATGGCAAGAAACAGGTAAGACTTGAAATGCAAAACATGCAAATCGTTAAAAAAACAAACTATGCCATGATAAGTAAATAATATTTTTTCAAAGTGCATTCGTTTAAACGGCTTAGAATCAGGATACATATTTTAACTGTGAAAATTACATTTAATTATATATATATATATATATATATATATATATAAGATGGTTAAAATAAGGCTACCTATGGAACAAGCACTATTAAATTAGTTAAAATGTGTTTGTGTATAAAGTTTTTTGTGTGTGTGTGTGTGTGTGTGTGTGTGTGCCTGGTTAATGTGCATTTAAACAAACTTGACACATGCGATACAGTGGTTTCTGTTCCATAAAATGTTATGGTTTCCTTTTCTCCACAAATAGACTAAATGGAAAGTGAGTTATGCTGGCAGGTGTTCTCATGTCTAAATTGAGATCTGCAGTTAGAGAAAATTTGAATATGTATAGATCACAAGATGGTTTTTCAAAGCGATCTTTAAAAAGTAAGGTTGACAGCTGCTTGATATCAGGTTGATGTTCTGGTGTTACTGTCTACTTGGAGTTACTTTTCAATTGTCTAACCAAACAATGTATCCAAATGAAATCAAAAAATTGCTGAACCTCCCCACAGCTTGTGAGACATTGTTGAATTATATAAAATCGGTTAGGGTACAGACTTTGATGTAATCTGGTATAATAATAATAATAATAAGCACTATAGAGTCGTAACTGCAAAAACAGCATAAAGAGAATGCAACCTTTTGCGGTTCGGTCATGGTCCACATGGTACTTGAACCCACAACCTGCAAGGTTCAGGGCATGGTTATTTACAAGTTGTGCAACTCAGCTGACATGAAATATCTACGCTGCTAATGATATCTTGCATATCTGTGATAATGAACAACACAAAAGAGTAACATGTCACTATGATTTGCAAAATTGGACAAAGTCTGTAAGAGCAGAAGCAAAAAAAAAAAAAAAAAATTAATTCACTTAAATATGGCAGACAGGCACATTGATGGAAAATGACAAAAGAGATTGGCATAAACCAAGAAATTTAGATTTTTGATAATGTTTTGGAAAGGAAAACTTATTTTTGACATTGTTTTCAAAAGTTATAAGCATTTTTGCAAAAAAAAACTCATATCTCTGGAACACTAGGTGGAGCAGTGTTCAAACTTCTCAGGTCCCTTAGAGACATAATGACAATGAAGCCTACCAAATTTAGTGCCAATGTGTCAAATTGTTTAAAAGATATTGCAATTTATGTCAAAATTCAAAATAGCGGAAAGGTGGTTCGTCCAGTCATGACAAAATCAGCATCCATTGATTCAGCATGACAAAAAGGACACCAAGATCACTATTCTCTGACAAAACGTTCAAAAGTTATTAGAAAAAATGCCTTTTTTTAGCCATACAGCATCAGTCTTTTTATCACTTCATTTTACCGCAGATTTGTTTTCAAACAAGACACAATGCAACGCAGGATTTTCTGAAAGATTGAAACTAAAAGACAATGCCGTGCCGACTATATTGGATCCGACAGTAATGTCTCATCACTCAAGTGTGAGTAACTGTTTTTATTACGTGCTCACTATTGCCTTGTCTGTTATTACAAACCGTTTGATATGTATTGAGTTTTTATTCATTTTTAACCTTAATCAAAGAAGTGTCCGTCTCCATCAAGGATGTAAACTGTTTGCCAATCGTAGCAGTGGGCAAACAGTACAAAATAATATGAAAAGACAGTTCATGACCCTTTAAGACAGGTCATTTTAGGATTAATGAGTGGTGACGTCTTAATTCTGTTGTAGGAAATCAACTGAAAATGTGGATTTGTGTTTAAGAATATCGTAGCGGTCAACTTTGATTTCTTTCTTTTAAAGCTAGTGATCTGTAGCTGAAATCATGGAGCATGGCATATTCGGAGAACAATTTGTTGGTTTGTTTTTCTTTCAGGTTATGAGGTTGACCAGTCCTGTCCTGTCGTAGGCGTCCTGCTGACCCTTCTCCAGTTGGGTCTGGAGTGCAGCGGCGTGTGGCCGAGAGGACTTCTGAAAAATGAAGTCCAGTCTGAAACAGTGGCGGCGGCTGACCCTCGGCCTCATGCTGGCCTGGGTGTTGCTGTTCCTGGCACTCTTCTCCTACTTCATGGAGTCACGAGTGGACGACCCACAGTCAGCCGCTGCTCTCTCCTACACAGACACGCGCCGCCTGACCTCGCTGCAGGGCAACCCCCGCACCATAATGGCCACCCATTTGGGGCTTGCCACCACCGCCACCCCCTCCGCCTCCAGCAACACCCAACAGGAACAAAGCCAGGAGGAAAATCCCAGTGCCGATCCCCAGCCTAGTCCGCTCAGCCAGGAGGCCTACCCCTATCCCGACCCTCAGAGCCTGGCGGCCTGGTCTGCATTCGGCACCCAGGACGTGGGCTCCAGATCGGCCTCCGTGAGCCGCAGCCGTGAGAGACAAGAGTATAACCAGGATTCCCCTCGACAGGATGAAGAAGAGGAGGAAGAGGTGGTGGGAGGAGAAGAGGAGGAGGAGGAGGAGGCAGATGACGGCTGGAGGAGGAAGGCTAGGTATGACGACTCTGACCCGGATGAGTACTACGTTCCCAGGTCAAAATCCGTAGTGCACGGTTTGTGGAAAGGGAGTTTGTCAGTGGGCATGCTCAGTCCTCGCCTGCAGAGAGCTATGAAAGACTACCTGAATAATAATAAACACGGCGTGACCTACAGGGGGCGCCGGAGGACACAACAGAGTGGCCAGCAGGTGTTGTGTGAGCTGAAGAAGGGGGAGAAGGTTCGAACTTTGGATGGGGCTGAAATGCCTTTCTCCAGTTTAGGCTGGCAGAAGATTGTACCTGCTTTACCCTTAAGCCAGCTCTACGAGCCAGGCTTCAAGACCTGCGCTGTGGTCACCTCTGCCGGAGCCATGCTTCACTCAAGACTTGGCAAGGAGATTGGTGAGTTAAAGTTGAAAAATTAACGATTTTAATTTGGGAAACCCCTCTACAATATCCTTAATTTTATTATTATCTGAAAATAATTATCAGAAAAGATCTGAGTGGATAATTGGTTTGCATGCATAATATAATTATCATCATTTAGGATAGTTTTTACTTGATTTTATTTTGCATGTTTACTCTTGTTTTACAGTTTTTCTGAATTGCTAAAACACATTTGTTGAAACCATCACTCATTTTCTCAACCCTAAATACTAATTTAAATACTCAGGTAAAATTCACAAAACCTCTGTTTCTTCCATCAAAAAGCATTCATTATATTGGATTAATTAAACAATTTTGCAATTTAGAAAAAAACGTTATGTATGCACGAATGGTATTGTGCTGAATATTGAAAAGTGCATGAGATTTGCAAATAGAGAGTAACTGCCTGAACGTGTTTAAGGTTTAGCAGAAAGAGTACTTTATTCGACAAATTGGTTTAAGATGGTGAGAGTTTGGCTCAGAGATTAGGTTTTCGTGTTTAAGCCGTTCAGAAAAACAGTTTGTGTGTAAACCACATTTGAAAAGCTTGCTTTTAAAACACTATAAAATAAAATTTAAGAAAACCAATATTGTATCCAGTATGATACAGCATAACAGTCCAAACTATAATAAATCTCTTTATTTTTAAAAAAAAATATATTATTGGATAATGTGCATGTTTACATTTTCATTTGCCATTAATCCTTAAAAATATTAATTTAATAAACCTGTCAAATCTCATAATTAACACGCATTTAGCATATTATGTACTTTATGATGTTGTGATAAAAATTCACTAGAAGCATTAAAAATGGATAACTTTATTTGGATATATTAGTAGTTGAAATCTGATGTCAGCCTTTTATAATATATTCCATAAAATAACAATGGAAATGATTAGCAGCTTGTCAGTATTGTAGAGATTTTAATAGTGGGTTACACTTCATTTTACAGTATGTGTACTAACATGTACTTACAGTGTATTTATCTAAGAAAGTTCTGGTAACACAAGGTAACTACATGGGGTAGGGTTAGGTTTAGGGGTAAGTTCAGGGTTAGTACCTAGTTATTGTAATTACTATAATAAGTACATAGTATGCACATGAGGAACAGGACTGTAAAATAAAGTGCTACCTAATAGTGGTTTATCCCTGCCTATTTGTTTTCTAAAATGGACAAAAATGTAGTTCATTAGCCTGACTTCTGTTTCAGTCAGATTTCAGAGTTATAATTACTACTCATGCCTTAAGGCATGTTTTCTTTCTTTCTGTTTTTACTGATGCTTCAGATTTCTAATCTCTAGTTCTGTTTCTTCAAACACCCGAATAGTCTTTTCAGAAGACTATCCTGAAAAAAAAAGTGAAATTTGCTTGTGAAGTGAGGCCTTGTTTTGGCTTGGTTTAAGTCTCTATCATTCTCTTCACTTGTTTTTCTCTCTCTCTCTGTGGTGATGCCAGTTTCTCTGAAAGGGTCAGTGGGATACTGATGCTCTTTGCGGTTACATAATCACAAGCATCACAGGGCACACAAAGAGCCCAGATTCCTCCAGCTTTGGCATCTATGGTGGCACAGAGGAAGGGTTTCCAAGGTGACGGCACAGCTTTTGTTGTTTCTCAGGATAATGGTGACTCTGGCGTCTCATGAAGGCATGTGGTGATGATGAGACGGATGCTTTCCCGTTCATTTACAAGCTAGATGCTTTCTAACGGTCTTTCTATCACCATTTTAATTACATCTCTCTCTCTCTCTCTCTCTCTCTCTCTCTCTCTCTCTCTCTCCATAATTGCACTAAATATCAGTGAATTTCCCTGTAGGGCAATTTACTTCCCTCCAATATTTGTTATTGCTATTATTATGATAGAGCTAATAACAGTTGTGTATTATTAGTTTATTGCTGTTATTATGGTAAGACATAACTGTAGCTCCTATTGTTTTTCTTCTTCTGGCAGGAGTCTATGAGAGATGGTTTATTGAATGCTTCAAGTTATTTTGAGTGCAGGCAGATTTTTTTTTTCTTTGTATTGTGATGTAATGGATTATCGGAAAAGAAGATAAAAATAGGTTGGTTTTCTCCATCAGTTGTTTATTAGATGGAGGCAGATCTTGTAGTAGATTGCTGGTGTGAACAGACTAGATTATTGAAGAAATCTTGTATTAACAGAGAGAAGAAGTCTGTCGTTTCACTGAAAGATCGAGCATGATATTCTAAACTAAAATGGATTTAAAGTTGTGGAATTTGGGGAACTGATTGGGAGAATTTAAATTAGATGCCATTTTACTGAGATGGACAACAATTAAAGCAATAGTTCACCCCAAAATTGCTGAGAATTGTCTTGCGCTCAGGCCATCCAAGATTAAGATGAGTTTGTTTCTAAATGGTAACAGATTTGAAGAAATTTAGAGTTCGATCACTTGCTCACCAGTGGATCATCTGCAATGAATGGGTGCCGTCAGAATGCGAGTCCTCACAGTAATATACACAACTACAGTCCGACAATTAATGTCCTGCCGTATTTATACGAAATGGTTTTCTTAATGGTTGCAGGTTTGAAACTCTGTTAAGGGAAGCCAGAAGTTGTACCTTTGTTGTTGATGACTTTACATCATGTTGACTGGTTAGTGGCTGAATGTTGCTGGGGCAGGGTCTTAAAGTCACCTGACCAAATTAATGCTCACTCTTTTAAATCCACTAGTGCACTGAAATCACTATCATGTGTGAAATCATGAAAGTGGTGTCAGCATCTGTCTGTTACAGTTGTTGTAAAGCAGCAGTATTTACACACAGTATACAAGTATGGCTCGCATTGATCAGGTTCTGTTTCTCCACAGCCCCTTTAACTTGTCTGTTAAATTCAGCTTGTCTTGTCTAAACATTTCCCATCAGCCGTGCCAACCTAGTGTGCCCTCCAAGTTTACTCAAGGACGAGCTAGAGAGCCAAGAGCAGAGCTGTCTCCGGCTTGGATGATATAAACCTTGTTTTTGAACATCTGTGCATTGAAATAACAATAATACTATTTCTGTCATCTTATATATATATATATGTGTGTTTAGTCATGTTTTGTTTGGCAAAGCCACTCCGTTATTAACACTGTAGTTTATCAAGTTAGTTATTTTCCAGAGAGATTCCAGCTTTGATTCACATTACCAATGCAGTCATACGCAATGCTGTGCAATCTCTCAGCTGTTTCTTTCATTTTTTGGTTCTAAGTGTGTCTACCATCCTAGTCTCAGACGAAACGCCTACAGAAGCCCACAGTCCGTTTGCTGCATGTCTGATGCATATTGCTTACTAAAATGGAAAGTACTTTCTCTTAACTGCAAAATCTAATCAGATTGATTTTCTTTACGTAATTTCTGGAAGTAAGAGAACGCAGGGTTTGTTTTTTTTATCAGCATGCACAGTGTAATTTTTTTGTTAATTGATTGTGCACTTCTGCAAAACAAAACAAAAACCACATCACTGGGTTTGCCAAAGCTTGTCAGGGTGGTGGCATCAATTTAGTTTGAGGCACTTGAGGCTTCCTGACAAATCGAAATTTCCACTTGGCCTAGTGTGATTATCTGATCGCAAAGGCTATGATTTAATTAAATATGCATAGCATGTTTTAGAGTGAAGCGTGACACTGTTTTACACGCGAGCAGCTCATCAATCCAGTGTTTTCAGTGTCTCGGAGCGATTTGGTTCAACAGTAAATGTTTTTCCACACAAAACCAATCTCTGCTTGGGCTCTGATTTTGGTCCACATAGCTCATTAAAAGAATGAATCATGTGCCAAGCATCTTCCCAAACTTCTAATAAGGCGAGTGTAAACCAGCTGTTGTCAAAGAAGCTTTAAGGGCTCCCTGTGGTTTTCTGTATCCATATAAAAGCTTGATCGTTTAACATGTGAAAGTGTAGATGGCCATAAATACAACATCAGTCTAGCAATTTACAGTTGCAGTATAAAAGTAATTGTAATGGTCTTTTTACAGTGAAATATGGAAGTTATCACTGATATGTTACATTGTGTATTAAAGAGCCACACAGATGGGAAATCAAAAATGACCTGTATTACAGTGTATGATGTAGCTGTCCATCAGTGTAAACAATGTGCAAATAATTAAACCAAAAAGTACACGATTTATAAAGTTATTGGCTTCTAAAGTAAGGAGTCGACTCTGAATCGCTGAAACGAGTCGTTATAGATTTCAAATCTTTTGCCCATCTCTATGTACGTCACTAGAACACTTTGCATAATAAGCTCCGCCTACCGTCTTGGGAGAAACGGAACTCTGAATAAACAAGTGTTGCTAACAGATATTCTGTGATAAAGTAATCCATATGAAAACAACGCGATGTGTTTTTCATGTCTCCCTTCATTATATCTAATGTGACCACGCCCCCGCGCTGAACGCGCTATTCAGATTCAAACTGAAGCGCGGCTTTAATACACACACACAGAAGAAAAAGCAGCGAGACTGTTCAAGTTTTTTATTTTACTGTTTGCTTCGTGGTGAGAGGAATAAGACATAATTCACCCCAAAAAGATGCTAACGCATAGTTTACCGTGGAGGTGTGTGCGGAACAACCAATCAAACCTGACTATGTCAGTTGACCAATCAGAACACAGTATGCTACCGAAAGGTGGGGTTTAAGGAAACTGAATCTTTTGAACAGCTTCACGCGAACCGTTTGGGGATCTCTGAGAATTGAGGTCATTTTAAAATGATATTTTGACAAAATGACAATGTTTTTTAACCTTGGATGGATTTTAACCTAATGTACAGGACTTATAAACAGTGATAGGAAGCTTAGAATTTTCATCTTACTGGCTCTTTAAATTTCATTATAAATGTGTGTATTAAATTGCACCCTGCAAATAGGAGCAACAAACCTGCAATACCTTGAAAAAATCTTTAAACGAATCGATTTGTATTCCCAGTGACAGTTTTATCTGCGATACTTTTTCTAGTTTAAATGAAACTGTAGGCATTGTTATAACCTTGTTCTTAACTTTAGTGAGACTACCATAAAGTAGACAAAGTTATAATGATGCCTCAATATGTGTGTTTTTTTTTTTGTTTTTTTTCCTGTTCTATGGCATTTTCCCTGTTTGTCAGTATGATTTCAGAACTGATTTTTTACCTCAAACAAAGTTTCTGTAAGGTCATAGCAGTACCTCAGCAATGCCTTGTGTGCTGTCTCTTGATGTCTTTTGTTTATTCCTCATGTTTATCCGCCCCCGAAAGATGCATAAAAAGTACTTGTGCTTGTATATCTGTCAAACAGTCTAAATAGTTGGTGCTTTACTAGAGAAAGCTGCAATGTGGACTAAACCTTGAGCGGTCAAAGGTCTGGTTCAATGGGACGGTTAGGACCATGTTAGTTGTTGGTCTTCATCTGCCATCTAGTGGTATTGCAATGTCTCTCCACAAAGCACATATATATATATATATATATATATATATATATATATATATAACAAGACATAATTGTTTGTTATTTAGTTTCTTTTTTTCCCATTCTGTGTCTATATAATTTTTCATAATTTTTCTTTCACACACGTGCGTGGGCTCTTTTTCCTCTCCTGATGTGACTTATATTCTCTCAGGAGATTGATGTCCCTGTCAAAATAGTGGGACATGCTCGATGTCAAGCTCAAATGTACTGTTTTGAAAATATTGCTAGTTGATGAAGGCCAATAAACGGCATATCGGCTGAACGGAGAGATGGATGAGGAGGAGAGGGGCTTCCTGAAGATCTGTCATTGTCCCGTCACATCCAGGAGAAAGAGCTATTCATCATTCATATTTATTCTCTCTCTCTCTCTCTCTTTCTCTATTAAAATTTATATGTATGAATGTGTTTTGTATGAATATTATCTTGCTATAAGCAGTTCGTCCACTAGAGAGCAATGTTGTTTTAGAACAAGTTTTTTTGTCTGTTTTTAGTTTGCAAGTTATGTTTAAACATTTCTAATTTTACTAAAATAGCATCCCTTTGTGTATGAATTGATTTACTTTATTTTTAAATTTAAATTTAATTAAAATAGTTGTTTGATTTATTATATAAATTTTATTATTTCTATAAAATAGTTATGGTTTTAATTAGGTTTATTCATTAAAGCTTATTTTTATTAATACAAATATTTTTTATTTAATAAAAAAATATTTTATTATGATGTGGTATTTTATTTTGCAATGTTTCTTAAATATACATGTATGCACTATAGTAATAACAGCAAATTATGCATAATTACAAGCAGCTAACTATAAAAGAAATCTTAATCTTAACCCTAATAAGTCATACATTTTGTCAATAATATCAATCAGTAGTTAACAAAGACACGTTAAAGTAGTGTCTCTTTTATATTATTAAAATGTAATTCTGTTTTGTCATTTACATCCCAACCTCATGCCTTATTCACAAATTTGGTGTTTAGTAACTGGAAAATCATGCAGTAAGCACTTCCCATAACTGTCATATCTAACTTTATTATTTATTTGTTTATTTATTTCTGTCTGCTACACCGTAATGGAGTAAAAAATGACTCGGTGTACATCAGACAGAGATCATTCACCCAAAAATGAAAATTGTCCTGAGATTGAGTGAACTTAACATGACCTCTAAAGTCACTCAGTCTCACAGCAGATTAAATGGAAGATATTCATTCAATAAAAAGCCTATGGTGAACCCAGTAATAAAAATGGCATCTGTTTATTTTCTGCTATACAAGCGGTTTGCTCAGTTCTTAACAGTTTACAGGGTTTAGCAGTGTGAGGAACATGTTTACTAGCGCTGTTTATTTTTAATTCCTGACCATTACGTCCTCACATTTCCACCAATGCACTCCAATGTACATGATGTGTTTTCAGTGTGTGTTCTGGCTCTGTTGTTATATAGTCCGTTCCTTTAATGGATTTAGGCCTTGCTCTCTCTTTCTCTTAAGACATATTGTTTCGTCACGTATCTGAAGTTATGCAGGAGTGAAATGCCTTTGTTTTTCACTCTTTATTCCTTTAACCATGACTCCGTCGAAGGCACCATGTGATTAAAGCTCCCATTTTTGTAATTCCAGATTCCCATGATGCAGTGCTGCGTTTTAATACAGCGCCTACAAAGGGTTATGAAAGAGACGTTGGGAATAAAACCACCATGCGCATAATCAACTCTCAGGTGAGCGAAGTTTGTTGTCTTCGGTTCATATCGGTAGTACTGTGACTTTCTGTGACTCATAATTGAAGCAGATCTCATTTGGACACCCTTTGGCTCGGCTGTGTGTGTTTTCAGCTAGATCTGAGTCATCATGTCCTAGTGGACACATGCTCAAACACACACGATGCAGAACGGAGACTGCTCTGTGGGATGCACGGTGTCCTTTGTCACATTTAAATGTTTTGTTTAATGTGTTTTGTGCACTATGTGATATGTAAATTATGTTGAAGGGAAGCTATTCTAATTTCATTGTATGTGTGTATAATGACAATAAAAGGTATTCATTCATTTCAGAGTATCGCCTGAAAAGGACCTTTTACTCACCTGCATGCAATTGCAAACTGCATGACTGTCTTTGTTTCTGTGGACCACAAAAGTAGTTGTTCTGAAGATTGTGACCATGGGTGACCTTTAGCTCTTGAGTGAGGGAGGACTGTTCATAAAAAATGCCATAAATACATAAAATGCATAAAATAATGCTCAAAGATGTCTTTCTCAAAAATGTCTTTACAGGTTTTAAGCATCAAAACAATGCCTTATCTTACTGCACCGCATCGAAGCAGTCAAGAATAACTCTGAGGTCGCCAATGTTTATATGGTTTAAATGGTGGTCGAAATCACAATGCTGCGTGAACTCCAAGCCAATCAGCATGTTAGCGCCCAAGTCCCGCACCCGAAAGTTCCCGAACTTTGAAAAAGTACCACCTCGTCGGCAGGGATTTTCTGAGGGGCATTTTGTTACCCTGAACTTTATTTGGATCCTGAGCTCAACCATGCTACAGCTGTTTCTAAAGTAAATCTGCAGTGACAAATGGAAATGCATCGAGCACTAATTGGGATTTAATTGCCTTTTAATTTTACATTATGTGAATAGTTCTGGTCAGTGCTATGTAAATCTATGATATGCAAAATATTCTACCTTCCAGAAAGAGAAGCAATTGCTACAAATAGCCAATAAAAAAGGTAGTAGTTATAGTCGTAGTATATTAAACAAACCAAAAATGAAGTGGTAGCCTGTATTGAAGTTAATATAATTAATGTAGCCTGTATATTTTTTTGTTTTTAGCAGTTCCCCATTCACTGAGGTTTACTCCCGAGTTGTTCTGAGAATCGATGTGGCTTTTTCAAAAACTTGTAACATTCTAATCAACATTCAAACAAAATAAATACTACATTAATGTCTATTCTTAGATGACGTTCTGTGTATGAATGTAGAACCTGCCAATCAACATTAGTGTGCCCCCTCAAGCTGAATTATGCAAGGACACTAGATTTCTGCCAGAAGTACAGTAATTCCCACAGTCTACAGTGTGATCCAGAATCTGGTATTTATGTTCAGGAGTTGCTACTGTACGCAGCATGTTCACTTTCAGTGTGAACAGATTCTCTTCATGGAAAGCATTGTGCCTGGTTAGAAGGATGGTTCCCCCAAACCTTTTAATTCTGTCATCTGTCGTTCCAAACCTGTCAGACCTTTGTTCTTCTTTGGAACACAAATTAAGATAATTTTGAGTAAATCCTAGAGCTTTCTGACCCTGCATAGATGGCAATGCAACTACCACATTCAAGGCCCAGAAAGGTGATAAGGACATCTTTAGAATTTGTGTTCCTAAGATGAACGAAGGTCTTTTTTTGGGTGAACCATCCCTTTGTTAAAGTCCATGATGCTGTTGTATGTTTCTTGGCTAACCAAGGAGTTGTTTGCACTCGACTTGGAAGGACCTCCGTTTTGGGTTTTCCTTTTCCTTTTGTTTGTCTACTAAGTATAGCCCGTTATCTGTTTTGTTTGCAGATCCTGGTGAATCCCAAGCACCAGTTCAACACAAGCTCGCTGTATAAGAATATAACACTAGTGGCGTGGGATCCTGCTCCATACACCCTCAACCTGCACAAAGTGAGTACTACAATAACCATGCAAATCATATTAAACACACCTATAACAATGTTTAGATGTATATAAAAAAAAGTTCATTAGTTATTAACAACAATGTAACATTTAAAGTATATTCTGATGTCTTAAAAGCGATCACAACTCAAGAAATTCTCCTTGCACATTCAGAGAGCAGGTGACATTGTACTTTTGCAATTCAGATGAGAGCATACCTGTGAGTGTGTGAAGACGCCATGCACGAAGGTTACACTGATTTGTCTGGTCTGAGTGCGTCTGCTCAGACACCGCTGTGAATCGTAAACCACAACGGCAGGGGTTTGGAGAGCAGATTACTATAAATGCTTTCCACCTGTCCTTTTGTTTCTCTTGACAAGAAGGTCAATAAGTTGACAAGGAAGGTCAATAGGAACATTTCTGTGCAGATGCAAGGCCAGCAGTTAATTCTGTACAGTCAATTTAAATGTCAGTTTTCATCCCGTCATCACACGTGTGCTCTTTTATTCTCCTTGTCAGCTCAAGAATACAACAGTATGTCTCAAAGCACATGAATGATGCTGTGGCGCATTTTGAGAACGATGTGCATACAGCGAACACAATGAACCTGTTGAATATTTGTGTACAACTGTTACGGGTCCCTGGCTTGGAAGTTGTAAACAGATCAAAAGTGTGCAAACTTCTGTAGCTTTCCTCAAGCAGAACTTGGTAACATATCTTTATTAACATCAGTGCAACAGCATAATGATGCAATCTCTTTCAATATTTTCACAGTTAGCCTATTAAGTCCAGTCACATGTAATCACAAATTATGTTTCATGTGACTAAAAATAGATTTGTACCATTATTTTTTATCATTTCACAACAATAAAGTTTTCAAATGCTTGTTTCTTGAGTGTCATGAATCTAATCATAGCTTCTGTGTACATACACTATCAACAGAGCTGAGTAGTAACTGATCATACAAATAATCTGGATTATGTAATCAGATTCCAAAAATTTAGTTTTTGGAAGACTTTTTTTACATTCAAACACAAAAGCACAAATTAATGTTATTTATTATGAGCATGTAATTCAGGCATTCCCAAACTTTTGTGTCGGCTAAACCTTTACCTAATACATTTACTTGAAGTGGCACTGAGATTTTTAGATAAATATTTTAATAATTCTCACATTTGCGTGTTCACGTTCTTTGAAGGTGGTTTAATGGTCACATGACATGCAGAAAAAAAAATAATAATAATAATTTTGTACTAAGCATTTAGTTTTAATTTTAAAATGAATCATTTATTAAAATGTATGATATCTTAATGTATTCAAATGATTTATTTTAAGTTTGCATTAAGATTTCCTTCTTTTGTATTTTATATCAATGTGGTACTATATTATCTTATTCAAATCAATGTTTCAAACAAGTTAGGTAAGAAGTAATAAAAAATAATAATCTTATGTTACCTAAAATGTGTATTGTAATGGATTGTTACTAACTGCAATTTTTGTCGTGTAATTTGTCAATCAGTAACTGTTTACAATTTGTAAGTAAACTACCCAGCTCTGCTCATCAGTATGACAACAAGTACACTTTATTAAGTTCTTGGTTGTCCTTTTTTTTCTTCATTTTCTCTGTGAGCGCTTTAACCATTTACAATTGAACTATTAAACTAACAAATACTTTTTTCCCTACCCCTAGCCCTAACCCTAACCCTGACAGGAAACTTGCATTTTTACTTTCTCAAAAAAACTCATTCTGTATGATTTATAAGCGTTTTGAAAAATGGGGACATGGGTTATGTCCTCATAAGTCACCCTCTCCTTGTAATACCTGTGCCATACCCATGTTATTATACAGAGTTGTGTCCTAATATGTCACAAAAACATGAGCAGACACACACACACACACACATATTATATATATATATATATATATATATATATATATATATATATATATATATATATATATATATATATATATATATACTCTCTATCTCACACACACACACACACAGTGGGTATGGAAAATAATCCCCACTTCACCTTTTAAAATGAAGTAACAGCCTTCCACATTGTCCCTGGTTGAAATGAAACCAGATTAGGAAGATCTTGGAGTCATTTTGCTCATGTAGTTGTTTTGTTTGTTTTTGTAGTGGTACTCAAATCCAGACTACAACCTGTTTGCTCCGTATGTGGAGTACAGGATGCTCTTCCCTGCTCAGCCTTTCTACATCCTGCACCCAAAATACATCTGGCAGTTATGGGACGTGATTCAGGGAAACCATCTGGAGAACATTCAGCCCAATCCACCCTCCTCAGGGTTCATTGGTAAGAGACACACTCTCTCACACAGTCTATGCTACCGGTTCAAAACTCAAAGGTGCGATTTCTCTGGCACAAACAATAATACGTAAAATTGCAACAATGACTCTCTCCTTATTTTTTCTTTTTAAACCACTTTCACAGTCCCACTCCAAACTCTTATTAGTAGTTGAGGTGAAACTGTCAATCGATCAATCCCAGTCAGACAGCTCAAACAGATTGCAATTATTTTTGGTGATTACCCACTTGTTACTGTCTCCCAAGAAATTGGCTGTACTTTCAAGAGTCTGTTCTTGAAGACATCACAAATGTTTTATTAGCCTCTCAATTATTTCATGTTTGTCATCAAGTCAGCACCACTATTAATGTTAGTGGTTACTTGAGAAGAAGAAACCACAAATGGAAAAAAATTTCACTTCAAATTTCTACTCCTGTATTTTTCCTTTTGGTTTCTGAACTAAAATATAAAGCTCACAAAATTGCTCTTGTGGCTTTTAGAAATGTGATTTAATTTGATTTAATGTTGGAGAAGTCCAGGGGCCTGTTTCACTAAGGAGGTTCAACCAACCCTGAGTTTAAACTTGACTTACCCTGAGATGAGTTTTCGGTTACAGAACAGCTGAAATGAGTTGGTTCCATCAACTCTAAATTAATTGACTGACTCTGAGTTAAGCACATGCACCACAAATGTAAAAAGCCATTATCAATGGAGCACCGATATTACAATTCACCATAGCAACAGTTCCCGCCAAAAAGCCGTCTGAATACTTCAGATGTAATTCTTCTCAGTATTGTAATATCACAGCTACATGTATTCACTTTTCTCAAAAGACTTGAGCTTGGCTGATACAATTCAGCACGACACTGCCTCAGACTCAGTAAGTAATTGCATGTAGCTACAGATCTTGTTGAACAGTAGATATCCAGTCATATTGCAGACACATAAATACCCTCCTCATAGATATAGTCTGTTTCTATGGTGATGACTATGGAAGCGTCATGTGGCTGCTTCCTTTGTGCATTTTCTAGTTCTAAAGTTTTTTTTCTTTTTCATTTATTGGAGGAAGAGCCATTGAACTGTCGCCCTATGCTTAGCCCAGTACACTGTTCATGCATTAAATCAGCCTCTCATTTTTATATGTGTTCCACATCTGCAAAGTGGTTGGAGTGAATAAATAATGGTGCTATTGAGAACACAAATTAACAAGATGACCACTCATATCACATCAAACTTGAAATGACTTGAAAACATCATCCAAACAGCACTAACACTGATATAACTGAATACTGTATGTATTGAAAAATGTATATTCTGGCATCACATAATGCTGCCTAGGTTCTTTGGAACTAGTTGTAGTTACATTTGGGTTTAATCTTGAAAATGTGACCCTGATCTTTTGTTATAAGACACTTTTCACAATCATTTAAGGCTGTTTATTCAATTCAATTCAAGTTTATTTGTATAGCGCTTTTTACAATACGAATCGTTACAAAGCAACTTTACAGAAAATTGTTTCTACAATATTTAGTAGTAGCTTATGGTGGTGACTGTCAGTTTGTGCACGTTTGACAGGATTTTTTTTTTAGAAAAAATTAATACAAGATGTAGTCAGCTAGACGATGAACATTATTAATATTATTAATTAATAATTGTTATATGATGCAGTCATACATGTAGCAATAATTGTTAGTTCAGTTTGTTGATTCAGGGTCAGCATCATCTGGGGTCCTCTGAGGATCAGTATCATCTCTTCTCAGGTGTTCTGGATCCAGACTGGAGCTTGTTTAAATCCTAGTTACATCCCGTGGCAAAACAGAGAAACAAAATAGAGACATCATTAGCATAGCTGCTGATCCAACAAACTAAAATTAGTTTAACCTAAGCTAATGAATAAGAATGCACCTTTGATCAGATGCAACTACACTCACAATTTAAGAGATACATTATTTGAATGCTTGGCGAAGGAGATGTGTTTTTAATCTAGATTTAAACAGAGAGAGTGTTTCTGAACCCCGAACATTACCAGGAAGGCTATTCCAGAGTTTGGGAGCCAAATGTGAGAAATCTCTACCTCCTTTAGTGGACTTTGCTATCCTAGGAACGACCAAAAGTCCAGTGTTTTGTGACCTTAGGGTGCGTGATGGGTTGTAACGTGGTAGAAGGCTAGTTAGGTACGCAGGAGCTAAACCATTTAGGGCCTTATAGGTAAGTAATGATAATTTGTAACTGATACGGAACTTAATAGGTAGCCAGTGCAGAGACTGTAAAATTGGGGTAATATGATCATATTTTCTTGACCTGGTAAGGACTCTAGCTGCTGTATTTTGGACGACCTGTAGCTTGTTTATTGACGAAGCAGGACAACCACCTAGAAGTGCATTACAATAGTCCAGTCTAGAGGTCATGTATGCATGATCTAGCTTTTCTGCATCAGAAACAGATAACATGTTTCGTAGCTTGGCAATGTTTCTAAAATGGACGAATGCAGTTTTTGTAACATTGGAAATATGATTTTCAAAAGACAAATTGCTGTCTAATATGACACCCAGATTTCTGACTGTAGAGGAAGTAACAGTACATCCGTCTAGTTGCAGATTGTAATCTACAAGATTCTGTGTAGTGTTTTTTGGTCCAATGATTAATATCTCTGTCTTATCCGAATTTAATTGGAGAAAATTATTTGTCATCCAATCTTTTACATTTTTAACACACTCTGTTAGCTTAGATAATTGAGAAGTTTCATCTGGTCTCGTTGAGATATATAGCTGAGTATCATCAGCATAACAGTGGAAGCTAATTCTGTATTTTCTAATAATATTACCAAGGGGAAACATGTATATTGAAAATAGAAGGGGACCTAGGACGGATCCTTGTGGCACTCCATATTTTACTGATGATAAATGAGATGACTCCCCATTCAAGTAAACAAAATTTATACCTCCCCCATTTATAAAAATCACAAACTTTGTTTTGTACTTGTGGTTCTCATTACTCGTTGCCTTCTGAGAGCAATCTGTGGTTCAATATTCAGAGATTGAGCTGCATTTATAATTGAACAACAAAATGGTACAACAAATCGACTGACAAATATCCAGTTTGTAATGTCATAACAATTAGATCATTTCTGTGTAATATCTTTTTGACCATTACAAATAAGCAGATACTTTAATGCATGAATGGTCTCATTGCCCTCTTAGGGTTTGGCACTTTATACACAGTCCTTTCAGTATCATGGAGATGGGAGCGTGAGATGTTGAGGAGTTTACACAGTGTGATTGTGTCCTTAGAGAAACTATTACGGAATATACAACCCCAGGCATGCATTCAGCGCATTTCAAAAGCAGAAGTCAGTTCTCTGTGAATTCATCAGTTTGGATCGAAAGTGAAATGTTCATCTGTTTTATGTATAGGATGTCTGGTCTTTTGTGATGAAGGTTCCCACTGTGGAAGTTCTTTACTATATTGCGTAGTCGCTGAAACACTATCGTTGTCACAGATGTGAAGTGATCAGGATCAGTGTGTCCTATACATCAGTGATATGGGCCCAGACAGCAATATAATTTATCATATGAAACATAACTAATAGGAATGGAACAATTTGAGGTATGATGGAACAGATAATGGTGCTCTTTCTTTGGTATTGGTAAAAGTTTTTTTTTTTTTCTCTGAAAAATGTTCCCATGTTTTTGAAACAAGTCTTTTATGCTCACCAAGGCTGTGGCTATTTGAACAGAAAATACAGAAAAACAGTAATGTTGTGAAATATTACTACAAACTCAATAACGGTTTTCTTTTCTTTTTTTTAAATGTAATTTATTCACTTGATGGAAAAGTAGAATTTGTAGAGGATTTTTAGAGAATTCCATAAAAGAAAGTAAAATTGAAATATTTTGTAACCACATAAAATTGTCAATTCTGTCATATTTGTTCAATTGAATGTGCCCTTCCTTACAGAATAAAAGCCTTAAACCTTACTGATCCCAAACTGTAGTATATGCTTGTGTACATCTTAAAGGGAATGCAATTTTTTTGATGTACTTTGTAAATATATTAGCAACATTTAACCATTTTAGGACAGTTTTTTAATAAAACAACAATTTCTATTTTATGGATGTGTTTGGCAGAAAACGAAATTAATCTGTGTTGATGCAGCCTTGTCACATGGAACGATGTGCTTACACTAATGTAATATCTCGCAGTGTACATTTAGGGTTCTTCTTGTTCAATCTTGTTTTGTAGTCTTGTTCAGTGTTTTTTTTTTTTTTAACAGCAAAGTGAGAGCACTCAAGGTTCTTCATGCACAGCAAAAGACCTGACTACTTGGCAATGAAATGCTTTTTCATGTTTTGAAATGTTTTTGTTTTTGATTAACAATGAAGTATTACAGCTGTAAAAGAAGCCCAGGAAAATAAAAAGTTGAATATGACTGAAAAGCTACATTCAGCACAACGAAGCAGGCTTGACATCACGGCTGCTGGGAGGGGTCAGTTTAGGTGGTGACCTCTGGAGGGTTGGTCCTCTCTGAGGCAGGGGTGCTGCAGTCGTGTTTGTGGATGCCGGTGGAGATCGGAGCGGTGCAGGCAACAGTGTTACTGAGGACTCTACGGTTGAGCTGGATAACTGTGGTCTTGGAGGGCATGGAGGAGTGACCGTTCTGCATCAAGTGCCTCTGACAGCAGAACAGGATGCAGAAACACCTGTAGAACTTTTGGACACAAAGAAGAGAGAAGAGATCGTTGAGACCTGAGAAATATTTTCAGTACGGTCTCAAAAACATGAATGCTTTTCAAACGAAGCACTGCAGATTTGAACCACAACAAGATTAAAAAAGAAAACTATATTAATATATTACTATATTATATTACTATATTTAAAATTTGCAAGACCAACTTCAACACGAGCTAAATATGTGTATAGAACTTTCTTGCTCCTTTGAGAGGATTCCTTTCTCTCTAGTGTTGGTAGATGCCACTGTACCTTTACAAAGCAAAATATGACTTAAAATATTTCAGACTGACATCAACATCTGGGTCCATATATTCCTTTGCTGTAAACATACAGGTTATTCTGTTAAATCTGAATAATCTTGTAGGTTTTGTCTGAGTTAAATTCATTGCATGGTAATGACACTTTACAAGCCTCATTTTCTCATCTGTTTAATCACGTCACAGGTGATTCTGTAATGGTCCTTTTGTCTGCTTGTTCTCACATTTTCTCATTCATTGACACTGAGTTTTTTCAGTGATTGACTGATATGACCTTTCCCTTGAGTTTAAGAGTAATTTGCTGTTGAATCAGACCACACAGCTCTCTCTATTATTGTATGCAACCTGCATGGGTATATCACTTTTTTTTCCTCAATATTTTAGGGCAAACAGTCTGTCTTTCTCCCATCACATTTATTTCAGACCATTTAATTCAGAGGTTTTTATGCTATTGTGACCATTAATGGAATTGCACACTTAAATTATTTTAATTCTAAATTAAGGTTGTCAATAGATTAACATTTTTAATTGGATTAATCACACCCTTATTATCACGAAATTAAACATGTACCATTTAGTTTTTTTTTTTTGTTTGATAATTTTTGTGATCATTTGCTATATCCCTTACAGTAAGAAGCTTGAAGGGTGATTCTTACACAACTGTATTTTCTGACATCTTATTTTAAGATAAATTAAGAGGTCTTAAAAAAGGACTCTTGGAGACTCCAGAAGGACACCAAAGATCCAAGTGATTTAAGGAGCCCATTTAACTGATTCATTTGTGCACATCAAAATATACACACACACACACACACACACACATATATATATATATATATATATATATATATATATATATAACTCATAAATTGTTTCCATGCTCACAAATCCATTAGTTGGATCAACTTACAAATGTGTTTGTTATAAATTAAGTTATTCTAACTCATTGTAGTTTGATGGTTGAACATCATTTGATTAGAAGTTGTCATAACTCAAAACAATTGATGCAAACTTGTTAATTTATTTATTGCACTAACAATTTTTTTTTTTTTTTTTTGGACCAAATAGTGGCCTTTTTTTTTCCTCATCCCTCTGCGATAAATCCTTTAAAGTGAACAGGATTTAGAACCGAACAGGACAGAAATATATAAGTGGCCTATAAACCAAACAAATGTATAGTATCCTTCATTATAAACATTTATTATCAATTCCAAGCCTAAAAAAAATATTTATAGCAAAGATGAAACTACAGCATGTAGGAAATGCGCTATAAAATCTACATTTGCATGACGTTGATTGCATTACTTTGCTTTGGCATTACACAGCATGGTCCAGATGATTAAAAAATGCAATTTATATTCTAGAAAATATGGTGTACATATTAGGATTATAATCGATATTAATTAATATTTAACAAATATTTAATTCAATTTCGAGTATATAACTTATTTATTGAAATACTACTTTATTGAAACTTTTTTTCTTCTCCCCTGAACCCTAATCTGATGTACTCTTCTGTCACTGTGTGTGGGCTGCCTTGTTCATGTCATCTTTTGTGTGTGTTTCAGGCATCCTGCTGATGATGTCCTTGTGTGAAGAGGTTCACGTGTACGAGTACATTCCTTCGCTGCGACAGACGGACCTGTGCCACTATCACGAGCGTTACTACGACGCCGCCTGCACTCTGGGTGCATACCATCCCCTGCTCTATGAGAAAAAGCTCATCCAGCGAATGAACGTCGGCTCCGAGGACGATCTCAAACGGAAAGGCAGAGTCACGCTCCCCGGATTCAAGAACGTCCACTGCGAGCCCTGAACAGAAGGATGCAGTAACAGTCTTTGTGAAGCAGAAGTGATCTGCAGACTGATGCAGGAGCGCACCGAGGCGGTTCAGAACGGACTATAGATGGTGCTCTGCGGGACACAACCTTCTGCTGTAGTTCACTCAGAAATGCATTTCCTGAGCCTAAGCTTAAAGATGGTCACAACAGCAATAGATACGTCATAAGAAAAGCTTTTTAGGTTTGTGGATGTTTGTGGTGGTAAAAGCCATCAAAAACTGTTTTTTATTTTATAATTTTTAACAGAACTCTGTTTTTCACAGGGTTTAAAGTATAAGCAGTCATAGACACTGAAAGTTACACTGTCGGGGGGGGAAAGCAATCACATAAATACATTTTAGCACAAAGACTAGATTCATACTCGGTCTTAAAATGAGCTTTATTAATCTGTCTAAAGATTTTTTTTTTCTGCATACTGACAGATTTAAAGCTTATAAAACCATAATGTTGTGATTTATATTTTATTTATTTTTTAGGTGTCATTTTCTGCTGTGATACATTATGCCACACTCATCAGCCTCTTCCAGAATGTCTCGGTGAACTAGTGGCAAATGAATCAATAGTTTTTTTTCCTACTCTGTGTAGATGATCCTTCAAAAGCAGAGTGCTTACATGCACCTGTTACTGAATGTTGTTTATTTAATTCTCTTCTAGTAATTTTATACCTTGAAAAACTTGTCAAGACAGGTAGTTTACTGAAAAAATAGGATTTTAATTGTGTGTACTATGGACTCATGCAGCACTGTAAATCTTATTCGGGACTTTAAGGCTGTTGGCAATATCACAAGTACAGTGGTGATATATTATTTATTAAATATAAACCAGGGTTTTAATGTCTTGTTGTCCGTAAAATCAAGAGGTTTCTTGACTCCAGCTGGAGTCTTTAAAAGCGAATGAATTACCAGTGAATCTTTGCGTCATCTTCTCTTAAACGTAGAGTTGTTCGTTTAAAGCGATTCACTTAGTGGTTTGAGTTTTCTACAGGAGGTAAAACTTGAAGGTTTGTTATTTAGCTGCGTGCATTGTTTCAATGTGTGCCGTCTGAATTAAGATGAACACTTTCGCAGGATGATTTTTCTGTATATCTGGTGAGGAGAGATAACGTCTGTTTTAATCGCTGTTGTATATTGTAGAAGTAAAACTAGTAATAGATTTCACTCAGGAGCTCATGATACTCTGAAGCTGCGGCTCTCACCATGAAAGATTTCATCTTCCTTCTAGTACAATGATAAGCAGAGATTTGTCAAGCTAATATTCGACCTTTACTCTGTCCTATTTCCTCATGTTGGGGGATTGTAGATGTAGAAAACCGAAGAATATTGTTGTTGTTGTTTTTTACAGTGGAATACAAAATTAGATTTGGATGTAAACTCTTCTCAGTATGACTCATTGTTGGGCTGGCCGTGGTTGTCTGGCATGTGTGACCAGTGCAGTCCAGTGCACTTGCCTCCAGTCCGTGACAGTTTGATTATTAAATAGTGTTTTTTAATCAACAGGGTAATGGAAATTAAATGACAGTTGGAGAGCATATAAACTTGCATACCATTGGAACGTTAGGGGTCATTCCCCTTTTTTTGTTTTTAAAAATAATTTCCTCCTATGGTCACCAGGGCTGCATTTATTTGCTCAGAAATACAGTAACGCTGTGATATTGTGAAACATTATCCCAAATTAAAATAAGTGTTTTTCGATTTTATTATATTTTAAAATGTAATATTTTCCCCCTTCATTTGCACAACTGAATTTTAGCATTGTTGCCCAAACATCAGTGTCACATGATCCTTCAGAAATCATTCTAACGTGCTGATTTGGGGTTCGAATAAACATTTCTTATCAGTATTTAAAACCGCTGTGCTGCTGAATATTTTTCGCAGAAACCATGATGGGATTCTTTGAATAGAATGTTCCAAAGAATGGCATTTATTTGAAATGGAAATCTTTTGTGACTTTATTCATGTTTTTACTGTGACTTGATCAACTGAATGCATCCTTGCTTATAATAAGTATTAGTTTCTAAAGAAAAATAAAATAAAAATTGAACGGCAATGTATGCCAACCTTCAGGCCATGGCTTTGCCTGGCAATTGTTTGTCATTGTGATGGCCAAATGTCATGTGAAACTATGGAGGGACTAAACCTGTCTGCTACTTTCTCTTTAGTCTTTTTCACGCTCTACGATCAGAGACGGAGTTGTGTGTCCTTCCTCTGTGAATGTCTTTTCCTAAGCCTTTAACACGAGGTGTTTTAGCAGCATAAACGCTTGTCCCTGTTTCTCACTGACGAGACATGGTGACTGGAGACATGGCTGTTTAAAGAGTATTATTTCAAGTGTTCACTGTAAAAAAACAATATATATGTATTAATGTGTTGGGTGATATGACTACTTTCAGGGATTGGGGGCGGGGGATGTACATTACAGTGCTTGTTAGTATTCATGGTGTTAACTTTACAGTTCTAGAAACGTTAGGATTTAGCCCAGGGTGTCAAACTCAGCTCCTGGATCGCCACAGTCCTGCCGAGCTTAGCTCCAACCTGCTCCAACACCCCAATCTTTAGTTTAAATGATCTTAAAGAACTTGATTAGATTGTAGAGTTGGAGCTAAACTTAGGGCTATGACTCTCAGGGAACAGGTTTGACGCTCCTGATTGAGCCTATAATGGGAAATGTCAGCGGAGTCTCTAGGTTTAGGTCTGTTTTGAGTATATGACCTTTGAAAAGAGGAAACCGAGGTGATTTCATTGGCGAACTCCAATGCTGTGTGGTGGATGTGCATGGTACAATTCAGAGGACTGTGCCAAATGTGTTTTTTTCCCGTGTGTGTGTGAGAGAGAGAGAGAGAGTGAGATAATGTTTGGTATGGTAGTCAATTTGTGTATCTGTGCCAATATTCCTTGCCACATCTTTTGAAAGTGTTTTCCTTTCCCTTCTATACCTTACATTTTCTCATTACTGTATATACATTTAACAAATTTTCTTTAAATGTCAGTTATTTTTCCCTTGCTTACCTGTATGTAAATTCTGCACCACACATCCTTTTATCTGTTTTTCCCCTGCTAATGTTATGTCTGTGAAAAAGTATTTATCTTTAGATTGTAAATATTTGCGATTGTCTATTGCAGGCCAGTTCCCTTTCAAAAGAATTGGGATGCTTTAAAATGTTTATTTCTCCATATGCTAATATACATTTGTCATTGAATCAATTTTTCAAACCACTACATGTTAAAATAGTCTTTTGACCATTGTTTGTATAATAAAACCTTCACCTTTACTTGATCCAGTAACCCTTAACCTGCCAAATTCTTGTCTCTTTTTTGTTGTTGTTGTTGTTTGATTAAAATGTATAATAATAATAATAATATTTTAGACATGTATCTGTAAGATACCAGAGAATTATATTTATATATATTTTTCATAGTTTGGTTATCAGCTAAACCAGTGGTTCCCTTTCAAGGGAACTTCAAACTGCGTCCTCTAAGGGGCGCGATGGGGAATGCCTCGTCGTGACCCGTGTCTGAAGCATACAATAAAAAAAACACCAACGAGTTTGCTAGCGACAGCCTCTGACGTCACTACCGGCGACTAGAAACAGGCACATCATTCTCTTCTTCATCTTCACTGACTGTTCTGTTTGAAGCATGCATCGGTGTTATTTGACAGCCGATGACACACAATCTTTGCATCATTTGTTTGGGTAAAGAGCACGCACGCAATGTCTTTGAGGAGGCAATCTCCGTGTATTGTGAGTGAGATTTTTTTTTTTAAATGAAAAAGCTCCACTCTCTTTCGTCTCTTTTTCCGAGGGGAAAAAGGCAGCCATCTGCTTTCCGTGGTTCAGGACCCACCGCTGCTGAGGCTCGGAGGAGAATGAGCTCATGAGAATACAGGTGGATCTGTCTGAATGGTTTAGAGAGGGACTTTCCCTTTCGCACTCGTAATGGACGAGAGAGAGCCTCGGGAGGATGATGTTATATCGCCTTGTTGATCCTTATCTTCCTGACCATAGCCCTCCAGCTCAGGTGAGCCTTCCATTTCTCCCTGATCTCCATACAGAGAACGGAAAAAATTAACTAGGCCTTTTTCTTCTCGCATCCATCGGTTTCGGCATAAAGAGTTGGGCGAAAATGGCTGTGAGAGGATGCCCCCTGTATAAATAGCTTTCTTTCTGCGGGGGGGACATCCTCTTAATCTCCCTCCTTGCTATCTAAGCCTTTTATACACTTCAAGCATCGCTTCCCTCAACATGAGGGGCTATTTGGGCGATTCTCGTGGTAGTTTAGCAGCCCTCCCCTTTTCCAAAAAGGGTCACCTATGAGGGCGGTACTCTGAATTCGGAGTTCTCCTCTTATATGAGACTGAGTTCTCTGTTTTTTTCCCAGAGCGCTCCAGCATTATTTCCACAGATCGAGTTGATGACTCTCAATCATGCTGTTTTGAGATGCACTATTCCATCTATGAGCTGCTCTATCAGGGTGCCACGAGAGCCCCTCCTTCAAGAACAGTACTTGAAAATCCATGCTATGGTAAGTGTGCACGTGAAGTCTTTGCACACTTTCTTAAATACACACTGTGGTAAGTTTGCATGCTAGTATTCTGCGTTCTTTCTAAAATCCTATATGGTGAAGGCTTCTCGCGGTTGCTTCGTACCCTTTCTTGAGTTGGTAAAAGCCCCAATCATCTTGGGCACCACTCCACCTATGTATCCCCAGATACCTTTCTAAACAGGTTGTTGCTACTAGAGAACTGTTGAGACCGCTCTTTCAGCAAGCTTAAGCTAGGTTCTAGGCTGTATCCCTTTAAAGGAATCTTTCCTGATTCCAAGCCTTCAGCTCTTACCCCGGGCCGAAGCCCTAATGATTAAAGGGATACTCCACCGTGTTTTCATATTAAACTATATTTTTCCCTTACCTAAGACGAGTTGATACATACCTCTCTCGTCTCAGTGCATGCACTCGATCGCTTTGGCGCGCAGTGACACTTTGAAAGCACTTAGCGTAGCCCATTCATTCAATATGGGCCAAGCAGAGAAGCTACCAAACACCTCCACGTTTTCCCTATTTAAATAGTTACTCGCGTAGTGTAACTCGACCTAGGACGGTAACCCAAAACAAAACGTTGTGCTTTTCTAAGCGTGTAAAATGGATAACTATATTGTGAGGTGGAATACCATGGCAAGTGCTTGTAAGCACTTCGTCATGGCGCAGTAATATCTTCACTAGAGGGAGCGGGGGCCGGTGAGAGGATTTTTCACGAGTGAAGATATTACTACGCCAAGACTGTATTTAAATAGGGAAAATGTGGAGGTGTTTGGTAGCTTCTCTGCTTGGCCCATATTGAATGAATGGGCTAAGCTAAGTGCTCACCGCGCGCCAAAGCGATCGAGTGCACGCACTGAGACGAGCGAGGTATGTATCAACTCGTCTTAGGTAAGGGAAAAACATAGTTTAATATGAAAACACGGTGGAGTATCCCTTTAAGTTGGGTATATAGCTTAAGCCTTTGGCCATAAGTGGTATTGTCACAGACAGCCATCTAAACATCCCAGGGGAAACTCCCATGGAAAGGTAGAGTTGGTACTTAGTGTTCACCATGATTCCATGATCCTTTAGCTCCCTGCCATGCTTCGGATGCAAGCTTCAGATGAAGAAGTGAATAACGTGTTCTCCCTGTGCCTGTTTATAGTCGCGCTGAAAGTGACGTCAGAGGCTGTCGCCCGCCAACTCGTTGGTGTTTTTCAATGTATGCTTCAGAGACTGGTCACAATGATGTGTTCCCCATAGCGCCCCCTAGAGGATGCAGTGTCTCGTTACCTACTCAGGGAACCATGGTTACATTCGTAACCGGAGATGTTCTCAACTAGGATGCCTCCCCAATTGCAGTGTTTTATTAATAAACTATTAATATTGTTTACACTTTGAGTGTGATTACACAAATACTTAGTAGTATTAACTACATTTACATATTTAGGGTGAGTATTGGGGCTTGGTTTATTAAAGTTGCTTGTATATTGAGCATAATTTGCTGTCATTATTGTAGTAAATATCATCAAATAAACATTTAGATGTAAACTGACATTGCATTTCCTTTCCCATCTCAATAACTGTTGTTTTGGATAAAAGAACAGTTTTTGAAACTAAAAAAAATCAGAACGATTATTAATTACGTCGTTAATTGAATATAAAAAATACTCCAGATTTAAAGAAGTTTGAAAATGATGAGCTTGGTCATAATTATAGGAGAAAATGTTATACATGCACATCAACCTTAGTAAGCATATGAAATGGATCGGAATTAGTTTGTGCCCTTACCTGTTTGTTCATCAGGATGTAAATGAGTGGGTTGATGACCGTGCTGCTCTTGGCGAGGAGAGAGGGCACCACGCTGGCCACCGGTGAGATGATTCCTGGCCGCCCAAATGTAGCCATCATGGCCACGACCCCGTACGGCATCCAGCACAGAAGGTAACACACCACCGTGGTGATAACCATGAACAAAACATGGTATTCCCGTTTCCGCGCTGCTGTCTTGCGTATCTTCCCTACCTGAGACAGAGACACGGGGATGATTACTGCATGTGAGGTATCAAGAGAAATATGTCCATTTTAAAAATGGTGTTTAAGCAATAACTTGTTTAAAAAGGCTATTGACTTCAGGATGATGGCCTACAAAAAGCCACAATTTCACAGTTTAGAATGTTCAACAACCAAGCATTTGAGAGCCCTGTGATATAAGACAAAAATTCTAAAGATAAACAGTTTATCTGGAATAATGTTCACAGATGAACTGACAAAAAAAGACAATTTAGTAGCTATTAACATATGCTTTACCAATGATTTTTTTTTTTTTTTTTTTGAGGTTGCACAGCATGGGAAAAAAATGTGTGAGCTATAACATTATTATTTGATTTGAGTTGCCAGACAGTATGATCATTGTGTTTTCATCCATCCGTAATGATAAGAAACTATAACCTTACGTTTATGAAGGCATGTGATTGTCCTTTTTGAACTGTGTGGATGCGAAGGTACGTGTTTATTTGTCTTTGACACTTTTAGTTCATGAGGACCCTTCATGAAATGAGACCTGGTCCTGGTTCATATATAGGAGTATTTTTGAATGACATTTTATAATAATCAGTTGATTAATGCCTTTCAGAGAGGACAAAGTGACAGTCTGTAATTATCTCAGAGCTCAGTCATCAATGAATCTAGGCTAACTGCTCTCCTCCTCCTCTCATTGTTATTACCTGTCTTGTTTACACTCGCAGACACTCACACACCTATAGAACTCCTAGGACTGTCAACTGTAATTACACTTGCTTTGTGTAATTGTGGAACTAGGACACATGACATGCAGGTAAATAAACATATATATAGTTTCAGGGTATAGACGGTTTCATCGAATGCACGCGCATTGCCATGGTCACGCCTCTGGCCCTAAGTTAACTTCCGGTCTGTGTTTGTTTATCGACTCACTGTATATAACCATTAGAATTATAATATATTATTGTAATTATATTATAATTATATAATATTATATAGTCATTATATATGGATCAGTGGTCTCACTAGTAATATGGTGCAGACTACAAACGCAGTTAAAGTTAAGGTGATGATTAGACTGAAGTTGGGCTCAGCTTGTTGTGCTGTGGGATGCAACTTGTCATCTGGAACAAACGCCTTGTCAAAACTAAAAATGTTTCGGTTTCCTAAGACCAGACGAGACGGCAAGAATGGATAACCGTTGTGCGAAGAGAGGCTTGGCTGCCAGGCAAGAATTCAAGGATCTGTAACACACACTTCGTTACAAGTAACAAACTCATGATAAGCGACAGATATTTTATTATTAGAAATCTACTCTAGAGGGAGTTCGCTGTTGTTGTAATTGATTATTTGCGGAAGTCTACCAGAAGTTAAGTCAAGGCCACAAAACCGTGCATGCTCAGTAACGTTTGTTTATGTTGTTGCCGTCGAAACTGTCTATATGCAGGTTTACAGAGTATATCTATTATGTTCTACTGAACTTTCTTTCCATCAAGGAATCTTGAAAAAGTAAATGCATCACAGTTTCCACAAAAATATTAAAGTAGTTTCATATTAAATAGATTTTTACAAAGCTCATCATTCTGAAAAATGAAGTGTATGCTGATTGGCCAGCTATCCGGTGCATTGTGATTGGCTGAATACCTCAAGCATGTGATGGAAATGCTACGCCCCTTACCATACAGTGATGCCATCTCCCAGCGCGACGAGACAAGGAACATGCAACTGTTCTGGAACAATGTTGTAAATACAACTTAACCACTGATTTCTATTCGCGTATTCTTCGTTGGAAGGCCAACGAACCACACAGCATCTCTGCGACATGGCGGCGGCAGCAGCAACAATTCTACAGCGAGAATAAAAGTTTTGCCTTCTTTCTTTGGGTGAACTTTTGGGCGGTGTTATGCAAATCTTCCCACACAGTGATGTAGACGTGGGGGCGTGTTTAAATGAGGCGTTTTAGGAGGGTGTGGATGAGTCTTAACTTTTATGAAGAGTTTGAGACTTTAGTCTTTGCAACTTTAGGGATTTTATCTATGCACAAGCAGCTTATAACACTCCAAAGAGAAAGGAAATATTGAAATTTACGCTTTTAGATCTAAAACTTACTAACACATAAAAATTCATAAATAAGAATAAGTAAGACTTGCTACATTTTAATCTGGATCAAACTCAGTTAGACAGCATTTGTTAAGCCTTTTCATTCTAACTGGGCTATGAGTTGAATTTTTAACAAATTACTAGGCTCTATGTAAATATAACTAATAAAACTGGCTCTCTAATTACAGTAAATAATTGTCATTTACAGAAAGTAAATTGATCTTCTTGTCCCTTTTATCTGTAACAAGCACACACCCTCCCCCTACAGAAATGACATTTATTTGCAGATGTATGTTTCTTTGCATGTGAGTAGATGGGATCATGAATGTCTGAATGTCTCATAGTACTCAATTTATTGCATGCCCCCTTCACATTATACATGAAGCAGCATATATAAGCTTCATATTTTCACCCAGCAAGTCACAGATGTGAGTGTATAGGAAAATGTCTGATTAATATTGCATCAGAAATTCAACATGATTAACTGAATATAGTGTATGGGGATCTGTCACATTGGCTTGGATGGATAAATTTGTCCCTCTCGAGCCAGAATGAAATATGGATGTTATCCTCCTCACAGCAGCCAACTGAAATCAATTACACTCCAGTGACTGGGACGCCCAGATAATACAGTATCCAAATCCAATCATACTGCCATAAACAATGAGATCTTGATGCACAAACAGGCACAAAGAACCAGACATGCACTCTTAACAGGTTGCACAAGGAACCAGACACCACAGAACATGCTGAAAGAATTATGTTTTCTCTTTGTGTGTATATATATATATATATATAACCATGACAACATATAGCTTATTTCTTCCTTCAAAGCCCCTTTCAGTTCTCCTTTATTGCTTTCAGGACAGAGAATATATCCCAATACAAAAAACTTCAAGAGCTGGCATCTGACAAGGTCCAAATATGTGATAGTCCTCCTGCAGCTACTACATCTGCTAAAAATGCAAACATCTTCACTGTTTGAGATTAAACAACATAACATAACATTTTTAGCTAGTTTCTTCTCCTGCGCATGATTACTAAAATGGGTTTAAACAAACAATTATCAATGTCTGTTACCCAATTTTCTGCAACCAATTAAACAGTCTACTTCCTCTGAATTACCACTTCAGCTTTCTGAGTTTAGATGAGTCAGTGCACGTCCACAGAACTGGCAGCATCTTCAAACATCTTGAGATCCTGTCAGAGCACTTGCAAATTCAGTAACGGATTCAAAAGGAGTTTTGAATCCCAAGCCAGGGCTGCATGATTATGACAAAAATCATAATTGTTGATTTATTCCCTAGAAATTGTAATTGTGATTATTAATTATGACTATCACAGTTTACACTGAATGATGTTTATATCATTGTTTGAAGTAACTGCATGCCATATTTTAGATGAAAAGATGAAACACACTAACTGAAAAATCTATATATATATATATATATATATATATATAAGTATTAAGCCTCAGATGTCATTGGATTGGTTTCCTCCTTTAAAAAAAAAAGAGGAGGAATATATATATATAGGTTTTTTTATATGCACAACACAGAACCGCAGTTTACCTGTTTGACTGCGTACAGCAATCTCCCATAGCAGTAGACCATGATGAGCACTGGTATGACCAAGCAGAACAGAAACAGACAGATGATGTAGGCACGAGACTGGGCGGTACGCTCGGTCCATGATACAGAGCAGCTGGTTCCTGCACCCTCCAGGCCATAACTACTCCAGCCCAGAAGAGGGGGCACGGTCCAGATCAAAGAGTAAAGCCACGAACCCCCTACTGCCAGAAGAGGTTTGCGATAGTCTGGACCACGGTTATGGTACACCGTCAATGTGCTGTAGCGGTCGTAAGAAAGAACCACCAAGGATATCAGAGATACGATGCCTGAGAGAGAGAAGACAAAGAGGACAAAAACTTCAACATTGAGGTAAGCTGAAACTGGACAGTTTTTTGTGTTGACCCCAAAAGCTCTTTGGAAACTTTACATTTGTTAAATAAGTTTGACTAAAGTAGTTTGTGGTTTTCAAATAGTGGATCGTGTACAGGGTTAACATTTTTACTGTTAGTCACATGAGCCAAAATAAGACCAAGGATAAAGCTTTTCAACACAACTTCTGGCTTATTTCAAGGCTGCTACTGGATCATTGGGGATAAATGCCAAATTATGCGACTACGTTACTTTTAGGAGAGCTTGTCCAAATGATGCAACCGAATAAAGTACAGAGTAAAGAGGGTGCAACCGTACACTCAAGACCAGCTCATTAAACTAAAAACTTAAAAATGTCTAAAAAAGTGAAGTTATATAATTTCCAGTCACATCTGTTTGTAGGTTCCATGTGGTTTGATATTTTGCGGTGCCATTCAGACATTAGTGTGACTTAAGTGTCCAGTGAGTTTTTGGGGCCACTGTAGATTCGTCACTGGATATTGTCTGTAGTGCACCAGTGAAGGCCAAGTCCAAAAGGTTGTACGTGAATATGTATCTCTGAAAAATAAGCTTTGTTAGAGGTCTTCAATGAACAATGAAACTGTCATTTCATATTTGTCACTTCAAGGCTTTTGGTACAACAAAAATCCCTTTTAGCTTTTTCAACTTAAGACCTTTCCAGCACACATAAAGAGACACACAAACTTTCTTTGGCATCTTCTTTATTGTTCTGCTGTTTAGTCACAAAGTTTGTGTCCTGTGTCTCAGCTCCAAATTTTCTGTTCTTCAGGACTCATGAACCATAAAGATTTATTTTTATGTGAAAATGTGACACTGCACATTTCTCTGTGAAATTGAAATATGTCAAATAAAAAATAAAAAATGAAATTTTAAAACAAACCCCAAATCAAATAAATACATAATACAAAATAAATATCTTCATATAACAAACTAAAGTTTTGCCTATGCTCTTTTCATTCAAAACAAGCCACTGCATTTGAATCACAATCCATACGAAGATGCTGAATACATGCAGCACAAGCAGTTTTGTATCATTTAAAATAATTAACAAAAAACAGAATGATCTGACTTTAGTCTTGTGAAATTATACTGCATAAAACATCCGCACAAATTAATACAGTAGAGCAGCAATACAGCGTCCTTGCTACCCCTGTAAACTAACCATCACAGTGCTTATAAACACTACTTTATTATGCATTATACAGGGGTGAGATGAAAAGATATCATCTTTTTTTTTTCTAAAGACAGTCCCCTCAGAGATACATTCATATAAAGTCCTAACCCCAAATGTATCGTGATTCGTTTAACATCTCAAACGATTTTAAGCGTCACATGTTTTTATCAGTGTTCAATCGGCTCAGGTTCATCGCTACATGCCCACTAATGGTGATTGTACAGCTGAATCTCAATAAATTTGAATGTTGTGGAAAAGTTCAGTAATTCAACTCAAATTGTTAAGCTTGTGTATTAAATAAATTCAATGCATACAGACTGAAGTAGTTTAAGTCTTTGGTTGTTTTAATTGTGATGGTTTTGGCTAAATGATGATTACTAAACAGAAATCATTTTAAATGTGCTCACTCACTTTTTGTCACTTTCATGCATGATGAATATATTTATAATTTTTTTCTCTCTTTTTTTTAAATCTTATACAAATGTTGGAGTGGTATCATTGTTTCCACACAAAAAAAATATTTAGCAGCAAAACCGTTTCTAAAATTTATAGTAATGAGAAATGTTTCCTGAGCAGCAAATTAGAATGATTTCTGAAGGATTATGTGACACCTGATTGACAATACCCTGAAATCAGGGGAGGCAGCCTAGCATTTCAAATATAACCTCAGGGGGACTACTTAAAAGCCCTAGTAGTTGGGGAGGCAGCCCAACCTTACTACCAGATATATTAGATATAGAAAAGCTTTCGATTCAGAGGGAATCTTATTAAAGGAAATCAGCCTCAACCAGTAAATCTTTGACCAATAATTTCCTGAAAGGGAGACTGTATGGGAGCTCAATCCAAAGAACCTGTACATGCTCTCGTGAGGGACATCTTGCTCCACACAGGCAGCTAGTCAAAAGAGTTGATGATGTTACAGGTGCGCCACCGAAAATACACTGGAGGCAGCCCAACATGACAGACACAGCACGTTTGAGTGTAACAAATAACATCTATCAATACATATACATACACACACACAAGCAAATCCATCAGTGTAAGAGCTCAACTCTCATCCCGAGAGAGAGAGAGTCAAGCCTGGGTGGAACCAAATATTTTGACCGCATCAAACAACACACATTTAACTCCCTTTGAGAGCTAAGCGTGCCTAGTTCAAGCATTACTATAATCCCCTCGAAAACCGGACATGCTCATGCGAATGTGACTACTATCCCTCGGGAGAGAACATAAAGAAAGGAACTCTTGAAATGGAAAGCACTTGTCATCAGTTTTTTTCCATGGCTTGCCTACAATCCCCATGATCAGTCTGCCTAGCTGCCTCGGCAGCCCTCAAACCAAGGGTGGTTGGCATTATATTCTCATTCCTCAAAGTAAAATCAAGCATACAAGGCAAGATTGCATCACGCAGCATTCATTTAGCTCCCCCGAGAGCCAAACACACTCTGTTCACTAAATTCCCTCAAGAATCAGGCGAGAACAGAAACTGCCGTGAATGCTCTGCATTGAGCCTGTTCAACTCCCTCGAGAGGTGAAAACACTTATACAAAAACTGTCTACAATCTCAAATAAAAGGCGAAGCTTTACCTTTGCTCTCAGTAGCCCCGCAAATGTATCTCTCTGTCTCATGAGTAAAACACACATTCACGCTTATTCATAATAAGTGCAATAAGCTAGCACATGCACAAAACAAATGAAGGCATGCACTAAATTAAAAATTTGCAGAATGTTTCCTACATGTACACAAACAAACAGCTGCTGAAGACAAAATAAGCTGTTGATGTGCATTACAGGTTCCCTCTAACACTTCTGGGCACTCCGCTAATGACATTATGGGTAGTGCAGGCCAATGATTTGGAGTGTTTTCACACAAGCTTCAGACACCAGTCATGCTGATGACATTCCCCAAAGTGTCCCCTAGGGGGCGAAATGTGAAGTGACCATGAAGGAAAACTTTTTATTATGGGACCCCTCCACATTCACTCCTAAAATGTACAGTTCACTCAGTCAGCATCACCAATTACTTAACCTCATGCCTTTCCAAACAAAAAATATATATTTTAAAATGTTTATATATATATATGAAAAAATGTGTTTATGTAGGTCAGTGATAACCAGTTCAAATTTTATGTGTTTTTTTTTCGGGTGACCTATTGCTTTAAATTATTTGTTGTCACAGTGGTTCCTTGTAACACCAGAAATGTACCACAAATGCAGATAGTCTTCCTGCACTACAAAAAAAAGTCCTCTGGTATTGTTAATGCAGCCCATAATTGACAACTGGGGGAATTTCTGCTGGTAGCATGAGCTTTGAAATGTGCACATGCCATTTCTTACGCACACCACTGTAAAAAATAAATCCTGGATCTTGTAATTTTCATAAAAATAAAAAATTAAATAAACTGTGATTCAATGTTGAATAGAAAATATTGAGGACTTTTTAGTAATAAAACCAAGAAATGTCTTTTTTTTCTCTTTTTTTTTAAAGGCACTTAAGCAGTTTCGGGGATTGAATTGAGGAATTGATTAAAGTTTTTTTTTTTTTTTTTTTTTTTTTATAAGGAAAGAAAGCTACATGTTTATTTTAAGAGAATTAGCTAAATTTTGCAGTTTTATTTTAGAAGTGATTTTTTTCCCCAGCATGCTTTGCATATGGCTGGATATGTAGATTCCATTTTGAAATTAAATGCTATTTTATGTGTTTTTGGTGAAGGGGAATGTTAAATGTTCATTTATGTTTGACATTTGAAAGAGTTTCTGTTACATTGAAGTTTCCATTGCACAGTGCAATCATTACCATTGTGCAGAAGAGTAGAGCTTATGGTGATGGATACTACTCCTCTAAGGCTTTAATCCTTGATCAACGTGTAGTAGCTTTGCTAGTGCTAGTGCAGTATTTTCCAGTATTATCAAGTATTTTCCTACTTGAGCTGTTTGTATGCAGTCTTTTAAATGTACAAACAAACTCATGAAAAAATCACAGACTCAAATCAACTTAAATGAGCACATTTCACTAATTATGTTAAATTCATTGTGTCATAGATTAATTAGTTTAGGAGATTTCACATGATTTATTCAGGTAAATTCCATTAAAAAATCAAGCCTGGAAAAACTACTCAAAAATATGATAATATTGTTACCATATTTTTTTTAAAGGTCCCATACTGTAAAATTTTCCGGAGATTTATTTTAGGTTTTGATGTACCTAAGAATATATATTTGCGGTGAACTAACCAAAAACCATCCCATTATATTTTAACAGTTCCTTTCTCATGAGATCTGCTAAGAACAGGTCGATTTTAGACTGTCTAATTAATATTCATGAGCCTCTCTTCTGATTGGCCTGTTGTTTTCTGAGTGATGCACGGCCAGGCCAATCACAGGTCAGCCGATGTCACAGCGCTAACTCTTCTTGAAACAAAGGGGAAAACTGGAGACGGCCTACTCAAACCAGCGCAGATTCGGCTATGTTAGAAACATAAAATATCATCTTGTGATGTTGGATGCTAGAATTGATGTAATACTGCCTCAAATTACAAATTTGATCATATATCTGCTGCCACTGCTAGACATAAAAAATGATGACAGCTATGGTTAAAGGCGATAAAACAAGCAGGGATGCGTTTCCCAAAAGCATAGCTGCTAACCTGGGAAATTGTATTGCAACCAACAAAGTTTTTTTTTTTTTTAGGGAAACGCTCCCCTGCTCCTTTTATTGCCTTTCCAGACTCGACAGAAACATTCGTCAAAAATGCTTGTGTTTGCAGCACACACTAATTGGAAATATTCCATAAAGTATTGTCTTTTGTTGTTATGGACGAGTCTACAGATTTCTTGCCATATGTTTCTTGCATCTCATCTGCGTATGAAAAAATGTCTGTGCATGTGTGTAAAACAACAGACTGACAATCTATATATAATCATTTGTAACTGTATACACATTGTTGTAATTTGGCTGGAACAATAATGTAGCTGTAAAATTAGTTGCCTGCTGAAATTGAAGCGTATATACATCATCATGACTTGCTAGATAGACATGATAAGTTTGTCTTTACTATGCATATTAGACATGATCCACCTCATAGTATCAATCCTGTCAGATCGTCCATCCTTTGGTGAGAATGTTACGTTACAGGTCAGCCGATCTGATTTCGTAGTCAAAGTTAACTTTTTCGACATGTTTCAGTGCTGTTGTTGATCAATGCTCAGCAATGGCACAGATGCAATGTTGTCTGAGGGTTTGACAAAAGGAGAGTGGGACAGTGGGCGGTGCTTGGTTCGTGAAAAATTACAGCTACTTTAATCAGGCTGTGTACATTTTACTGTGGACTGACTGTTTTGAAATTTATATGGTAGTTAAATAGCCCCTAGACCTCTGTTATCGTGAAAAAAAAGCCAGGAAATTTCAACTTTGACAATATGGGAGCTTTAAGTAAATAACTTGTTTCATTTTTTACAGTGTATTAAAAAAGATGATCTTGCATGAGAAGTAATAGTCTTTCAGGTTTTACATCTTTATATTTTACGAAAAATATAATATTGGTGAGAATATAAACATTTTTCTCCAGATTAAATTTGTCCTGTTTCATTTAATCTATTCTTAAACACTGACACGTGTGAGTTTAGGGGCGTTCAGGACGCCTGCGTTAAAGGTTAAAGGGGTTTCTGTTTTGTTTGAGGTTTTTAGAAAATTTGCCATTGTGGTAAGGATTAGAGATGTGCTCAGGTCAAGGATGGGACTAAGATTGTAGACTGCTTCCTTTAACAGCAGATTGAAAAGATGATTGAATTTAACACACGTCATTACTCTCGGTTGGTTATGTTAGCACATGCATGCTTTTTATTGTTAACTGGATATTATGCACTTAATTTACTGGAGTAACACCTACTTGGTATTTTTAAGGCTAATGGTCTGCATGGTTTTAAAGGGGGGGTGAAATGCTATTTCATGCATACTGAGTTTTTTACACTGTTAAAGAGTTGGATTCCCATGCTAAACATGGACAAAGTTTCAAAAATTAAGTTGTAGGTTTGAAGGAGTATTTCTGTTCCAAAAATACTCCTTCCGGTTTATCACAAGTTTGGGAAAGTTTTTTTCGAGTATGGCTCTGTGTGACGTTAGATGGAGCGGAATTTCCTTATATGTGTCCTGAGGCACTTCTGCCGGAAGAGCGCGCTCCCGTATAGCAGAGCACTGAGAGCACAACAGACTTCACTGATCAGAGCGAGAGCGTCGCCAAATGTCACAAAAGAAGTGTGTTTTTGGTTGCCAGGGCAAGACAACCCTGCACAGATTACCAAAAGAGAAACAGCATTAAGGGACCAGTGGATGGAGTTTATTTTTACAGAGCATCAACGGAGTTGTGCAAGTGTTTGTGTTTGTTCCCTGCATTTCGAAGATGCTTGTTTTACAAACAAGGCCCAGTTTGACGACGGATTTGCAAATTGTTTATTTCTTAAGGATAATGCAGTCCCAACGAAAAAGGGTCACGATCATGTGTTGGAACCACAGGCGGTGAGTAAAACTGCTTCAAATATCTCTGTGTTGTTAACTTAGCTATCGGCGCGTAAGCACATCAAGTAAACAACATGCGATGTTGTCATCAAACTGCACTTTCCACATGTACACCTAAAAAAAAAAAAAAAAAAAAGACGACATAAAGTGGAACTTAGTCATTTTCCAAAAGCGCTAAGCAAATATATACAGTTTCAATACATACTACATAGAGACGTCCTGCTGTAGTCGTTGCTGATGCTGCTCTTGTTAAATTTCAGCCTCTGGATCTGATTCTGGATCATAAATAAATGGCTGAATCTGACTGTTAGCCATGGTTTGTTTTGGATGATGTTTTTTCCCTCACAGTAATGTCACAGCTTCCAGCTCTCAACACAAAAGCCTACTGGCGCTCGTGATTCTTTAGCTCCGCCCACACGTCACGCCTCCAGCCACTCGTGTTTTTCCGGGAAAAAACGGTACAGACTATCTTTCTCTTATGAATATAATAAAACTAAAGACTTTTTGGAGTTATGAAGGATGCAGTACTACTCTGTAGGTTCACCCCCCCTTTAACAAGTAAATTAGATTGCTGTTCAAGTAAATACAACTGACAAATTCCAAGTTGCAGTAAATGTCAGCTCAACTTAAATAAATTAGTCATTTGGAAAACACCTACCAGTACCTTCTTAAGAGGCTCAAAGCAGTCCTTGCTATTTCAAATGTGAGATTACCAAATTAGTAAATTGTCTTCGAACGAATCTTTTGAACTAAAGTAGCAGCAGTAGAATTCCTAACATAAGAAAGTACGTACATAGTTCTTTGGGACACATTTTCATCCTTATTTCATTTTTTCCCCCTGTTTATGTACTTGTCTGATGAAATATTGTTTTAATAAGTCTTCTCTTTTTTTATTAAATAAGCTATATTTATTCGATGGACACAACCTGCTACAAAACTATTAGGCTTCAGTGGAAACATTATAGCTGGAGCTAAAACCCAGGTCCAAAAAGAGGTCAGTGATTCTGGCTATTAAAATTTGCCTTGTGTCGTTTTCTCTTCCATTTAATCAATGGTTGAGCTAGCTCAGCACACCAAAAACCATCAGCAGGAAAATAGTTAATTTAGACAGCAAGGCAGCTCTGAGTTTTAGATTGAGAAGTGGAAAAGTCAGACTGACCAAAAAGGATGAGAAGCTGAGATAATAACAGCAAAGATAGAGGATGACTGAAAGCTAAATAATTTGCTGTCTGATTTATATATTCCACCTGCTCCTAAACCGCTCCAGTGAGATAACATGGCATTTTACAGCAGGCCATTCATGTTACAATCCTATGAGTTTTGTGTCTATGTTTATGCATGCAGACACTTGTGTGTTTAAAGTCATGTACTGAAACCTTCAAGCATGCCTTTTATAAAGTGATATTCTTATCACAAACATTGTGATAGAAAACAATCTTATGTTATATAAATATTCATGCATCATGTTTTTAATGCAACCTACATTTCAGATGGGAATCTATTCTTTAAAACGCAATCTTTGACATAGCTAAAGCTTCAGGCACAAACCACTGTGTAACAAAACACATCATTTTTCTTTTTGAACTATTGCTAAAGTCTGTGCTCCTAGAGCTAGATAAGCATGAAATAATATTTACTAAATATTCATGCCTGTATATGTTAAATACTGGTTACCTGTTTCCTTAACACTGGGGAAACAAAGGATAGTGGTAAACATGAAAAATAAAGAAAAAACGGGTGACTGATCTAAAACAACTGGTAAAGAAAGACTGCCGAAGAAAGAAACATTGATCGGCTAAAAGATTATGTGTACATTACATATCTGGGATACATTTTTTCCACCACTAAAGAGCAAACAGTATTAAAACCTGCACAAGTTCTCCTCTTAATGTTACAAACCCACACACATGCCTGCTGTGCAGTCAAGGATGTGCGAGTTTTTGTTTCAGGGTTATTCGTTTTGTAAAACATATCACCAGCTGTTGAAATCAGATCATCAAATATTCATTTCTTCACCTCTAACAATAACGTCAGCAGCATAATATCCATCAATGCCCTCCAGACCAAATAAACAAATATATTGTGTGTTCACATAGGGAAGGTTTGTTTTTTCTTAAAACAAATCCTGCTGTGATTGCTGTGATTGTAAGTGTGGTTGTTTTGAATAAATGTGAACTCTGCTCATCAAACATAAAGACCAAGACTTCCTGAAAATGTGGGTCTCTCTGTCTGCTTTTTTAAACAAACTCTGGTGCAGTTTGACTGATATATACAGTTGTATCTCAATAAATTAGAATGTCATGGAAAAGTTAATTAATATCAGTAATTCAACATAAATTGTGAAACTCTTGTATTAAATAAATTCAGTTTAACAAAAACCAACAAACTATAATATGGTGAGATGCCAATCAGCTAATCAATTCCTAATCAACCTGCAAAAGTTTTCCTGAGCCTTCAAAATGGTCTCTCAGTTTGGTTCACTAGACTACACAATCATGGGGAAGACTGCTGATCTGACAGTTGCCCAGAAAACAATCATTGACACCCTTCACAAGGAGGGTAAGCCACAAACATTCATTACCAAAGAAGCTGGCTGTTCACAGAGTGCTGTATCCAGTCATGTTAACAGAAAGTTGAGTGGAAGGAAAAAGTGTGGAAGAAAAAGATGCATAACCAACCGAGAGAACCACAGTCTTATGAGGATTGTCAAGCAAAATTTATTCAAGAATTTGAGTGAACTTCACAAGGAATGGACTTAGTATGGGGTCAAGGCATCAAGATCCACCACACACAGACGTGTCAAGGGATTTGCTGAACCACGGAAAACGTCCGAGGTGTCTTACCTGGGCTAAGGAGAAGAAGAACTGGACTGTTCCCCAGTGGTCCAAAGTCCTCTTTTCAGATGAGAGCAAGTTTTGTACACTGTAAAAAATTACTGTGATTTTAACGGTAAAGAACTGTAAAAAACCTGTTTACTGGTTAATGGTAATTTCCTGTAAACTTTACAGGGAAAAAACGTTAACTTACATCTGTTATGTTTATTAGGTTTTTATGTTACATAAAATGTTGTTAAATTAATGTTTATTGCATATTTCAGTTTAATGAGTCTCACCATGATGGTGTTTAGTGCTTGTGTGAATGACACCGTGCACCTTCTATGTATCTTATTATTTAAAAGCTGCTTGTGATGGGCTTTGTTTCACCACGTGACTCTCTCACAGCGTTTGGAATAACAGCGTTTAAAAATAGCAGAAATCACTATATCTATGTTTTATATATTTTTTAGTTGTGTACTTACATCATCCCAACAGTTTCCACGAACTTTGAAATCCGGAGAAAAGAACAGAACAAAGACGAGACAAAGACGAGACGAAGAAGAAAAAGTAGTAGCCTTGATCGAGACTATTATATTTTATATTTATATTGTTAATATTCGTATTTAAACCTCAATCAATAACTTAGTTATGGATCATGATTATGCTTTGCCTGCACGTTCTGTGAAGCGCAAACGTACGGGTGAAATAAATGACCCGAGATGGTTTTGAGACAAGAGAAGCAACAAGACACGGGTAAATATTGGAGTTGCATTTCCAAGATAGAGAGAGCTTTGTGACAAGCTGAAACTACAGATAGATGCCAAACTCGCTTGCATTCTGATAAACAGGTATGCATCCATTCAGCTTACTTTATCTATCCGTATATTTTGTGAAACGATGATGTCTTGTGTAAAACGCAGACGGACTAGCTCTCTTGTAAATCTACATTTGTTCTATATCTAGCTGGATAAAGTAGCTTCAAATGCAGTTCACTAACTTGTTCGATATCATAGTATAACGTAATTATAATTATTAACGAAAGGCGACCGTGTTTTTTAACATATATAACTACTAGCTAGATGGAATATTGATTTGATAGGGGTCTCATAATTCATATATCTCTCTTTTCGAAAAGATGTGATTGTCAAAATACTAAGTTAGAATGAGTAAGGAATGTGGGAAGCAACAGAGCGCGTGTTCCAATGAACAACAACTCCCATGAGCCTTACAATCTTTCCCGACGTCATCAAAGTACATCAAAGTAATGTTATTTTTTTGATTAGTGACCCCTAGTGGCCAAAAATCACATACTGTACGTTTAAAAGAACGGTGTTAGGTAACGACATTATTTTTTCAGTTACGGGGTAATCTTACTAATTACTTTTCCCGTCGCCACAACGCCATTACCATTACTGAAAGTTAAATGTGGTGCGTTACTATGCATTTATTTAATAAACTATGTTATCCACAAGTGTGGAGGTGGGTTAAAAACGAGATAAGCGATTATGATTGGCTAAGGCAGAGTCATGTGTTTAATGGTAGCCAATCAGAGCCAGTGTTTTTACACACATGCCGGCACATGCGCCAGCACCAGCAGCGCCAAACACACACACACGCAACAGCTACACAGAGAGATTCGCTGCAGCAGCAGAGATGGTGAGTCAGGAGCAATCCGTTGAAAAGTTGGCATTTTCAAGGTGGAGATATAAGTGCTACTTCAAATTTTTTGTGGTCAAAGGCAAGAACGTGCATGTAATGTGTACATGTAATGTGTGACACGCATCTACAAAGCTAGTGGCCCCAAAACACCCTTTCTTACAAAGATAATACTTGAAGTGCAGGATAAAAATCTTGCTGTCTGCTGACGTGCAATAAATATCGAAAGTTATGTACGAACACCTATCTGTTCTTCTCATTTCAACTGACTTGTGAAAACTGCTAAAAAAAATATTTGACATATAGCAACTTTTTTTTTTTTTTTTTTTACAGTAACGCAAATAGTTACTTTCCCTGGTAACGGGTTACTTTTATTATAGAGTAATTCAGTTACTAACTCAGTTACTTTTTGGAACAAGTAGTGAGTAATTATAACTAATTACTTTTTTTAAGTAACGTTCCCAACAGTGCTCTCTCATCACCACCTGCTTTTGGTGGTTACCAGTGTAATACAAAGGTACAAAACAGATTTCAGTGCTTCAATAAGTTTGTATATTAATATTATATACAATTTTGTCCATTGTGTTTTTTGAAAACCAAAGTCACTGCACCCGTTTACCAACAAATTTTGGAGCACTTCATGCCTCCTTCTGCTGACCAGCTTTTTGAAGATGCTGATTTCATTTGGCACCTGCCCACACTGCCAAAAGCACCAAAGGTTTGTTAAATGACAATGGTGTTGGTGTGCTTGACTGGCCAGCAAACTCACCAGACCTGAACCCCATGGATAATCTATGGGCTATTGTCAAGAGGAAAATAAGAAACAATAGACCAAAAAAATGAAGATAAGCTGAAGGCCACTGTGAAAGAAACCTGGGCTTCCAGACCACCTCAGCAGTCCCACAAACTGATCACCTCCATGCCACGCTGAATTGAGGCAGTAATTAAAGCAAAAGGAGCCCCCTACCAAGTATTGAGTGCATGTACAGTAAATGAACATACTTTCCTGTAGGCCAACAATTCACAAAAAAAAATATAATAATAATTACTGGTCTTATGAAGTATTCTGATTTGTTGACATTGAATTGGTGTTTTTTTTTTTGTGTTAAATGTGAGCCAAAATCATCACAATTAAAAGAAACAAAGACTTTAACTACTTCAGTTCCCTTTAGGCTTGCCTTTTATGATGTAGCTACCATCCCTCCTGCTTGTTCATCCCCAGTACATTTGGCCTATACACAATAAAAATTGTGATGAAAATGCAAATCAATACATTTACATTTGGGAGAGATTTTTATCCAAAGAACCTACATACATTGCATTCAAAATACACATTTTATAAGTTCATGCATTCTATGCATGCATCCTTATAATTAGACTCATGACCTTGATGATGCTACTGTATAGGAATGCAGAATAGAAAAGAATCTGAAGGACAAAATTACAAGTACTTTGCAATCACACTCATCAGCTATACCATTACACTCCCAATTTGAGTACAAATAATGGGGTGGGGTGAGCTGGTAACTTAAATGTTTATTCATATTTCAAATAAAATAAACTCAACTTTCTTATTGGTAAAGCGACTCTAATTGTCCATCCCAGTTTCTAGATAGTTTTAAGAGATAAGATGATGTTTGGAGGTTTTAGATTTTTTCGTATCAAACTGGGTATATCACATCATCCCAACATCTTGAGGTGTAAGACTCTCAGTTGACAACACTTAATAGATAATACATACATTATGGATTTAAGTGTAATTAAGTGATTTAAGTAAGTGTATTTAGATTGCGACAAGGGTGATTTTGTCATTTACACACTTTATTTAAACATGGTGCCATTATGAACATTTATCATTCATGGAACATTTCCATTGCACAAAAGTTTATTTATGGTGGAAAAAGGGTTTTTCAGATTATTAAAATGGTCTTCACACACACAGCAAGGGATTCCATTAGCACCACTATTAGATATTTCCATTTGCTGAATATCACCCAGTATAATACTACAAATTCCTTTTACAGTAAATAACTAATTCCATTTGAATCATGGGAATTGTCTGTGATGTCAAACACCACATACAGAGACTTACTAAATTAAAAAAAAAAAATTCCTGTAATACTACTCTATTTGCCGTATTGGCCTCTTTGGCATCATTCTATTGAGGTTTTGTATTTTCCTAATTTCTTACATTTGGATTGACAGGATTTGCCTTACACCATGTCTACAATGGCACAACTCTTCGAGACTGGACTGTCTACACTGGACATGTTAAATCGTTTGCAACAACTGACAAATTAAGAAGAGGAAAATGCTGCTAAACTATACTAACTTTTGAGGGTCTGCTATTCAAAAGAGTACTTTTAATAATCCACGGGAGAGAATAGGCACAACCAAACACAAATCCAAATGAATAAACATTAATAGCAGACAAAGAAACAAGGGAGAACACAGGCTTTAAATACTGGGAATGTAATCAAGTAGAACAGAAACAGTGTGGAGCTAATTCATCAAAAACCACGGAAACTAACTAGGCAGAGTAACGGAGACAGAAAACTAAACTAAAACAGATCATACATGTGACATTATACTACTGTATGCCAGAAATATACCGGGACATCAGTTTACTGTCCGGCATCCATAGATAATATCACTAATGCAATCTATTAAAAAAAGACATCAGAAAGACCAAAAAAGGTCCTACATATATTTTTTTTCTGTTTTTTTTTTTTTTTTTTTGTGCACCAGTAACCTAGTAATATTTACTCGTAAATACGGCAGTAACATAAACTTTACCACTGTAAACTGCACTGTTGTTTCAATTAACAAATGACTTTGTCCGCTTACTGAATTACCAAATTAAAAAAAAAAAATTGGTAGGCAAAGCTTGTATTATATTAACATTAAGTTGAGTTATGTGAAATTTTGTTCAGGTTTTGTTCAGATTGTTCAGTAGCCTATTAAGAAAATAAATGTGTGTGTGTGTGTGTGTGTGTGTGTGTGTGTGTGTGTGTGTGTGTGTGTGTGTGTGTTTTAATGAAGGCAATGAAGCATCAAGAAAGTCATGAGCAGGTCAGCCACACTGAGACTGATAATTTATGGTAAGAGAAGAACTCCACTATGATTTTGAGAGGTTTGTATATTATATATTGGGCTTGACTTCTAAAATTTGTTATTTTCTTCTTGTTTTTCAGGGAATACGTTTCTCTCTGTAACAAAGTTGATGTTGAGCAAATGTGGCCTATGTTTTGGAGCAGCATACGGTTTTTTGAAAATGCCTTCATATCTATTATGCTTATAATTTTCCCCATTATTTTTCTGTTGCCTGAATATTCTTTGTGAAGATAAATCCAGAGAATACAATATAGTGCACTGCAGAAAGACACGAGAAATGGTGAAGATACACTTTTCCAGCATTGGAAGACTGTGTATTTGTGTGTTATATTTGTGTTTTAATTAAATATTTAGATTTTTTTTATAATTGTGTCTGGTTGAATTGAATTTCAGTAGTACCTATGTAGGATAAAAATACAATTAATTCTATATAAATTGTTTATATCTACTGAAATCTATATTCAAATGAATGAATTACAGTGGTAAACTGATGTATTACATAATAACAGTACTATCTAGTTACTGAAATACAGTTATGGTACTGTAAATCTCAATTACAGTATCTTAAAAAAAATCATAAATCTTAATTGCTTAATTACAGTTACAGTAAATCTTAACCTTACAACCCTTTGAAATGTATAACAGGGATCATTGGTTCGATTTCAAGAATGCATTAAATGAAAAAAATATGTGTGTGTGTGTGTGTGTATATATATACATATACAGTGGGGCTCAAAAGTTTGGGCACCCCTTGCAGAATCTGTGAAAATGCGAGTAATTTTAAAAAAATAAGAGAGATCATACTAAATGCATGTTATTTTTTATTTAGTACTGTCCTGAGTAAGATATTGTACATAAAAGATATTAACATTTAGTCCACAAGACAAAAAAAATTGCTGAAATTATTAAAATAACCCCACTCAAAAGTTTGGGAACCCTTGGTTCTTAGTACTGTGTTCTGTTCCCTGATGATCCTCGACTGTCTTTCTGTTTTGTGATGGTTGTGCATGAGTCCCTTGTTTGTTCTGAACAGTTAAACTGAGCAGCGTTCTTCAGAAACATCTTTAAGCTCCTGCAGATTCTTCAGTTTTCCAGCATCTTTGCATATTTGAACCCTTTCCAGCAGTGACTTTATGATTTTGAGATGCACCTTCAGCCAAATGTATATAGTACATGCAAATGTGTTTGGAAACACCTTGAATTGTTTGCATTGAATTGCCTGTTGATATTAAATGATGTTTTATTAACAAAGTTCGGGAGAAGCACGAGCAGATAATTAACACAGGTGGAGAGCACTCAGCAATCAATGGTAAGAGGTGTATATATACAGCAGTCTCACCTCAATTCATTTGACAGTCTCGCAGCATCCCCCCACCACCCCTTCTCCACACTTCTAATCCTAAACCACTTACATAGGGTAGGGGGGAGTACTCTGGGTTCGGGCCGAACTCCGAGCTCGGAGCCCTCCCTCCGGACAGCACGCCAAATACGCATTAAATCTTACCCTCCCAATTGTATGTAAGTGTGAACTCGTGAAATGATCATCAAGTGATAATTGACATTACCAACTTGAAAGGAGATAATTTGTTGTGTTCTTGTGATGAAATAAAACATTCTCAGAACATGTTACAATGATGAAATCAAACATTCTCTATATGTTACAATAATTTTGTGTTTGAAACAATAGTTTTCATTAAAGAAATCAAAACAAACATCGTTATAGGTTTAAAATGTATTGGAAATGTTATCCATTTTTGAATTTTAAGTTTTGAAAATGTACCACTATAGCCTACAACTTGTAAAAAAAGTAATACTAATAATAAACTTCCGAAACGGCGCTAGTTAATAATGTATTGTGTTTACGTACCGAAGCAGGAGTTGATAAAGCCGTACCACATGCAGCCGTGCCGTCCGAGCAGCCACCGTCCCCGCACACTGGACGCGAAGCTCAGGGTCGTCCCGAACATACACACCAGCATGTCACTGACGCTAATGTTAAGAAGCAGCACGTTAACCGGCGTCCTGAGCGTCTTAAACTTACAGAAGAGGACTAATACGATAAAGTTATTGAAAAAACCGAAAGTCATGATGAATCCCAGGAACACTGAGAGGGCGATGAAGCCCGCGCGTGAGAGCGTCTCCACTGGTGAGTCGCTCCAGTCCTCATCCAGAAGAGTTAACCGGTCCTCCTCGCTCATGTTAAAGCTGAAATTTAAATCAGCCTGCTCGGAAAACATCGTTAGGAATACTTAGAACATTTATTTTGAGTCAGTGCTGGATTTCTTGAGGTAAAAGCCTTTCATTTATCCGTTAGTCTCAATTTGGCGAACACCTCAGCGCAGCCCGGCGCACCAGCATCATCAGATGATGATGATGATGATGATTGACAGCGCGCTTCACCTTTCAGAGCACTATGGACTGTTGACAGAAGCTTTTCACTTGACGCTCAAAAGAAACACACAAGTCGACTATCCAGGTGGAAACCAGACTGTTCTGCTCATTAATTTTCGCAGGATCCATCAGTTTTTAAACTTGTATTAGTTTTTCATGTTAATGCTGACCGTTGGGTGTCCGTCCATGTGCTACTTCATCTGTCTGAACATTGTTGCATTCTTGAGGCAATACGTTCCCTTCTTAGTCCCAGGCGTGAACCCGTCGTTCAGTATTTCAGCTGCGTGCGCGAGCTTTGCTCCATGGACGCGCAACAGGCGTGTAATACAAAGGCATCTTGACGTCATGAGAGAGAGCGTTATGAGCTTTTTGTAGTTGACCTGCAGGAGACGACCTAATACTGTAGGTACATAATACAACTTGCAATTTTGATCTGGTCAGTCTGCTGCCAAAAGGCTCTTTCTTTTAGTTTCATCTGACAATAGAAGCCAGAAGTTTCAGGCGTTTCTGACAGCTGCATATACTGTAGTTGTTTTGAGCAAGGAGGATATTTCTTGAAACTCTCCAGAACAAGATGTATAGGCTGTTTAAATGTTTTTCTTGTTGTTTTACGCAAATGGGGTATGCATTGTATCATGCATTATATCATCCATTGAATCTAATAAACATTTACATTAGGTAATTTACAGTTACTATAACATTTGTACAGTCTTCTTCTGTTGAAATATTTTTTTTTTCTTTCAAGAACATTAATCCTATCATTAAAATTAGCAAGAAGCAAAACAAACAAACAAACATTATCCTAAGACTGGTTAGAAGAATACTAATGTGCAAATGTGTTTCCTCTTCATATGTTCATATTCAAAGATATATTTATTTATTAATCCTGGTTATTCCCTAAGGAAATAAAGTAAAGCTACAATACTGTACTATAGTTTTTTACAGTTAAATTTGTTGTGTACTTGAAGAAGGTTTTGGGATGTTGTGTCTTGATATTTAAACAAAAAAGCAGTGGTTTTGAATATATAAAGATTTTTTTCTAGTTTTGTTTATTTGCATCCCAACATCCTTCTTCGTCCATTCTCACTTTCATGAAATCTAAATCTGTTCATATCTTTCATCCCCCAGGGTGCTCACATTGCAAAGGATCAGAAGTACAGGTTTTAATGCCTATAGCTGACTGTTGACTAAAACCTGCAAAGATTACTTCCAGATGGATATGCTTTCACCTACTTATCCATTCAGCATTTTGCATAGCTGTAAGTGTAAAAAGGCAACCTCATGTCATTTGTCTAGTGATGTGTGAGGTTGTTTTGTTTTGTCTAGCAGTCTTGTCTGAATCTTTAAAATAAAAAGAATATTCCTCTATAAGCAGAAAGATGCATTTTTGCCCCTCTAACTGTATCTTTAAGGGTAAGTTCACCCAAAAAATGTAAATTAGCTCATGAATTACTCTCACCTCAGGCATCCTAGGAGTATTTGTTATTCTTCTTTAATATGAATCCAATCAGAGTTATATTAAAAATGGTCTTTGATCTTCCAAGCGGTTTAATGGCAGTGAGTGGGTGTTGCAGTTCATCACTCCAAAAGAAGTGAAATAAAGCGCATCCATCCATTATAAAAAAAAGTATAGAGCGGAGTGATGCTGTCTGGTTTATTAACAAACTGGTGTCCTCAAAAGCATCAAGCAGATGGGTTTATCACTAAACAGTGATTAATGTCCTCAAGCAAGTGTTATTGGATCACAAAGAAAACGAAGCCCTGTGGTACATGATTAGAGTTAGTCTTCATTCCACAGCAACATATATTGTTCCAAAGGAGTATTCGTTTCTAAACTTTTGAGTCTGTATTTTTTAATTTAAGAAGTTCAAATGGGAAAGAAGTTGAGTTGAATGATAAAAGCTAATGAGACAGTCAAACAGTTGTCTTTGAGCATTTAGAGTAGTGTCACACCATGGTCTGTCCAGCGGAGGGAAACAGAGAGCACAAGACCTTCCACAACATCCTCATGATTTCCTGTTCATTATTAGATCAATGATTAAACCGGTTCCTGGCCATCTGGGTGTGCGTGTTGTGTATAAGACCTGCATTTGTTGTTATCTTTGCTCAGTCTTTGCTCAGTCGGGGGCAGATGTGGCTCTCTTCCACCTTCAGTGCCAAAACTAAGGTGAGACCCTTGAGCAAGCCACTACCACACTGTGTGTGTGTGTGTTTGTGTGTGTGTGTTTGTGTGTGTGTGTGTGTGTGTGTGAGAGAGAGAGAGAGAGAGAGAGAGAGAGTGTGAGTGTTCACTACTCACTTCTGCGTGTGAGTACTTAGATGGGTTAAATGCAGAGCACAAATTCTGAGTATAGAACACCACACTTGTCGCTTTTACTTTCTCTTCACTTGTGAACCTTGCTTGGATTACTTAGACTTTTTTTCCCAGATCAAATAGCCCTGTTCACTCCGACAGCAGCAACTGCATTAATCTTGCAGCAATGATTTTTTTATACCACATACACCAATTATTATTGGTATAATTAAACTGTATTATACAAGCAGACATGCAGAGGAGTTTAACAGCAAATTAGTCATTCAGAGAACACATTTTATTTTTAAACGGTTATTTTTGAGGTTTGGACCTCAGTGACTTCATAGCTGGCTACTTGGCTGCTGACAGATGCTGTGAACCAGATTGGGACGTCTCTGCAACAACTCCAAGCTCATGCCTCGAGAACCTGTGTTAGCACCAGCCCCAGCCCCTCCACCATAAGCAGTAACCCAGCCCCTCAGCATTACGATGGTAAGCCTGGTACCTGCATGGGTTTCCTGACTCAAGTTTCTTTCATCTTTGTACTTCAACCTTCCACCTCTGCTTCTGAGAAGGCTAAAAGTGCTTGCATAATCTCCTTGTTCTGTGATTGTGCACTAGATTGGGCCTTAGATGCAACAGTCTATCATTTGCTTAGATCTACTGGTGTTCACAAACACTCTTCAGCAAGTGTTTGACCATTCAGACAGTGGCCGTAAAAACAGTAAGAATACTACTGTAGTAATAATAATAATAATAATACATATTTAAACAGTGCCTTTCAAATACCTAAGGACACCCGAGGTAAATAACATATAGTATACAACAAATGAACAGCCAAACAGCAGACAGAACTGAAATAATATGCAATATACAAGATAAGTTACAAAACAAGCATAGAACATAAAATTAAGGCAAACAATCAATTAAGGAAAAGGATAAGGTCAATAGCCCAATTGTATGATCTATGAGGTGTAGCTTGGTAGCACATTTTTTGCTAAATACTTCTCTCAAATCTAAGTATTCATGGGTATAGGTGTCAAATCTAGTTGATTGTTCAAGGAACAAGCACTCATCTCTTCAGCTGCTGCCAGAATTTCTTTACTCCCAGCCATGAAGGAAGCAGGAGGGGTGCACTAAAGACTAAAATCTAGTTAAAAGAGCAAAACTTTACAAAAACGTTTTTTATTTTTGTTGAAAAGAGTGGAGCCAAACCATTTCAGACTGCTGTACAAGACTCTATCATGCAAGCATTAAAATTTGAGGTTGCCAGAGAAGTCGTGGCCTAATGGTTAGAGGGTTGGACTCCCAATCGAAGGGTTGTGAGTTCTAGTCTCGGGCCGGATGGAATTGTGGGTGGGGGGAGTGCATATACAGTTCTCTCTCCACCTTCAATAACACGACTTAGGTGCCCTTGAGCAAGGCATCGAACCCCCAACTGCTCCCCGGGCGCCGCAGCATAAATGGCTGCCCACTGCTCCGGGTGTGTGCTCACAGTGTGTGTGTGTTTGTTCACTGCTCTGTGTGTGTGCATTTCGGATGGGTTAAATGCAGAGCACAAATTCTGAGTATGGGTCACCATACTTGGCTGAATGTCACTTCACTAACAAGAGCTTACTTCCCCTAATCTGAGCTTTTCTGTACAATATGTACTCCGGCTTTTTGCTTTATTACTAAAACTAAAACAAGTTGACTAAATATGATTTAAATAAAAGATACATTTGACGCAGTACTAAGACTATATAAAAAAAATAGTTGACATGATTAACACTAATGGAAGACAGCCTTCAGTACCCCAACTGTCCACTAGGAATACCAATTCATGCCCTTCGGGTTAGCTAATGCCCCAGCATTAGAGCTGAAGATCTTTGCCCGAACCCGACTTGACCCGTCGGGACCCGACAGGTTCGTGCTTAATTTCTATCACCTTACGCGGGCTCGGGCCGGGCTCGGGCTTGCGCTCCGGTTTGCGAGGTAAACGAGCGGTCATGTGATGTGTTTCGATTAGCGCGAGAAAGATGCGAAAATGAATGCTGAGCAGGTGTAACGGAGGCTTGCCTCTGGTGATTAGGCTACGTTTTGGTTGCACCAGTAACTAAAGCAAACTCTGAGGTGTGGAAAAGTTTTGACCATGTTTATAATGAGAATAATGAGTGAATAATGACGCACCATCAGTGAGCGCAGGAGCGCGCTGAAGACATCTACAGTGGATTCAATCATTTTCCTCCACAAAAACATGTAGACCTAGCCTAATCTCTGTGAGTAATGTTTTTTCAAATTATAAATATTCATTGAGTCTTAAATGCATAATGTTGACAGAGTATTTACGCTAATGTTGGCATTATTCTTTTATTAAATAAAGCAAATCCGGCGGAGCCTTTATCTTAATTTCGTTATTGCCAAATACCCATCTTAATTTAAAATTTATCTTAATTAAAAAAAAAATTTAATGACTCGTTTTTATTGGTGCGTTGGTCTATGTATAGGTTAAATGAGCCTATGTCTAGAATGCTGAGATGTTACGATGTCACAAAGGACTTATTTTATTTATTTATTCCAACTTTCTAAGTGGTCTAGTCTATGTTGTTTATGAGTAAATTGTTAAAACATGAATAAATGACTCATTGTTGACAAAAGGCAAAAGAGCTGTGTGCATGCGCACATTTGAATAATGTCGGGCTGTAAACGGGTTCGGGCTTTTGAAAAGCTGTCAATCAAAATGTACTTGTCGGGCTCGGGCCGAAACCTGTCGGGCTCGGGTCCTGTCGGGCCTAACTTTTAAGGCCCGATTACAGCAGAAATCTTCAGTTTTTCTTTTTTAATAAATCTGCAAAAACGTCAACAATTCTGTGTTTTTCTTTCAATATGGAGTGCTGTGTGTACATTAATGAGAAAAAAGAAAAGAACTTAAATGATTTTTGAAAATGGCTGCAATACAACAAAGAGTGAAAAATTTAAGGGGGTCTGAATACTTTCCATACCCACTGTACATACATGCATATATATATATAATTATATATATATAATTGTTTAATTACGTCAATTTTTTTAACACATTTCACACACGCGCAGAATTATTCAGGTTAGGAAAGTCTCGTCGATCTCTGAATTCTCAAGATAGTAAAAAACTGCGGTGAGCGCCGCGACGAAAACACAGAAGAAGCTTAAGGTTTTACCCCATTTACTCTCAAATACATTCATGCCAAGCTCGATAAACAGAGACGACTTTGGTAGTTGATACGCTGGAGCTTCTTCTTCCTGTTATAGCGTCCTGTGTTTCACACTGCGCATGCGCAGAACGCCTACATGCAATGCAGCGAATATTACAGCTGTTTGGAAAAGCATTTGCATTTTTACTTGGTTTTACTGGCACTTGAAGCCTTCAGAACGTGAAAATATCGATCCTAAAGTATTGTGGCAGAGCAAATGAACACCTCCCAAAAACAAGAGTGCCCAGAGTGCTGCTTATGTGATTGTGGCGCATGTTTGCGTTTCTGAGTTAATTCTTTCGAGTTTCTCTATCCATAATTTCATAGATATGTGGCTATATTTAACCACTGGTTCACCTAAAACTCTTACACTATCTGTAGTTAAATGGCATGGTTTGATATAGTGCTCAGGTAAATTTGATCTAAGTAAATGTTAAACTTTTGAAATTCAGAAAAAAAGAACCACATGATGAAACAATACATGAAAATTATGTATCTGTGTCCTGTTATTTATCTTTTGGTATGCATTTCAGAAAAAAAATTGTTAGGATTCAGGTGTAATTGCAAATAGTGATTAATCCTGATTAATCCACTGAAAATTCTGATTAATTTGATTAAAAATTGTAATCATTTGACAGCCCTAATATATATATATATATATATATATATATATATATATATATATATATATATATATATATATATATATATATATATATATATATATATTATATTTATGTTTCCGCTGACTAAAACTGGACAAGTTAACTAAATTTGATAATAACTAAAAGTTACATTTTATACAAGACTAAGACTAAATTTAAAATAGCTGACAAAATTAACACTGATGCTTGACCAAGCCGCTTCGCTTCCTCCACCCGCAGCACCATCAGTCGTACTTCCAGCACCTAAAACCTTGCAAATTTTCACAATCCATCTGGACCGTGTTTAGTGCAAATGGAGAATAGTCAATCAAAACTTGACCAGCTATTTATTTGTTTCTATTTAGTGTGTTTTTACATTTACATTTATTACTCAAAGTTTCAGCTCCCTCCACAGATTTTCTATAGTACTGAGCTCTGGAGACTGGCTAGGCCACTCATGACCTTAATGTGCTTCTTCTTGAGCCACTCCTTTGTTGCCTCAGCGGTATGTTTCAGGTCATTGTCATGCTGAAAGACCCACCCATGACCCATCTTCGGTGTTCTGGTTGAGGGAAGGAGGTTCTTTTCCAAGACTGTACATTATATGGCCCAATCCATTTGCCCCTCAATGCGGCAAAGTCGTCCTGTACCTGTGCTGCAGGATTTCAGTCCATTGCAGAGAAGTGTGTTAGCAAATAGAAATACATATTTTTCAAAATATTTTTTTATACAATTGGACATTGTCTGTTATTTCTATACAGCATAAAGCCTTATGGGCAAAAGGTGCGGAGTGAATCATTGTCCTGACAGAACCAGAATAAGGTGAAACGGTGTGTCTTACTCTCAATCAAGGTGAAGCAAACACTAATTTATTGATTTTGAAAAAAGTCATACCCTAAGACTGGTAATATTGAGCTTGGAGAGCTTAAACTCTCACTGGTGAGAAATAACCCCTTAACCCCAATATGGTGTTTGGTTCTGTGGACCGTTTAAATTTTTTATCAAAAGAAATCTCTCTCTCTCTCTCTCTCTCTCTCTCTCTATATATATATATATATGAGATGGAATGAAGTTAACATCTGTTGAGTATTTTAACACAACATATTTCAAAAATGCAGTGGGTCCACCAGAGCCACGAACACTGGCTGAATAACAAAAATATGAACACCACACAAGGGTTCAGATTCTCGGCAGTTGTTGTAGTAATTTATAGCATTGTTTGGGAGGCAGACACACTCTGTCAGTTTAAAGCTAGATTAAAGATTCATCACTTTAACCTGGCATACACATTGCATTTCTATAACTCAAATCCATTAAAAGACTGTAAGATTGTTAGGTCAACCAGGAACACTTCCCATAACACCTGATGCACTCATTACATCGTAAGAAAAATAACAACAGTGCTAACATTAGTCTCTTTCATTATTATTCTGAGGTCACTAGCCATACGGATCCAGTCTGTGTCCAGATCAGATGATCACCGTGGCCACACAGATCCAGTCCGTGTCCAGTCCAGATAGTGGAACAGCACCAAGAGATGACTCTGAATGTTAGCAGAGACCACGTCAACTAGATGCGCCCCAGAGACAGATCCTCTGCGAAGACCTTGTCAACTAGACAGGCATTGGGACAAGACCACTGGAACCAGACAAGTTCTGTGCACAATCTGACCTGTGTTGACACCTGGAATAAAACTATGCTATGCTTGTCCTGTCTGGCCAGAGAAGAACGGCCCAAACCCCAAAATTAGCAGTCACATCAGACACAGGATCAAAAATGAAATTTAAAATGTAATTTATTCCTGTGATGCCAAAGCTGAATTTCCAGCATCTAAAATTCAGATAGATCCTCCAGAAATCATTCTAATATGCAGATTTGCATCTGTCTGTCAGTCAGTAAATAAAATCTCTGTCAGCTGTTCTGTGGAAACCCATAACCCACACCAACCCCAGACCACTTCGCAAATTTCTGAATATTATCCGAATATTTTTCATTCCTGCAAAATGTAGTTACTCACCCAAAACCTTTACAGTTTTTCGCTTTGGTGCATTTCTCGAATAATCCTTAATATTTTCAAAGAAGTATGTGCATTTCTCAAAAAAATTTTTACTAACAGCACCACAAAATGGATAACCTGCAAAAGCCTGTAACTTACTCCAAATCTTTAGTTCATCTCTCAAAAGTAAGTACAGTATGTATGCCAGTGAACATACCAGTGCCATCAGAATGAAAAGTCCTTGTGTCATTGTTCACAAACAAAACAGTAAAAAAGCTAAGTAATGTTGTCAATTTAACAGTTATATGATATAAACAACAGAAACAGTTTGGATGACAGTTACTGGTATGCAGAAGGCTGCACTTCTTATGTATGCTATCCATTTCAAAAGTACAAATTTACACACTGCTGTAAGTAGTGAATTGATTGAAAGAGACAGGATAGGATCCATAGTTTCCCTTTTCCTACAGTTTTTTTTTCAATTGCTAACAAGCGTTTACCAGTACTTAAGTACTTCATCTAAACTCTCAACACAGCAACACAACTGCATCACACATAGCCAAATAGTAAATTTTCTGGCCAAAACCACATTTTGTTAAATAAATACTCTACATTTCAAAATGCTGAATGCGTTTTTCTACATAAACTATCAAAACACAGCAAAGCCAATTCAAAATCGAGTCATTCGGACAAAACATTAGCACTGCTTTTCAATCCAATAGGAAATAGTCAATCATAGCATAGTGACTGTCAGAATACCAACAGTTCATGGCTTAATAAAAACTGTGTTACTTTCTTCTACATGTTCGACATAGATGTTTCAGTTTTACTTGAATAGACAATATAAAAGTTGTTAAAAAAATGCCATTGTTTTTTGTAATTTAGTTACCTTTAACTGAAACCTTTTTAAAATGTTGTACAGTTTTTCTCAATTGCTTAAACGCAGGCTTTTGAGCTAAAATTTCAAGACCATAATTCCATTTTTCAGAAAGCACACCCATTTCGCTGAACTATAAACACTATTCCCCTGCTTTAACACATGAGTCAGATTTGGTGAACCCTTTCCTGCAAAACTCTAAACACAAATCCCTACATTTCTCTATGCTTACACCATGTGGACATTTAGAAAGCTCTAGCATTCAATATTGTTCACTCAAGTCAGCATAGCTTGAGCTCAATTAGCACACAGAAACCCACGTGGAAACACTAGGAGTCAAAATAGATAGATAAACCTTCAATAGATAGATAAAAGAGCCCCAGTCAGTTAATTCAGTTTTGGAACAATGGATCCAGAGAAACATGATTGAAAAGGTCGAGGACACCAGAGGGGGGAAGGAGGAGGAAGAGGATGAGCAAGAACAGTAAGGAGTGAAAGAAGAGGTGAAGGAAGAGAAAGAGCAGGAGGATGATGGGCAAGGAGGCAAGGAGTCTCAGATGAAATTTGTGGCATTAGTTGACCATGTCCTTGTCCATGGTATGACTATGAGGGAGGCTGGGCAATGAGTCCAGCCAAGCTTGAGTTGCTTCACCGTCCCCTTGATCATAGAAACATTCAGGGAGGAAAATGGGTAGGTGTACAAAGCTTTCCTCTGTTACAACACATTCATCAAATGCCTTACATGGAGACAGTTTCTGTCTGATTCCATTTTGTAAAAAGGAGTGTTCCAGTTACAGTGATCAATACCTTTTTTTTAGGACACAGAGACGATGGAATGGAAGAAACATGACTAGACATTACAGTTGATGTGTGACAGGGGTGGATCAGTCATGCAAAAGGATTTTACCCCCGCTGCCTGGCTTGGGCCAGTAAAGCATGTGATGTTGACCAGATTCTCTGGTCTGTCCCAGACCAAAGGTGTGATGCTGGGGCAGAATTTCTTGTTGTTGGGTGTATTGTACTGTACAGTACATTACGTAATGAATAGAAAACGTGCAAATGTTGTTTATCATGGCAGAACCACAAGAAACACAACTTATTACAGGTTTTAGTTTTTTGTAGTATTGTTTTGTGTGTAAGACTGTGTTGTAGTGTTTGTTTTTTTGAGGGCTTGTGCGTGATGGGAAAAGAGTGAATGGTTTTGAGTGTAGAGCTTTATTTTGACCTGAAAATATGTTGTTTGGGGAAGTGGGTGAGAACTTATGGATTTGTGTTTACTGTTTTGAGAATATGAGGCATAGTTTCAAGAAATATGTTTAAGCAATCGAGAACAACTGTAAGTGCTGAATGTGTTCATTCTTGGCAACATACTGCCTACAACTGAATGCAGAAATTCATCTGGAACCTTGATTGAAGTTGCTCTCCAGTGGGTGGGAGTCTGGATGTGGATGGCAGCTGATGCCAATGAGCAACAAAAATTACAACATACATGGCCTTTGGTTACTGTGCAAGCTTGTTTCTGTCACAGGATTAAAAAAAAAAAAAAAAAAAAAAAAAAAAAAGCTAATTGTGAACTTTTTATCTTTCAATTTGGACTTCTGTTCTTGGAATTTTGAGTTTACATCTTGCAATTCAGTCTTCATCAGATTCAAAGAAATACTGTAAAAGTCAGAACTGTGAGAAGCAAAGTCAAAGTGACCCTTTACATTCAATGGCAGAAATAAGCTTTCATAGGATCCATATGTTTAATAGGGAAAAACAAACAAACATAAAAATATACAGTCCAGCACACATTCTTACACCCTCCCTTACAAAACCAATTCAAAGGGGTATGTTTTACTCTATGCTGATGTAAAGTAAAGAGCATCAATACCTGACTATTCCTCCAACTGAGATCAGATATTTCTAAATATTGTAGTAATATGTTACTTACAGTTTTTTTTTTTTTTTTTTTTTTTGCTTTGGTACTATTTTCACAAGCAAGGTGTACATTTTCACAACTCATAGTACTAATATCACAACAGATCATCAAAAGTGCACTTTTTTTCAAACATTTCAGCATATTTTCGACTGTGTTAGTGCAATACACAAAACCACAAAGTATCCTTTGCACTACACAAAATAAGTGTTTCATCTTTATAAATGTTTCATTCACAGTAACCGCCTTTCATAAACCTCTTACTATCAAACTTTTGATTTGCATCTCTTCTCGTTCAGTTTAATACATCCGTCTATTATTTAATCCAACTGATCTTAATGGTTAATCACTGAACCATTTGGTAAACCTATAGATTTTAAATTGGTTTGTCAGCAATATACAGTATATGGATTTTGAGAACTACAGAAATTAAATTGCGTGTTTGTACGAACATATAAATTATGTGTAACCACACATGATGAATACTCGTTATTGCTAATTGATTTCAGATAGTGGTAACCACAATTGGTCATTATATAAAAGTGGGGGTGTAAACACTGGCACTTTCTTTCAACATGGAGCAGGATAGACAGCAAGGAATAGAAAGATATTTTGGACAAGGGAGAGTGCACCCCAACAGAGAGGTCAAAGAGGTGGGCATGGGCCCCAACAGAGAGGTCAGAGAGGTCGGCATGGGCCCCAAAAGAGAGGCTAGAGAGGTGGGCATGGGGCCCGTCAAAGGGTTGGTCATCAGAGAGAGGGAGACAGAACTGTTGTCTTTAATGAAGTCCGGGCCATCATCGTTGACCATGTGGTGAACCGAGGCCTTACTATGGCGGAGGCTGCCAGATTAGTTGATCCAAATCTAAAAAGATCAACTGTCAGTTCTATCATCCGAACTTTTCGCCAAGAAAACCGATAAGTGTGGAGGATGTATACTATTACATTTAAGTAAATTGCAATGCATGTAAATTCATCAGACATTTTGCAGTATTCGTACAGTATGATCAATTGACAGGATAGTCTGTTCTATGCTTAGAATTGACAGAAAACCCCATAGCCGTGGCCGTGTGCTGACCGACCAGCAAGAGTGGGCAGTGGTGGACCTGGTGAGGGCCAGGAATGATATACGGCTGTCAGAAATAAAGCAGGCAATTGAGGAGAACAATGACACCTTTGCCGATGTGGCATCCATCAGCAAAGTATTACAGTAATGAAACCCATTTAACTGGTGCCTTTTGAGAGAAATAATGACCGGGTGAAACAACTAAGGGCTGAGTATGTCCAGATACAGCACTATATATTGTATTACTGTTGTATTTGATGTATCACTTACGTCATCTGTATATTGGAACAACACAGTAAAAAGAACTAACAGTGGCGGCTCCAGACAATTTTGATTGGGGGGGCAATGGGGGGGTCCTGGTCTTTTCAAGGGGGGTCTCCTGAAAACCAACAAAAAATACAGTGGACATGACTAATAAATAACTGCATATTACTGCTACTAAACAACAAAAACACCTATGCAATGTAAACAAATGACAGGCTACATTTGTTATTCATATCCTTCACACTGCACTTTCATGTCAGGTATATTATGCATTTTTATTGACACTGATATTTTTACATTTATTTCCAGATAGATATTCTTGAGTGTACAGGCTAAAGTGGTCTTGCTGTTGTAAACACTGTTGCTATTGTAGAAAAAATATTTGCATCACATTTAAAATATAATTATATTTTAATTTCTGAATTGTTTTAATTTTTATAATGATAATTCAGAGAATGAGAAAATCTGAATAAGCCTTACCAGTGTTGTGATAATTATTTTTACGTGTTAAAAATAAAAAAGTACTGTAATATAACAATAGTTTAGTCAAATAACTAGGGATGGCTGACGCGAAACTAACGTTTCGACACAGTGTCGAGATCCCGAAGCGTAGATGTTTCGAAACACTGCTCCGAACTGTGATTCAAAACACCCATGTCACGTGACTATGGCTAAACGAAGCTTCTGCGCGTTTCATAAGTGTCTCGACCGACAGGTGGCACGCTTGCCGAGTCTGCGTTTGATTGACAGGGGCGGGAACAAACCACACAATCGCACATCTGTCTCAACTGCCACAAAGTTTAAAAGAGGAGTTAATGCACCTTCACCTCGTGGGTTTTTGTGAGAGGAGAAAGATTTTGAGATAGCGTTTACGATTTATTGACATTTATAGTGCGATTTAGTTAGTTATATTTAGGTTACATTTAAGTTAAATATATTTACTGATAAACTAAAGACAGTGACAGATAGTTAGGATAGATATAGTGACACATTTATATAGGCTAAGTTAGATATTGACAGATAGCACAGTAGTTAGAGATATAGAATTTAGATAGATTCATATATATATAGATAGATAGATTCATAGATATATAAATTTATATATAGATTCATATATTAATATATATATAGAGAGAGAGAGAGAGAGAGAGATTCATATAGCCTATATATATATATACTTTCATAAATATATAGATTCATAGATAGATAGATATATATAGACATTAATAGAATAGATAGAAATGGAGGCTCCACAGAAGAGATGCCGTAAATCTGTGGTGTGGGAGCATTTCCATTTGGAAACCCCAAATAAAGTGAGATGTATGTATTGTGTTACTTCAACAATACATCATCCATGATGCGCCATTTGAGGAGCACTCATCCTGCCATTTTGCAGTGTGCAGAGGATGGTAACATTCCCCCTGTACCTAGGCCTGCTACTGACACTGCTGGGCCATCTAAACAAGGTATACATTGTTTGATATAATATGTACTTCATGTAACACTGTTTAGAAAGTCCATAGTTTTAAATAGACTTAGGCTTGTGTCCACCAGCCTTACAACGTAACGTCAATCTTTTCCAAAACTCCCAATCATGTTGAAAACAGCTTCACTCTGAATATGTAAATGTAACATCTCACAAACTTAGTCACTGTATTACATAGATATTTTTATAGGCTTGAAGACAACATTTTGGTTTTCCTAATTGTTGTAATTTTATATTGTATTTGATCTGTCTTTGCACACTGAGCATAAACTTTTCCAAACTTGAAAAAGCTTTAATTTTTTTTGAAATTTAGTTTTGTGAAAGTACTTTTAATCTTTTATCTTTATTTTCTTTTAAAAGGCAGACAGAGGGAATTGGATGAGGCTCTTGTAGACATGGTGGTAAAGGATTTGCAGCCCTTCACTATCGTGGAGGATGAGGGTTTCATGGCTTTTGTGAACAAACTTGATCCAAGCTATGTCCTCCCATCCCGGAAGGCACTTAAAACGATGGTAACCGAAAGGTACAACATTTCTAAGGAGAAGACAATGGAGGACCTAAAAAAGGCAGATTTTGTTAGCCTTACAGCTGACATGTGGTCCTCCATTAATATGGACGGATACCTTGGTGTTACTTGCCACTACATAACACCAGAGGCAAAGCTGGCAACTGTTGTACTGGGTGTAAGGAGGTTTTACCAAACACACACAGCCCAGCATCTCATGGAGGCTAAAGCTTTGCTAATGGCCGAGTGGGGAATAACCACCAAAGTTCAGTGTATGGTGACTGATAATGCATCCAACATGATCTTAAGTGCCCAGCTACTGAACCTTCGGCATGTCCCATGTTTTGCCCACAATTTAAATTTAATTGTAAAAAAGGCCCTAGATCAAACCCCACTCATCAATGAAATACGACAGAAAGCCAGAAAGATAGTGGGGTTATTTAGATCCAGCTACAAAGCAAAGGACAAGCTTGTGGAGATGCAGGGCTTGATGGGCAGACCAGCTCTGAAACTGATGCAGGAGGTGGACACAAGATGGAACAGCACTTACGACATGTTGCAGCGCTTGTATGAGCAACGAGAGCCAGTGGGTGCAGCGCTATCAAATTTAAACCGTGATACTGCTCCGCTGACAAGTTTTGAGTATAACATTATACAAGAATCACTGTCACTACTGCAGCCTTTCAAACTCGCAACGACAGAGTTGTCAGAGGAACAGAGAGTGTCTGCTTCAAAGCTCATACCACTTTACAGGATGTTGCAGCACAAGCTATCGCAGAAAAAAGGCCAATCAGCACAGGAATCAACTGCACAATTAGGTAGGCCACAATGACCATACTACTGTATGTAATGTATTGGCCACAACTGTCATATTATTTTTTATCAATATAACCAATATGGTTTGCTTGTGTTTTGAACAGGCACATACCTGCAAGAAGGTATGCACTCAAGATGTGGTTGGTACGAGTCATTCAGAGCCTTGGCTCTGGCTACACTGCTGGACCCAAGGTTCAAAAATGTGGGTTTTGGAAATCCTGCCAAACTGGAGTGTGCTTCGCTGATGCGTTCAAACACAGCAACTCCTGGTAAGCAGTTTCACTCTTCATCTGACATTATGGAGTTATGTCATCTGAATAATTATGTGACTTATACTTCATATATGCTGTCAGTTTAGACTTAGTAACTAATTGTTGTTTTTACTTTCATTCAGAGCCACAGTCAACATCAGGCCCATCATCATCATCATCAACAACAACATCAACAACAGAAACCCAGGACAGTTTATGGGAACTTTTTGATAGTCGTATCCATGAAACCCAGGCGATACACAGTGCCACAGCAGATGCCACAGTAGAAGTTAAAAAGTACCTAAAAGATGCATTTTTGCCAAGAACCCATGATCCACTAAGTTACTGGAAAGAGAGAGCTGTGATTTTTCCTCATTTGTATGTCCTTGCTAAAAAATATCTATGCATGCCAGCAACAAGTGTCCCTTGTGAGAGGATTTTTTCTAAGGCTGGAGAAATTATCAGTAAAAAAAAGAAGTAGGCTAAGCCCTTCCACAGCAGAGCAATTAATATTTTTGAATAAAAATCTTTAAAAAAAAAAAAAAAAATTAGACCATTGTGGATTTATTTGTTTTATTCATTTTTCATGACCAAAATAACCTAGTTATTATTATGATATAGGATTATATAGGATATTATTATAGGATTTTAAAATATCACCACATTAACGAAAACAAAATATTTTTATTTATTTTTAAATGGCTTGTTGTCAAAGTTGTTTCAGATAACATGGGCAATTGGCCACTAGGTGTCACCGTGGAGACGGGTGTCGGTAAAGTTTCGAAGCCTCGAAACAAATACGGCACTTTGCTTCAACTGTTTCAGTGTTTCATGAAGCCTCGCTCTGCCCACCACTACAAATAACATAAAGACGACCCTCGATGCCTGTGAAACTTTTCTCCCTCAAACAGCACGCTAGTGTTACTTCTACACTACAGGCTACACACAGCAATATAAACAACGTATCTGCATGTTCTCACATCACATCGTTCTTGTAAAATAATAATAAGTAAATAAACATCAAAATCACTTCGCTGAAAATGAAACACCACTTACCAGCTGCCACGATGTTGAAAATATCCTCTAGCAGTTAAAAAAATGCGCGTGCAGCGTGAGGAATCTTCCCGGTTGGATGAGGTCGTAGTCAGGTGAAAGGTCATCATGTTGGTCATTTTATTTACGGCTAAATTATTATTAATAAATTGTATAAATTGGGCGTGGGCAGGCATTCACAAAAGTTTATGTTATTACAAAAAAAATTTTGCTTTGACAAAAGGGCACTTAAGGGGCAAAGGAGCAGGTGCTCAAGTGAACCGGTTCTTTCGGACAATTCGATCAAATAAACCAGTTGAAAAAAAAAATGGTTCACCGGTTCTTTTGCGCTCGATGTAATGTCGTCAGTGGCGATGATTGCCCATCATTCAAGCCTTTGGTTTACCCGCGCTTATAACATTAGCACAGAATCAGTTCAGAATCGATCACCAAAAGAATCAGTTCAGATGCGCTCGGTGTCGGTCTGCTTCACGCTGAATCACGCATGCGCAGTTATCATCAGCTCATCGGTTCTCGAATCGGACGCGTCCGACAGAAACGGTTCTCTGTTCAGTGTACGAATAAATGTCGAAATAATTATTATTATTGTTCTGCGTAGTTTGAAGGGAAACATTTTTGGATCTTTATCCCGAATATGTATATTTTTTAATCAGGAAGAGGGTGGGGGGTCAAGGAATTTTTTGGCAGGGTCTTGAGACCCCCCAAGACCCCCCTTGGCGCCGCCGGTGAGAACTAACCAAAATCTATATTTTTAGAGGGTTATGGTGATTGATGCTGATATGAACCATCACAAGTAAATTTTTGTTGATGAAGCAGGCTTTAACCTGGCCAAAACTCATCGCCGTGGACTGAACATCATCGGCCAATGGGCCACTGTCCAAGTGCCTGGACAACGTGGAGGAAACCTCTCCATGTGCGCAGCTATCTCTGAAGAATGTGTTGTTGGATGTAGGCCATTACTTGGCTCCTATAGTGCTGCACATCTTATTGAGTTCCTCAATGAAGTTGAGCCAGCCTGTCAAGGTGAAGGGGTCACCTATGTAACTGTGTGGGACAATGTCAGGTTCCACCACGCAGCGGTAGTTCAAGCATGGTTTCAGGCCAATCCCCGATTCATGACCCTCTACCTGCCTCCATATTCTCCCTTCCTCAACCCTATTGAGAAATTTTTTTCAGCATGGAGGTGGAAGGTCTATGATCGCCAACCCCTTGAGCCTGCTACCCTCCTTCAGGCCATGGTGCATGTGATGACATCAGTGTAGACCAATGTCAAGCATGGATCCCCCACGCCAAAAGGTGTTTTCCAAGGTGCTTGAACAATGATAACATTCATTGTGATGTGGATGAGAATCTATAGCCAAATGCTCAAGACAGGCTTGATCCAAATTAATGTAATGTGTGCACTAAATGTTATGTTTCCTTCTCATTTAGTTAAGTTTCATTATAGAAAGTATACTATGTTACAATTATATCTGAAAAATAAAAACTAATTTGCCCAAATTATTGTAGAGGATGTCTTCATTGATCCTTTACTTGATTACACATAGGATGGATATTTTGGAAATTATAGATTATGTAAATGTTGGGTAATGTATTAAATGTATTGGTATATAAATGTATTGCCTAATGTGAAAACCGTGTAATCTTTTATAGGACCGTATATTAATTTAAGCACTTCTAAGGCCGATTTGAAACCAGTATCTTGTATTGTTTGCTGTTGGATGAACTGAATGTTAAAAGTACTAAACTGAAAGCAGATCATACTGTTGTGTTTCGGTGATTAAACCAAATGTTCTCATTACATATTACAACAATCTTGTGTTTGAAACCATGATTATATGGAATTAAAGCATGAGATCAGGTTTTGAAAGAATGAATAGCTGTGTTACAAGTGTGATCAGTTTGGATTTTTGTACTAAGAGCTTTGAAAATGTACACCTTAATTATGAAAATAGTACCAAAGCAAATAAAAAAATAAAAACTTGTAAAAATGCTTATCAGTTGTTACAATATTTTATATAGAGATATTTTTTCAATGCTTTTGAGTTGCTGTTGTTGCAGAAGTAGAGGTTTTACACTATATTTAAAGGTTGGAACATTAGGTCTTCATTTCTATCATGATGTGTTTAAGCATTTGTAAAAAAAAAAAAGGTGAGAAAGATCTATGATTTTGTTGTGGGGTAAACTTGTATGAAAAAATGTAAATGTCATTTTAGAAATGTGTTAATTGAATATTGTGTGAAAACAACATGAATTGTGTTTAAGGTATGATCACAACAGACTGATGTTGTGCTAATTGTGTTTAGTGTTTTGAAATGAGATTGGACAAAAGGATGTTAGCAATTGGAAAAAAAACTGTAATAAAAAACAAACATTACAATGTTACTGTGATTTAGAAAAGAAAAGAAATATGGGCACAAAGGCAAAAATACAAAATTACAAAGGCAAACACAGGAAACCCACCTAGTGGCCCTTATTTCATCTAATATGCATATATCCTTGGCCTCTTCTGCCTTTTGCCCTGTTTTGCCTCTAAGCTGTTGATCCTGATAATTTCCTGGATGTTCATCGAATGTCAGAATTTGTAACTAGCGTGTTGTCCTCTATATGCCCTCTATATGCTTTCCAGTTGAAGGTTCATGAGCTATTTCAGAGGACTGGTTTATAATTGGCATGATCTACATTTCTCTTCATTAGATAAAGTCAAGATTCACCTCCACAATTAATTGGAAATTTACAAAAAGGCTAATAGAAATGTGTAGAAAATATGCTTTGACAGTTTATGACAACTAGATCAACCAATTTGCATTTAATACCCACTAGGTGGGTTTACTGTGTTTGCCTTTGTAATTTTGCATTCATGACCTCTAGACTGGACTATTGTAATGCACTTCTAGGTGGTTGTCCTGCTTCTTCAATAAACAAGCTACAGGTCGTCCAAAATGCAGCAGCTAGAGTCCTTACCAGGTCAAGAAAATATGATCATATTACCCCAATTTTACAGTCTCTGCACTGGCTACCTATTAAGTTCTGTATCAGTTACAAATGATCATTACTTACCTATAAGGCCCTAAATGGTTTAGCTCCTGCGTACCTAACTAGCCTTCTACCACGCTACAACCCATCACGCACCCTAAGGTCACAAAACACTGGACTTTTGGTAGTTCCTAGGACAGCAAAGTCCACTAAAGGAGGTAGAGCTTTCTCACATTTGGCTCCCAAACTCTGGAATATCCTTCCAGATAATGTTCGGGGTTCAGACACACTCTCTCTGTTTAAATCTAGATTAAAAACACATCTCTTTCGCCAAGCATTCGAATAATGTATCTCTTAAATTGTGAGTGTAGTTGCATCTGATCAAAGGTGCTTTTTTATTCATTAGCTTGGGTTAAACTAATTTTACTTTGTTGGATCAGCAGCTATGCTAATGATGTCTCTATTTGTTTCTCTGTTTCTGCTGGGATCTTCATTCCGTGGTAACTAGGATTTACACAAGCTCCAGTCTGGATCCAGAACACCTGAGAAGAGATGATGCTGACCCTCAGAGGACCCCAGATGATGCTGACCCTGAATCAACAAACAGAACTAACAATTATTGCTAAATGTGTGACTGAATCATATAATGACTTAATTAATAATATTAATAATGTTCATCGTCTAGCTGATTATTATTTTTATTTTTTCTAAAATCCTGTCAAATGTGCACAAACTACTAGCTACTACTAAATATTGTAGAAACATAATTTTCTGTAAAGTTGCTTTTTAACGATTTTTATTGTAAAAAGCGCTGTACAAATAAACTTGAATTGAATTTAATTTAATTTAATTTAAGACTTATACGATGAACTCTAGATGTTTTTGGGGGAGAACCACATAATACTTTTTGAGCAACATTACATTAGCATCTGATCATTTTGGAAACCACAAATAAATGTACATAATCAATTGCATGAATGTAACAAAGCAATCGCAACTTGTTCAAAAGAATGAGAAACTGCTTTTAAGATGTACACAAGTGACTAGATGATGTGGAGGTTGAACAGTAGTTTTGAGAATTTCATTTCTGATCTGAGAAATGCACCAAAACGACTAAGAAAAACTGTAAATCATGTTTCAAAAGCTATAGTTATTGTGTCAGAAAACTGGCTAATAGAATGTGTTTTTTTCATCGTGTGAGCTACACTAATTAAAATGTTTAGATGTTTTCTCACCGTGACAGTCAACCTTGGAAATTATTGTCATATGTTACTGTTTCATGCATGTTCTACTTTTTTGATGAGACTGACTGCATACTTTACCAAATTAGACCAAGCTTATAGTAGGTAAAGATTTACTGGAAGAGTTAGTACTACACAGAAAATGATTTATACAGATACCTCATACTGATACTACAGTTTCATTATTCCTCTTAAATAGCAACTTGTGGAACTGTTTCATAGTCAGTTGATGTCTTCTTAAAACTCTGTCTATAAAATACTGACAACATTTTTATTTGCGAACACATTATTGTTATTTACGGCTTTACTTTAGATCTCTCCTATTGGTTCGATGGAATTGTTGGCAATGACCATTTAGCACAGGCCTATTTCTTGTTCTTGCTGTTGGCTAAATACTGCTGCTCTGCCACCAGCATGAGGTCAGATTTACCTTCACAATTTTGTTGTTTATAAAAAGCTGTAATAAAACTAATGAATGAGTACATATTTACCTGTTTTCCCTACAAAATGTTTGCACAGTTGATGAAACTGTGGACGTGTTTCCATTAGGCTGTACTCTTCGACCAAACCATGGCTGATGCCTTGGTCTACAAGTGTGGCTCTGATTTCATCAGGGACTCTAGGTGTCCTAATCCTTTCCCTCTTTTCTGTTTTCCCTTCTTACACTACCCCCTCACATTCTTACACATCCTCATGCTATTGCCCTTCCAAGAGCTTGTTGCTGCTGTTTCTAGATTGTGGCAACCTGCATATATTTTCTTGGCTGATTGGTTGATTGCATTTAGTATTTTGTTGCAAGGGCAGGCCATTGGGCAGTATAGCAGATATTACAAACTTTCTGATTCACAGGGAATGTACTGACAGATTTTGAGAAATTAATGGAACATTTTGAATGTGATGGCTCATACGCTGAAACAATGTTTATAAGTGTTGAAGAGATTGACAGTTTCACTAAGGATCACCAGTTATTATGCAAATGGTTATGAATAGTACTTACTCTTTTGCACATGCATTTTGCTTAAATGAATAAGAAATTCAAGTATGGTATGAAAAAGAAACTACTTGTTCAGGGATCTGAACTTATTGTTTAATACAAAAACAACAACAACTGAGAAATGAGCCAAAGCAATTGAGAAAAACAACTGAAAGTTCAGTTCTCACGACTGCACATCAGAACTGAATTTGCAGAATTGCATGTCTGTAAAATGTAGTAACTCCTCTCCCAAAAGTTGAGCTACCAGAAAATTGTCCGCCGCTTTGTAACCCTTATGTCCAGCCATTTGCCAACTTGATGGCTTAGAATAGATGATGAAAGAATGTTTAGAAGTTGTGAAGAGTGTGACAGTTTCACTGAGAACCAACTAATCAGTTTTTAACAACAAAGTCATGTATTGTTCACTCAGTATATGGTTAAATTAATAAGAAATGCAAATCTGGTGTGAACAGGAAACTAATTGTTCATAGATCTCAACTTATTGTTTTGAGAGAGAGAAAAAAACTCTAATTCCATATTTAAGCCAAAGTGATTGAGAAAAACTGTAATGGTTGCCTCTGACCCTTTGATAAATGATCTCAACTTGTTGGTTGCGACCCTGGAATCAGTACATTGTCTGATCTGATATTGTTCAAGGAAAGTAAGAAAAAAAAATAGGAAATATGAATAGTGTTTGGTTTGGTAAATCACACACGTTTACAAAACAGTACATGTTTCCATTACTTCAAATATTTATTTATATTGTCGGGTCTATTCATGCTAATTTCAATAACTGTCAGTGTTTTCATTCATTCATTTCATTTAGCCCACAATTAATAGTTGTGGCACGGTGCAGCCAACAGAGTCCTGGGAGAAAAGTTGCCAATTGTAAGCTTTATTCCTTATTGAGAAGAAACCTGGTGCTCTTTTCCTCCTATGGTTATCCAAAGATCAAAAGATATTCAAACTAATCACAGGGGTATATGAGTCAACGTGGAAAATCACTACACTTTTACATCGCTCCACTCATGTTTTTCATGAATGAGCCACTGTTCTCATGGTGAATGATTTCTGTGCTTGATTACTTTCCTCTGACATCGCACAAGAAAACATACTGATAAAGCCCGTATCTTTTTATATTCACCCATAGCAGAAATACAATATCAACATGTTTACAAGAGCTCGTTTTGTAGTTTCCATCTATTTGAGCGGAATATAAAACGGTTTTAATTTCTTGCTATCGCGGCAGGATGGTTAATCGATAACAGAAAGCCTCACTCACGTTATCCTGCTCTGAGAATATGGTGTGTAAGTTAGTCGATCTGTTGCTTGCTTTGAGCTCTTGATTTATGACATTAAATTACCAATAAACCGCGAACCTCAGACAATACAGAGGATTTAAATAGACAGCCGTAATATTACACCACATTACAGTAGTAAGTTAGCATCACTATCTGCATGTCTACAGTTTTGACGCTACATGGCTAACTGACTGACCTCAGAGAAATAACTGCCAACCAAAATGCCGTTTCACTTTTTTAACCGATAAACTGCATTCAGCCGAATTATTTCCGAACATAAACACGTTGGACTACTTTAACTGTCAGATATTGTTTTGACGTCGAAATCGTCTAGAGAAGAAGTTAGCCGGGTTAGCTTAGGGCAGCAGCTGTTATAAAAACTTTCGCATTTCACCGGTTTAGTCGGTAATATAAGTTATCCTGCATGTTTTGGTTGAATCCCATACAAGTTATATGAGTGTGCGACAGATAGATGCGAGTGAGATGCAGTGGCATCGGTGAGGAAGAGCTCAATGTTGTGTGTGCTGGAGGATGATGCGGATGAGCTGGATGATCACAGTCATTAACAGAAGAATGATGAAGATCCTCATCGCCCTCGCGCTCATCGCTTACATCGCCTGTGAGTATATGACACTGACAGATTGGCATGAGATGAAACCTTCCTAGCTGTCTGTCTATATCTTGTAGTCCTTCCGCTTCTACAACAATGGAAAACTTGGTTATAAGTATTTGGATTTAACAGTATGTCGTGGATTTCAATAATGGAAAGTCATGGAAATGTGTTTAGCACACTTTCTCTCCACTCCCCTTCAGAAAAGCACTGTCATAAAGTTCAGCTATTGTATCAGATTGTAAATCCATTGTGCCCAATATGTACTCACCATGGCACATGTCCAAAATAATCATGGTTTTCTAAAGTTACGTGCACAAAGAGTTGTGGTTCTATCCTAAAATATCATGATGGTCCCATGCAGTGCTTCCACAGTCTGGCAAAAACATGGAAATATCAATTGTCAATCATGGAATAATTAATGTTCATCTTTCATGAATGTTTGACAATTAATAAAGTTTAAATTATTAAATTAATTTTAAAACTGCTTTTCGTGAGTGTAGACCAAGTCTAGTGTTATTTTGCTATAATTTAGATACTTTATTCTAAATTATAATATTATTTGTTAATCCAAAATAATAATATTTTATTGATTTTTATAAGTTTTAGTTATGTTAATTTTAGTACATAGAAAACTAAATGGAAATTAAAAACGTTTAGTTTTACAAAATGAAGACAAACACCTTTTTTTTTTTAGTTTTAATAAGATAGAGCAGTCATTTGCATTGGATTAATCTGAACATGGCACATTTGTGTTCGTTCTCGGTCTGTCTGAAAGTGTTTTGACCCCCTGTGTCTGTGTTGGTAAATGTGCTGGCCAGGGGGAGTTTATAATATTTTAGCAGCAGTTACTGTTTTGGCAGTGTCATAATTAAATGTTACCTATTTTTGGAACTGTAATGTGACATGGTAGTATATGATAAACTGGGTGAACTGTCTCTTTAATGTTAATAAAACAACATAACACAAAGAGAAAAACTCTCTGCTCTTGACTGAAGAATTTTAATGCAGTTGCTTTAATAAGAATCAATCATTTATAGTTTATTTTTATGCTGCTGCTAAATACACCTACTGTACCTGAAAATAAAGCACTGTTTGTTTTATTTGTATATTACTGCATGTGTATCTGTATGTTTTAATAACTAAGAAAATAATGACAAAGAAGATTGTATCATCGCTCACTTTGGCCTAAATATCTGCAGTTTTTTTTTTATTTTTTTAATATTTTGTTAACTTGTAAGGCTTTTATTCTTTAAATGGGTAAATTAGTTTGGCTGTACTGCTCAGACAACTTGCAAAATAGTAAAACCAACATGACGAAGAATTGTGATAAAATCGTGAATTTTAATTTTCCTGAAAAAAAAAAAAAAACTATGATATGATAATTTTGCCATATTGCCACACCTACACACAACTGACCATTTGCACAGAGCGCTAGAACTTCGGGATCAAGATAAGCCAGCTCGTAATCTTCCGGTGAAGCTGATTTTATATGTGCTAAACATAGGTAGAGACTCACAGAAACTGAGAAACAAAAGAATAGCAAAACTGTAAATAATGATAGCGGCATTAACATACAGTTTCATGTTATTAAAGAACTAATCGTTTTATATGTAAAGGCTGGTAATCCCAGGAAAGTGCACATAACTGTACATTTGCAGTTATGCTAATCTCTTAATCGACATTGTAATGGTATTCTCGATAATCAACCTCTTACCTTCATGAATACATTTTTTAAATCTTAAAAAAAATGTAAAGCATTTATTATTTCTCAACGTTGTGCAGTGAAATCTTCATTACTTTCTAATGTATGAAGACGATATGAAGAAACGTGCCAAAAACGCTGTCTCAATCATTGGCTGCAGCTGCCATTTCAACACCCTAGTTTTATTTTTTCACGTCTTTTGATTTATTACAAAATAAATATTAGAACGAATTTAGTACTTTACCGCACTGAAGTATAGCAAGTGCAGGAAGTCACAAAGTCACTTGTCATTTAAATAAATAAATAAGGCCAGACAACAGTCTATAATGCTGCATTATTCAAATACCTATATAGTAAAAAAATACAAATTAAAAAGTTATAGCAAATAAATAATGCATTGAATATTTTTTAAATGTTAAGATTAAATTTAAAAACTACATTGTTTCAGTTTTATCGTAATCGTGCATATGGTCTATTAGAAAAGGAATCGATGTTAGCTCTAGTTGGAGGTCAAACATAAAAAATCAGATTGGACATTTGTGTTTGAAGAGGAGGTATCTTCAGTAATTCAGTTCTGAGAAAGAACGTTGTGTCCATTATTGGCCTGAATGAATGTGTGATTATATGTGATGACCCAAATAAGCATTGTTAGTCTGCTTTGTGTGCCTCTTTTGCCCGCTCACAAAGACATACCAGATGATTGGGTCATCATAAAAATGAAAGGATAATTTAACTAAATGGGCATGTATAGATCATCATTTTGTTTGATAGTTTATTTAGGGCTGCATGAGTTAGGGGAAAAATAAAATAGCTATTCGTCTGAGAAAGATGATGATTGCTATTTAAAGAATTATTTAATAATAATAGAATATTTAGAAATGTTGCCTCATTTTATAAGAGTAGTTTAGGCTGTATTCTGCATTGCCTCTTATACACATTTCTCACTTCCCAATTTCAAACTGGAGAATCGGAGAGGGTCGCTGAGTGCAGGGTGCATTACCACCCCGGCGTCTCCCTGCTGAGATAATAGCTCTAAACACTAGAAATCAACTTCCTTCCTGTTTAAAAATATCCCAGGCAGTCGTTGGGCTTGCACTGCCATGACGGTGACCGGTGTCCAGTATAATTATCGATTATAATGGTAATTATGCACTGAACAGGATCGCCCCGGTTGAATATTCATTCATTCATATTATTGCTCTCTCAAAAAGTACAGAAAATCTGAAAAGGTTTGTGGTCAGGACCATCTTATAATTGGCACTGGTATATATTTTTGCTGGCTTCATTCTGCATTATACTTGCATTAGTGAGTCATTACTCCAGTAAATGCTCTTCTGTTGAAAAGACCTGTGCGTAAAGGCACATTTACAGATGATTCTGTATTCACCTTGATAGTTGAATTAGATGCTTATTCATCACACTATTCATGTAATGCTAATAAGTGAAGCAGATTATTAAAGAGATTGTCCTTTTAATTTTGCTCTCTGCTGGTGAGTCTTTCTTGTTGGAGTGTGTCTTTATCGAAAAAGCAAGCAGTTCCTTATATGTGTGAGTTGATGAAAATCGGATGATTAATTAAATCATCAAAATGTATAAATGAATAAATAAAACAAGTTTTGTATGATTATCTGCATGTCATTATGAACACTAACCAACATCAGTGAACTGGTAACATGTGAACACGTTCAACTGTTCATGCTCAAATAATATACATTTCTATAATTCATATATTAAAATACTAAAGTAATGTCATGGCCAAACGTTTTAACAAGTGATAAATGCCTGGAAAGTTTGCTGCTTTAGTATTATTAGATATTTTTCCCACGTTTCTTTGGTCTAGAGAAAAATAATGATAAGCATATCATAAGTTTTAAAGGCTTTTATTGGCAAAAAAATATAATGAGTCAATATTTACTGTGTTGTTTTTCATGACCTCTGCAGTTCGCTCTGGCATGCTGGATATTTGCTTCTGGGCCATATCCTGATTGATGGCATTCCATTCTTGCCTTATTAGTTGTTGGATTTGATCACAATTTGTGGGTCCTCTATGGGATTGAGATCCGGGGAATTGCCTGGCCACAATTTCAATGCTATTATCTTCAAGCCACTTCTTTATCACTCTTGCCTTGTGACAGTGCTCCATCATGCTGGAAAATGCATGGATAATCACCAAATTGCTCAATGATCATTGGAAGTCATTGTTGCAGGATGTTTTGATATCATTCTTTATCCATGGCAGTGTTTTTGGGCAGAATTATCCCAACCCCACTCACTTGGTTGAAAAGCAACCCCTCACATGGATGGTCTCAGGATGCTTCACTGTTGGCACAACGCAGGACTCCTAGTAGCTTTAAGCTTTTCTTCTCCAAACAATTGATTTTCCAGATGTCCCAAAAAGTCAGAAGGGAGCTTCATCAGAGAAAATAACATTGCTCCAGTCTTCTGCTGTCCAATCCTTGTACTTCCTGCAGAATTTCTTACTCAACCTCTGTCTTTGTCCCAACCTGCTGATGCCATCCATCTTTCTCTTGTCCATCCTTCACATCTTTGGAAAATTTAGTGGCCTTTATGGGATAATCCTCTCAAAAACAGCCTGGCTCTTGTGCCAGCTTCAATCTGCAGTAATTACACGTTTATACAGCACTAGCGTCCACACAGCTGACATACCCATTGAAGTTTAAGTTGTGCACGGAATAGACAGTAACCGTCAGAAGAATGATTTCAGCCATCCACAATTGCTGTTTTGGCCGAACATTTTCATTTGTCAGAATTTCAGTGCATCACTAGTTAAAACTAGTTATGCATAAAATGGGCCAGTTATATATGAGCAATATGGATGGATACACGGACAGCGTGGACTCACTACACATCTCATATGCTGATGGTCTGCTCAGCAACAAACGTGTAAAAACAATGTTTCCAGAATTATAACACATCTGGCTGTCTTTATATTGTTTTATCGACAGATTGTACAGGTTCGACTAGCAACAGGCTTTTTCACACAGCCGGCGCATGTGCAATTGGTGCTTTTGAAGCCTACTGACAGTGCATACTTGTCAGCACGGTCACGAAAAATGGAAGGCATCCTGATGTCCGCTCAGAGCCTCCGCGCACTCGCTCCGATGGTGATTTTTTACATCATACCCGACACTAACGGACTCGCAGACACGGACAGACACACATTATTGTGCATAATTGAAGATTTGTTTTTTGTTTTCTTTCTACAGGTTATCTTAAGCCAATACAATCCAATATATAGTTGACTTTTTGAGACTTAAAGGTGCAAAAGGTGATTGTCTTTTGTTGTTATACTGGTTGAAAGTGTCTTCACGTCCCGATAGCTATCATTAAGTGCTCTAAATGTATTTAACTGTATTTATATATTCTGTGGAAGGCATAAGACAAAGAAATGTACATCCAAACATTTTAAATAGTTTCCTACCTGTCTGTCAACATATGTATCTACATACCTCTGTGCACCCTTTTTGCGCAGACCGAATACGTCATTAGCGCTACATGCTGTGCAGACAGGGCTAGAATGGAAAAAAAAACATCAACAACCTGGTCTTCCGATCAATATGATCCCTACACCATGTTCATTGCTCTCTACTCCCTGAGCAGGGGTTTACTTCACTTTGGAACAAGGACTGGAATTGGGAGCCGCTGATGTAACTGTTAGCCTATTGTAGTGATGTTGTCTAGGGCTGCACGATGTGTCGTTTAAGCATCGATATTGCGATGTACGAATCCACGATAGTCACATCGCAGGATGTGCGATGTAGGTTGTCGTAGTTGATCCTTTATTCATTAACTGTACGGCCCTTGACGAATGCTCCCCGGCCCTTGACAAATGTGATTCGCGGATTAATTGCACAGTTTAACCATCATAGAGTGAAAGTTTTGACAGGGCAGAGAGAGATTGCGCGCGTGAGAGAGAGAGAGAGCGCGAGTGCACGCGAGAGAGAGAGAGAGAGCGCGAGTGAGAGAGAGAGAGAGAGAGAGAGAGAGCGCGCGCGAGAGAGAGAGCGCGCGCGAGAGAGAGAGCGCGAGAGAGAGAGCGCGCGCGAGAGAGAGAGCGAGCGCGAGAGAGAGAGCGAGCGCGAGAGAGAGAGAGAGCGAGCGCGAGAGAGAGCGAGCGCGAGAGAGAGAGAGAGAGAGAGAGCGTGAGAGAGCGAGAGAGATAGAGAGAGAGAGCGAGCGATGGAGCTCGGGTGAGAAAGCGAGAGAGAGAGAGAGAGAGACACCGTCTTCCCTTGCGCATATTAATCAATTGACATGATGGTGTCGATGTTTTAATCATTTAAAATGAGAATTGTAAGTGTGCTCACCCCATTTTTGTTTTGGAAGAATTTTTTTAATTATATTTCATATCGCAATATATATCGTGGAAAAATTAATTATCACAATGTCATTTTTTCCCAATATCGTGCAGCCCTAATTTTGTTTCTGGTATTCTGGTCTGCGAGCATAAATGCGTTCAGTGATTGCAGGAAGGGTGTGACGTTCGCTTTCAGTGCTATCAGGCTAATGTTAGCATTTTCCAAAATCTCCTATTGCACCTTTAATACTATAGAAAAGCAAAAAAGCAGTTGCTGCAAACAGAGCTAAACATCATTCAATGTTAATTTTGATAATCATAATAAATAATTTCAAGTAATCATCTTAATTGTGCAGCCTTTTCTTTTGAGTCTTTTCAGTTTTCTGGCTAATTAGATCCATTTTACGGATTTGCTGCAAGATATGTTTGCTGTGTTGGATTTCTCTTTAGTGCAACATCAGTTTTGATGTTATTGGTCTGATTGGTTTATTTAGTGATGTCTCATTTATGAATATGATTGATTAGTGATGCATCTTCCATCATTTAGATCACTGGTTCTCAGCCTTTTCCCTGATCTTATGCTGCACAAAATATGGTCTTCAAATTCATCTCTTGTACGAGACACGAGTCCAACAGTTGTGCATCTCAAAAGTTGTGCGTTCTTCTCCGCATTGAGCCTCTATATTTCTCTATAGTTCTCATATTGATATTCACCAGCAGCTCTACTGTTATGAACAGAACTCTTCACCTTGTTGCAAAGCAATCACCTCACTGCAGTGTATTAGCACAGATTGTTATTTATCTTAAAATGACTTAAAACCCTAGATTTAACAAACCTATATTTCAAACAAATATGTTTAAGCAAATTTTCTGAAGTGGCTAAATGTTAAAATTTGTACAATATATTTATTGAAAAATCCTAATTCTGAACATACTATTGCATTATTATGCTTCAACACATAGTATTTCTGTGTTCCTGTCTGCTCTCGTTCCCTGCCTACCTATACAATAAATCCATGATGATATCTGCCTGATAAATTAATGAATGTAACTTTAGATCGATAATGATGTCATTTAGCACAGTATTGGCAAAAGCCAAACAAAATGAACCACTGGGCCAAAGAGCGAATAGCGAACTCTTTATTTTCAAAAGAAACCCGCAGGAAGATTTCAGTGCTTCTTTCTGTTGACAACAGCATGCAGATTTATAATTGCTTCTCTTTATGAATTTGGGAAGATGTTTGTCCCACGTATCACATTGTCACATGCCTTTAAAAATTTCACAAAAATGTTACTGAACAGCTGTTGAGTAAGTTGACCACAGCAGCAGCATCAGCCACCTCTTCTCATCAGAGACGTGATGCAGCACTGAACAGTCTCTCACTTATTGTCGGTGCTTCGAGCTTGTAATGATTTCAGCATCTTTCTCTGATAGTTTTAAATACTTTCACACTGCCGACATGTTTTGCTGCATTAGTGCGTGCCTCTATTTGATAGTGTTAGTCATTGTTGGGTACATATTATTCGGCCTTTAGCTTATTCGGCCGAACACCGAAAGAGATTTGAGTATAGCGCAGCGCTGCCAGTCAAGATGAACCAATTTATGATTTATTATCTATTTATTTTTGAGTGACAAAATCGAAAATGATCACTTTGTTACATTGAGCAAGGAAAAAAAAAAAAAGGAGTAAAAAATTTAAAAAAAAAAAAAAAAAATAGTTGTTTCCACTTGTAAATCATGTTAATAAGTATATTTCACTTTTTTAATTCTCACATCTATCAACAAACAACACTATTCTATTATACTGTTTTTTTCAAAGCCTTATTCAAAGATTCACAATATGTCCTTATGTTTTCGGATAATACTCTGCCAAGATTCTAAAGACACAATTGCAACCACTAACATAGGCTTGAGTTTTAAATCACTGGAGACCCGAAAACCAGGATGGAGAATTTCAGAAAGATGTATTTGGGTCACAGGGAATGCTTCTTTGAGAAATGACTGCTCCAGTTTTTTGGGATCCCTAAAGAGGTACCTGGACTCAACAGAAATGTTCACTTAGAGAGTGACCTTGACAAACTAGTCTACCATTACCTCCTACCTCCCGCAAAACATCAGGTATAATAGGTATGACAATATAGTACCTGTATATCGTGCATCCCTGTATCTCTTTATGGGATGACCAGATAGGCTATATGGCAATATCCCAATTATTTATTCATGATCATGATTTTTTTTTCAGCCAAACTGCATTGCATTGCCAAAGGCATTGTTAGCTAACTATGATCATAAGTTCCATTGTCTTGCAACCATAGTTGCTTTTCTTCTTCTTCTTTTCTTTTTTCAGTTCTTACTCGCATATTTGATGTGTATTGGCAGGTCTCAGATGTTTGTATTTCCAGTATGTGGCCTTGTGCATGTTTTAGAGAGAAATAGGTTTTATTTGTATTTAATTTATTAAAGAGTAAAGGTCTTTTCTTTAAATTATTAATGTTCATAATAATGATTTATATATGAATGTTGAGCCTCACCTACCCAAGTCAATCTTTTCTACATATATGTGCTTTGATCAGTAAGTCGATTGATTGAAGAGATACTCGATAGAGACAGCGGGCCTCAATTATCAATCTAGCGTAGAAATGAGCACAGATCTGAGCGCACAAATCAACTTATGACACATGTTCATATGTAATTCATGAAACATTCGTATGCTGCCAATCCCATCGTATGAATGATTGTACATTGATAAAAGTTTTGGCTGAGAAATGAGAAATGACAGAGAAAAAAAAATTACAAAAAAAGGTAATCTCATGATAGAAAAATTTATCTTACCCGAAAAACACCTGTTAACCTTGTAGTTGCAAACATTGCATTAATTTATATATATCAAATACCAGTTAATATAACAAAACATTTACAGACAATATAAACAATAGCATATTTAGTTTCCTTCACTCCACAAGAAATCCTTAAATTTAGTGGTATTTAGAACTGAACAAGAATGAAAAAAGAAGCTATAAAATTATATTTTAATCTAAACACACAACCAACTGTGAGAAAATTGGACTAACCCTAACCCTATAAAACCCTGGGGTCAAGGCATCAAGAGCCACCACACACAGAACACAACCTTCTGACCTTCTGAAGTCTAAAGTAATGAATTTAGGTAAATGGGTGCAGAGCCAATGGTGGTTTTGTAAATAAACATCAATGCCTTGAATTTTATGTGAGAAGTAGTGTTGTCAAAAGACCCCGGTACTTCGTTACTGAGACGGTACTAAAAAAATAAAGATGTCACGGTGCCAGGTTTCTTCAGGTACCGGTGGTACCGAGTACCCGGTCAACCTGGTTCTTGACGCATACATCGCTATGATTTACGCGAAGCAGAAAATGCGGACGAAATCTCAAAATCCAGTCATTAAAATATCAGTCACGGAATTTGTCAAAGTTAGCATAAATTAATCAAATCAAATCTCCATATGGGCCAGTATCTGTAAATGTTACGCTGCAAAAGTTGGTTAAAATATGAATTCTGCATGTTCTGCGTGTCTCTGTGTGAATGAATGAATGGCATAGACGTGCGGGTTTGTTTACTATATAGACCGAAGTGCGTGACGCTTGCAGTAATTTCAGCATCTGCAATCTCAGTGAGGACATAAATATATAAACAACATCACCAGAATTGTTCTGAGTCTCTTCACAAGCATTTTATCATTTCATTTGAGAAAAACCAGTGGTATTAAAGGTATAAAGGTATTCACGGTAACATCAAAATAAAAGTTAGTTTTTACATAAAGGCATTGTGCTAGAAATATTACCATTATTTATTAGAATGTATGTGATACTGCTACTACTGTTGAAAACATTTATAAAACTTTTTTAAAGAAATAAATCACACAATATTTCTTTCATGTTTTCATTTTAATAGCAAATCCCCAAATTAAATTTGGGTGAAACTTATTTACTGTTTTTCACAATTATTTTACTTGTAGAACAACTTTAAACACAATTGTAAATAAGTAAAAAGAATGGCACTGGTTTTATTTTTATTGATAAAAAGTGTGGTTTTTTTTTTATTTGCATATTTTTGAGTTTTGCTTTTGTACCGAAATTGGTACCGAGAACCGTGGATTTTCACTGGTATCGGTACAGAATACAGAAATGTTGGTACCGTGACAACACTAGCGAGCAGCTATTGGTAGCCAGTGCAAATTGATAAACAGAGGTGTGACATGCATTCTTTTAGGCTCATTATAAATATCTTTGTGTCTTTTTTGATGATTCACTAACATGGCATATACATGTGGATAATCTCTGTAAGATACAACAAAGATTGCATTTTTTACGTCGTCTGAGAGTTCATGGGGTTGATCAAAAAGTTATGGTAATCTTTTACCAGGCAGTAATTGAGAGTTTAATCAGATATTGTATCACAGTATGTTTTGGGAATCTATCTGTGCAATCGAGATCAAAGCTGATACGAATTATACAAACTGCTTGGAAAATTATAGGAGTCAATGAATGGACACCATTGCAAACTATGTACGAACATGCCACTGTAAGACACGCTGAGAGGATTGTCTTTGATTTTTCCCATGTTTTGAATACAGAGTATGGGTTGTTGCCTTCTGGCAGGAGGTTCAGAGTTCCTCACTGCAGATTAAAGAGATTTAAAAACTCTTTTATCCCGTGTCCGTGAAGTTGTTAAATAGAGGAAGTATGGAGCTGTAAGTTTATGTATCCAATATTGTGTGTATTTTCTGAATTGTATTTTTCTAATGTGTTGCAGCATGGGTGATGGCCCAAGACAAATTTCACTACTGGGGACAATAAAAGTTTACCTTACCTTACCTTACCGTATTAAAAATTCATCTTGCTGCCGCATTCTGGATGAATTGTAAAGGTTTGATAGAACTGGCTGGAAGACCTTCCAAGAGAATATTGCAATAGTCCAGCCTGGACAGAACAAGAGCTTTAACAGGGAGTTGTGCAGCATGTTCAGAAAGTAAGGGCCTGATCTTCTTGATGTTGATTAAAGCAAATCTGCGTGACCAAATAGTTTTAGCAATGTGGTGTGAGAAAGTCAGCTGGTTATCAATTTTAACTCCAAGATTTATGGCTGTTTTTGAAAGAGTTATGGTGTTAAGGAGTTATGTGCCTAACTGGATGGTAAAATTGTGATCAAACGATGGGTTTGCTAAAAACACACGCATTTCTGTCTCGGCAAAGTTGAGTTGAAGGTGATGGTCCTTCATCCAGTTAGAAATATCTGTTATACAAACTGAGATATGAGTAGCTATCATCGGATCATCAGAATGAAATGAGAGGTAGAGTTGAGTGTCATCAGCATAACAGTGGTATGAAATGCCATGTTTCTGAATGACAGAACCTAATGATGCAATGTAGACAGAGAAGAGAATTGGTCCGAAAACTGAGCCCTGAGGCACCCCAGAAGTCAGATTTTGTGACTTGGACACATCACCTTTGGGGAAGTCGTGGCCTAATGGTTAGAGGGTTGGACTCCCAATCGAAGGGTTGTGAGTTCTAGTCTCGGGCCGGACGGATACCACCTTCAATACCAAGACTTAGGTGCCCTTGAGCAAGGCATCGGACCCCCAACTGCTCCCCGGGCGCCGCAGCTTAAATTGCTGCCCACTGCTCCGGGTGTGTGCTCACAATTTGTGTGTGTGTCTTCCTGAGATGATTGTACATTGATAAAAGTTTTGGCTAAGAAATGAGAAATGACAGAGAAAAAAAATTACAAAAAAAGGTAATCTCATGATAGAAAAATTTATCTTACCTGAAAAACACCTGTTAACCTTGTAGTTGCAAACAGTTGCATTAATTTATATATATCAAATACCAGTTAATATAACAAAACATTTACAGACAATATAAACAATAGCATATTTAGTTTCCTTCACTCCACAAGAAATCCTTAAATTTAGTGGTATTTAGAACTGAACAAGAATGAAAAAAGAAGCTATGAATTATATTTTAAGCTAGATGCACAACCAACTGTGAGAAAATTGATTCAAGAATTTGAGTGAACTTCACAAGGAATGGACTAACCCTAACCCTAACCCTATAACTAACCCTGGGGTCAAGGCATCAAGAGCCACCACACACAGAACCCAACCTTCTGAAGTCTAAAGTAATGAGTTTAGGTAAATGGGTGCAGAGCCAATGGTGGTTTTGTAAATAAACATCAATGCCTTGAATTTTATGTGAGAAGTAGTGTTGTCAAAAGACCCGGTACTTCGGTACCGAGACGGTACTAAAAAAATAAAGATGTCACGGTGCCAGGTTTCTTCAGGTACCGGTGGTACCGAGTACCCGGTCAACCTGGTTCTTGACGCATACATCGCTATGATTTACGCGAAGCAGAAAATGCGGACGAAATCTCAAAATCCAGTCATTAAAATATCAGTCACGGAATTTGTCAAAGTTAGCATAAATTAATCAAATCAAATCTCCATATGGACCAGTATCTGTAAATGTTACGCAGCAAAAGTTGGTTAAAATATGAATCCTGCATGTTCTTCGCGTCTCTGTGTGAATGAATGAATGGTAGAGACGTGCGGGTTTGTTTACTATATAGACTGAAGCGCGTGACGCTTGCAGTAATTTCAGCATCTGTCGTCTCAGTGAGGACATAAATATATAAACAACATCACCAGAATTGTTCTGAGTCTCTTCACAAGCATTTTATCATTTCATTTGAGGAAAACCAGTGGTATTAAAGGTATAAAGGTATTCACGGTAACATCAAAATAAAAGTTAGTTTTTACATAAAGGCATTGTGCTAGAAATATTACCATTATTTATTAGAATGTATGTGATACTGCTACTACTGTTGAAAACATTTATCAAACTTTTTTAAAGAAATAAATCACACAATATTTCTTTCATGTTTTCATTTTAATAGCAAATCCCCTTTATCTCAAATTAAATTTGGGTGAAACTTATTTACTGTTTTTCACAATTATTTTACTTGTAGAACAACTTTAAACACAATTGTAAATAAGTAAAAAGAATGGCACTGGTTTTATTTTTATTGATAAAAAGTGTGTTTTTTTTTTTATTTGCATATTTTTGAGTTTTGCTTTTGTACCGAAATTGGTAAGGAAGTATGGAGCTGAAAGTTTATGTATCCAATATTCTGTGTATTTTCTGAATTGTATTTTTCTAATGTGTTGCAGCATGGGTGATGGCCCAAGACAAATTTCACTACTGGGGACAATAAAAGTTTACCTTACCTTACCTTACCTTACCTTATTAAAAATTCATCTTGCTGCCGCATTCTGGATGAATTGTAAAGGTTTGATAGAACTGGCTGGAAGACCTTCCAAGAGAATATTGCAATAGTCCAGCCTGGACAGAACAAGAGCTTTAACAGGGAGTTGTGCAGCATGTTCAGAAAGTAAGGGCCTGATCTTCTTGATGTTGATTAAAGCAAATCTGTGTGACCAGATAGTTTTAGCAATGTGGTGTGAGAAAGTCAGCTGATTATCAATTTTAACTCAAAGATTTATGGCTGTTTTTGAAAGAGTTATGGTGTTAAGGAGTTATGTGCCTAACTGGATGGTAAAATTGTGATCAAACGAAGGGTTTGCTAAAAACACGCGCATTTCTGTCTCGGCAAAGTTGAGTTGAAGGTGATGGTCCTTCATCCAGTTAGAAATGTCTGTTATACAAACTGAGATATGAGTAGCTATCATCGGATCATCAGAATGAAATGAGAGGTAGAGTTGAGTGTCATCAGCATAACAGTGGTATGAAAAGCCATGTTTCTGAATGACAGAACCTAATGATGCAATATAGACAGAGAAGAGAATTGGTCCGAAAACTGAGCCCTGAGGCACCCCAGTAGTCAGATGTTGTGACTTGGACACATCACCTTTGGGGAAGTCGTGGCCTAATGGTTAGAGGGTTGGACTCCCAATCGAAGGTTGTGAGTTCTAGTCTCGGGCCGGATGGATACCACCTTCAATAACAAGACTTACGTGCCCTTGAGCAAGGCATCGGACCCCAACTGCTCCCCGAGCGCCGCACTGCTCCGGGTGTGTGCTCACAGTTTGTGTGTGTGTGTGTTCATTGCTCTGTGTGTGTGCATTTCGGATGGGTTAAATGCAGAGCACGAATTCTGAGTATGGGTCACCATACTTGGCTGAATGTCACTTTCACTTCACTTCATCACCTCTCCAAGATACTTTGAAGGACCTATCTGATAGGTAAGACTCTAATCAATGGAGTGCGGTTCCTGAGATGCCCTTTGCCAATAGGGTTGACAGAGGATCTGGTGGTTAACCATGTCAAAAGCGGCGGACAGATCAAGCAAGATAAGTATTGATGATTTGGATTCAGCTCTTGCCAGTATTAGGGCTTCAACAACTGAGAGCAAGGCAGTCTCGGATGAATGTCCACTTCTGAAGCCAGATTGGTTGCTGTCAAGTAGGTTGTTCTGTGTGAGAAAAAAAGTAGTTAACTAATGAACCTTATTGTAAAGTGTTACCATTTAACTTGTATTCTGTTACTTAAAGCAATCTGGACTTAAAGTACTGTAGTATCAGCAAAATCACAGTCCAGAATCCAAAAAGTGGCTGCGTTTACATGCAAACTTAATTACGATTGAATTAATTACGATTGATGAATCTGATTGTTGGGTTGATGTGCGCGTTTATATGTCATAAGCTTCAAATCGGAATAGATTTTTTTTACATGCACACACTGCTCAAATAATCAAAGTGACATATAAAATATAGTGGTCACTGTTTGTGAGAAAAAAAGCCCCTCCCCGCACCCAAATGGGTTGCCTGTGGATGAGTATCCAAAACAAGGTTGTCCTGCTCCACTTCACAGTTGCCGAGCAGAGGGGGGTTTTATAATGACGGGACACGCATTTATACAACACTTTATTCAAAAGGAAGAGCCGCTCCTTCCGTGCGTCATATATCATTACATTATTTCTACATCCTCCTTGCACATGCGCAGTCCTTTCAGTTTCGTGGTTCAATCTGATCGAGTGTTTACATGCACATATTGGAAGAGGAATAAACTACCCCCTTCATTTGAATCGAGCTCAATCGGATTGATTAAGGTGTTTATATGAATGTTTTTCAATCCGATTAAGCCGTCAATCTGATTACAAACTGATTATCTTGGTGCATGTAAACTTAGCCAGTGACTGCTTTCAGTTACATTTTACTGGCATTTTAAATGTCTAAACATTGTTAAAGGGTCATGAAACTCTAAACTTAGCAACTGGTAAATTAAATTGTAGAAGAAAACTAAATAATTTTAACCTTTTTTGTGCCTTTTTTTTTTCGTCTTCAGCATTTAAAATCTTCATCATGTCAGATTAGAGTACATCACTAAATTGTCAGTGTCTCATAATTATTAATGAGATGGCGATCCTTGGGAGAAGATGCTTCTCTTAATTATTCCCACCAGTATGTGTAGTCTTCCTATGACAGATGCTTCAAACTGTGAGAGCATGTGAAGTAATTGAGACTTGTCCATGTTTTTCACTTTAGAAAGAGTTTCTGCATGGCGTTTTTAGAGTTTATTTTTAAAATAACCGATCAAACTGCTTATATTAACACAGCAAAAATAACACTCAAGAAATGAAAATGCACATTCATATATATTATCACTGCAGGGTACATATGCAAACTGCTAAGCATATTTTTGTGCATTTAAATTATAACTATCATAAGATATATGTGTATTTGTGTAATGTTCTGTGAGCTTATATTTATATTAATGTTCTGTGAGCTTCATTGTTTTCATATTTGTTCATTTTGATGCATTTAATGTTCAATCGCAGCATGTATTTGTGGGGATTTTGATGCTTTTAACTCCATGAGAGAAAAATTTAACTAAACGGCTCAGAAGCCGTTGTTGTGTTTTCTGTTTTCCCATCTTCCTTCTCCATTCTGCAGCTTAATACTGTTTTTTAAATAGCAATTTTCTAATTATTTTCAGAAACAAACATGTTCTCTCTCCTATTCTTTCTGCTATGCATATTGGACATGAACTGTTTCTGAACTGAGAACATATATCTTCCCTTTTCAGCTAAACAGACTTATTAACACCTGCTTCATGGTCCAACAGTTTGACTATGTATTTTTTAATTAATGATGTTGTAATGGTAATTATATTAGGTTTGATTTTGATGTCTTCTCTTTCTTCTTTTAGCTGTCTGGGGAACATTCGCAAATATGAGGTAATTATAATTTATTTTTGTAGAAAAGATGTTTCAAACAATTTTGCAGCTTACTCTACATTAAAATTAAAAATGAATAAAAATAGTAGTTATCTGTGGATATTCTGTTAAGATGGGCTGCTTATCAAAACCTTTTTATAATATTTTAATATAAATAATAGCACTACACAATGATCTTGGCCAAAATATTTCAAGGTAGCAAAATTATAGCAATACCTACAGGAATTTTTTATAAATAAATTATGATATCAATCAAAGGTTTTTTTTTTTTTAAATCACACACACAAAAAAAGAGTGTTATGACAAAGTTTGTTTACATAGGTTTACATATGGTAAAATGTGCAAATATTTAATGCAATGCCCACTTTTCACAGTTAAGTCATTTCCAGATGAATAAAATCAATTTCCTTATTTTTGAAAATCCCATTTCACTCAGATTAATCACATTTACAAGTTCTGGGTGATTATTGGTTGAACTGTTCTGTTCTTTGATTCTGATTGAAGCCCATGTAGCTCAAACCCTGCATGAATGACCACTGCACAATGCATTAACCAGAAAGAGATTAGACCTAATCACTAGGCCGTGCAAACCAAGCTTTGGGATAGATCAGCTGCTGTCATGCGGTACTGTTGACTGTGATCATCTTCATCATGTGTCCAGACTAAACTGAGGAAGAGTATTGTGTGCTTCAGTAAGCTCTGCTGTGCAAGTGTGAATCTTTGTGTACTTGTGTATCTGTGTGGCTGTGTTAAAGCCATCTGTTGTTGTTGGTGTGTGTGTGTGTGTGTGTGTGTGTGTGTGTGTTTTCCCCAGGTCTATACAGGAACACAGAGAAATGAAGACTGAGCAGAGGATAGATGAGGTTTGTTAGCACAAGCTGTTCACATGCCTTTCTAGCTTTGAATTTTTTTTGTTGTTTACTTTTTCAATTTATTTAATTTAGTGTAAAGTCCTGCCTTATTTTCTGGCCAGATTTGAAAAAAGAGGGCAAGTTAATATGAGAGCACAATTAAAGCAAAAGTAAAGAACATAAATACAACTGGATCATTTCCATATTGACCAATGCAATCTCCCAAGAGCAGCTCAACTAAATCAGCTTTTTTTTTTTTTTTTTTTATGATTATAAATTATGGTACAAATACCAGTAAATAGCTAAAAAAAAAAAAAAAAAAAAACCTTGTTCATTTAGTCTCCTCCCATAGATTTTGCATCAGAAAGGGAGAACTCTTCCAAATGCACATGCATAAAGGTCAGTCACAAAAATGAGTGTGTCCAAACATTTTCATAACTACTTTTTTACTGCATGTTTTAGTAAATTCTGACAGTATAGTTTTTAACACCAAAAGAGGGTTTGCGCTGATCCAAGCTTTTAGTAAAGTTGAGCATCTTTGTGTTCTTTGGCTGTAAAACAGTCTCAAGTCATTACCATGTGACACAGGTGAACATATTGCATTGGTATAAATTGTAGGAAAGAAGCAGACCATACCTAGATGCCAGGATGTCAGATGTGGTCCAGTATAAGAAACCACCCAGAACACCCATAGCAACGCTCTGAAAACCACCCAATGTAGATGGCTGTATTTGTACTTCTACCTAATTTGCAACATGTTTGAGAAAGTGTACTTTAAACCACCGTCTTGTTTGAAACTGGTTGAAACCCATTTAATTAAACTCATGCTGGTGTTTGTACACATACATTCACATTAAATATCTGTAGAACTGTGATCTCTGTCTTCTCATTATAGATCCCAAATGTCTGCTTATCACCTTCCAAAAGCTCATTAGAAACCACATTTACACTATCTGCTTGACATTATGGATCAAAGTGTGTCAACACCTACTGAGGCTTATTTGTCAGCATCTGTGATAGCTTTTAGAAACGTTAACATTTATTCCTCTGCCTGACGTTTGATATTTCATTAAAGAGCCACACAGATGGGAAATCATAAATTACCTGTATTACAGTGTATGATGTAGCTGTCCATCAGTGTAAACAATGTGCAAATAATTAAACCAAGAAGTACACGATTTATAAAGTTATTGGCTTCTAAAGAAAGGAGTCGACTCTGAATCGCTGAAACGAGTCGTTATAGATTTCAAATCTTTTGCCCATCTCTATGTACGTCACTAGGAACACTTTGCATAATAATCTCCGCCTACCGTCTTGGGAGAAACTGACCTCTGACCTGCCCCACCCCCCCACACAGACGCTCTGTTTGGTGTGGGAGCATCATGTCAAGGAGACCGTGTGTTTTTAATTGTAAAGGCAAGTTTGTTTGAAGTTTGTGAAGATCATAAGAACCAATGGCTACAATTCATTTTTACCACAATACCAGAGCAGTACAACAAATCCTGCTGTCTGCAGCCTGTCTGCGCTGATCGTCATGTACAAACACATCATTAAAATGAAGTGTAACTCCGTGAATACTCAACGAAGAGACGTGAGAGAGATACCCGCAATATTTCCGGAACATTGCCGGGTCGCCTGTGTGAAAGCAAACACGTCCCGGTATTGATTATCGAATTGAACTCGGGTCGGGGACCTTGTAACATTGCCGGGTTCGACCCGGGACGAGCGCTGTGTGAACAAAAGCCAGATCTAATGCTGTATCAAAGTGATGACGCGCGTTATCGTGCGACTCTTTTACCGGCTGTTTTGAAGGAAGATCAACGTTCGTGACGAAAACATATGTGCAAACTGTAATGAAGCAGAGATCAGTTAGTTCCTCACTTTCCGCGCTGACGCAGAGATCGTTTGCTTGCTTCAGTGAAAGTATAACGTGCCAAGCGTTGTCGACTCGTACATTACACGTCACGCGCTGATGTCACGTGTCGTTACAGGATCTTCAAGGGTTGTGTGTGAAAGCACGCACATATACCGGGTCATCACTGGCAGTGTGAAAGTGCAAAATCTAGCGACCCGGGAACAATTGCAGGAACACTTTAACCGTGTATTTGCTGGAATGGCAGTGTGAAAGGGGCTTTAGAGATTTCTGCCATTGTCTCTGTTAAGCTTTCTTTAGGAGTCTCTATCTGTCCCAGTCTCACCTTGCTAATGGGTATATTCCACCTCTTTATAAATTTATTTGTGACTGCTTATTTCCTGTTCTCTTTGTTTGTTTCTTTGTCTCATGTTTATTTTCTTTGCCCATCCTGTCCTGTCCTTGCCGTCATATCTAACTCTGTTGATTACAGGCAGTGGCACCTCTCAGGGAGAAGATACGGGAACTTGAGCTTAGGTATGTGTTTATTTTACACCCACAAATGTCTACACTATCCTAGCTTCATGTCTGACTGTGCTTCATATCATACCATGGTCTTTAACAGATTAAAAAATATATTTTTGAATGAGGCCAAACTTGACAAATACTTTTTGCAGTAGTGAGGAAAAAGCCCCGGTATGAAAGTAATCATATGGATAGGATATTTCTCAACCTGAAATTACACAGAGAGTTTGCTTCGTCAAGTGGCATGTGTCTTAAAACAGACATCCTTGAGAAGCTTAAGCAGGGGTGAATGGATGGAAAGACGAGCTGAAGCATGATGTGCTCCACAATCTTTCCTCCATTATTTGTTTGCTTTTATTTTTAATTTTTTTAATGAGATGTGAAATCTCTGAAGAATGTGGCCGTTCACTTTACCACATCTCAGCCAGACCTGTAAAGAGATTACATGATGCTGCTTTATTTGGCCGGACTAATCATCTCAGTTTAAATGATCTGTGTTATAAAATTTATAAAACGGGCTCAAATCTCATGGCTGCAGTATGCAGTATATTTTCTACTAAAACTAAATCAGTTTTGCCAAAATGACAACGTCAACAACAAAATATGTGGTCACTTTTTAATTTATCATCAGCATTATCAGCATGGCTGTGCTCCTAAAATAATAGTTTTTTTACTTACTGCTTCTGTGGGAAAACACATGTGAGAGGAAGGATTAAGGATTGTCCCGTTTTGCAGTGACAACTTGATTGCCCTTTTTTTTTTTTTTTTGCCTTCCATGTTTATGCTGTTCATTCTGGCACTGCTCAAAAAAATGGTCAATTCACTGCTTCCCTAAAGTAGTGCTTTGGGGTTAATTCCTGATGACTTGAGCTAGAGGGTGTACTTTTGGATAGGACTTGGGTAGTTTCTCTTCACTTGAGCTTGATCTAACATAACATATAGCACTAAAACATATAATGCATCTCTACATGCAGGACACAAATCACACAATTAAAGAAATCAGCTGCAAAGGCTGAAGACATGAAGTCAGGTTTACAGAAAATTGGAAATGAAAACTTATGCTAATAAATGGAGCTCTTCGGAAGGGCAGTGGTACAGATTTTTGTGAGGGATGAATTGATGTAATTTTGTTCTTAAAGGGATAGTTCACCCAAAAATGAAAATTTATGTTTATCTGCTTACCCCCAGGGCATCCAAAATGTAGGTGACTTAGTTTCTTTAGTAGAACACAAATAATGTTTTTGGTGCAGTCTCTCAGTTGTACAATGGATGGCAATGGTAACAGAATCTATGAGAGTAAAACATGCACACACAAATCCAAATTAAACCGTGCGGCTCATGACGATACATCGATACGTACATTGAACGATAGGACTGTGCAAGAAACTGAACAGTATTAAATTATATATATTATTATATATTATATTTTTTTCCATCAGCATTGATTTCCTTGCACTCATGTGTCTATACTGTGTAGTGTGCTGTTGAGGTATAGAAGATAATTTAGTCTTGAATCATGCTTATTTATTTTATTTTTTATTTTACAGTTTTACCCAGAAGTATCCACCTGTGAAATTCTTATCTGAGAAGGACCGAAAGAGGATTTTGGTGAGAACTTCTTTTCAATCTTCTTTAGTGTTTAGAAACTACTGCTTCAATAATACATGTACATCTGTCTGTCAAATATAAATGGAATCCCGCGCTCCTTACTAAATTATAGTTGATCTTCATAGTTTATCGCCATTTGTTTGTTCATTTTCCACTCTTTAGCAGATCAGTGGCATTTTTTCCCAACTGAAATGTTATTGAATAAAATCTACTGTTTTTATATGATTACCATGTCAGATTAAAGCACAAGTAATTTGGCTATGCGTAACAATGAAATAACTATAGTAGGTAGTAGGAAGTTTTTCGGTAGGCAGCATTGAACCCAGAAAATTGAGACTGAATTGTAGATAGAAGCATTGAGGAAACCAGAAACAGCAGGGAGTAGAAAGACTGCTCTATTACTCTGATTACTCACTGTGCTTATTAAACCGCATGTTGTGATTCAGTCCTGTGTGACCGCTGCTTACTTAAAATGTATCTCAAATTAAGTGAACAAAATGTCATTTATGACTATATACAGTTGAAACAAGATATTTACATACACTTCAGAAAAAAAAACAAAAAAATTTTTTTTCTTTACTGTCATAATTAAATCAGAGTAAACTTTTTCTGTTTAAGATCAATAAATATTACCATATTTTTCGCATTTGTTAAATGTCAGAATTGATCAAGGGAGAATTTGCATCTATCAAAGTCAGAAGTATACATACACTAAGTTTATTGTGTCTTTAAACAAAAATAAAACTCCTGATGATTGCATTCTGAACTTAAGAAGCTTCTGATAGGTTAAATTATTCTATTTGAGTTAATTGGTGGCACATTTGTGGATGCATTACTAAAACACAGAGCCTCTTTCTTTGACATCATGGGAAATTAACCAAGACATCAGGAAAAAAATTGTGGACCTCCACAAGTGTGGCTCATTCTTAGGTGCAATTTCCAGATGCCTGAAGGTCCCACATTCATCCGTTCAGACAATAATATGCTAGAATTAAAAACATGGGAATGTATAACCATCATACTGCTCAGAAAGAAGACGGATTCTGAGTCCCAGAGAAGAACAAAAAAAAAAAATGTAACTATTCAGCCACAATGATAAACTTTCTATTTGGATGAAAAAGGGCGAAGCTTTGAAGTCTCCGAACACCATCCCAACTGTGAAGTATGGGGATGGTAGTATAATGTTGTAGGGCTGCTTTGCTGCAAAAGGGACTGGTGCACTTCACAAAACAGATGGCATCATGAGAAAAGAAAAGTATGTGGATATATCGAAGCAAAATCTGGAGACATCAGCCAGGAAGTTAAAACTTCCAAATGGACAATGACCCCAAGCATATCTCCAAATTAGTTGCAAAGTGGCTTAAGGACAACAAAGTCAAGGTACTGGAGTGGCAATCACAAGTGGCCCTGATCTCAACCCTGTATTAAATTTGTGGGCGGCACTGAAAAGGCGAGTGCAAGCAAGAAGGCTGTCAAGATGTCAATTTTGTCAAGAGGAGTGGGCCAATATTCCAGCAAACTACTGTAGAAAGCTAGTGGAAGCCAAAACGTTTGGCCCAAGTGAAACAGTTTTGGGGAAATTCTACCAAATACTAAGGAAATGTATGTACTGTATACTTCTGACTTTGATGAAAGTGATAAAACAAATACATAAAAATGTATTTGAGCGATTCTGACATTTAACAAATGCAAAAAAAAAAAAAAAAGTAGGGATGCACCGGTTGACCGGCCATAAATCGGAACCGGCCGGTTTTTGCTTAAAATACGGGATTTTTGCTTAAAATACGCTGTTTCCGGCCGATTGTTCCGGAAGTGCGCTCGCGTGCACAGACTACATTGTAATCGTTCGCTATGTCATTTGTGTGGAAGTATTTCGAAATCTGTGCGCAGGACACAGGCAGCCGATCAGTACTGGAAATTCAGAGCTTCATGTCTGAGGCACAGATAACAGGAAGCGATCAGCCATTGGTGTACTGGCGCACAAATAAGAGCCTTTCCTGTGCACTGAAGCTGCGCAAGCGTATAGAGCTTGGGAAACTATGTCACTGTGCATTGCATTCTGGGTAGTCGCGGCCATTTTTGAGGACACGCTTATCAGTAAAAGTGAAAGTGAAAGTGACATGACATACAGATCAAGTGTAAGATTACATATAAAGAAAAACTCAACAAGGAAGCAAAGATGTGGTATTTAGAAAAAAATCAAGACAATCAATGAACTCAATCTGCACGAACACAAAGAGTGGTCGGATGATCTTAAAGAGCTGCCGCTCGTAACCTTCCCCAATGTGTTTTCTTACCTTGTTTGTAGTGTCAGAGCGTACACCTCTGATCAGTTTAAAAATGATAAATCTCTCGAGTCTCACCTGCAATTTACAAATGGATGGGTGCAGAACCTACACATTTTCCACGTCAACGAGCGAGTTACACGGCTCCTTTACTTTTTAATATGCGTTATTGTAAACTGTACAAATTAACCTCATTGTGTTATGATGCACAAATAAAGAGATACAGAATTGATAAATTTTGCCGTTTATTACTGTAACAGGTGGTATGCAATATGCATAACACTGATAATGGAGATGTGGTTCATGCATAGGTAACATTTAATGTAAGTCTGTCAAATCGATTAATCACATCCAAAAAAAAGTTGTTTATATAACGTACATTTCTGTATATTTATATATATATATATATAAATGCACATACATACGTGTGTATATATCAGACCAAAGGAACATTCCTTCTTTTCCTTCTTACTGCTGCTAACCAAGCTATGTGACGACTCTTTGTTAACTCGGAGACCTGAGATCAAGGTGCGGTTTTCCAGCGGGAAAGCTGAAAAATCGCACTCCATTCAAATTATTTTTCCATGCCGGTCATGAGTACGAGTATGGCAGTTAATTACATAACAAGGTTTTACCATTGTAACTTATTTTTTTAGCTGTAGAGAGCAAACAAAACAGTCTATTATCAATCCAATACAATACATACAGCAGCGTCCGTGTCCTAAAGTCCCAGAATGCATTGCGTTGCTGACGTCATGTTCCCAGACTCTATACTGTACCGGTCCGCGCCCTGAACACGGGTAGACCATGAAGAGATGTTCAGCTCAACTTCTCACGTGTTGGATGAGAAACGAAACGGACTAAACTGTGAAAAAACTGAAATGTTTTTTTATTTTTCATTATTAGAACTTAGTCAGTTCTGCATTAGGATGATTATTTTATTTTTAACCTTAAAATTACATAGACTTGATTTAATTTAAAATTCACCTGCTGTAGCACACTGACAAAAAGTGTTTCATTCATCCAATTAAAACATTTTAGGGTAATGATTTACATCTATTTTTTTAGTTGAGACAATAATTTATTTATTTTTAATTGGCTCAAGTAAAAAAATATAGATGTGAATCATTACCCTAATTTTTTTTTTTAATTTATTGGATGAATGAAACACTTTGCATCTTTGTTTTATTCGCACAAACATTATTTGATTTTAACATTTTGGAACATTTATTTATATAGCATACTTTTATTTAGTCTCACTGGTAAAGACCTTTTTTTAATTTAAAACCAAATTTAAAAACTAAAATACTGAATGCTGATTAAGAAACATCTTATTGAATGTGTGTTGATTGTGTGAACAACTATGCAGCTGTTGCCTTTAATTTCACATGGTTACAGTTAATCTTTTAATTTAAGGCCAGTTCAATGTAGTTTCAACCCAAATTGAAAACAAAAGCTAAATGCTGATGTCTGTACCATCTATGTTTGTATTGAATGTAGGCTACTTACTGTGCAATTACTGCTGTTAATTTCCAATGGTTACAGTTATTGTTTTCAATAGCCAAAAGCAAGTTTGGCCTATTAAATACCAAATATCTTGCTTATGCACACTTTCCTTCTTTCTTGTTTGTTGTTTAAAGAAAAAGAAAAAATCAGAATTCGGTATCGGAATCGGCCATGAAAAATCATGATCGGTGCATCCCTAAAAAAAAGTTTACTCTGATTTAATGTATGACAGTAAAGTTTTTTTCTATAGTGTATGTAAATATCTGGTTTCAACTGTATATTTCAGAAATGTTGACGTGAAATTATATACACTCTGATAGATCACGGGTGGGGCAGGATTCGTGGGTTCGCACCTCACTGATAAGCTGATGATGGATGGTCATGAAGTGACAGTGGTGGATAATTTCTTCACTGGACGCAAGCGCAATGTTGAGCACTGGATCGGCCATGAGAACTTTGAACTGATCAACCATGATGTGGTGGAGCCTCTTTATATTGAAGGTGCGTGTATTCACATGATTGCTCACTTGGCAAAACGTTATTTAATTTTAGACACACATTTATAGCAATGTTTTGGAGAAACACATAAGTGTTACAGCATCCTTGTGTTAGATTGTGCTAACATCCTGTTGACTACGCCAAAAATGTTAAATCAAATCTTTGTTCCAAGAATATTTGATCCAGTCTCTTTTCTAGATCCCATCAGAAGGTATCTGTTTTGTCTGGGATCCGGAGCTAGCCAGCAGAGTTTTGTCTGATACCTAAAACCAGTATGCTAAACTCTCTTTTGTCTGACACCCAAAACTGTATTGACTTTCTTCTGTCGTATTAAATTATCTGGGCCATATTTTAAAGATCTTAGCACGTGGTCTTAAGTGCACGGTGCAAGTGTGCTAAGGGTGTGTCCAAATCCATTTTTGCTAGTTTAACAACAGGAAAAACGGTCTGCACGCTGATCCTAAAGTGTTGTACCTTCATTGTTAAATGAAATAAGTTGACTTTACTTAGAAAAAGTTAGGAAACCGATTGCCTTAAAATTTGTTGTGTGTTAATTTTAAGTTTGCATAACTTAAAACAGTTTGCACAGAAGACTTGTTAATAAAGTATACTTAAGTACTGTTCACTTAAAATAATTAGTTGTGTTAACTTCTTATTAGTGTTTACATTACTTGAAAAATATTAGGAAACCAATTGTCTTAAAATTATCAAGTACGCTAAACTAAAAACATTAAGTAAAGACAAAAAGCAACAACCAAACTGTTGTAAAACATGTTTTTTTATCATCAAGTAGTACAGGGTACCAAACAATGTCATTCAAGCACCACAAAATTCTAAATACTGTTTTTGTGTGTTTTTTTTTTAACATAGGATTAATGCTTTTTGAAGTGCAAAAAGCACCAAAAATGTGCAGTTCAAGTGCAACTATATAAAAGAAACTCTATCAAGAAAAAAAAAAAAGTTTCACAATATTACAATGTTCTAAATGTATAAAAACATTTTTGACCGAGGTTCAACAATGTATAACTTCAATTAAAATAATTGTAAAAATGTTTGTGAAAACACAAGCTTGAAGGGATGTTTCACCCAAAGCTGAAAATTTACTCTCCCTTGTGTCATTCCAAAACCGCAAGATTAGTCTTTGTCTTTCAAACTTTTCTAACTTTTGAGGAAACCTTAGAGACTTCTGTTCCTTCAATGAAAGTCCAGGTAACCAAAATATTTTAATTTAAACATGAGCTGACTCACCTTTCCATGTGCTTCTCCCGTCAGATTTACGTTGCAGATGGACCCCACCTAATTGACCACTCTAAAATGTTAAAAATTACTCATTATTTTAAGCACAGCTTACTTGGACCCATTTAGCTTAATAACTTTCTGTACTAAAACTTTGAGATTGCTTGGTTAAACTTAGTGAATTCCACAAACTTAATGAGTTATGGTGGTGCTTTGGGCTTAATGTGCAGTAAACCAATCAATGTCTCATTTCCCATTCCCTTTAAAGGGCTCATCCAATGCTACATGCACTTTTACAAGTTGTTAGAACTGAAATGTGTGTTGGCAGTGTGTGTATCCTCCCAGTCCTCCCAGTGTTTTTACCAGTCAGACTGGTATCATTATGAGAAGTGTAAAGGCTTTCAAAAAAAGACAAAGAGGAAAATTATTTAGATTCTACTGCCTCTGTGAGCACTGCCTGTTTTGAAAGTCCTGGGTATATAGATGTGAGCACAACAGACAATTATCTTTTCTTGTAAAATGTGATGCCAAGATTGTAAATTTGCAAGTGATAGCGTCCAAACTCTGAAGCCAAGCTTATAACATAGCAAATGAGGTACTCCTGTACAATTTTCAGTTCAGAAATAATACTCAAAAAGAACAGGTTGATGTTAATCTTACATTTTTTACCATATAACTATAAACTTTGATGACTGAAAACCCATTCATCAGCATGCATTGATTAATCCCATGTTGTAGCAAAAAAATAAAACATAAACCAAAAAGCAAATCATGTGCTGTTGCGACCAACTGAAAAAGTTATTTAGACAGACATTGGAAAACAAGACAAAACAGGACTTTTGCAGTATGATCAGAAGGTACATTAAAAGTAATTTCCATGTTCTAGTAGTAGTAAAATGAATTAAATCTAATGGAGATATGTTGAAAGTGTAGCTAACACAAATTGTGTGCTTCTTACGTGCAGAAACCCTGGTGATACCATTTGCGACAAATCATTTGCAACCCAATGTGAGCCAAAATCATCACTTAAACCAAAGACTTAAACTACTTCAGTCTGAGTGCATTTAATTTATTTAATACACAAGTTTCACAATTTGAGTTGAATTACTGAAATAAATGAACTTTGCCCACAACATTCTAATTTATTGAAATGCACCTGTAAACCCCAATAAACCTCAACTTTTTTTTAAGTCCCCAGAGATAAGAGGTTTGATGAATTTATTGGGATGGTTTTCAGCAAGAACTGCCGTTCAATCTAATTAATCCAAAGCCTGTAATTTTCTTCTTAATGAAAAGAAGTTCTCAAATATTTTCTTAACATGTTAAAGGGTTAGTTCATCCATAAATGAAAATTATATCATTAATAACTCACCCTCATGTTGTTCCAAACCCGTAAGACCTCAGTTTATCTACGCAACACAGTTTGAGATATTTTAGATTTAGTCCTAGAGGTTTCTGTCCCTCCATTGAAAATGTTTGTATGGTATACTGTCCATGTCCAGAAAGATAATAAAAACATCATCAAAGTAGTCCATGTGACATCAGAGGGTCAGTTAGAATTTATTGAAGCATCAAAAATACATTTTGGTCCAAAAACTACGACTTTATTCAGCATTGTCTTCTCTTCTGGGTCTGTTGTCCATCCACGTTCATGACTCCGCATTGACGCTGCTGACATAAATCACTTTAGTAGTTATGGGAAGTTCAGTTCTTTTCTGCGAACCGGTTCTTTCGGACAGTTCAATTCAATAAACCAGTTGAAAAAACCATTTCACCGGTTCTTTTGCGCTTTACGTAATGACGTCATTGGCGATGATTGCCCATCATTCAAGCCTTCGTTTTACCTGGGCTCATAACATTAGCACAGAATCAGTTCAGAATCAATCACCAAAAGAAACGGTTCTGGGTTCAGTGTACTGGTAATCTGAAAACAGATGCAACCGGTTCTTGACTCAAGAACGAGGCAATCTTTCGTTCGTTATCTGGCTCGGCTCGGTGTTCATCTTCAGTTCTCTCTTCACAGCAGTTCAGTCAGTGTTCTGTTTGAGTACATGAATTACTCCGGGATATTGGTTTATTTTTTATTTATTTTTTTAAGTAATTTGTGGATTAATGCTTATTGTAGACGCAAACCGTTTCAAACGATTCAGTTAGATTTGGTGAACTGGTTCAACCGGTTCACTAAGAAGAACCAGTTAAATCGAATGATTCGTCCGCAAACCGGACATCACTACACTGCAGTGTTGTGAACATGCTCACAACAGACCCAGAAGAGAAGACAATGCTGAATAAAGTCGTAATTTTTGTTATTTTTGGACCAAAATATATTTTTGATGCTTCAACAAATTCTAACTGAACCACTGATGTCACATGGACTACTTTGATGATGTTTTTATTACCTTACTTGACATGGACAGTATTCTGTACACACAGTTTCAGTGGAGGGACAGAAACCTCTTGGGCTAAATCTAAAATATCTTAAACTGTGTTGCGAAGATAAACTGAGGTCTTACGGGTTTGGAACAACATGAGGGTGAGTTATTAATGATATAATTTTGATTTTTGGGTGAACTAACCCTTTAAGAGCTGAACTCTTTTATGAGCTTCTTAGAATTTATCTTAAGAAACTTATTATAAAATTTTGTGTATCTAAAAAAACTAAGTTAAATAAATTTAACAACACAAGAGGTTTAAGTTTCATTGTAAAATTAAATTTATTTTACAAGAAAATTGCTCATTATTCATGATTATATTAATGATTATATTAATAGCTTTTCATTTAAAGTTTAAAGGATAAGCTGTGCTTTAGAGCATAATAAAATATGCAAATGCGTTAATTTCATATTCATCAGGAGGGAGGAGGCGGGAACCGGTGGACAATCAAATAAGACTTTAATAATCAAAATAAACACAAAACAGCACGGCAACCCCTCGCGGCCGACTGCCTCGTACAAACAAAACCAAAATCCAGGCCTGGTCCTCTCTTGTCCGTCACTGTCTTCACTCCTGTTTTATATCCTTCCATCTCCTCCGTGGGACTCGAGACCGGTGGGTCGAGCAGGTGTCGCTCATTTCCAATCACTCCACCGGCCTCGCCCCGTCCCGTTCCCACGGCTCTCGGCCCCGCCCCGCTCGTCATATTCATCTTTCTTCGCATCAGACTCGATATGGATAGAGCACTGAAAAATGGTGATGGGAATGGAAGATATTGTTGAACATGACCTTTCTGCTATGTATGTGTGTTCACGTGTGCGCGCAAAAGAATGATGTATTTTCATGCAGTTTACAGCATACAGTAAGCCTTCTATGGCATTGGTCCGGTGGATGAACGCCAGTAGCATTTTGAGTGCACTGGAGTTTCTCTTGGAAGAGGACAACATTTGAGCAACTTTGGTGCCTAATTATAAATTCATGGAATGAATAAGATTGTGCATTAACTGTCTTACGCCATAATACGCCGCAAAACAATAATTTGCATTAACAAGACTGCTCATTTGATTGGGCATATGAATGGGCAGATGGTTACCATGTATTTAGGCTTTTGTTTTGGATTTGCTTCAGGCCTAATTCAGTATCTGTAATCATTGTGCAGTTGGATGATGTTTATATTGGCATAAATACTAATGTGTGTTTTTGATTTTTATCTGTGCAGTCTATCCTTTGGCAGTAGGATTTGTGCTAAATGGAACATGGCTCAATTAATAGTTTCTCCTCTAAAAATGTCTGTTTTTTTGTACCCCTCTTTTCTCAGTTGACCAGATATATCATTTGGCCTCACCTGCATCGCCACCCAACTACATGTATAACCCTATCAAGACACTGAAAACTAATACTATTGGTACTCTCAACATGCTAGGTACGTATCATAGAAACATTTAAATTCTCTGTTCATGTGCTTGGACTTTTTTTTTTAAAGTACGAAACATAAAATTAAGATATTTTTAATGGAACCTGAGAGATTTCCATCCCTTCGTTGAAAGTCTGCTCCCCTAAAACTATGACATATCAGAAAGTTTAGGATACATAATCCACGTGAAATAGAGCTTTTAAATCTAAGTCTTCTGAAGAGACACAATCACTTTATATGAGAAGCGGATTTAATTTGGGCCTCTATCCACATACGAGCATTGATCAGTGCACATACATAGAGCACATTAGATATGGTAACTGTATTGATTGATGCACAAGAACTCAAGGCCTCAAGGGTTCTTGTGAATCAAGCTAACAAATTTGAGAATCCATTAATCAAATCATTTAAAGTGGTTGTGCCTTTTCAGAAGACTTGGATTAAACCAGTTTATCTAAATGTATTACTTCTAGCATGTTCCTATGCGTATTTGTAACTTAAACGTTTTGGTTCAAGACAAGCAGGTTTTAGGGGCCATTGCAAAGTATATTTTTCCTGTCATATTTTCAGTGTCATTAGGTTTAGTATAGAGGATATGTTATTTTCAAACATAATGAGCATTAACCTTTTAGTGCCGCTTCCGAACTGCAACTGCTATGATATGTGCATTGTGCATTTTTTTTTTAATCGTTTTGTAACTGTTTTTAAATGTTTTAATCATTTTAAAAGTTTTAAAATTGCTTGTTTTATTTTTGTTATTATTTTTCTTCATGATTATTTTACTTTCTTTTATGTAAAGCACTTTGAATTACCATTGTGTACGAAATGTGCTGTATAAATAAACTTGCCTTGCCTTCTACACAGATGTGTTTCTGTCAGGGGAAATATAAGCTTAAATTAAATTTCAATGCATCAGTGTGCAGATCATTTTTACATCATGTCCTTTTGTAATAAAGTGACTTTTTTTCTTTGACTGATATCCTGATCGTGATATCTCTGCTTTTTCCTTGCAGAACCTTTTTGATTGATGTCTGACTTGTTTTTTTCTAAAACCCAATGGGGGTCACATAATGATTGATGAGTCAAACTTTATCTGCTTAGATACAATTGAACAACTGATTTGCTCATGTCTCTCTATTCACAGGATTGGCCAAGCGAGTTGGAGCTCGTTTACTCCTTGCCTCAACTTCAGAAGTTTATGGAGGTACGTGTCAAAACGAAATTGTTAAAACAAAAAGTGCCCATGCATGTGCTAAAATGTATCATTAAGAATATGCCCAAGTCAAAAGAACTCTCGCAAAAACTGAGAATAAATTGCTTTGTTACAGTAGAAAGTTGATGGCTACAAGAACATTTTCAAGACAAGACAAGTTCCTAGAGACAGCTATTCATAAGTTTCAAATGTATTGTACCTATATATATATATATATATATATATATATATATATATATATATATATATATATATATATATATATATATATATATATATATATTAGTGGTGGGTATAGATTCATTTTTGTAATCTAGATTAATCTCACTGTAGTCTTGGAATTAATCTAGATTAAAATGGCTCATTTGAATTCTGCCAAAGGCATTCAGAATATGTGTGCTAATGTGTGCCCAATAAAATTATTACTAAAAGTAAGTCTTTTAGAATGGGTTTCTCAAGACAGGTGGTGCATTAGACCAGGGGCTCATCTCATGTTTCCAAAATGCATCACAAAGTGCTTGAGAAAGCTGTAAACTAATTCCACATTGCACAAGGTGCAAACAACCTTACGCTTGTTTCACACATACTCCGTATGCATTGCATATTTTTTTACTCACCCATGTTAACGGATTCCAGCGTTCACGCGATTGTGGTTGCGGCCCGTCCGTGCGTTCCAGGAGCGGTGCGTCTGCAGCAGTGCAGCGATCGTTCACGTACCGAGTAGCGAACTCCAAACGCGTCCTGTGTGAAAGCACAATGAGTATGAGTCCGTGCTGCTTCAGCACCATATGCGAAACACACACGGACTGCATACGCACTGCAGATGGAGTATGTGTGAAACAGGCATGCGTCTTGTCAAGGTTTCCATTGGGAAGTAAAAAAAAAATTAAAAAAAATTCCCTGAAGAAAACCCGGCGGGTTCAGCTGCATCCATGTTATTACGTCACGTTTGATGTTGTAATTTCACAGTAGGCATACACACAGGTTCGAAGACTCGTTCTCGCCCCCTACAGTGCAATTCAGCTAGGCATACATCCGCGCTAAAATATCAAGGTGAAAGTCATCATAGCTATATATATATATATATATATATATTTGAGGCATTGAAGGTCATTGAATAAAAAGCACAAACTCATCAACAGAATAAAATGTTTGATCAGAGCCTCAATTTAGTGCGAAAAAAACCCAGAATTTTTTAGCATGCTCTCAATGGAAAAGTGTATGCGAGATTCAGCGTACAGTGCTTCACTTAGTGGAATTTCACTTGCATTTGCATCCTTTTGTGCAGATAGAAGTTGTAATCTTATTTTATGTTGTGTATCTAATATATCATTAATCACATAAGATATGTCATAGAACGGGCTTTAATTTACTGGTGTTATCACTCTTCAGCTTTATAAAGTGGTTCATTTTAGATAGGATGTCCATACGTCCTCTTTTTCCTAGACATTGAGACCAATCGATTATAGAAATTAGAATTTGACAAAAATGCCCATCCCTATATGAATGACATCATTGCTTCTTTATGTTAGTTTTGGCAAATATTATGATGCCTTTGTTGCATAGACTAAAGCATGATGATCATTGGACTTTCTAGCAGGGCAACCATCTGAAAATATACATCCAAATCTACTGAAGCTTAGTTCAGAGTTTGGTCGTAGAAGGTTCTTGAGTGACCTGTTCAATCTTATCAAAAATTCAGTGAACTGGAAGCTTTTCCATGAGTTAAGAGCAAAACATTATTATTATTATTTTTTTTTTTTATGTCAATGAAATGGGTGTCTGGATGTTATATTTTAGTTTTATATTATGTTTTAGTTCACCCTCTTGTTTTACAAGTCCATGTGATTCATAGATCCAAAGGGGGTTGTGTTTCATATTTGTGTGTTTGTGTCTTCAATTAGACCCAGAGGTGCATCCCCAGAATGAGGAGTACTGGGGTCATGTAAACCCTATTGGCCCTCGGGCCTGTTATGATGAAGGAAAACGTGTTGCTGAGACAATGTGTTATGCCTACATGAAACAGGTAAGAATGATATCCACCCATTCATTACTGCTTGCCACTGTTTATAAGTTGGATTTATGCATTTAAGTTTATTTATCCAGCTCTTAAGGTGTATCAAAGGTCCCGTTTTACGCACTTTTTTTAAGCTTTGATTGTGTTTACAGTGTGCAATATGTGTTCATGTTTCGCGTGTAAAAAACACAGTATTTTTCACACAATTCACCTATCTCTATACCGCTGTTTACACTGTCATTAAAATGGCCAGATGTCTTCCTTGGTCTATGAAGCCTCTCCTTCAGAAATACGTAACAGGTTCTGATTGGGCCAGCGGTTCCTGTCTTGTGATTCGACACCAGCTTACAGCACGCTGCCCTCCTGCTAACGCGATTGGACTAGTTTTGGAGTATTTTTGAGAAGCACTTGAAGAAATGATGCACAAATTTCTACTATTGTTTATACATCAAAGGGCTAAAATTTCTATACTTGGAGGAGTGACAAATATTTGTATGGGATGAAAACAAGGGAGTCGGTCAAACTCACAGCAGCATAGCTGGATGCACGGTTTGATGAGAAATGGTAAGCCAAACCATTGGCAGCATTTTTAGATGGAAACAGTGGGTCTCATCCATGCATGAATTTGTGCTTGGAATCTGCATACGAACATTTTCATGAACAAATCATGATTGACCAATGACTTTCGTACTAAAAGTCATTCTAAATCACATATGGAAAAATAACCTACTTTGGATAGCTCTATAAATGTGATAAGATTAAGCTTATCCATTAGTACATTAATAAAAATTTAAATTCCTCTCTCTCTCAATCTCGAATAATCTATATATACAGTCTTGTTCAAAATAATAGCAGTACAATGTGACTAACCAGAATAATCAAGGTTTTTAGTATATTTTTTATTGCTACGTGGCAAACAAGTTACCAGTAGGTTCAGTAGATTGTCAGAAAACAAACAAGACCCAGCATTCATGATATGCACGCTCTTAAGGCTGTGCAATTGGGCAATTAGTTGAAAGGGGTGTGTTCAAAAAAATAGCAGTGTCTTCCTTTGACTGTACAAACTCAAAACTATTTTGTACAAACATTTTTTTTTCTGGGATTTAGCAATCCTGTGAATCACTAAACTAATATTTAGTTGTATGACCACAGTTTTTTAAAACTGCTTGACATCTGTGTGGCATGGAGTCAACCAACTTGTGGCACCTCTCAGCTGTTATTCCACTCCATGATTCTTTAACAACATTCCACAATTCATTCACATTTCTTGGTTTTGCTTCAGAAACAGCATTTTTGATATCACCCCACAAGTTCTCAATTGGTTTAAGGTCTGGAGATTGGGCTGGCCACTCCATAACATTAATTTTGTTGGTTTGGAACCAAGACTTTGCCCGTTTACTAGTGTGTTTTGGGTCATTGTCTTGTTGAAACAACCATTTCAAGGGCATGTCCTCTTCAGCATAGGGCAACATGACCTCTTCAAGTATTTTAACATATGCAAACTGATCCATGATCCCTGGTATGCGATAAATAGGCCCAACACCATAGTAGGAGAAACATGCCCATATCATGATGCTTGCACCTCCATGCTTCACTGTCTTCACTGTGTACTGTGGCTTGAATTCAGAGTTTGGGGGTCGTCTCACAAACTGCCTGTGGCCCTTGGACCCAAAAAGAACAATTTTACTCTCATCAGTCCACAAAATGTTCCTCCATTTCTCTTTAGGCCAGTTGATGTGTTCTTTGGCAAATTGTAACCTCTTCTGCACATGCCTTTTTTTTAACAGAGGGACTTTGCGGGGGATTCTTGAAAATAGATTAGCTTCACACAGACGTCTTCTAACTGTCACAGTACTTACAGGTAACTCCAGACTGTCTTTGGTCATCCTGGAGGTGATCATTGGCTGAGCCTTTGCCATTCTGGTTATTCTTCTATCCATTTTGATGGTTGTCTTCCGTTTTCTTCCACGTCTCTCTGGTTTTGCTCTCCATTTTAAGGCATTGGAGATCATTTTAGCTGAACAGCCTATGATTTTTTGCACCTCTTTATAGGTTTTCCCCTCTCTAATCAACTTTTTAATCAAAGTACGCTGTTCTTCTGAACAATGTCTTGAACGACCCATTTTCCTCAGCTTTCAAATGCATGTTCAACAAGTGTTGGCTTCATCCTTAAATAGGGGCCACCTGATTCACACCTGTTTCTTCACAAAATTGATGACCTCAGTGATTGAATGCCACACTGCTATTTTTTTGAACACACCCCTTTCAACTAATTCAACTAATTGCCCGATTGCACAGCCTTAAGAGCGTGCATATCATGAATGCTGGGTCTCATTTGTTTTCTGAGAATCTACTGAACCTACTGGTAACTTGTTTGCCACGTAGCAATAAAAAAATATACGAAAAACCTTGATTATTCTGGTTAGTCACATTGTACTGCTATTATTTTGAACAATACTGTATATATATATATATATATATATATATATATATATATATATATATATATATATATATATATATATATATATAAAACGTAGACTACTTAAACGAATGAATTTGATCACTGGGCTTTGCTTTGCCTACTCCATATTACTATGAATGAAAAGTATATTGCTGACTGTCTGTCTTTTTTCCGAGATCCGCACACACACACTGAATGTCCTCTCTGATAGCGCACTAGAATGCTCAAAATAGCACATACACATTTTGAGAGGACAGAAAAGCGCTCTTTGTTGAACTTCCACCACTGAAGCATGTTGTCTGAATCTGGTTTGTCTGCAAGTCGGCTGCCAAGATACTCTGCTATTTCAGCATCGATGGAACTATTTTATTTTATTTTATTTATTTCTTTTTTTTACTGCAGGGGCTGGGCTTTTCCCTCAATATGTCTAGACAGAGTGGTTGGATGTGGTAGAGAATCTCTCACATAAAATATACCATATTTAGCGGCTACGTTACCAAAAACAGTACTTAAATCTCACTTTAGTGGGTAAATATAATGCAATGACTAATTCAAGTCTATCGGGCTGCCTGTTAAACATCTTGGCACTACCTAAAAGATGTGATCACAACAACAATCATCTGGCTCTCTGGATCTATATGACATCTTAATTTCCATAATTGTAATGTCATCTTGTTAAACATTGTTTTATGATTGATTGTCACCAGCCTGTGGTGCAACGTTTTTTATGTTTTTCTTCACTCTCAGATTATCTTTATATTCACTGTTCCTGTAACACATACATTGTCACTCTGCGTATCACCACATGAGAAATGCTTCCTCACAAGATTCATTTGAATATCATCTGAGTTGTGGCATCTGGCTTATTACTTTTTTTTTTAAATAAAATTCCATGACATCACAGAAGGTTAAAAGCAAATTGGTCACAGAGAGAAAAAATGTGTCTGTCTTTATGCTCAAAACAATTGTTTCTGTTTACCACCTTTTATGCAAGTTCATGACAATTTTTTGACAACAGCCCGGACCTAGAAATGGAACATTCTGTGTCCCGTTGCATTTTGTCATCTCAATTTTTTTCCTTTATTATTTTTTTCTATTTTTATTTTCCTTTCCTGCACAATGGGGATGTCCTTTTTAATACATATCAGTCCATTTGTCTCTCAGCCATGTTAATCTTTGTGTTTGAAGTATTACGTTTTTCTGGTAAAATCTCTTACTTTCACAATTTCAAACTTAAAGGTGTAGTTATACATTGTTTAAATGGATGAATAAATTGCATTAAAATATTGATCTTCTAGATGCTAAGTGAATGCTCAGAAGACACGGAGAATGGGAGCTGTACTTATTGCTTATGGTTTATGCTATTTACTAAGGCTACACAATATTGTTTGATGATGATAAAATATGCAATCGTTTGTTAAATAATTTGAAATATGATATGTAATATTATAAGGCTTTAGAAAAGCATGTAAAATAAATTTTTGTTATATTTAAATGTTTAAAAACAGAAAACAATTGCATATGTGATCAGAGTGCAAATACAGACACACAGGAACCCTAAGACAATCATGTGCCCAGTCTGTTCTTGCTACCTGCATCAACCTAAAAGTAGGTACGTTTACATGGACACTTTTTGCTTCCATCGCAATTAATTCATTCTGATCGACGAATCTGAACGTAAAGTTTCCACGAAAAAAAAGTGCTCTACCTGACTTTTAATTGTAATAGTTTCCTACTTCAGTGTGTTACAAACATAATTTCGGGGTCTTTTTTGAAAGAAGACCCTTTGGGCTTTACTTTTTATTAACCAGATTTGATAATGCTCAAAAATAGGTTAAAAAAATAAGTTATTACTGAAGTGCCTTGAATTTTTTTTTACCACACTTAAATATTCTTTTTTTATTTGATATTAAAATACATGAAATGAGTCCTGGAGCAATCTAGAAAAGTAAAGGGTTGAAAGCCACATGTCTCATGAGTTTCTATTTCAAATCTGAATAAGATTTCATGAAATATAAGAAAATATATTTCCCAATCGTATTGAAGGCTTCTACAAACTATTTAGTCAGTAAACATACCACTGCATGTGTTTTTCAGTTATAAAACACTAGACAGAAACTTAGACATCATATAAGTGATTTATTTGAGCACTAGAAAAATACAATAAGAATAGTTTGAATAAGAAAATTAAGATTAATAAGAAAAAAACAACAACAAAAAACAGGATTTAACTTTGTTTGCCAATTACAAAACATCCTGAGATTGCTAGAAATGCATCATTTACTATGAATTACAATGCAAATAAGTGTTGATGGCCACTTATACAATGTGCCAGAGTAAATAATCCACTCTCTCTATTCATATAGACGCGTTCACTTTGATAGCCGTGATCATTCAGTGATAGTGAGCTGATTTGGGCTGATTTGCACTCAAACAGATGGTAATCATGCAGATACATTCACATTCAACATAAAACACATTCTCACATATATAAAAACTGTTTAAAAATAAAAGAAACAAAGGCGATCGCTGTAAGCTCCGCCTCCATCAGCTGACAGGTGCGTCAGAGCGCGTCACAAGCTCTCAGGAGATAGCGCCAAATTCAAATAAACTATCTTTCGCCTATCTTTTATTCATTCTTTTTTCTGGTGGATCGCCTCATTCTGTTTGTGATACTGTACGCTGCAAAACCATGCCGTGTTTTTACTACCAAGACGCAGTTTCCGACCGTGAGTTATTGCATAACGGATGCAAACAGTTCTGTCGCTGAAGAACTGAAACGTAAACAAAGGAATTATGATCCATATCACAACGTGATTGCTTCGTTGGACTAAACGTGCTTCATGAGATGTCGTTCAGTGGACCCTTACCTTCCTAACTAAACCAGGATTTACAGCTGTGGATGTGTTTATGACTTGTTATTACGACGGATCTGGTATGCACAGCGTTTCCATTGTTCATGTTTGTATGTGTACTGCTTACACAAATGTAGCAAATACAGTCTTTATAAGCTTTCCATTGAAAAACAGCGATGCTTGAGGCTTTTATAATGATACATAGTTTGTCAAGATTAAATTTGTCCCGTTTCATTTAATCTATTCATAAACACTGACACGTGCAAGTTGAAATGCGTTGAGGACGAGGACATCTTTGTGCTGGGGATAAAGTGGTCAGGTTAATATGTACTGCTTACATAATAAAACTGTAAAAGTGCCCCTTCCTGCACCCAGAACCAGTCGTCTGTTGAAGAGAGTCTTAACCCTGATGAATGCTGTGGCTTCAACATATCAAGAGCATATCCACTACACTTCCACAGCTCTGACAGCATTGTGTTTACTTCGCACCAAAAAAAAATCACAAATACTTATGATATGTGTACTTAATATCCATTAACCCATGTCTCATTTGTTTTGTTTGAGTAGCTATTATATTCATGGAAGTCCACTTTGTAGATTTGCAGGTTGGTAAAACACATATGTGTCACCTTTGACCTCCATGTGTTGTGATGTGCCTTTCTTCCAAATGACTTAATTAGTCCACTGCAATCCCTTGTGCCGTCTCTCCATCCCTTACATCACCAGCACTTCCCTTACGAGCTTCCTTCGTCTGTTTGGCCTTATGGCTCTTTCTCTGGCTGTGGCTGTAATTCATGTCTGTGTTTCTGCTGTCACCTCAGTCACCAGGAGCCTGAATTGCAGCTTTCCGGTATTGTTGAGACCTGTCATTGCTCTGGAAATGATCTCTCAGTCCTCATTCAAACTAATGGAAAGCACTGATGTGAAGCCTCTTTCCCTGAAGACAGCTTTGCTCTCATGCTGCAAACTATTCCTTACAGTTTTCTTCCAGGCTATTTTGAAGGTGTAATTTTGGTCGAAATGTGATTAACTTCGCCACATATTAATTTAATCACCACACCACATCTTTAACTTGAGTTGGTATTGACAAAAATTTAAGAAGGGTGCAAAAACTGGGCCTGAAATCAGTAAATGACTTGAGTCGCAACTTGGTTTGTGTACTCAGCACAGCCCACTGATTTTATTTATTTTATTTTATCTTTTTTTTGTAAGTTTTATGCATTTTTATCGTCATCAGAAATTTGATCGCAACTGAAATGTGTCTTGCTCACACACATGTTCTGTAATCACATGATAGCCTTGCAATCAGGCGAGTGCCTTTCCTTGCTAAAAAGGCCACTTAAATAGGCCGTCCTTGTTTTGCCATTGTTACGTGTAGTCTGGCATTTTTGCTGCCCATCCTTCATTTATAATGCTATTCATGAGTTTTCATGTTTTTATTCATGTCCACATAGTTCATTATAGAGCTGCTGGACCCAAAAACCCAACTATTCTTGTTAAAATTCCAGTATCTCTTTTATGTTGTTTCAAGACCAGTCTTTGTTAGTTCAGTTACTAACCCTCACACAGTCTGAGGAAAAATAAGAATAGTGAATTTTGGAGGCTTGGTCACTAGGGCTGGGACAACGCGTCGAGGTCATCGATGACGGCGACGCAAAAAATATGTCGACGCAAAATATGCGCATCGATTCGTCGACCTGTTTTTATTTCTCTAAAAAACGTTTGCAAAATGTTTACCTTATGTGCGCTGAATACACATGATGGCCGGATCAACATTCTGTCCAACGTTATATAACCAATCCAGGAGTTTTCCGGAATTGATCTTTTTTTTGGCTGCTGTGTATTAATCAAAATCATTGATCAAAATCATTCACACGTGCTCGTGCACTCACAGTCATCAAACTACACGAGCGCTGTCTTGCTCTGTCTCTCTCTCTCTCTCCCTCGTGCATATTAACCAAAATCATTAGACACGATAGAAAAAGAGCGGAACGCCAAAGTTTCACGTGGAGCATTTGGAGATTTTTTTTTTTTTGGAAAGGCACTCTCTGTATTAGCTTAAAGCCCTCAAGTTTACATTGGTTACTGTATGCTTTCAGTTGCTCTAAACAAGTATTTTAGGTGACCTTTTTTATTGAATGCTAGACATCAGTTGTTGTTATTTTCATCTGAAAGAAGAACTGTTTTTCAGTAAGCTAGGCCCTATGTGTTCAGTAAGCTTGTTTCAGTAAGCTATGTGTTTTCAAGGCTTCAAGGTTTTATTGAATGCGATCTCTATACAAGTGCAAAGAAATGCATTCTTAGTCAGTCTTTTATTTTATAATTTTAAGAGCAATAAACATATATTGCAATGTTAAGGAATTCATGTTTTTTTCATTCAAACATGTAATCAACATGTATCAATTGTTAGTAGTCATTTAATGGGAAGATAATCGAAATCGAATCGGTCTGGAAAAATTAATCGTTAGATTAATCGATGCATCAAAAAAATAATCGCTAGATTAACCGTTTAAAAAATAATCGTTTATCCCAGCCCTATTGGTCACTTAACAGATTTCTAATTACATTAGGGCTGCGCAATTGATCCTAATACAATTACTGATGCCACAATTAAGAAAAAGTCTACTTGCATTATTCTACGCGCTTACAGTGCGTGTAATTGGACTTAATAGTTTGTGCACTGCTTAAAGGAATAGTGGTAAGATGTAGATTTTAAAATATTTTGTCCGGTCCCATTTTATTATGCAGAGATCATAAGTAAGCCATTCATATTTTAAATTCCCTGAATTATGTGATGCAGACAGGTCCATAGGGGTCTTTTGGAAACATGTTTTGAAACGTCATTATTTTTGCTGTTCCATTGAATAGGGATGCTATTTGAACAGAAATAAACAGTTTAAATTATTGACTTCTTTGCTTTGCTTCTTCCCTGTGATCTTTCTTTCGATTATTATTTTCTTCTTATTTTACTGATGTGACCATGTCTTCTGGCCTTTACACCCTGTTTGAATTGAGATTGCTTAGTTTGGCAAGCTTGGGGCATTGCGGAGAATACTAAGTGATGTGTTACTTCAAGATGGTAGAGTGTGTTTGAGTAGAAGTTGTCAACCTTTTTCGACCTAGAGACGCTCCATGACACACTCAGCCACCCCAGAGATGCCATTAAATGATCATGACAGATTGATGCTATATCATTACTTTAATTATTAATGTTAGCAGAAATGAAAGGTATAGGCCTAGTTCATCCCGAAATTGGACGTTCTGTCATAATTTATTCACCCTCTATATAAGTATAACTATATAAGAATACAGCCCATCATTGTAAAGCAAAGAAACATCCTAACTCAGAATACTATTCCATCTGTTTAGTAACCATGAAGATTTCACTTGACTTGACTTGACTATTGAAGAATATGAATCCATACCAGTTTCCAAATAATATTTTGAAATGCTCTATGGTTTTTTTTAATACCTTATTTAACCAGTGTTAATTTTGGCAGGAGTCTTGGTCTTGAGACAAAAATGCTTAAGTCTTAGTCACATTTTAGTAATTTGAGTCTTTCATGGTTTTAGTCAACAAAAATGCAATGACTTTTCATCAACTTTTAGTCGCTACTTTTAATCAATAGTTTTAACCAAACTGTAGTTATTATGTAGCTATTTTATATGTAGTTTTCAGATTTAAAAAAAGTAGTGGCTAAAAGTTGACAAAAATGCAATGACTTTTCGTCGACTAAAACTATGAAAGACTCAAATTACTAAAATGTGACTAAGACCTAAGCATTTTCGTCTCAAGACCCAGACTAAATAAAAAATGCCTGCCAAAATTAACACTGGTTCAATAAGGTATTACTTTATCACAGAATATCTGTTTTCGGCAGCACTTGTTTAGTTTAAAAGTAGACATGTCAAGCTTTCTATAGATATAGCTCTCATGTCTCTTCGTTGAGTGTTCACGGAGTTACACTTCATTTTAATGTTAAGTTTGTAAATGAAGATCAGCGCAGACAGCACACCTTGTTATCTTAATTTTATAAATGTCATCAGATATTATTTTTAGGCCGTCAACGTCTCGTCTTAGTCACAGAAAAGTTTTGCGTTAACAAATATTTTCCGTTGTTTTCTTCGTTAATGAAATTAACACTGTATTTAACATTGCACCTCACATTGACTACGCAAATGAAATATTCTGAGTCGGATACACAGATCATTTTCTTTTGGACATCTGTACTATGGGATAACCTGATTACAAGGAGCTCATGTATCAGTGCAGGATTGTCAATACAAAGAATCAGTGAAACTCTAGTAATACATTTTGAGCTACAACTGCATACAATCCAGAATAATCACAGTTTGTGGATTAATTAACACTTGCTGCTGAGCTCATGGTGTTCATAGGGTTTGCATGATTCTGTGTCTCACAGGAAGGTGTGGAGGTGAGAGTAGCTCGGATCTTCAACACCTTCGGGTCTCGCATGCACATGAATGACGGGCGAGTGGTCAGTAATTTCATTCTGCAGGCTTTACAAGGAGAGCCGCTGACGGTAAGACCCATTCATCTCGCTAAAATAATGAACCAAATGCAATGTTAATCAAACCACCTAACTCTCAGTTATTCCTTTGACTCATTTCAGACTCGAACAGAGTTACAAATGGGTATAACTTCAATTTATGACTTGTGAAATTAAACGTGCATAAAAAAAAACACATTTATTACATTTAAGTTATTTTAAGAACTGTCATCTCAAATCGCGAATTATTTTACGATAAAAAAGATGTTCATGGAAATTACATGAATGAAGGCGTTGTGGGGCCGAAACGTCATGTTGTTTTATTAATGAAGCTTGAGTGTTGCTCCTTTGTTCAACTCGTGGAAATTACATTTATTTTATTTTTTTTAATGGTTAATTTAATTCTGGCATTTTAAATACAATTAAATAATATTTTCTCACTTTTTGCATTGGGTTGGGTATCGAAAATCGATTCCAATTCCAGAATTTTGTCAAATTAAAATTTCCGCCCATCGATTACTATGTGCACATCTTTTGATTTTCCATCTGTGAGGACCAGACTCACTATTCTAAGTGCTCCTGTGTTTGGCAACATTTGCGATTAGTAAGTAACAGCTAGCTATAATATTTGTGATAAGCAAGAGAGGTGTTATCACCAACGTGACAGCGCTTTAATTAAACAGATCGTTAAAGATCGCAAACACGATTCAAACACCAACGTGATCTTTCCTAAATGACAACAGTTCAGCTGTTAAACCTTTGACGTGTGCGATCACAACAGTGTGATCAACTTTCTGTTCATCAGTACTGGGATAAAAGTTTATAGTTTGGATATAAACACTGATGTGTTAGGCAGCAATTAAAATAGAGTAAATCATCTTTTGAAAGTAGTTTGACATTTCAAATAAAGATTCATTGCTTTCATTTGTTACACCAGTAGGTGGCAAAAATGATCTGTTAAAAAATCTATTGGTCTTTGAATCATTCATTTGAGAGATTCATTCAAAAACACTGATTCATCCAATAATGAAACAAGTAAATATTAAGTGAGTCATTGATATTTTGTTAAAAAACAAATCGCATGTCATTTATAAATAAAAAATTCTCAATTCATCCAGAATTGTGCAGCTCTATTTTGCAAACAAACAGGTCTTAATCAAGTCCAGATTTTATGTTGCCGGTTATTTTTGTTCATGGTATTCAGTTGCAAATACATGCTTTGCAAAAAGAGACAGAATACATGTCTAACTATCTAAATGTTTAAATATATTTTTCTTTTTTTCTCTCTTTAACCACATTGGACTCTAAACTGGGAATCGATACGCAGATGTGGAATCGGAATTGATCAAATTCAAACGACACCCAACCCTAGTTATGAGTGACAAGCAGACAGCAAACACAAACAAATGCTGAATTGAGTGCCGTGTGATGCTTGTGATCAGTAGATTTGAAGAAAAAAAAAGAAAGAATATTAGTCGAATTTAAAATAAAAATTTGCATTCAAATGCAAAAATGATGCTTTTGAACTTCAGCTGGATGTCAGGGAGCCTTTTCAGTGGCGCAGTGATGCACTGATGATTTAAGTGTCATTGTTGCCTGTTATGCCAAATAGCTCGTGGCACTTTCTTCCTAACCATCCATTTTCAAATAAACAACCTTTTCATGTGTCAATTCCCATTTTCACTTCTCACATAAGGTTTTTTTTTTTAATGACAGAACGTGGTAGGGGTACCAGATAGAGTCACTGGGTGACAGTTGTTGTCAGCTCATGTAGTGTGTCATCACATGTTGTGGATCATTTACATAGTGTCACATAGTGACGATGACACACAACGATTTCAAGACAGCTATTCATGCAGTCTGACCAGCACAGCAATCTGCCGACATTTAAAATCATGTCGTTTGTACTGGGCTTTAATGTATTTATTAGTCTATCCAGTTGAACCCAGATGTGCTATGTTTCCCATTTCTACCTTCAGAAAAAGAAAAAAAATTAATACAGAAATGTGAACTCTGACTTGAAGATTTCTCATACTTATTGACTGTTCCACAGTCACCTTGTAGAAGCTCCTTCTCTTGCATGTGCACTGATGACTGATTGTGATTTCTATTTGTTTCTCCTGCACTTTTTTCAGGTTTATGGTTCAGGTTCTCAGACAAGAGCTTTCCAGTATGTGAGGTAAGCACTGATAAAGAAAACTGCAATAGATGTATGAGGTGTTCATTTGTTTTGTTCCAATGCAAAAGTAGGATGACAAGCACTATAAAAAATGTACAACTACCATGAACTTGAAGAAAAAAGTATACAACACATTCATTTGTCCCTTTCTTTTTTCCATTTCCTTCCATTTTCATGTCACCTCTAGTTTCGTCTATTGTTGCTTCTAATGTTATTGTGCATGTGAATGATAAGAGTAGAGAAAAACCCCATACAGTCTCTGTAATGTCAAAATAACAGCACAAATAAAACATGCACAAACAAAATTATTAAAATGAGTCTGATCAGTACAGTCCCAGCTTTTGTCTTAATGAAATAAACCTCAGGGAAAAACAGACCTTCCTAACAGATTGCTCCATGGTGTTTTCAAGGACGGAGGTCTGCTTTTGATGGGATTACTAATGCCTTCTGGTAATTGCATTGAAAGTATTTCAAAGGCTGAACACTGTTTTTTTATTTAAAAGGCTGGAGAGAAGTTGTGTACAGACGGATAATATGGTGTTGCTTTGGAGGAAGCAAATTTAACATTTATTAATGGTCTTTGGACTCATGCCAATGTGATTTCTATGAAACTATAAGAGGGAAAATGCAAATGACTGGTGGATATGGATATACGTATATCCTTACAAATGTATATATGTGTTACATAAACATATACGCTAAATATACAGAATTTCTCATTACTGTTTCATTTTGCTTAATAAAGACTGTCTGGTTTATGCAGCTAATAGTACTCTAATGCGTTGTCATAAATGATGGAAAATCCAGTCAGTGGAAGGGACAGAGTTAACAGGCTTTAAATATGTTCTGGATTTTTACATAATATTGATAATATATATTTTTTTTATTTTCATAGGATAAATGGCTTCTCAAATTTAAAATAAATGTTTGAAGGGACCTGTCTTTGAATCTAAACATACTGTTGGTAAGCCAACCCTGTTCCAAAACTGACCAAATCAGGTGAAATATTATATTATTCAACTTTTTCGAACACGCAGAAGATATGCCGGTTTTGCCGTTAGTGGGCGGAGCTAATGCGCAAATGGCAATTTCATTGGCTGGTGCTCATCTGTTAGAATCCCTGTTTTGATTTCAGCAAATCAATTCAACCGAACGCAGACAATGTGATTAATATTCATGAACACAGCAGCTCATCAATCTGTAGTGCATTGTATATTGTTAGAATGCTAGTTGAATTAGTAGTAGTAGTAGTAGTATCTTTTAATAATAATTATGATTTTATTTTTTTTATTTTTTTACAGAAACCCTCAATGACCAAAAATATCTTAAGCACCACCACCGGTCTTAAGTTCAGTTAAAATGACAAATATGCATTCATACATGGTTATCAAGTTTTAGTTCAAATCACTAAAGTTGTCTCATTAAATAGTGCTTAATACCATAATATAATGCTTGACTGACTGATCAAAAAGCTAAGATTTAAGAAGCTGTGCCATTTTACAAATATATATATATGGGGCTATGAGGGGCCATACAAGACTTAATTCATTCTGGTACTCTCACACACTTTCATTCTCCTTTCACATGCATATATTCTTGCTTTCACACACATACATTCTCCCTACACATACATACAGTGGGGCTCAAAAGTTTGGGCACCCCTTGCAGAATCTGTGAAAATATGAGTAATTTTCAAATAATAAGAGAGATCATACTAAATGCATGTTATTTTTTATTTAGTACTGTCCTGAATAGGATATTGTACATAAAAGATATTAAAATTTAGTCCACAAGACAAAAAAATTGCTGAAATTATTAAAATAACCCCACTCAAAAGTTTGGGAACCCTTGGTTCTTAGTACTGTGTTCTGTTACCTGATCATCCTCGACTGTCTTTCTGTTTTGTGATGGTTGTGCATGAGTCCCTTGTTTGTTCTGAACAGTTAAACTGAGCAGCGTTCTTCAGAAACATCTTTAAGCTCCTGCAGATTCTTCAGTTTTCCAACATCTTTACATATTTGAACCCTTTCCAGCAGTGACTTTATGATTTTGAGGTGCACCTTTTCACACTGAGGACATTTGAGGGACTCAAACACAACTATTTAAAAAGATTCAAACATTCACTGATGCTCCAGAAGGAAACAAGATGCATTAAGAGCTGGGGGTGAAAACTTTTGGAATTTGAAGATCAAGGTAAATTGTACTTAATTTGTGTACCGGGAAACATACAAGTATCTTCTGTTGCTTATGAAGGGCAGAACTAAATGGAAAAAAATTATATTTCAACAAAATAAGACAAATTTGGCCATCTTCATCGTTTTCAAAAGTTTTCACCCCCCAGCTCTAAATAAATAAATATTATCATCGTGAAAAGGTTACTTGGCCTCAGTCCTGTTGCCAGATAGACGTATTATAAGCGTCCCATACAATCCATAATTCATTCTGGCACTCTCACACACATGCTGTACATTCTCCTTTCACTATATATTTACATTTATTTACATTTAGTTTTTAGCAGACACTTTTATCCAAATCGACTTGCAGATGAAGACCGTGGAAGCAATCAAAAACAACAAAAAGAGCAATGATATATAAGTGCTATAACAAGTCTCACTTAGGTTAACACAGTACACGTAGCATGGGATTTTAAATAATATAATATAAAGAAAACAGATAGAATAAAAAAAGAATAGAGCAAGCTAGTGTTAGAGGTCTTTACACACACACACACACATACATATACAATTGCATAATAAATGAAAGAAAATAGAATACAAAAAGATTAGAAAGGTAGTTAGATTAAAAAAAAAAAAAAAGTTAGAGGGTCAAATAAAGATGGAAGAGATGTGTTTTAAGCCGATTCTTGAAGATGGCTAAGGACTCAGCTGCTCGGATTGAGTTGGGGAGTTCATTCCACCAGAAGCGAACATTTAATTTAAAAGTCTGTAAAAGTGACTTTGTGCTTCTTTGGGATGAACAATCAAGCGACGTTCACTTGCAGAACGCAAGCTTCTAGAGGCACATAAGTCTGAAGTAACGAATTTAGGTAAATGGGTGCAGAGCCAGTGGTTTTGTAATCTATGTATTACAAATTATATGTATAAATATGTAATATATGTATTTACAAAAAAAAATATGTATTTTTGTAATACATATATATATACAGTATATATGAAGGGCCATACAAGCCATAATTCAAATATTTCATCTAGAGGTATATGGCTCCTTGGCTCCATGCTTAGAAGACTCATCACTCAGGCGGGGTGTGATATCAGAGCCATCGCTGGTTATTTGAAGTCTCACTATCTTGGTAGAACAAACATCTCCTGTAAAAGCAGCGTTCACTTAATTAGAACTGTGTAACATGAAACATGGGATTGACTGCAGAAGGTATTGTATCTGCTCTGTTAAAGATTGTTGCATTGGTTTGATCGGGCAGATTTAGTGATTTGTGCTCCAGAGAAGATATAGGAACACATTAGCACACATTTACCTGGATCAACTTTGAAGTTCATTTCTCTTTTGTAATGCTTGCTGCAGCACAGCTGTGCCTCAGTGTTCAGTGTTTTCTACACTTTTCATGCAAGTGTTATAATGGCTTTCTTTTATGTTTTAGACCACGAAATAGCAACTGTAGGCTTCATGGTGAAATCGCACATGGAACTGTCCGAGCATTATGGTGTGGCTTAGACTTGCCATGTCATTATTTTAACCCCACCCAGTACAGTTACAGTTAACAGTAGTAGACTAGGATGGACATTAGGTTGTGCTTTGAGGTAATTTTCACTGGGCAATTGCCTACACTCTCATAAGGCAATTTAATCAATTTAAATAAAAAGGAAAGAAAAAAGAATGAAAAGGAAATTATATATTTACACACCTAAGGATTATATCAACCAGAAATGAAGAACATATGTGCAGTGCATTCAGTGGTGTTTCAGAGTTGATTAGCCGAATGAAAAGTAACGTGTCCTCTTGGATTTTTCTCATATATGAGTAAACGGCATTTAAAACCGTAAACATAATCCACTCTCTTGCTCAATATTTAATTACAGCTTCAGATGCATGATATTATCATTTGCTAAAAGCATGATATACAAGAAGCACGTTCTGTGCAGAATAGTATTAAAATTAAACAGTCAAGATGAAATTGAAGTGCAGGCTTTCAGCCTTAATTCAAGGGGGTTGTACGAAAATATAACAAAATGGATTTTTATAGACAGTCACCCTATTTTCAGGGGTATTCATGTAATTAGACAGATGAATAAATAAAGCAATAAATGAAATACTAATTTTGATATTTTGTTGAGAATGCGTAGCATGTAATGACTGCCTGAAGTCTGAAATCCATGGACATCACCAAAGACTGGGCTTTCTTCTTTCTGATGCTTTACCTGTCCTTTACTGCAGCTGACTTCAGTTGATGTTTGTTTCTGGGGCTTTCTGCCTTTAGCTTTGTCTTCAGCAAGAAAAATACCTGCTCAATCGGGTTTTTTTTTTTTTTTTTATTCTTTACCCTTTCCAGTCATTTTTCCTTAACAAAATAAACATCTTAATAGAAAAAAATAATAATTTCTTCGTTTCTGCATGATGTTATGATTTTATCAAAAAGAATCCTCCAGTCATCCACCACAGTTGCCTTGCGTGAAAGTCCAGGCCTTTTTATATTGCTGAGCTCACCAGTGTGATCCTTTTGTCTCGGAAGGAACCAAACTGTTGATTTGGCCACTCCTGAACTCATAAACATGGGGATAGTTTGAAAACTTGGCTTTTCACAGGCTCTGACACCCCTGCCAGAGTCAGAGCCCACACCGCTCGAGGAGAAATAGCTTCGCTGCATGGTTTGATTCATCCTGAAGATACAAAACTGCTGGAGAGTTATCTCAAATAAGCAGTGTAAACTCTGTGAAGAGAAGATAGACCCATATAATTGATCTCATAGTTTTATTAAAGGGAAAGAGACCAATTCACATCCTTCTTTCCAGCTATATCGACAGCTCAAAAGCACCTCTTGTGGTTAGTGTTTAGCAAAAAAACTCAAAGGAATAGTTCATCCCAAATATGAAGATTATGTCCTTGATTACTCCCACTGATATTATTCCAAACCTGTTTTTGTTTGTTTTGTTTTTTTGTATTTATCAGGATCAGCTTTGGCCAGTAGGTGTTCGAATCGGACATTATTTTAACAGTGCCGTGTCTTTTATTTTGACAGCTCTGAGAGCTCCAGCACCTGAGCGCAGATGTTTAAACAGATCTTATCCTCTGTTTCCATTACAAACTTAGTTAAACAGAAGAAAACTAAATGATAAAGTGTTGTAGTCCTCTAACACTTTTCCACATACCGTAGGCATTCAGCAAACAGACATCTATATCATTTCAACAAGACTTACATTTAATTTTTTTCATGAACCTCGCACAGCAGATCCAGCTGTTAGATCTTGTGAAGTGTGAAATTGTAGTCTGCATACGAATGCTTATACAGTATTGTTCAAAATAATAGCAGTACAATGTGACTATCCAGAATAATCAAGGTTTTTAGTATATTTTTTATTGCTACATGGCAAACAAGTTACCAGTAGGTTCAGTAGATTCTCAGAAAACAAACAAGACCCAGCATTCATGATATGCACGCTCTTAAGGCTGTGCAATTGGGCAATAAGTTGAAAGGGGTGTGTTCAAAAAAATAGCAGTGTCTACCTTTGACTGTACAAACTCAAAACTATTTTGTACAAACATTTTTTTTCTGGGATTTAGCAATCCTGTGAATCACTAAACTAATATTTAGTTGTATGACCACAGTTTTTTAAAACTGCTTGACATCTGTGTGGCATGGAGTCAACCAACTTGTGGCACCTCTCAGCTGTTATTCCACTCCATGATTCTTTAACAACATTCCACAATTCATTCACATTTCTTGGTTTTGCTTCAGAAACAGCATTTTTGATATCACCCCACAAGTTCTCAATTGGATTAAGGTCTGGAGATTGGGCTGGCCACTCCATAACATTAATTTTGTTGGTTTGGAACCAAGACTTTGCCCGTTTACTAGTGTGTTTTGGGTCATTGTCTTGTTGAAACAACCATTTCAAGGGCATGTCCTCTTCAGCATAGGGCAACATGACCTCTTCAAGTATTTTAACAAATGCAAACTGATCCATGATCCCTGGTATGCGATAAATAGGCCCAACACCATAGTAGGAGAAACATGCCCATATCATGATGCTTGCACCTCCATGCTTCACTGTCTTCACTGTGTACTGTGGCTTGAATTCAGAGTTTGGGGGTCGTCTCACAAACTGCCTGTGGCCCTTGGACCCAAAAAGAACAATTTTACTCTCATCAGTCCACAAAATGTTCCTCCATTTCTCTTTAGGCCAGTTGATGTGTTCTTTGGCAAATTGTAACCTCTTCTGCACATGCCTTTTTTTTAACAGAGGGACTTTGCGGGGGATTCTTGAAAATAGATTAGCTTCACACAGACGTCTTCTAACTGTCACAGTACTTACAGGTAACTCCAGACTGTCTTTGATCATCCTGGAGGTGATCATTGGCTGAGCCTTTGCCATTCTGGTTATTCTTCTATCCATTTTGATGGTTGTCTTCCGTTTTCTTCCACGTCTCTCTGGTTTTGCTCTCCATTTTAAGGCATTGGAGATCATTTTAGCTGAACAGCCTATCATTTTTTGCACCTCTTTATAGGTTTTCCCCTCTCTAATCAACTTTTTAATCAAAGTACGCTGTTCTTCTGAACAATGTCTTGAACGACCCATTTTCCTCAGCTTTCAAATGCATGTTCAACAAGTGTTGGCTTCATCCTTAAATAGGGGCCACCTGATTCACACCTGTTTCTTCACAAAATTGATGACCTCAGTGATTGAATGCCACACTGCTATTTTTTTGAACACACCCCTTTCAACTAATTCAACTAATTGGCCAATTGCACAGCCTTAAGAGCGTGCATATCATGAATGCTGGGTCTCATTTGTTTTCTGAGAATCTACTGAACCTACTGGTAACTTGTTTGCCACGTAGCAATAAAAAAATATACGAAAAACCTTGATTATTCTGGTTAGTCACATTGTACTGCTATTATTTTGAACAATACTGTAAATGACAGTCTGTTTGTTCAAATTGGATGCGGACAGGAGAATTATTAATTTCAGACAGTGCTGCTCAAGCCCCTCATGTAATGTAAAACTGTGAGATTTGTTTTAACCGTTTTGTCGTTTGCCAATCAGAAATTTTAACTCCGATCACTGAGACTATTGAGATCACAGTGTGAGGTCTAATTCATGTGTGAAGGACAAACGGGTGGGATGTGATCCACACAAAGAGGGCTTGAGTATGAGTAATAGTGAGATTTGTCTTGGTGTGTTTGAGTCTGTCAGTCCTCTTTATAACTTCATTCATTTTCTGACAGCCCATGCTTTAGGCGAGACTGTCGAGAAAAGGCCTGCTATGAGAATATTTGTTATGGGGCACAAAACCCTTGCCAGTTTTACCTAAACATAATGTTATTCACATTGCACTGTCAAATATAATAATGATTAATAACTGCCTTGCACAATACATCTGCTCTATTTAATAAATCCATAGGTTTCGAACCGGCACAAAGCAACTAGCAATTCTTCCAACAACAAGCGTTTTTTTCACACTGAGCTATTACTGTGTCAAGCAGCAAAACTGCTCCACTTGACAAAATAATGGCTAATCAAGAGAGTTTTGAAGTGTGTTTAGAAATGCAGTAACATCGAGTGACATTTTGGGCCAATGAGATTGCACGGTGGTTGGGGCTACAAGGGTCCATTTGTGCAAAAATGTATCCTTTTCAAAAAAAAAAAAAAAAAGTTTTTATATTTACATTTTTGACAGATATAATGTACATTTTTGTTTTCATTATCTTGTTAACACTTGATTGTTTCTAATAAATAGGCTGAGGGAGTGAACGCAAATCTTTTACGCAAAACTAAAAAATGATGTTAGTTGTAACTTTTGTTCACCATGACGTTTACCCAGCAATTGGCTTTTTGATTGTGAGATTCCCGGAAATGTGAAAAGAAAGTCCAAAGAAACCAATCGATCGAATAAATGCGTTATCATTTCTCATGTGTATTGGACAGTTATTAGAGAAGTTAGTGGAGGCAGATAACTGAACTTGAGGGATATTGCACACTTCTCTCAAGCTTCCTCTCGCTGTAGGCTGCTGGGACTCTCAGAGCTGAACTGATCTTGAGAGCCTTAACCATTCGTTACTCACAATCTGCATTGCGTCCAATCAAGCCTCGGCATATCAAATTAAAAGGTCTTAAGTATCGTAATTCAACTTGAACTAGCAGTGTTCGTCTGGTTCCTTTGTCCTTGTGGAGGTGTAGATGACAACACCTGAGGTGTTACTGAAAGACTGTTGTTAATGGTCTTAGCATCATGGTGCGGTCACCTCTCTGAGACTGAATGGATTGGATGTGTGCTGGAAGTCTTACACTGAATTGAAAAGCTGATGTTGAAGCTGAAGGTTTGACTCAGCTGCCCCACTGTGTTCATGCCCACACACACACACACACACACACTCTTTCTATGAAGGAATTCACAAATATGTGTATGAAACACCCTGAAGGGCAAATGAACTGTGACTCAATCATATTACAGGATTTACAAACTGCCAAAGGCCTCTATTCAATTAATGAGTTTAAATAGTCTTTTTCATTGTATTTCCATTGGAGGCATCACATCTGCATCATTCTTTCACTGTGCTTTCATGACGCCACATACTTTGGTTTAGGTGTTTCTTTTTCTTCCTTCCCAGTGATCTGGTGAACGGCCTGGTGTCCCTGATGAATAGTAACATCAGTAGTCCAGTTAACCTGGTGAGTTTAGCATTTTTCCTGAATTAATTTTGCCTTCAGGGCTATTCACACAGTGAGTCTCTCTCTTTCTCTCTCTCTCTCTCTCTCTCTCTCTCTCTCTCTCTCTCTCTCTCTCTCTCTCTCTCATGTATTCAGTAATTGTTACTAAATGGTAGATAGAAACAGTCCAATAATTAGCAATGTAGCTCCGCCTTTCAGTTGTGCTTTAATGTTGAATGGTTAGTTACCAATCCTTTTAAAGTCAATAGTAACAACTAAAACCATAGAACAACAAAAAAGTAAATTATAAACTGAAATATATATATTTATTTTTTCTGCTAGTTGTCAAGAAAAGTTTAGCTTTAAAAAATAATAATTTAAACAGTACATAAAATGACAATTATTACAGAAACCTACAGTATTGTTCAAAATAATAGCAGTACAATGTGACTAACCAGAATAATCAAGGTTTTTTGTATATTTTTTTATTGCTACGTGGCAAACAAGTTACCAGTAGGTTCAGTAGATTCTCAGAAAACAAATGAGACCCAGCATTCATGATATGCACGCTCTTAAGGCTGTGCAATCGGGCAATTAGTTGAATTAGTTGAAAGGGGTGTGTTCAAAAAAATAGCAGTGTGGCATTCAATCACTGAGGTCATCAATTTTGTGAAGAAACAGGTGTGAATCAGGTGGCCCCTATTTAAGGATGAAGCCAACACTTGTTGAACATGCATTTGAAAACTGAGGAAAATGGGTCGTTCAAGACATTGTTCAGAAGAACAGCGTACTTTGATTAAAAAGTTGATTAGAGAGGGGAAAACCTATAAAGAGGTGCAAAAAATGATAGGCTGTTCAGCTAAAATGATCTCCAATGCCTTAAAATGGAGAGCAAAACCAGAGAGACGTGGAAGAAAACGGAAGACAACCATCAAAATGGATAGAAGAATAACCAGAATGGCAAAGGCTCAGCCAATGATCACCTCCAGGATGACCAAAGACAGTCTGGAGTTACCTGTAAGTACTGTGACAGTTAGAAGACGTCTGTGTGAAGCTAATCTATTTTCAAGAATCCCCCGCAAAGTCCCTTTGTTAAAAAAAAGGCATGTGCAGAAGAGGTTACAATTTGCCAAAGAACACATCAACTGGCCTAAAGAGAAATGGAGGAACATTTTGTTCTTTTTGGGTCCAAGGGCCACAGGCAGTTTGTGAGACGACCCCCAAACTCTGAATTCAAGCCACAGTACACAGTGAAGACAGTGAAGCATGGAGGTGCAAGCATCATGATATGGGCATGTTTCTCCTACTATGGTGTTGGGCCTATTTATCGCATACCAGGGATCATGGATCAGTTTGCATATGTTAAAATACTTGAAGAGGTCATGTTGCCCTATGCTGAAGAGGACATGCCCTTGAAATGGTTGTTTCAACAAGACAATGACCCAAAACACACTAGTAAACGGGCAAAGTCTTGGTTCCAAACCAACAAAATTAATGTTATGGAGTGGCCAGCCCAATCTCCAGACCTTAAACCAATTGAGAACTTGTGGGGTGATATCAAAAATGCTGTTTCTGAAGCAAAACCAAGAAATGTGAATGAATTGTGGAATGTTGTTAAAGAATCATGGAGTGGAATAACAGCTGAGAGGTGCCACAAGTTGGTTGACTCCATGCCACACAGATGTCAAGCAGTTTTAAAAAACTGTGGTCATACAACTAAATATTAGTTTAGTGATTCACAGGATTGCTAAATCCCAGAAAAAAAAATGTTTGTACAAAATAGTTTTGAGTTTGTACAGTCAAAGGTAGATACTGCTATTTTTTTGAACACACCCCTTTCAACTAATTGCCCAATTGCACAGCCTTAAGAGCGTGCATATCATGAATGCTGGGTCTTGTTTGTTTTCTGACAATCTACTGAACCTACTGGTAACTTGTTTGCCACGTAGCAATAAAAAATATACTAAAAACCTTGATTATTCTGGTTAGTCACATTGTACTGCTATTATTTTGAACAATACTGTATTTTTTCTACAGCTTTTAAGAATCTACTGTTAATTTACAAATGTAATATTTTTATAATTGTTTGTTTGTTCTATAATACATTAATAATTCATACAACTTAAAATGTATTAGCACATGTAGTAATTAATATTAATTAAATTTTTAGTCATTTGATTGACATGAAAATGTCTGTCATGATGAAACAAGTAAATTTGTGCAATGTGGACTGAACAAATATTATACATTTAAAAACCACCACAGTCTATTGCCTGCCACGTTCTTTCCATTTTTCTGAGCTATTTTTTAACCTTTATATTACATTTGAGCTGATAGCACTTTCCACCAGGCACGTTGTCTTTCATCTGAATTGCTTGGCCTTCAATCTGATTCAGTTCAGGTTCCTCTCCAGCCTAAACCTGTTGATCTCTCTCCCCTTCTTTTCTCTCATCTTCAGGGAAATCCAGAGGAACACACCATACTGGAGTTTGCGCAGCTTATTAAGAGTCTAGTTGGTTAGTAGATATTCTATAAAATTGCGAATGGGGTTTAAGAATCTGTGATTAAAATAACAGCACACCGCTGATCGTCTCCGCAGTGAGCCGCAGTCATATTCAGTTCCTTCCAGAAGCACAAGATGATCCACAGAGACGACGGCCAGACATCCGCAAGGCCAAAATGCTTCTGGGCTGGGAACCTGTGGTGAGTTATAATGAATATTAGGACCATTTTATGTGTTAAAAAATCTTGTATGCATGCTTGAAAGTCTCCGTTATGGTTGATCCAGATATAATGCATTGTCTAATAAGACGTGTTATGTGTTTGCAGGTGCCACTGGAGGAAGGCTTAAACAAAACCATCCAGTACTTCAGCAGAGAGCTGGAGCATCAAGCCAACAATCAGTACATACCCAAACCCAAGGCTGCACGCATGAAGAAAGGAAGAGCCAGACACAACTGATGAATTGTGTTGATCTCAGGAGGACTGTAGACGTTCAGCAGCCATTATACAGCGCGAGTTCCTATCCCAAACTTAACAGATCCAACTTTTAGAAAAATAAGATTTTTCTGATGTTTTTGCGAATGCTTTGAAATGGAGCTCAGGCTGAGAGCTGACTCTAAAGAGTTTGTTTTTCAGTCAAGTGTGCCTCAAAGATATCCGATTTATAGACTTCGCCTTGCACTTTTGTTTGTCGGTTGTCCGTCTGTTATTTGAAGCAAGCTTAGACATTCTGTGCCGGTTTAATTGATGTGATCTATTTTTATTTTTTATCATTGTCAAAGCCAGAGGTGTGTTTGTTGAATGGACACCTGTAGGAAATTCAGAAAATTATTTGAAGATCTTGAATGTCTGGACTGGAGCAGGAAACCTCATCCAGCTCGGTCAAGAAATTTGGAGAGAAAAGCTTTGGAAAATGTTCATTCTGCTTTAATATTGGTGATGATTTTGAGCAAAATCAGTTGTTACCTTTGTGAAACTTCATACAGAACTTTGAACCTATTATTAATGTCATGTGAAAAGGATATTTTAATAAAATATTTACTGTATTGTATTTTTAACCTCACTTTCCCTGTTCTTCTGCCTAATAACTGTCCTCTGCTACATTTCTATTCATAAATCCATTTCTCTCTCTTGATTTTCTCAAGAGGAAGCACAAGCTGCAGCTGGAAGAAGCAAGCTGACATCACTGTGTGGTAAATCAGAGCGGTTATGTCTTGGAAACATATTCTTGGTGTTTTAGTAGTAGTCATAGTTGACATTTGGCCCGTGCCTGTATGAGTGATGCCCCGTGGGAGAGGGACGCTGGAGACCCCGGTCACTGGACTGGTAGTGGTCCTTCCAGTAGGCCAGATCCGTTTCGAGTCTCTGAAGGAAAAGGTTCAAGCGAAAAGACACAGAACACTATTATATTTACTGTTTAATCAATGTGCTTTTTAAGATGTGTCATCACAGATATACAATGCTTTTCTGCTCTGATGTAATTATCCTCTTGTGAATGATGATCACGGACAATTAGTATACACTCATCTAAAGGAATATTAGGAACACCTGTTCGATTTCTCATTAATGCAATTATCTAATCAACCAATCACATGGCAGTTGCTTCAATGCTTTCAGGAGTGTGGTCCTGGTCAAGACAATCTCCTGAACTCCAAACTGAATGTCAGAATGAGAAAGAAAGGTGATTTAATCCATTTTGAGAGTGGCATGGTTGTTGGTGTCAGACGGGCCAGTCTGAGTATTTCACAATCTGCTCAGTTACTGGGATTTTCACTCACAACCATTTCTAGGGTTTACAAAGAATGGTGTGTAAAGGGAAAAACATCCAGTATGCGTCAGTCCTGTGGGCGAAAATGCCTTGTTGATGCTAGAGGTCAGAGGAGAATGGGCCGACTGATTCAAGCTGATAGAAGAACTTTGACTGAAATAACCACTCGTTACAACCGAGGTATGCAGCAAAGCATTGGTGAAGCCACAACACGCACAACCTTGAGGCGGATGGGCTACAACAGCAGAAGACCCCACCGGGTACCACTCAACTCCAGGGGCGGAGCGGGGGGGGGGGGGGGGTGGTGGCTAATTGGGCTTAAGCCCCGAATGTTTTGTCAAAAGCCCCGAATCTTTTAGGTTTTTAAAAATAATTTCAACTTTGTTTAATTTCCTCTCAGTCTTTCTGACTGGAGCGGCAAAAAATGAAACAAAAGCACATACCGTGCGTGGTGGCGGACGGTAATGCATCGCGCATCACTCAGCTTGTTTGCCAACTGCCAATAAAAACTAACGAAGAAGAATATTAATCTTCTTCGTCGTTGTCATCAGGGGCTGGCGGGCTATTGTTACTATAGTTACTACTATTGTTACTGGCGGGCTACTGTTTTTCACCGGCTAACCGGCTGAAGTTATGGACATAACAAAGTTTTTTATACGGAACAGTAACAATAAACCTCACCGGCCAGAGAGAGATTCAGAAGCAGCGTCAGACGAACCGCGGACAATTGTTACAGGTTTGTGAATCCGTGACTGTATTGCTGACTATCTAGAGAGTTAACGTTAGTTGTTATTAAGATAAATTAGCCTAGTTGCTAATAGAGATGGGTGGATGATTTGTCGGATGATTTGTCGGATAATTTGGGGGGCGGGGGCGGGGTTCACTCGTAAAACCGAAACACGTAAAACCGAAACTATCTCAGGACATGTTTTACAGCTAATCTCGGCACATTAGTGGGATAAGAAGATACTAATTGAGAAATATAGCGATAAAGAAGATTAGAAAGACATGAGAAAGTATATTTCCTCCTCCTGATGACTACAATTTCTAGTACAGATGCATCAATATCGTGGAAAAGTTTTTTCCCCCCATACTTTAATTTAAAAAGTAAAGCTTTAATATATTCTACATTCATTACATAAAAAAGTAAAATATTTCAAGCCTTTTATTGTTTTAATCTTGATGATAAATCATGGAAATCAAAACTCCAGTACACCTATTTCAAAATGTATTAGAATTTTAGAACAAATATTTTTTTTATCCAAGATCTCTGATCTGACAAGATTTCTAATCAGCTAATCAACTCAAAACACCTGCAAAGGTTTTCTGCGAATTTAATCTGTCATTCTTGTTCTGGTGGTGCAGCACAATGAACTTTTCCACAATATTAAAATTTATTGAGATGTGCCTGTAATAATATAATAAATGTATTAGTATTTACATAATTAAATGAATTGTTATGGTGAAAAGTAATAATGAATAAAGCAGCAGAGTATTGCTAATTAAATGAATAAGCTTTTTGGACTGCGCATCATTATTTTACTGTAACATATTACACAATATCATCTATATTTAATGCAGAAATTCTGAACAAAAAGTATACATATTTAATAATAAGACACATGTTTTTGGAACTTTTATTGCACACATGAGACTTAAATTATTATCAGCGAGTTATGGTGGCGTTTTGGGCTAAAAGGGCTGTTATAAGTTTTACACGCCACTAGATGTTTGCCGAGTTTGAAGCCACCCAAGCTTCCACTCTTTTTTGGCACTTAGAAAAAAAAAACCCAAAGCTTCATAATGCTTCATTCACCCATCACTATTCGCTAGCTAATGTTTTCTGATTTGACTGTGTTTGAGGGACTATTTTGTCACACAGATGAGTCAGCTAGGGAAGAGGAAGGACAGGCAGCACAGCAAGGGACAGCAGGTGGATTAACTGCAGTTAGTGATCTAGGGACTCCGGAAAGTGGCCCAAAGCAGGTTCATCTCCCACAGTACCCCCTCAGCCAGTTTGGAGCTCAACAAAGAGCATTTAACAAGGCATGGTTTGAGCAATTTAAATGGCTGGAGTACTCCATAACCAGAAACTGCACATTTTGTTTTTCATGTCGCCTATACGGAAGGCAAAACATTCGCGCTAATAAAGATGCACTCAGTTGCTCTGGGTTTTCAAATTGGAAGAGGGCTTTGGAATCCTTCCGGGAGCATGAAAGAAGTGCCCTCCACATTTCCACCATGACATGCTGGCAAAGTTTTAAAAGCACAAAAACTCATGGGGATGTAATTGAGCAGCTGAAAACTGCTAGTGCAGCAGAAATCTCAGAGAGGCGTCAGTACCTTCACCGTATTGTGGCAGCAACCACCTTTTTAGGAAAACAAGGCATCCCATTCCGGGGGCATGATGAGCAGGAATCTAGCCAGAATCAAGGCAACTTTATTGAATGTATGAAGCTCCTTAAACAATTTGACCCATTTCTACAGAAATATACTCCCCCTTCTCAATACCACTTACCTCTCTCATTTTTCCCAAAATGAAATGATAACCAGCATTTCACAAGAAATCACAGAAAGCATCATCAAGGAAATGAAGATTGCAAAGATGTACTCTGTGATGGCAGACGAGGCCAGAGACAAGCAAAAGGGCGTAGTGCGAGAGTGTTTTCTTGGGCTTCGGAAGTTACAGGGCTTTGATGCAAAGTCCATTGCAGATGAGATAGAGGCAATGTTACAGTCGCACAACTTGGGTGACCTACTGTGTGTTGCACAAGCCTATGATGGGGCATCTGTCATGAGTGGAGCAGTGGGGGGTATCCAAGCCCGCTTTAGAGAGCGACACCCTGAAGCAGTGTATGTGCACTGCTATGCACACGAACTCAACCTTGTTCTGTGCTACACATGCAAAGCTATACCTGAAGCTACTGCATTCTTTGAACTGCTGGAGAATGTGTACACATTTTTCAGCAACTCACTTGTGAACCACAACAAGTTCATAGAAATCCAGAAACAACTTGGATTAAGGCCATCTGAACTTGTGCAGCTCTCCACAACAAGATGGGCGTGCCAGGTGAGGTCTGTCAATGCTGTCTTGAACAACCTTTCTGCCATTTTAGCATGTCTCCGCAACATGAACACATCCATGGCCCTAGGGATCCGGTCAAAGCTCTGCAAGACAAAGACACTCTACATGCTTGTGATGTTTTCCAAACTCCTCGGCATAACTGAAGGTCTACACCGGTACCTGCAGGGGGAAAGTTTGGACTTGGGCAAAGTAGTTCAGTACAAGACGGCAGTCCTTCAAACTTTGACAGAGCTCCGCACAGACTCTGGTGGTGAAGATGTGTTCAGGAGGGCCATGGCCTTATGTGAGGCCAATGACATCCAGCTCCCTGTTGGTCCCAGGCAAAAACAAAAAAGATATGATGGTTTTGTGGTGGAGTCAGCCTGTGGGTCAACCTCCAATCTGAAGAACTCCTAGTGGCTAAAAGTTTCATCAGTAGAAGGATGGAGAAAGAGACAGTCCCTGACACCTCCACTGTGTTCCAACTGCTTGATGAAGACATGTTTCCCACCCTGAAGGCTCTCTTCCAAGTTGCCCTGACGATTCCAGTAAGCAGCTGCAGCTGTGAACGCTCCTTCAGTGCCTTGCGCCGTCTTCATACATGGTTAAGGAACACCATGGGTCAAGACAGGCTCAACGACTTGGCCATCATGTCAATTGAAAAGGACAATTTGAATGACATCAACCCTGACAGCGTTATTGACAGATTCGCTCAATTAAAGCCACGTCGATACAGCCTTATGTTGTCGCAACAGAAATAGAAGACGACAAAAAATTCTTGATCAAGACAACAATAGGAGAGCAAAGATTTAAAGGGTTTGCGAGAGAAAGAATGGAGGCACGGCAGTTGGAAAGGAATGCAAATAAGAAATAGAAGAAAGTGTGTAGGAGGAAAAGAATGGAGAGTGAAAAAGTAGCAAAAGAATGGAGATACTTAATATGCTAGTTACTAAATAAGTTAGATATACAGAATTTCTGAATGGTTAATAGCTTTTTACATGTATATATTTAATATAAGTTCGGAGAAAGGAGATAAGTCTGAAAATGAGCAAGGAGGAAAAATAATTGAGTGAAGAGGCAAGGACACGAATACACATGTGGAGCAGGAGAAGCTGGAGGACGAGGAGGAGAGATGATGAGGGGAGTGAGAAAGAAGTGAAAAGCAGAAGTTAAGAGAAGGAGAGAGGAGAAAAATGTGTAAAGAGGAGTGGAGAAATAGAGAAGATGACAAGTGGAAGTCTGGATTTGAGGAGTGGAGAAGAAAGGGATAAGTGAGGGAGAAAGCAAAGAAAATAAAGGAGGATGGAGGAGGACATAAATGAAGGAGAGAAAATAAAAAGATAATGGTCTGGTGATGAGGAGGAAAAATAAGTGAGTGAAGAGGCGAGGACACGAATACACATGTGGAGCAGGAGAGGCTGGAGGACGAGGAGAAGAGATGATGAGGGGAGTGAGAAAGAAGTGAAAAGCAGAAGTTAAGAGAAGTTAGTCAAACAAATAAAGTTCCGTAACACAGTAATATATGGTCATGTTGTTTGTCATACTGTGCTATTTCCCAAAGAAATATCATATCATTTTAGTAAATGTTATTCTGTTGGCCTGATATTCGATTCAGAGTATTGAAGAGCACATTTACTTGGCACTGCAGCATTTGCTGTTTGCTAGTAGAGCAGCCTAAATTATTATGGCATGGATTCTGATGTAGCAAATTTGTCAGCTAAGCACAAACTAAACAGAACTGAACTCTTAAGATTAGTAATGATGTTTACACCAAATTCCAATATTTCCTATGTAGGCTTATAGGCTAACTAAAAAATAGTCAGATAATGGTTGCCTCTTTTTAGTTGCCATGGGTCAAAATGAGTCACCCTTAACATTTTTGGTGTTTTGGATTCACTATAGCTGGAGAACAATTAAATACAAAATAGGTTGTAGGCTCTAGTCTACTGGGTGATTTTTTTTCCCAGATAGTGTATAGATTTTTAGGCATTCTACTATCTCAAACAGCATCCAAAATAGTGCATTTAGCTGATGTATGGGGGGAAAAAATCTCCCCGGGGGAGTTTGCCCCTGGACCCCCTTAGGTTTGGGCTAAGCCCCGAATGTTTACATTGTCTGCCTCCGCCCCTGCTCATCTCCACTACAAATAGCAAAAAGAGGCTACAATTTGCATGAGCTCACTAGAATTGGACAGTTGAAGACTGGAAAAATGTTGCCTGGTCTGATGAGTCTCTGATGATTTCTGTTGAGACATTCAGATGGTAGAGTCAGAATTTGGCGTAAACAGAATGAGAACATGGATCCATCATGCCTTGTTACCACTGTGCAGGCTGGTGGTGGGGGTGTAATGGTGTGGGGGATGTTTTCTTGGCACACTTTAGGCCCCTTAGTGCCAATTGAGCATCGTTTAAATACCACGGCCTAACTGAGCATTGTTTCTGACCATGTCCATCCCTTTATGACCACCATGTACCCATCCTCCGATGGCTACTTCCAGCAGGATAATGCAACGTCACAAAGCTCGAATCATTTCAAATTGGTTTCTTGAACATGACGATGAGTTCACTGTACTAAAATGGCCCACACAGTCACCAGATCTCAACCCAATAGAGCATCTTTGGGATGTGCTGGAACGGGAGCTTCGGGCCCTGGATGTGCATCCCACAAATCTCCATCAACTGCAAGATGCTATCCTGTCAATATGGGCCAACATTTCTAAAGAATGCTTTCAGCACCTTGTTGAATCAAGGCGAATGGGGGTCAAACACAGTATTAGTATGGTGTTCCTAATTATCCTTTAGGTAAGTGTAGATCTATTAATGCTGTTTTTGCAGCAACATTGTTTTTTACAGTATTTCACAACTGCTAAAACACTAAACCCCGTTCTCTGAACCCAATGCTCCGTGGCCTAAACCCATTTGTCGAATCAGTCACTTTGTAGGCAAAATCTTAAACAAGTTCAGGTAGTTAAGACACTGTTTGCAAATCTCATTCACCCTTTTTGCAAAACTCTAAACACATTCTTACTCACTAAGACACATTTTGCACTGTGTTGCAAAATGGTAAATACATGTGGCAAAAGTGTCATCGTTTACACACAACAACTCAAAATTGTTCACACTTGTTTCTAATGATGTGATCAAATCAGTTGTCTAGAATATAAGCCAGTACGGTGACCCAGGTACGGTGAGTGTTGATCCCACGATGGATGGAAACAATGTGAGAGGAAGAGTTTGTGTAAGAGCTGGTGGACGAGGAGGAAGAGTACACGGACAACTGCGTCCACCATAATCAGGACATTCAGAGAAGAGAACAGGTAAACTACCAAACGTTCTCCCAACAGCAAGAGGCTCTCATTGTTGATATGGTCCATCAAAACAATGTCATCCGACTGTGTGAAATACAGCAAAGACTTGTAGAAGACAATGTAAACTTTGACGCTATCAACAGTGTCAGCCTTTCTACCGTTTCCCGTGGCTCTCCATCATCGGGATGCTGAGGCAGAATGAGTCTCTCATTAACTTTGATTTTGCAGTTGCACAATGTTTTGTGTAATACACTTTGCATTTAGAGTTGTCTTTGTTCTTTGAGCTTACTTTATTTTTATGCTGAAAATACAGTAATTCTATACTGTATTACTTGCAGTACAGTATGCAATATATTTGCTGTACTGAGTGAGTTATTTACGTTTATTTATGACAAAATAATTTTCTATATGCAATTTAAAAAATATATATATCTTTCTGTAACTACACGCCCTGAACGCTGTGTTGTCAATTTTTTTATGTATTGTCTAATGAATGCTGATGAGTGTTTATATATTGACTGGCTGTGTTTATGTTTTGAAAGCAGTGTTTGATTTCGAGCACAGATCAAATGGTTTTGAGGCAATTGTTTGATTTGGCCAGAAGAGTCAGGGGTTTTGTGAATATAGTTTAAAGACTGGGTTTTGTGTTTAAAGTTTTGAGAATATGGGTGAAGGTTTCAAGAGATGTGTTTTAGCAATTGTGAAATACTGTAATCTGAAAATGCCATCAATCCCTTAAAGACACAAAAATACATTGAGAGGTCAAAACTGAATTCACAAAATGTGTATTTACGTAAAACAAAAAAACAACACCAACTTTGGCCGCTTACCTTGGCTGTATATGTAACAAGGCAATCCTGTAGATTTGATTTAACTCCATGGCATGCATTAGTGCCCCAGCTGTTTCAGTGGTGATGTTTCTGCAAGTATTTTTCCACTCATTTTCCCCACAGAGATTCAGAGATGTCATGAACCAAACGGACCAGCTGAGATGAAGCACAACATTACAAACTTGTAATGTCTTGTACCTTTCAAAAGTATTTATCAGTATACAGTATACAATCCCATGAAGCATAAAACTATTAAAATTTTGTTGATTTTATCTATAGAAACAATATTTTAGTTTATTGCAAGATATGCATACAGTCAGACAAACACTAATATTTAATTATTTTGAGTTCATAGGGTGTGTTTTGATTATATGGTACAATGAGCTTAAAGTTTTTCTCTATAGCGTCGTGAGTACTAGTTTTGTTTTTGTTTTTTTTACTGCATATTCCACTGTTACATGATAGTACTTTGAAAATATGTTGAAATAAAACAAACTGATGCTAATCCTTCAACAAAAGAACACAAAAACTTTAGAGATCACACATTTTAAAAGTTTAGAAAAAAAGAGTTACTGTTAAAAAACATTTCCCTATGGAGAAATTGAATATAATTTTACAAGATCATTACTCACAAATCAATTTTTCCTGACCATTATCTGTTTATTTATTGGGTAAAAAATGGGGTTTCACATTGGGAGTCCAACTGATCGCTTTTTAAGGTTTATTTTACAATAATGACTGGTTATCTGCTCAGTATTCCTTGTGTTTTGTTCATTTTATATTTAGGGGACTGCAGAAATTGTAAAGAATTAAGGGAACCAAGAAAAGGAACAGAGGAACAGCATCCCTTATTGATGTGTACAGAACACAGAACATCAGCCGCTCAGAATGCAGGCTGGAGAAACAAAGCCTTGCATTTACTCACAGCAGTTTTCACAAACATCATAAAACATGCATGTGATAAAACAGTGAAACATACAGAGACAGTTTTATATAAAGAATACAAAAACACTCATATCTTTATGGAATTAGAAGTATTCCAGCAACTGATATTAAATTGACGTCAGTTTCTTAAATTGCTCTTTGGTTACTGTTTATTGCATTATATTAGTGTCAGGCATGTGACATGCAAGCCACTGATTAATTTTGATTCAACGTGGTTTTTTCTATTGTATCACCTGCATTATTAGTTTTTTTTTATTAAACTCTCAGCGCTACACATTTACACAAACCCATAGAGGACATAAATTAATATTTATCAAGAAGACAAATGTAAGAGACATCCAGCTATATTTTTAGTCCTTCATTCAAAAACAGAACATTTTTAATGCATTCAAACTCTCACCCACATTCATACTTCAGACATGCCTAGACTGCAAGAAACTTGTAGCTGACATTTTTTTCATGAAACAATTGAGCTGTAAAGTGCAAGAAAGAATGAGAAGGGGAAAAAGAGAGTGCCAGTAAAGTGACATGAAATACAGCCAAGTATGGTGACCATTACTCAGAATTCATGCTCTGCATTTATCCCATCCAAAGTGCACACACACACTCTGAACACACACACACACACACACAGAGCAGTGGGCAGCCATTTATGCGGTTCAATGCATTGGGGTTCAATGCCTTGATCAAAGGCACCTAAGTCATGGTATTGCCGGCCCGAGACTCAAACCCACAACCTTAGAGTCAGGAGTCAAACTCTCTAACCACTAGGTCATGACTTCCCAATCAATAGAATCACAAAAGTGAGCAGGCGAAGGTAAAACGTTTCAGAAAGCATGGCGTCTTATCTTCTTCTCTGTCAACGGCATTGATCTGCAAGCAAACTTACAGAGAGGAGAGAGCACGAGGGAAGCCCACAAACGGCTCTCAATGACAAGTTTACTGTAAACCAAGTCGACTAACAGAAAGACCCAGTCTCCTTGTATATTTAACTCCTTACACATGTGCAGCATTAGTATTTTTCCACATTAAACGGAGTTGCAGCTTTTCATGGCGAAACATAATCCTACAGTTCTTTAAATCTCCTAATCTTGATTTATTCTACTGTTGCCAAGACCCTGATGTGTGATTCACTGTACTTGGAAAAAATGTGCAAATACTTACAAAGAACTGGGAGGTACACACTAAATTAAACATACAATTTTGAAGCAGAAAGACTTTAAGATATATTTTATTGTAAAATGTCCTCCAATGGCACTGCCCTGAAACATATTTTCTGAATGAAACCCAATATTTGTTTCTTAGTAACAAATGGAAACCATTTGTAAGGTGAAGAGGTCTTTTTTTTTGCCTTAATCCCCATAAAATAAATAAATATAATAATAATCGTACTTCCTCTGAGTTAGGTTAGAACAGTTTGTTAAGTTCTCAGAAAATTTTCCAAACCATCATTAATTATAATAATATTTTAGGCCTAATCCTGATCTCAAAATTAGAATTGTGTCCAGTGACAGAAGAACATGCAAACATGACCCAGATGTTTTCTGTGACATCGGTGGGTGTTTTAAACAGTAACCGGTTTTGTGAAGTGAGCTGATTTTTGTACTGGCTCCTGCAGACTGTGATGTGTCTACAGCAGATGAATGTGTTGTGTTTGGACTGGACGGCCTCTGGAGGTGTTGGAGCTCTGTTTCAGACAGTGGAGGTGAAGTTTGATCTTCCTCATCAAGCCGATCTCATGGGACACATAGCCTGGAAACAGACAATGCTAATTACTGGTCAGGAGGCTACGTTTCCAGCCCAGAGGGTGAGGTGCAGTAGGAGAATTGTGAGCACACACTAATTTGCAGCACGATTTCTCGGTTGTTAGCTGCGTCTCAGGTAATCCAGGAGACCTAAGCCTGGTTTATTAGAGCCTTTTTCTAGCTACAGGATTACATCATCTTACATGAGCAGGAGTAACAGCAGAGGGATGTCATGATTCATGTCCCAGACTGCTTTTTTTTATTTAACCCCTTCATGCATTGCATCCAGTACAGTGGACAGATTTTTGGAAGTTATTTTGAACCATTTAAGTTGTAGCACCAGCACCAGTGTTGTCTATGATTCCATTTAATTATTGTCCTTTTTTTCCCGTAGATATTGCATAATGCTTTCAAATTACTTCCTTCTAGCACTCTGTGTTTTGTGATCCTCTGTGTTTTGAGGCCAGACATTCAGTGCGGTTGGAGAGTTTATTTGCACTTTGCAGTGATTGTGTTTCATATTAAATAGTGTGATGGTGTGTATAATATTCCAGGATTGTTATACTTTTGAAAATGAATGTTAGAAATGTTATATCGACCAACTGCATTGTACTTTTCTTTTGAAAATAGATGAGCAGAGCTGTCGCTCTAATTCTCCATAATGAAGCAAGGGATATAGATTGACATCAAACTGCTTTTTCAACGTGGAAAGATCTGAAGTTTGCTTGTGAATGTTAAATCTCCTTGTCCATGCAGGGCTTAGTGACTTCCACAAACGCATTACTCCAATAAAAGGAAACACAAATTTCGGATGGGCAGTTATTTCAGTGTGGACAGAGAGAGCACCACTCTCCTCAAAAGAAGAAAGTGATCATTTTAATTTCATAAATTGTGTGAAGTGAATTCCTGCACTTTTCACAGCATGGACAACATCCCATTATCATGCCTTTTTCTGGTGTGCATGTGGCCTTATTTTGCATAAGGTTTTTGCTGCTCGATGAAAATCAGTTCAGTGTTGACATTTCTGTAAAAACCTTGGATTTCATGATGATGTTGTCAGTAGTATTTACCAGAGATTTGTTTAGGCTTGTTAGGCTTTGCATGATGTAAAATAGTCAATTAAAAGCTAAAAAAAAAATATATGTGGAAGCGCCACACATTCACAGTGTGTATGCCATTCAGAGGCATCAACATCCAGTTGACTCTACACATTAAACTGGTATAAGAGAAATTATTTTAATATATCAGCCAGGGTTCAGATGGCAGCCTTCACACTGACTCAGACGATCCGCACTAACCGAGCAATTGCACCAGGTTTCGTTTTAATCGAACCAAACATGACCAGTGTAAACACAACCTTGTGAAAATCCTGCTAGGGCCAAGTGAACGTGAAGCAGATGATGAATAGACTTAAGATTCACCAATACCAAAACGTGTCTGTGTCTGTTTGGAAACCACTGCGTTATACAGAATGACAGAGCACATTTTTGAGTGAGATGGAAAGAGGAAAAGTATTAAGCGAGCAGAAATGGTTTTGAATTTTCCACATTTTCTGTGAAATATAAAAAATAATAAGAAGAAGAAAGTGGTATTCTACTTTCATTAAATAGTAATGAAACCCTTTTTCTGAGCAACGAAAGCAAGACATGATATTGAGGATATTTCACTAATTTTAAACAACAGCCTTATATTTTTGTTACTTCATGCCTAAACTTAAATTTTGATTTTTTTTGGGGGGGGGGGGGGGAGGCACAAACATGAATTTTTTAGAGGAAGAATTGTGCTAAAAGTTGATATGTTGATGCAAAATTCATATGTTACATGTCAAAACACCAGAGTAAAGGCAAACCTTTTAGGTATAGCCTGCTAAAATGTGGAAATAGTGTCACAGTGATGACATTTCACAGTTGGTGATTAAATGGTGAGAAAATGATTGAAAGCTGACTCTCTGAAACCCCTCCGAGCTGGATGTACAGCACAGATAACAGAGCCTGACGAGAACATGAAATAAACCTACAAACATGCAGCTGTATACAGTATAGGAAGCCAGAAAAGACGAGAAGAAACCTGACAAGTAAATCAGTCAGCAGTAAAACACCATGAAACACTAATGTCATTTAACTCCTCCACAGCTCAGCTCAGACTCCAGGCTCGTTTTATCTTTCAGTGCTTCCTTGAGACATACTTAAGATTATATTTTGGTAGACATGTAAACGTATTCCAGTTGGTTTCAGATATCTGAAAGCTGTACAATATAACAAATAAGTAGAAAATGTCAGTGTGACATCGACCAGACTCATTTACAAGAAGAGAAGCTTGTTGTGTGCTTCTATTGTTAAATCCTCATAGTACATTAGTAATTTGATTACGAAACCGCTTGAGCTCCTGAACTACAAATCCAAATGTTTTTTGCGCAAAGTGTATTTTTTGCTATACTCTGAACTCATTGATTTACAAAATGTGCTTAATGTTGCACTAACAATAAACATCTTTGAATCACACGGATCATTTGTGAAGACAGTTAGTGTGCGAGAATTAAAGAATGAGCGAGAGAAAAATCTGTAATAATGATTATATAAAAGCTGGAATATATTTCACGACTTTTCAAATCGGAGCAAATTTAAAAACACTGGGCTGATATTATTTATTCATTTATAACCTTTATTTTACTAGAAATGGAAGCACATTCAGATTAAAAATATATTTCACAAGAGTGTCGAGGCCAAGACTGACAGTAACACAGCTCCACGAGGGTGTAACAAATAACACCCATCCATACACACTTATCATATCACTACATATCAACAGTCAAAACATCTACAACCCAATGTTTCCATTTCTAAATTATTTAAAATCTCTTTAAAAACATCTAATGAAACCAGATGAAGAAAACTTCCTGGGACCGAAGGATGAAGCCACGGACAGTGAGTTTATTTATTTTTTTTTTTTTTTACAAATGTAAGTATAAAGAGATGAGGGAAGTAAACCCAGGACAGATTTATAATAAAAACATGTCAGTGTTTTAACCTGCAGATTGACAATACAGAACATCCAACCCCAGTTATTTGTTATACACTTGCAGACTTTGTAAAAGGTTACAAGAAAGAAACTGGGCATCGTACACTAAATGACTGTTCTAAACACAAAATATCAAACATATTTCATCTCTGATGACTGTGCTGTCTGAAACTATCTCCATACACTATTTTCTCAAATCTGCAGATTCCCTCTGACTTTCAACAACTAGCATTAACTTGTAAAAACTGTAAATTGGGTCAAAAATCTTGGCAAAGTGTATTTAAACTTTAAAATGATAAACCAGAGGAATATTATTTAAACGACAGACACTTTTATGTTTATCTTATTACTTTTCAAAAAGTAATATGTCTCAGACATTCAGTCTACACTAAGAAAGTTCATCTTCGTACATTGTTAAACATGCTAATTTAAACCGAGTTAAATAAACCATTTCATTATTAATTTCAATTTTACCCAAATAACGCTAATGATTTATTAATTTTTATTTATTATTTACTTCAAGTCCACAGGGCCAAAATGTCCAGTAACAGAAGAAAATTGAACAAAACCTTAAATATTATATTTTTCTTCTTTTATTAGCCGAGAAGAGACATTTCTCATCTGTGAAAGAATCTCAAATATTTAAGACCCCTGGCAAGCAAATGAAGTCACTGCACAGGAATATCATTCATCTGAGGGAAGATATTGCCCTCTTTCTCAACTACTGTACAATGGGACAGAGAAGAAAGCATTTCAGCGAAGTTAAGTACTGTATGTGCTGTTATGACTGCTATTGCACTCTTACATAACATTCAATCAGTTCCACAGTTAGTTTTAAAGTCTTCATTGGCAAAACGCCTGTGTAATTAGTGCCTATACTGAACCAGACTTGTTTGCCAAATGTTTAGTCTGAAGGAGTTAATGGATCTAGCTTAAGCTGAAACAGACCAGCACACACACTAAAGCAGCAATCAAATAAATACTTAAGGACAGTTAATCACATCAGCAGATGGGAGAACGGAGATCTTACCTGCTTCACAGAAACAAATCAGCAGGAAGGTGACACACGAATATGAGAGACATCACAGCACTGTGTGTGTGCTGAACAGATCATGGGAGAGAATTATTGCAAAACTGTATTCAATTATGATAATAACACAATGAATGAGCTCATATTAGCTAAATTGGCTCTGCAAAGATAACCTAAGTGTACTTTTTCAATACTACTTTTTCTAAGGTCTCTAGTCTATTGTTCTTTTGACAAGTGAAAGCTATTTGGTCCTTTTCTGAAAGTAGAAAGCTAAATGGATTTAATCATCAAAACCCTGTGGACAAAAACAAGGAGACTCGTCTCTAGTTTAAGAGATTCAACAGGGAGCTTCATTGAACTTTTCAGCTGTAGAATGGGCATATACGCAAAGTCTGGACTGTTGAGGCTAGTTTAATGGATGACTGAATCATTTTGAGGTTTTGAGTTATAAGCTAATCACACCTAAGGGACCTTCAACAGAAACCAAGAAAAAACAGCTGCTTCCTAATCTCAATGTGACCGCTAGAAAACATATTCACATTTAATGAAGACACAATTTGTTTCAAATAGAAATGGTTAACATATTTACCGTCATTTCTTAATCAATCTTGCTGACTAATAATTCTAGGAGTTTTAGGAATGTTGCTGTCAGATCCATGAGAGGAAACTTACCTGGAAGTTGGAAGCAGGGAAAAGTCTGCAAGAGTGAGTCTCTAAACTCTGAAGACTGAGCTTCTGTCTGTCCTTCTCAAATACGTGCTCTGCTATTGACCAGCAAAATAACATGAAGAGTGCTTTGCTTTTTGCCAGAAAAGATGCAATCACATTCTTCTTCTACGCCAGACTCAACATGTCTGTGTTAATTCAGTTGTGAGGGACTGTTTGCGATTGCACCGTCAGAAGAAACAGCCAGGTAGACAATGAAGTAGAAGAAACACAGCCCAGTGGTGCATTTACATGTCACAGTGTCATTCATGTTTATACGAGATTGTATTGACATGACAGATTTCAGGAGTGGGAGTGAAAACCAGATGCCGTCTGCAGACAGACAGACAGAGACTGAACTTCACATCCTCAATGCCTTGCATCAGCACAATGATCGTTCTGTCTGAGAGAACACACCGCCGATCACACATCTCTACAAACAGCGCATTGTGAATGAGGATTGTGGATAGTTTTTTATTTATATATATGGTGATCCAACCTTGAAAAGAACCCAAGGTTGATCCAAACTCAAAAGAACAGAATAGAACAAAAGTTCCTGTTTTATTGCCCAAAAATTGTTTTGTACTGTACAGGAGGTATTTTATCCTGTAGGTGTTATGCCAAATACATGGCATCCAAAAGAAAGTGGCAACCAGGCGAAGTGGTAATTAGTAGCACAATTTGTTCTCGAACCCCTGCCCCTTTAATCGCTGATGCTAAAGATCCCCTTTTAGTTTGATTGCCCCGGACCACGATTTCTACCGAGGGGGACACTTATCCCAATTTCTCCCCTGCCCCTCCTCAGGTCTGTGCATGCCACTGGTGTTAATATTAAGGCCTGTTCACACCAAAAAAATGACAGCCATAAAAAAAAAGATAGGATGTGAATTGGCTGTCAGTGTTTTTACTGTCCATTAGCTGGGAAAGATTGTTGTGAAAGTGATTCCAACAATATTATTCCACTTCCAAGGTCTTATTTATTCACGATAGCTTAGCTAAATGCCATCATCTTGTTTTCCAAAATTACAGAATGTAGTTAAATGACTATAGCATAATAAATATCTCATAAATGTTGTGATTAGATGCTGATCATCAATACAGGTATTAATCCGATCATTTTAAGATTGACACGTTTGGATTGTTGTTGTAAAGAAGCACATGATTAAACAGAAAATAATTTAGACTTTATAGTAGATAGCAAATTGAATTTTACATTGATGAATAGGCCTATACAAAAGATGGAATGCACTGGCCATAGATTACGTGTAACTAACAACTTTATTTAAATCTCTTTTAATGGAGTTTTTATGTACTGAAAATGGTGTGTGTGTGTGTGTATAATTTTCAATAAAAGAAGAAATAAAATTAGGATTGGTGGTTCATCTCGCATTTGCAAACGTGACGTCTGACGTCTATAACTCCAAATGACGCCAAATGACCGTTGATGATTCTGAAGAGACGTCCCCTCGCAAAAAATAAAAAAATAAAAATAAATAAATAAATAAATAAAACCTTGATTATAGATGGTAATCGTAAAGAGAAGATAAATTTTGTGCATTTGCATCTTTAAAGACGGCATACTGCGAGAAGTTCAAAGGTCAAACACCGTCCACCATCACAATGAGGTAACGTTACGGCAGAGATAAACAGCAGCCATTATTACGATAATAATTCAAACGTCTTAATATTTCTGACACAAAAAGTGTAATCAACTGTGAATAAATACCCGGTAAAGTAACATTGTATTTGTTTATTACAGTTAAATAATAAGATAATGGATGCTGTAACTATAAAAATATGGCGTTTGTCATGTCTATCCGTCGCTGAAAGTACTGTCTATGGATAAATGCGGTGAACTGGCTAAAAGGTTTGGAAAGGTTATTTGTGTTTAACTTTAAAGCTGTCCGATAGTGACATCCACTGGTAAACTGCACACATGGCAAGTATATTTTGTAAAAAAATATGACTCGTTTCAAAATATAAATCAGCAGGTTATTGTGATTAACTGATACATTTATTCAGTTCACAACAGCAATCTGCTCTTTAGATGGACAATGAGAAAAGAAAGCACAGGAAACAGCACAGAAGTTCCTTTTAAGTTATGTAGCAAAACTTTTATTGAACAAAAGTATTTCAATTCTCACCACACTGTCCTCAAAACAGTACCATAATGCAGGATCTAAACGATTCATATATGCACCATATCTTTTTGTAATATATATGTATATGTACATACAGTGGAAAGAGGAATTAAATAACATTGCTCAATAACATTCAGACAAATAGAAAAAAAGATTTTTAAAAAAACCAAAACAACAAAATAAAAACTCCTTGACCAACACACTTATTGGTCAACAGACTTCGAGTAATTGACAAAAGTAAAGAAATAAAATCATATTCTTGTTTATTACTCTTGAATTAGTGTTCACAATCACTTGTGTGTTACTGAGAGCAGAGAAGCCTGTTGGTGAGGTGCAGTAAGACATCAATAGTAGCAGAACTGGAAGTGGGTGGCACATTTGGTTGAAAGGACACACATTCAAACTCTCTCCTGTTCTACAGAAACCACTTTCTTAGAGGCGACAATCTCTTTCTTTACACCCACCTCTTTTAACCCGTCATAACGGCAGCATTTATATCCCTTAATGAAGTACCCTGATTCTGAAGAAACCCTGTAGTGATTTGGATTCAGGCGAATTTCCTGGAAAGCTATGCATGTTTCCACAGCAGGAGGAGAGAAGTCCAAACTCTGCCTTCATGTATGATGGGACTGCAGATGGAAAAACTGTGTGTTTAACAGCTCAGAGGATGGGACAGCACCGCTTTACTTCAGGGTGAAACCTGACTGTCATCTCAGCAGTTAGTTTGGATTCAGATTCAGTCAGTGTAGGAAGGATCAAGGTTAAGACATGCATATGAATCTATACTCCTCTGCTTAATTACATACTGTAATGCTCTTTTGGGCAGAGAGATGTAAACCAATATAATGTGGGTTGAGGTTGTGGATTAACCAGCAACAGGAAGAGCAGAAGAACAGCTGCCCAGAGGCTGGGAGAGAGTTCTACAGATGTTGCTCCGTGAAATGCCATTCTGTATTTCCTTTACCAAAACATCCAAAACTTTTAAAAAATTAAAAAAAATAAATAAAAAAAAAAGCGGGAACTTATATCAGGGACGGTCATCTCTATTGCTCCCTACAGGAGTGGAGGCGATATTGGGCTCTGAAATGTCAAATAGTCCTTGAAGTTGCTTCTGAAAGGAGCTTTTCCCCTCATTCAAGAATGTAGTAAAGCCAGAGTAGTGTGCAGGAAAAGAAGGGAAGTGAGGTGCACAGAGGGAGATGTAATGTCTGATGAAAAAGTGACGAATTCAGGCAAGGGGCTTGACAAGATAGAGTTTGTCTCCTTGCTCACTGGTGAAGATGGGTGCTTTCTTGTAGTGCTCTACAAGCTCATCCATACTGCTAAAACGCCGCTGACCGATGCAGTACACTCCGTCCTGCAGCTGCACCTTAAAGTGTTTGTTCTTCCCAACAGCCTTCAGAGAAATGGAGAAATCACTGGGCTGAAAAAAAAGACAAACATGGAGAGATAAATTGATGGGACATTGTTGCTACTGCTTTTTCATATCTAAACACCAGATGGCAGCATTGATTTAAATAAAATAAGCCCTGACACCAAGTCACCCAGCAACTGAAAGGACATCGTCTTTTTTTGGGCAGTAAAATTTGATCCAAGATTTCCTTATTAAATTAAAGAAAAAATATGTCATTGTTCTTTGTGATTTCAAGGTTTTATCCTTCTAAGATCTCGATTCTCGATCCTTGTAAGATTGATTTCTTGCTATGATCCTTCATAGGGGCCTTATATTACAAATGAACAACAACAAAAACACATTTGGAAGAACACGTGGCAAAGACTACAAGCAGAAATGTCAACCGGTGGAGTTTCTGCTTTACCATATACCACTGCATGATCTCAAAAATACCACATTATTCAGAAAAAACATGCCAAATATTGTTGTAGAAAGGCACAGTTTACTCTACTGCCTTGGATAATTATCATTGAAATTATTTAATTTTTCATATTGCTATGTGCCACCCACATCTTGCGTAGATTTATGGTTACCAAGCAATATGTACCAACTTGGAAAAGTGGGGCTCGAAAGTTTGGGCACCCCTTGCAGAATCTGTGAAAATGCAAGTAATTTTCAAATAATAAGAGAGATCATACTAAATGCATGTTATATATTATTTAGTACTGTCCTGAGTAAGATATTGTACATAAAAGATATTAACATTTAGTCCACAAGACAAAAAAATGCTGAAATTATTAAAATAACCCCACTCAAAAGTTTGGGAACCCTTGGTTCTTAATACTGTGTTCTGTTACCTGATGATCCTCGACTGTCTTTCTGTTTTGTGATGGTTGTGCATGAGTCCCTTGTTTGTTCTGAACAGTTAAACTGAGCAGCGTTCTTCAGAAACATCTTTAAGCTCCTGCAGATTCTTCAGTTTTCCAGTATCTTTGCATATTTGAACCCTTTCCAGCAGTGACTTTATGATTTTGAGATACATCTTATCACACTGAGGACCAGGGCTGGACTGGGACAAAAAATCAGCCCTGGACTTCATCCAGACCGGCCCACTATTCACGTAAACATGTGCGCGCGCGCACACACACACACACATACACACACACACACACACTACATGTCTATACATACATTAATCTGCATGTAAAATTACTGATTAGAATGTATTACTATCAAAACCAAGAAAAAAATATTAAAATAATAAACAAAGAAAGTGCAAATGATTTTATCAGGCTTTATTTTAAATATCTAAAGGTCTTAATTGATGTGCTTCTTATTAATCTAATAGTGCAGCAACATTACACTTTTTTTTATATATTACACATATTACCTCTGACCTGTTGTCTGCTTATAGTAGGCTAGTATTAAGACCACTGATCTACACTAAATGTTTTATAAAGACCACTGATCTACAATAAAATAAAAGAGTAATTAAGACAAAGAACGTTGTCTAGTGATTTATTTAAAAAATCTTCTTAACATGATCAAAGGCCTTTAAAAATTCTTGAAGTAGACTGGCTGATATGTTCAAATGCAGAGCTCGATGCAAGGGTTCAAAACTGTACTTGCCCTGCTAAAAATAAAAACATACTACAAAAATTGCTATTGTTTTCTTTGTAAATAAGCTGCAATCTCATTTCACAATTCCAATTTTAATACCACAATAAACACTAACTATTAAGTTCAAACATTAATGAAGACAAGTGAACAGTCAGTAATAAAATAAGAAAAAAATATAATAAATAGCACCGTTTTCAGGTACAGATATTGCACATCCAAATATAAAATACTTCACTTAACACACACACCTATATCCTTGTTAAAGCTGTTATTCAAGAGCAGTGAGTTATTTCTCTTTGTCTTTTGTTCACATTAATAACATAGACCAACAGCAGGTATAAGGCTTCTGCCTGGCACTTTAAGAGATTTTTTTCTCAATTAATTACAAATTGAAAAAATATATCTCCCATAAATGCTGTAAATATACAGAGACATAGAGCATCAGCTTGTATTATTAAATGTTAAAAATAATTAAATGTAATGCCGTTTTCATTATAATAACAATTAATTAATGACAGGTAAAAAAATATATAATAAATATGTACTATAGTGCACATATTTAGCAAAATACTCCTTTCTTATGGCTATTTTTCTCAACTAACCTGCTATGGTCTTTAAATGGCTTTCTTGAGGTAAATGTAACGTGTGACATAATTGTTCTCCTGCTGTTTTGGCTGATGACTGATTGATCGATATTATTTATGAGGCATATATACATTTCTGTAAGTTGTACTGTATCTTTAAACAGAAAGTAACAGATGATCGGTTTACTTGAACTGGGCGCTAAAGCGATCTGTCACGTCACATTTTTTTTTTACGCCAAAACGGTATTGTCTGAATTTTGTAATAAAATGGACAGAACCTGAGCGCTGAGAATTTTAAAAGTAATTTATATAGATCACTGAGTCTATAGTTCTTTGCCTTCAAGCAAATAATTTATTTATCTTGACACATTTGGCATCTGCCTCAAGTGCTTGTCGTTTTCTCTCTCTCAACGTTCGGCCCCTCCTTTACGCTTAGATATTTTATTATTTAAAGTATTTAATTTCGTTGCAGTTGTAATGGGCCGCTTTTCAAGGCTAGAATTTCATTCAGATTGGCCAATGAGCAGTGAACACGTCACGCCTCGCAGCTCGCATCAGCATCATGCGCACGCATCGTTTTATCTGTTCTTTATACTGCTTTTTGTAATGTTTTAAATAAATTATTGTTACTAACCTTAAAAAAAAAAAAAAATCATACTGCTTCACGAGAGAGACACATAAGGCCGGAATTGTACCATACAACAATATAATAACGAACATATTTGCGATTATTAATGATTTAAAAACAAAATACATAAGGCACCGGCCCAACCAGACCGCGGCCCACCGGGAATCTCCCGGTAGTCCCGATGGCCAGTACATGCCTGCTGAGGACATTTGAGGGACTCGAACACAACTATTTAAAAAGATTCAAACATTCACTGATGCTCCAGAAGGAAACAAGATGCATTAAGAGCTGGGGGTGAAAACTTTTGAACATGATGAAGATGGCTAAATTTGTCTTATTTTGTTGAAATATAATTTCAGTGAATGTTTGAATCAGTGGAGCATCAGTGAATGTTTGAATCTTTTTAAATAGTTGTGTTTGAGTCCCTCAAATGTCCTCGGTGTGATAAGGTGCATCTCAAAATCATAAAGTCACTGCTGGAAAGGGTTCAAATATGCAAAGATGCTGGAAAACTGAAGAATCTGCAGGAGCTTAAAGATTTTTCTGAAGAACGCTGCTCAGTTTAAATGATTGCGGCCTAACAACTTATCGAGCCAATTTTTTTTATCGACTATCGCGACAGGCCTAGTGATAAAATGTTACGCAAGTAAGGTTTTGGTTATACTGCCCACCTCTAAACAGGACTATGGGAAGTCACATTCTCATTGCAATTCAAATAAGTTTAGCAAGCTTCATGGTTTATTCAACACTGTCCAAATTGGTCTCTGTCACACGGTAGACTCAGTAGGCTGTGCAAGTAAACCGATCCACTATTCAGTGGGTTGCACAAATAATTGGTTCGCACCATGCAGTTCAGTTGGCTAGTGCAGTTTCGTCCAAGTCTGGTTTACGATACGGTGCATTACATAACTCAATCAAGAAGCTTGGCATGCAGATGTGAATGAATGATGCATTTATAATGTGAGGGAAGTCGGTTCAACTTACCGATGATTCACTGTCCCGTATCAGAAAGTCCCCTACCACTCCTCTTTCAGTAAGAGCACACTCAGCTTGGTGCCGTGTCACGTTACCGTAGTACCAATCCTTGCCAGCAAATTTGCCTGTACGTGAGGGAACTGTGTGACTGATGTGAGGAGAGCCATGACTCGACCCCAAGCCCTTTGCAACTGGCCCATCACCGAGCACTACAACATAGTTCTTGGGCACAAGACCTACCACGCCTCGACTGTTTTTACACCTCCACCACTCTGGGTCATTCTCTGGCTTCTCCAAAACTTCCATCGTCTCCCCCTTCTCAAAGTTCAGTTCCTCCTCTGTGACAGAGCTGAAGGGGTACAGAGTCTGGACCACATGCAGAACGGAGCTCCCGGAGCCTCCCGGCCGGCCATTGGCCATCGCCGCCCCTTGCCCCACCGTTAAGGACCGGAAGCCCCCCAAAGAGTCCCCAAAGACCCCATCATGGTCTGCGTATCCCACCTCCTCTTGTACATAATTGGATGGGAACCAACCGACGCAGCCGGCATGGCTACCCCTCCACCAGCCGTCGCTGCACTTCTCCATCACGACCACCCTCTCCCCTTTAATGAGGTTGAGTTCATCTTCACGCTCCGCTGCGTAAGAAAACTTCACCAGTGCGGGAATGTTCAGGTCATAGATCCGCTCGGCTCCGCCCACTCCACCTCCTCCTGCGCTGCCATTGGACGGGTACTCTGCCTCTGTGCTGGGTGTGGGAGATGGATCACGAGCGCTAGTCTTCCTTTTCGTTTTTCCCAGGCCTAAGAGGAATAGAGAGATGCAAAACATTAAGGAAGTAGAAATCTGGAAGAAATCTGTCAAAACAGAGTCGTGACAGATCATTACACCAATGAATCATTAAATCAATTAGTTTGACATTTCCAAGCAAGAGCTTTTACCAATGCTTATAGCTGACATTGTGACATTGACATTTATGAAATTGTTCATAAATGTCATAAATCATGCTTTTCTTGAAAATACATTATGAATACATTTTCAGTACTGAATCCATAGTGCCATAGCACAACACATTGGTTTTCACAGAGTTGTGAGTTTGTAGTCTGAAATGAATGTGAGTAGAGATTGGGTACCACAAAATAATACACAGAGAAGAAACAGATGGCATGCCTTTCCATTGGAATGTCCTCACTGATTACCCAAGAAGCAAAAAACATACAGTGTGACCAGAATGACCCCTTTTTTGGGGGGGGGTTTAATTCCAAATGCCAAAAAGGACAAATCTGGTGATCATAGACTTCTGCTTTAAATTCCCTTGTTCCCTGATGTCTTAAACCATTGCATTTTCTCGACTCCTACTACAGAAAATTGCCACCACTTCTGGGCAGATAGAAGCTGATCTACTCGAGGCTAGTGATCTGACAGAGCAGACTGTGTTCGAGGCCAAGAAAGTAAACACTTGAGTCCTAGGGGTGCACTGGGAACTGTGAAAGGAAAGAAAGATTAAGGATGGAAGACTTTCAAATTCAGCCTTAAAGAGAGATGGGATTACTCTGATCTGGTTATCTAACAAAAGAACAAATAACCAAAGAAACAGACAATAGTTTGAGTGCAGAAACTTCTGTCTCATAAACACACAGACATATACTTTCACCACAAGTAGAAAAATTATTCTTCATGAGTTTAAAAAACAAAAACCAGGAAACGAGTCAAAAATGGTTTTAGGTAAACCAGATCAGTACACATTTGTCATTGTCCATAACTCCAATTCTGAGCCTTATCCAGAATTCTGGTGGCTTATTCAATGTGAGCATGTCTTCTGCATGTATTGATGACAAAACCAGAGAAAAATCATGATTTCATAATCTTGTTGAGTATTTAAAATAAGCAGATTTTTGACAGTTATCAGCATTTCATTCATTCTCTAAATGCCAGTGAAACAGACAGGTACCCCGCAGTATCCAAAGTAGGTCCCCGGTTTGCATCTCAGTGTCTTGACAGGCAGCCAAAAATAAGCCCTCTCGCTTGTTCCCAGGTAACAGAGGAGATCTGCCACTGCCAATGTTTCTGCTTCCTGTACTGATCCCATGTGGCCAGAAGCTTTATGTGTGCATATGCACGCTTGGTGTGCAGTCATTATGAACAGAGTACACAGAAAGTGTAGTGAGGTGTAGACATTGAGATGAGGCCTGGTACCTCCTTGCAGACTCCAGACCCCAGCTGTCTATGAGCAACTCAGGCACAGTGGGCCTGCCAGGCACCCGAAACAGTGTCCTGGAGCCGCCTCATACTGACGGCTGGAAGAGGAGGACGAGAAGGTGCTCAAAAGAAACTCAATCTGACATTAGCTGACAGGAGAAAGAGGAGTCTATCTGGCAAGTAATGACACACCGATTAAGAGAGCCGTGGGAATACAAGAGAACATTTGATGACTGTGACCAATCTATATGAACGGCAAAGCTTTCTCACATGCATCCATGCGTTCTTGCACGCGAGCCACTTTGTTAGGCTCTAACAGATACGTGTGAAGACAAAAAAAGAAAACGTTTTTCCATCAGTCCTCAACTCCAGGGACCTTGACTACTGAAGTGCACTTAACAGGTACTTCCCCTAGGGATTGTCGGTCTCACACCGCATTGCACATTAAACTGGAAATACCTCTAGCAAAGGCTTGCAGAGGTGAGAATTAACCTGGAAGCATTCCTCAAATTAAGATATCGACCCTTTGCAGTCTGGAAGGTAGGGCTGGGCTTCGTAAGTGACTCCAATAATCAATCTTGATATAAAGTTATGAACATAAATTAAGCTTTAAGTGAATCTAGATGATGATATACATGTTAGCAAAGTATTAGCATCAGTGCTCTACAGTGTCTTGCTGTATTCATACACAACTGCACAAAGGGACTCGCACAACTGCTTACCCAAAAGCTCTCATTCTTCTTTTCCTTCCTTCATTTACAAGCTGGCGATCTAACCTTCCATTAACTCACATTTCCGTAAAGCAATCACCCCTTTCTCTTAAACCTTTACACTTACAGTTTACCCATGTCTAATATAAAACTGACTTGTTAACAGGTAAAGTCATCTAACCATCAAAGCTGCAATAATGGTGCTCCCCTACCACAATGCTGTCCATTAAGCTCCATATCACAATAATACCCAAAAAATACTTCATTCAATTAACTCTCCATCTATATAATTAGCTTGGAACTTAACCCACAGTAAAGCGTCAGGCTCCATTTGCCATTTATTGCGTCTGCCTCTATTAGTGTAATACAATGTTGCACAATCAGAATGTTTTCAGACAGGGAGACTTATATCATATACCTCAAGGTCCACATGCTGAAGTGCTGATATTTTAGAAGCTGACAGAACCCCCAACAGTAACAGTCAGGGGAACAAGCTAAAATAAATATATATTTTATATAGGAATATAACAATTTTAAGATTTATGTCAGAAGTAGTGCTAAACTTTAACAGTCAGTATAAAAGTTAGGAACAATTTTTTGCTCTTTAACAAATCACGTGTGTGTGTGCACTGTGAATGTTCAAGATGTGCAAGATAATGCAGGTGAAACCGATCAAATGCATTTCTTCAAAATGACGTCTTAATGTGGTTTTAACGTAAACACAGTTGGCTGCTCAAATGGCAAACTATTACTATTTTAAATCCATGAGACCATATGGTGTCCCATTTGTCATTTTATGATTCATAAAGCTAGTCTTGAGCGTGTTTGGGGCCACTTTGCACCCTTGACGCATCCTTTTGTAAACTCCACAGCAGACAAAGCAGAAGTCAGTAATGGGAGACACTTTATCAAGTAAAGTTATGTTTCCAAATATCTGCCACTGGTTGAACAAACAGATAGTCCTGCCAGAAATGTTTGTTATTGTTGAACCTAAGGGGTCAAGGTTTGATATTCTACCGTCACCATTATAGGTTTTACATGTTTTTCAAAAGCATCTTTTTCCACTGACAGCCATTCAAAAGTAACTGCCATCAATAAAGGACAAACCTTCTCAGTCAAGCTAATTTCGCTATGTTGGTCTGGTCGGGATACCCAAATAAACAGCTACTGTATTAACACCACAGAGACACATTCTTTTCACTTTATCTTTGTTCTCCTGATGGAATGGTTTATTAGGGAATGCCAATTCACAGCACAACTTGTGTGAGATGCAACTGTGCGTGTGTACTGCAACTCAGAGGTGCCAAGAAGAAGTGTGTGTGTGTGTGTGAAAGAGAGAGACAGTACACTGACAGATCTTTAGCGAGATCCTTTGATCTTCAAAGAGTGACAGGTTTTGAGCTCAACAGGATGGAGGGAGGGTTTGAGTGCAGGTATCCGTGACAACCACCAATCAGAGGTCTCCTGTGGCCTCTCAATGGGAATTAATTCCCAATGCAGAATTAACTTGGAAGGTCACTGGCGCATATTCATGACCTTCCTCTTGGTACACAAATGGTCTCCTGCTTTGTTCCACAGATTATTTGGGAAAACTGATGTAACCATTATTTCACAAATAAAATAAAAGTGTAACCTCATTACATGAATACAATACTACTACATTATCCCGAAGCCAAAGGCGTTGCTGTGAATGGACAGATTAAATCTGAATGAGGAGTTTCATTTCAACACTTGTCTAACCTGCTTTAACCATTCTACAGTTAACCTACCTGGAATTCACACACATTCACTCACACACAATAGAACACAATGGAAAGGAAGCAAATAAGTTAAAAGTAACACCATTTTCACGGAAGCTGAATGATGGCCTACTTCAGTTTCAAAGGTTGTCTCATTGACCTGCTTGGGGAAAAATGCATTGCATTTAACAGCTTCAATAGCTTTTAAACCTCTCAGTGTCTCTACCCTCCACAGCATCATCGATCCACTGCTTCCTGTTGTTCAGAGCTCATTAACAAAATAACAATGTTATTCAGAGCTCATTAACTCATGGTAATCACATATGGGATGAAGAAAAGCATAGGATAAGCATGCTTTCATGTAGGCCAACTAGTGATTTGTACTGATTTAAGAGTATACAAATAAACATAGGTCAGAGTGTGGATGGAATTTTAGATATGAGATTCCAATGAAATATGGAAGTTTTCCAAGTTATGTTCCAAGATATGTTGTCAACCAGTACCCATCAGTTATTTTTCTCCATCTGCAGCACATGGAAATGCAAAGGCTCTGGCCTAGAACGCAGACGTTTCATGAGAAGGGCAACTAATTGTGATGCACTGGAGCTAGAAGTCCATGAATCCTCACACCTGCAGTGTCTCACCCATATGTAGGTCTTGAGACGGCCCATGGGAGAACTGACGGATAACTTGCACTTGTGGAAAATACTTGCCAGTTGTGGCACATAACAGGATACATATATTAAATAACTGTTTGGCAAGAAACCACATAAAATATAAAAAGCATCTCTAGATATTTCCCAAAAACAGGTAAAGCGTATCAATGTTTATTTTGAGGTCTAAACTGTATAGTGTTCCAGATAACTGAGGATGGATATGAGGATATTGGGGGATTTGCTATGGGACAGCAGGGGGCACCTGACTTTCAGAGTCGGCCCCTAGGACCACACCAGTCTTATAAACATGAGATACATTTTTAAACAGTGACCTTTTCAGATAAAATAATTCCCAGGGATCCTTTCCTAACAAAGCAATGTCAAACTCATCAAAAACTAGGAGGAGCGCGTTCAGATGCTTCACTTGCTTTTGGTGTTGTGCTAGATATTTTGTCATTGGAATGAATGAAGGAGGGCCCCTCAAGGTGATTTTTGATCAAAGCATCTCAAAAATAAACTCATATTTGTAAAAATCATAAACACATGCAATCAAAGGAGCTCCACTGGTTCGGCTGCTTCTTAAATCCCAGTGTTCATTTTGTGTTGTTGGCTTATACACAACTTGCTGCAAAAAACGACAGTCCCAGGAGTCTTCCTTAGTGCCTTGAGATGACAGATTGAGCATTAAAGGCATGAAGCTCCGGAGGCGTATGGGGGAAGTAGGACACGTCATCTACTGAAGGAGGATGAGGTCTAGACCTACGCAAGCTCTTTTCTATGACATTTAGATCAAAACAACACCATTTACCTAATGACCCAGCCAATCTTAATTATAACCTTAGATTTAACTGGTCTACTTTGCAAATGCTAAGGCCATGAAAATGCCTGTCGTCAAATTAAAATTGAATGAAATTGAAAAAAAAGTCTTTCAATCATCAGATTTTGATGATACAGCATGTTCTGGAAGTTCTGGAGATTATTACATTTTTCTCCCCAGTAGATGTTCTACTTCCTGAGGGTGTTGCCAAGATGGCTGCATGAACCGACTTGCGTTAAAAGGACTTTACTTTGGCAGGACTGTGGATTGGTGAAATGTTTCACTGAGCTGGGAGACGTCTTACCAAGAGTGTCTTTCAGGTTCTTCACTAGAGAGGTTTTCTTCAGACTGTTTTTGCGCTCCACATAATTCGAGGGGACGTAGCCGGTGCGGTTGGATGCGTTGCGGACTCTCCACCAGGTCTTGGAATCATCCAGCAACCACAAGCGCTCGTTCTTCCGGATGTCCAGTTCCTGGTCTTGCTGAGCTGTGTAGTCCCACTTGGCTATAACAATCACCTCCTCTGTCATCTTTCATCGAGTCCCACTGCCAAAACAGAGTCAGAAAAAAACATTATATAAAAGATTGTAGAAGAGCTAACTCCCAAAAAACCCTTTAAGAACCTAAATAGTTTAATAAAAGACAAACTGACCAACTAAAGCATCAATTAATTACAAGGAAAATGTACAGATAAAGACTGAAAAGTCAAATATTTAAATATCCATATTTAAAACATTATAAACCTTAATCTCTAGCTTCCGCTAGAGACGTATGTGTCATATTTGCATTTACAAAAGAACGCTGTTCCAGGATATGATGTAGGACATAGGCATAGCATAAGCTCCGGTGAGAAGTTATGAAGCTTGGCACTGGTCACGAATTAGATAAATATCGGGCTGTGCAAAAAATCGAATGCGATTTTCATGCACATCTCATCAGTAAAGATGCTCCTGTGATTAGAAGTATATCTCCAGAACGTGCGTTCAGATCAAGGTTTCCAGATCTTCACAACAAATCCTGCCCAGTTGCTTCTCAAAAACTAGTCCAAAACTAGCCCAATCGCGCTTCCAGAAGGTTCCCCGATAAAAAGAAATGCTTCCCGGGATTAAAATATACATTTTTTAGCAGGGTTGCCTTGGTAAAATTCGCTTTTTATGAGCTAAATATCACATTATTTGTATCGGGGTCGCTTTGACCCGCGGACATGAAAAACAACCACAGACTTGGCAACACCGACTGGCATTTACTACACAGAGCCGTAATTCACTGACAATCTACGCAACATCGATGTTGAAATCGCGATTCTTTGTAGATTTCGAAAGCGATTTTGTGTTAGTTGTCGTTAGACTAAGGCTCTGTGTAGTAACTGCCGCTCCACCTGAACCAGTGTTGCCAAGTCTGCGGTTGTTTTTCATGTCCGCGGTTTGAAGCAACCCCAATACCAATAACGTGATATTTAGCCCCTAAAATGCGAATTTCACCAGGGCAACCCTTCCAAAAAATTTATATTTTAACACTGGGAAGCAATTTTTATCGGGAAACCTCGCGGAACCGATTGGGCTAGTTTTGGACTAGTTTTAAGAACTAGTAGTTTTAAGAACTGGGCAGGATTTGTTGTGAAAACCTGGCAACCCTGATCTGAACGCACGTGCTGGAGATATACTTCTAATTACAGGAGCATCTTTACTGATGAGATGCGCATGAAAATCGCATTCGGTTTTTTGCACATCCCTAGATAAATACCGGAGGAATAGAAAAATATCAGATTTTGATATACTGTAAGCCAAGAGGAGACTGGTTTCCTTTGTTAAACAAAGGAAACTTTGCTTCCTTTACACCTGTAAAAAAAAACTAGGCTCTCACGAGATTTGCGCATTTTCACTGGAATTTATGCTACGCTTACGTCCTTCACCGGAACATCACTCTATTGATTGCATAGCGCATGACAGCGAAATATAGAGATTACAGTTTATAAAGTTTTAAATATGGATATTTTTCATACAGTTATTTTTCTTTCATCGATTTGCTTCAAGAGGGCTTTATTGAATTTTTATTAAATTCATTTTCTATTATTTATTTAAATCAGTTTGGATTCTTCTGAAAGAAGAAATTAATATACACCTAGGATGGCTTGAGGGTGAGTAAATCGTGGGGTAATTTTCATTTTTGGGTGAACTATCAATTTAACAAAGGTCTGGACCTTCTCCTGCAGTAAACAAATGCCAAATATGACAAATGCATGACTCAGACAAGAGCCAGACATGATTACATATGCTCTATTTAACACATCTTAATCAGCAGGTGACCTCACACTCCCTCCACTCAACCTATTTACCAGGAGGAGGAAGAGGATAAGCAGGAGAATAGATGACAGACTGAAGGAGACAAGAGTATCGAGTAATATTTCATTTAAAAGCTTAATGGTGATTAATAGTCAGCCATTTACAGGTTCTTTTCCCTGAAAATTGTAAACACTTCAGGCTATAGTGCTATCAAAACACTGTTCTGTTTGATGGAGAAGATGTGCGTAAGTATAATTTATCATTGGAGAAATTAACTAGCTAGTCAAAACTGTTTCCTTTTTCTTTCATTCAATGAAATTTGTATACATACAGTGTATGGAATGAAAGCTCTAGTTTGCATTCCAAATGATGCACTTTACATTATACACTTATGTCAGGGGCTCTCAACCCTGGCCCAGTGGCCCTCCAGGTTTACTTTCCTGCTATATTTAGCTTCAACCCTAATCAAACACACCCGAACAAGCTCCTCAATGTTTTGAGGTTTACTAGAAAGTCAGGCAGGTGAGTTGATCGAGGTTGGAGCTAAACTCTACTGGGACTTTGATAGCTAGAGTTGAGAACCCCTGCATTATGTACTCTACCGTCAAGAGAATAAACTAGAAGTTATTTAGTCATCCAACATCATAGTTTGGCAGCCTTTCTCTTATATAAAGAAAGCTGTCATACTTGAGTGCATGAAGTGTCCAACATTCCACATTTCATTTTTGCCAATCGAAAATGCCATTTATTCTGGGTATTTGAAGTGTGCTTTTTCTTTCTGGTATTTTTTGTGTGAACACACTGCGCACACTATTTATATTATAAATTAGCATCGAACAGGCATAGGTATGTCAATTTTGACACACTTATAGATTGTGCTGAATGTTATCTTGCTTATTTCGCTGAAGAGCATGATATATTTTAGTCTACAGTACGTCATACAAGAACAAGAAACTACTTCTAACTGCTGGTTAAAAGCTTTAGTACTCACCAGACAACTGTGCAATGCTGTTTGAGAATATTTGTTGGGACTGTGGTCGTATTTTGTTGCTACTGATGGAGACTACAACCATGTTTGACTAACCAGCTTGATACGCCAACAGTGGCTCAACAAATGTTTGCTGTAGTGAGTTGACCAATAGCAGACAGGGTAAATTTGTTTGAAAATATTATTTTTGCAATTTCATTTATTGGCACTAGGGGCACATAAATTACACGACACCTCACCTTGGGTGCTAAATTTTAAGCTTTAATTACATCAATATGTTAATAAACTGACATAGATATCGCTTAGGTCAATATTTGATTATATATAGATTGGTAAGATATTTGGCTCCCCTTGACAAATTTTTAATGTGACATTTTTTTTATTTGCTTCCAAACATTTAATGTGTTCATTATATCACAATATGACATTATATCGACCTGTTCTGTAGATAGCAGTCTTGGCCATTAAAAACTCATAAAGGTTGACCTTTAAAACTGATATAAACTTCCTCATTGCATTATTATTATTTATTCAGATCAAAATGTTATGACGTTGTATATTACAATTGTAAACTTAAACTGTGAATACATTTTAGATGCATTATGCATTTACCTAAAGGATCCTGCAACTAAAGGATCCTGCAAGCACTTTATATTTACCTCCTTTACTCATACTGCACACAAAGTGGTTGGATAGCATTGATTGTTAGAGGGACTGATTATTGCAAATGCAGATCCCATTGTGTTTTGGTTAAATCATTTTTATTTATTTATTTATTTTATTGCTGAGGTTTGCATATGGTGGTGTGTTCTTAATGACAGCTTTCCAAAAAATATATCCTATTTCTAAAACAAGAAATATACCAATATATAGCCTTGCTTACAGTATCGCAACATATCGTGATAAGTATTGTATCGCCAGATTCTTGGCAATACCCAGTCCTAGTGTAAAGTTTGTGGGGTTACCATTGTGCTGAAGAGTGGAGTCTGTGGCTAGGATGATGATTAATGGAAACACCATTTAGACTATATATTACTATATTTAAAAAGTAATGGCTGTGCAATTTTTCAGCACAGTGATAGTTCACTAAGTGCTTAGTATAAACTAGTGAGCTTATGCTATTGTAAACTAGCTGTATTTTAAAATATGAAACATTCATATTGTAAATGATTGTTATACATAAGATATACTTATTTCCATATATGTGTGTATGTATATACTGCATGAGTAAATATACCGTATGTTCAATATTCATACACATGCAGTACCATATCTTATCACATGAACATCTATATAGGGCTGCACGATTAATTGAAATGGAATCGTGATTCGACATAATCTGTGATTTCCATGCATATCTTTCAGTGAAGCACGGTTCTGTGATCAGCAGTAAATCTCCATCCGAAAGCTAGAGGGCGCTCTCGCGCTGAAAATCATAATATGCCACGAATAAGAAACCCATGAAATGCCTATAGCGGCATTTACTAAACAGAGCCATAGTTCACTGGGAAGCTACGCAAACAGCTGTCATTATCGCAAACGATTTCTTCGATTTCATAATCGTGCAATAAAATTATCTATGTTTTTTTTTTTTTTTTGCATAGCTTGTTAGAAAACTACGACCCTGTGTAGTAAATGCTGCTCCATCTGAAAGCATGTGATAATGATTTGCTGCTGATTACAGAACCGGATTTACTAACAAAAAACAAAACAAAACAAATCATATTTGTTTAATCGTGCAGCCCTAAAAAATAATGACATATTTTTTTATGAAAGTGGGAATTCCTTATGTATTATTCAATATATTGTAATATATTTTTTACAAAGTATATTATTCTGTACATTTTCTAATATACTGTTATATTATTTAATGTATTGATCATTCATATATTAGGAAATATATTGTCTTTGCAAATGGGTAACAAGCCTCTGAAACAAAGCAAACAAAGAATCTGTGGATTTAAAAGGAGCGTGAGTAACAAAAAGCATGCAATATAGGCAGAAAAGTATTTTCGCGTACAGTAGCAATTCTTAAGTCTCTTAATCCATGCCACTGGTCTTGTTAAATAAACAGCCAAACCTTCAGACAAAAAAGCCATTAAAAATGACCGAGACTGACAAAGGCTGAGCATGAGGTTTCAAAATACACTGAGCGTTCTTGTTCCTCCGAGCAAAATGACAGAAATGATCGTAGGTAGTTCTTAAACCCATGAATGAATAAGTAGGCGGGTTTATTGGCATAGCCGATTTTAAACGCCTAGCCTGAGATGTGAGAGAGAGCTGCTGAAGGATTAAATATGCACTGAATAGTAATGGACTGATTAAGTATTGATGGTGTTTCAGGCAAGCGCACTTAAAGCTCTGTGCTCCTGCTGAGAGAGGCTTTAGGCATGGCTACTAAGTCAAATGCACAGCCATTAGAAGAGAAGGGCAGATCTAGTGAGTCTGAGACTGTATATGCATGTGGGTGTGTATGCGTGAGCAACAGCTTTCATTTCATGCTTTGCCTAAAACGAACAAATGATGCAGAACCCATATGCAAACAGCATACAGTAGCTTTCTCATTCCTGAATGCCGTGAGTGGATTTACCACTCCTTTAGTGTTTGTCTATAAATGTTAATTCTCCTGGTACACTTTCAAATGCAATATTAACCTACACTCGGCCTCAAGCATCACACCAACAGACTGTATGCCTGACCAACTGACCATCTGATGCACATTGCACATAAAACCGGCAAGCACTATTGAAATGCACATCAAAACAGAAACTAAGTGTGGTTAAGATGTTCTCCTTCTAACTGAATGGGAGCTTCTTGGCCAGAGTACGCTGCAGTGTGGACCAGACCTTATGTTTAAATCAAACATCTGGCAACACAAGACTAATCTGACACCTTGAATTATGGGCTCTAAACTCAAATGCAGATAAACACACCGTAAATTGATCTACAGAGGACAGAGCAGACACAGCTTCTCTGACCTGTTTTATGTCTTTAATGAGGCGACAATTCTAATATTAACACCCATCACACCGGAGCACATCTCTCTTGAGATGCCTCCCACAGACAATTACACTACATAAAGGATTTCATTACCTCTGGTGAGATGAGTATCCACGCTGGGCTGTATTTTATAAATGCAAATTTGGCAGCTCAAAGGCAGAGCTCGTTTTCTTTAAATGCAGTCATTAAATGACAGTTCAATTAGGAGAGAGGCTGGCCATGACAGCGCAACAGCTGGATAGAAATGTCCTTGTGCTTTAAATCAGTCGTTCCCTGCTGGCTGCGAGCTTCGGGGTCATTCATGACCTCACTCGCCGTGTTTCAGTAAAGGGCTGGAAAGAGAGCCACGGAAAACAGGGAGCTGCTAAACAGGTCTACTAATGAAGCACTCCGCTGCTGTCATCACTCATTGGTTCTGCGGATCAGGACAGAATTGAGGTCATTGTGTCAGAGGACGCTGTTAAAGGTCGCCGTCCATCTATTTCCTCTGTTTCCTCTTCGGAGAACACAGGAGGTTTCTGTCCCGGCACTCATTTCTCTAATCGGAGCCCCGCCCCCTGTAATATCCACACAGCTTAGCCCGCCTCCTAACTAATCAAGGCTGTTAAGAAGACCGATGGCCCTGCCATGGGAAAGCAGATCAATCCTCAAGAATCAGCGTTCGCTCAGACGCCTGAAAGCTGCTTGCTAATGATCAATCTTACCCAGCTCACTGTCAGCTTACGCTCACTTACACATGTGACGAGAGAGGGCCTTTTAACCGAGAAGAGACAATTAGCCGGGATATAAACATTTCTCACTAAGTGCAGAAAAACCGTCGTACTCCACTACCTATAAAAGGCTCAGACTTGCAAACAGAGTCTGTCTTGCATCCGGCGGCCATGATGATTAGTGTATAATGTTTGTGAAGACATGAACCGAAGGAAGCCACTCTCTGGCCTTGAATTGATCTATCCTCAGCCAAGATGTTTTCCCATAGTCCAGATGCACTTAGCACTCTGAGTCCTGCTCTCAAGAGACTAAAAGCGTTTAATACGACTAATACATCTGCTAGGCAAAAGTCCAGCTCGCATTCGCTTAACCCAACTAAACATGTCTCGCACGCAATGCAGCTGCCAAATGTCAGCTTAAAATGTGCAGATTACACAACAATTCATGTTATTTCAATGTCTAATTTGTAGTAATTTACCAATTAGACCTGCACTTTTAATTATAATTGCGCTTTATATATTCATATGCTACTGGTCAAAAGCTTAATTGAGTTTTTTTTTATTTATTATAATTTAGAAGAACTGTTTCCTATTTGCATATATTAATATTAAAATGTGATGGATTTATTCTTGTGATGCAAAACTTATAATTAAAAACAGTAGTGCTGCTGCATATTTTTGTGGACGCTGTGATACACTACCATTCAAAAGTTTGGGGTAAGAATAACAGAATTATTTCTGCAGGATCATGTGACATTAAGTCTGAATTAATGGCAAATTAATTTACTAGTAATAGTGTAAATTATCCTGTGCTATGATCTCCATTTAGAATGCTTCATTGTTTTTTGTACAGTTTCTATAGAAATAAATAAGTCATAGTCAAATCATTCTCTTTAATGTATTTAATTTGTTTGTGCTAGAAAGCAATGAGATGACAAGGCGAACAAATCTGCTACATTTCCCATAGAAGAAAAGAATGAATTAACAAGAGCAAACAGAAGAAAGCAAGCAAAAAATAAGTCAAGAATGTGGGTTTTAAAGATGTACCCTTGCTTTCCCAAAATGCATCTGGCCTGGCCTTCCCCCTCGAGTGGGAATTTTGTGTGGGAATTAAAGAAAGGCTTCTGTCCAGCTGCATCAGCACTTTATAGAGACTCTCTTGAGCACAAAACACTGGGATGAGGGGAAAAGAGGAAGAAACAAAGAGAGAGAGAGAATAATATAAAAGTCCCAACAATTCTTCAGAAACGAGGTTAAGAACAAATCTAGACGTCATGCTTCATCTTTTGGATTTCTGTCATGTCTGTAGCAACAGAGGACCGCCACATTCATTTCCAGAAAACATCTCCTGGCACAGACTCATCCAGAACCATTCAAATGGGCTCAAGTCTTAAGCTAATGTAGTGGAGTGTGGGGAAGGGCACGGAGTACATTTACCGCAAAGTGAAATCAGGTCAGGGCCTTTAATAGGCAGGAACACGTGTTTTCACATTGCTGGTGTTAATGATTAGTCTGAACCAGCGGTCCACTCATCGTACACCTCCTCTGTGCTTCTCTCCCACAAACACTGACCAGGCTGCACTGATCTACGAAACACGAGACATTACATCATGTAACAGTGAGAAATGGACCGGCAGCTTAAAATAGAAAGTGGCAAGAAGGAATCATGTTCGACAGTGACAAGACACATTTCAAACCAGTTATTTGTGAAAATGAGAGACTAGGAAGATGATGAAACGCTGGTGGACTGTCAACACCAGTTACACTAAAGGATGACTTTACTCATTTTACATATGGACAAAGCAACTGCATGAATATGTATTCAAATGGTAAACGAATAAAGATGAAAATTATAAAATTTATGAGATTTTAAGTAAATGCCGCCAAGAACATATTCACATAGTACGCTATGAGAATGGTCCATAAATAATATACTATAAAACACAGCTATAATAATGGATGTTGATTGATCAATGCAGTGTTCCAGTCCTTCTAAACACACACACACACACACACACACACACACACACACACACACAATATAACACTACATATCTGCTGACCTTCTTTACAAGTTAACTAAAACTAAAAACACATTTTAATTACTTGAAATAAAATGAACATTAACTGAAATCAAATAAAATCTAAAAAAACAAATTGCACTAATTTTATTTGGGCTAATAACCTAAGGCCCCGTCCACACGAAGACGCGTTTCTGTGAATACGCACACATTTTTTATCGGATAGGCGCTTCGTCCACACGGATCCGGCGTTTTCGCAAGGTGATACCGCTATTTTTTGAAACCGGGTCCCAGAGTGAATAAATTTGAAAACGCCGTCTTTGCGTTTTCGTCTGGACGGCTAATCCGTATATTTTCTGAAACGATGACGTCATCAGCCCACGTCGCCCCCCAGTCAGACACCTCTACGTCACATAACAGCAACAAAAACATGAACAAACACTGAACGATTGTCTTTTTATTAACTAACATTAACACAGATTAATAAATGTATTATTCAATGTTCGTTTGTGTACCACGCGCAAGGTTTATGAGCATAGTCCAAGTCTTCTTCTCTGTTTTAAGTGCATCTTTGTGGCAGAATTACAGCGCCACATACTGGTCTGGCATGTATACTACATTATTTTGCGGTTTCATGTGGACGCGGATATTTCTTGAGACGAGGAAAAAAAAGATCGGCGTGGGGTAAGCTCCGTCTCCGTGTGGACGGGGCCTAAACCAACATATAATATCGATAGTATATTGCGGTATATATATATATATATATATATATATATATATATATATATATATATATATATATATATATATATATATATAAAATAAGAATAATAATTACATGCAAATTATTTTAACCTTATATAACTAGAAAAAGTGAGGGATTGGACATAGACTTGAAAAGTATTTTTTTTATTGTGCCATTGTTTGTGCAACATGAGGTAGGCCTGTACGAATTAAATTAAATTAAATATTGTGTGTTTGAGTTGGCCAGTGGTTCCAAAACTAATATCCAAATGCAAAATCCATATCATGGAACAACATAATACCGGTATTAACTTAATACCGAATAGTAATACCGGTATAGCGCCCACCCTCTTTGTGTTGCTTACCAAAACTAGTCTGTCACAAGCATTAATGAAAGTCACTCAATCATTGTTATGATCTGTCATAAAAAAATTTTTTGGAGCTATTAAATTTATCCTGTTTTTGATTGGATCTGAACCCTCATACTGTTGACTAGTTTCCACTTGGTGATTGTTGTGAGTAACAAAAGTAGTTTTCTGTCAATATATTTCAATTCTAACGTTCTACCAAATGCTAAATATTTACTTTCTGCAATTTTACTGTGTGCTGCATTTCGCTGTAACATGCCAAAAAGACGCATGCAGGAGGCTCTTAGCAATCCGCTCTCATGAGAAAACAAAACTATTTTACAAGTTGTTGATTTCATATAAATGTATACAATAAAATTTGTACAAAATATACATCTTTTAGAAAAAATCAAGCATGAAGGTCTAGCCCTAACCCTTACTCTCAGTGGGGCATAAGCAGATTATATAAAAATGTAAATGTATAAAAAAATTTGGGGTGGTTGGTGCCACACTAATATCCATGACTCACCAGTTCTGTTACAATTATGTCATTTATTGTATCAACTGATTTCCAAAGCAATCAACAGTGTCCTAAAGTCCAAACTGCAGTCCAGTGGGCTGGGCTTGCGGTGACACATCCTGTAATGTCTCTAATGAGATTAGCTGTTGCTCCTCTTCAGTAAGCCATAAAAGAAAATAAATGACTGTTTGACTGCTTGGTGACATCATCAAGAACCTTCACCCAACTGGCATTAAAGCATATGGCTAGTTGTGAACAGATTTCCACTGAGGTCCCTCTTTCCTTACAAACATTTGATCACAATGAAAAAAAAAAAGGATATCTGTGTCTGATTGAACCACGTTACTGAGCAAAACCTTTAAAAAGCTACAGCGCATGTCTTCAGCGTGTCCCAAGTTGAAGTGATTGCATGCTACAGTTTTCTTACAAACAACAACCAGGTTTGTGTCGCAACCAAATCATGACTATTTCTGTCATAACTCTGCATAATGAGAACAATCTGAATTCAGACTTTGAGTGCAGTAAAAAAAAAACACATGTAAAGTTAGTTTGTCTTTGATGTTAGCCCACTACGTGGCACTTTTCCACAAATGAATTCAGCAATGTTCAGCAAACAATATTTCCATTGTTCAACATGCATCTCAGACCTCTGTGTAAAAATACAAGGTACCCTTTGATCCTGAAATGACCCCTGAACCCTGACGTATAAAGAAAAAACCCACACAAATGTGCACCAGTCAAAAGAAAATCTAAATTTCAGTGTTTTTTTTAAAAGAATTTTCATTCTCGGGTGAACTAACCCATTAAGGCTCAATTTCCCCCAAAAATCTAAAACTAATCAACCTCACATATCGACTAGTCAGTTTTTGAACAACTAGTTCACCATCCTGACCCATTCCTTATGCATTTATTTAAAAAAAAAATTGACCAGACTAATATAATGATCCCAAATGCTTGTTTGTATGACCATGCGGCAAATTTAGACTATGATACAAAAAGATATAAAGGCTGCATGAATGAATGGTTTCATTTGGTGAAATTTCATGGGCAAAAAGTGTCACCTGATCACTGTTAATAAACGGTATGATCTCACAGAAGCAGCTTTCTGTTGGTCAGTGTGAGGGATTCACATGACCAACATGAACCCGTGTTGGGAATTATTTTGTCCTCACACAAAATTCCAAACTGTGTGAATTCCTATTGGAATAACTCATACTGAAAAGGAATGTGGGTAACCCCCATCTATGTCATAGGTCTGACAGCTGAAACGCTCATCAGGACAGATGACCACGCAATACAGATTTCCTTCCCCGCGCTGGGCATTCTTGCTCAGCCTTTTCCTTACTTTCTTCTCTCCTTCCTAAGAGTAAAGGTCATTGTTTGCTTGTTCCCATGGCTGCAGTGGCCAAACCCTCTCTGTTGCAAGGCACAGACAGACAGACGGGTGTCTGGAGCTGAACAGAGAGAGGAGACCGAGCCTACACACACCGAAACAAAAGGGTTTGCCATGCCCACCACACCAGAGATGCACTGCACAGGTGGTCCCGAATAGCAAATTGCATAGTTTGATTATGATTATGACGATCTATAAAAATAAAGAATAAATGGCTCAGTGGTAGAGCATTGTGTTGGCAGCCCAAAAGTTAGTGGGTTAAATTCCTAGAGAACACACACTTAAAAAAACTAAATAAATAAATGTACAGCCTGAATGCACTGTAAGTCAATTTGGAACGAGTCTGCTTAATGCATAAATGTAAATATGACAGTATAAGTGATTGAAAATACACACTACATTGCTCAGTAAGACAAAGAAGTCTCTCCAAGGCTGTAATAATACAATAAAACACTAATATTATTACAATGTAAAAGAACCAATTTTCTATTTTAATATATGCTAAACCATAATTTATTCCTGTGATGCAAAGCTGAATTTTCAGCAGCCATTACTCTAGACTTCAGTGTCACATGATCCTTCAGAAATCATTAGAATATGCTGATTTGCTCCACAAGACACATTTCTAATCATTATCAATGTTAAAAACAGTTGTGCCGCTTATATTTTTGAGGAAACAGTGATACATTATAATAGAAATTTCGAACAGCATTTTTTTTTAAATAAATAAATAAACAGGCTACAAAAAAAGCTTTAGACTTGCTTTCCCTTACTCTGCTTCTCTTGTAAATACGCTCTCTTGGTCGTGCTCTTCCGAGATTCCTGCACCTCCTTCAAACGACTCATAATTCTTTCTCACGCTGCTTGTTTGGTTGGATGCTCCTCAGAGTGAGGATATTTCTTTTCGTTTCCTGTTTGCGCGCTCAGCAATATTCCCAGTGCACGCACTAACAATCTGGAAAGGAGTGTTATACTGAGAACAAAAGCTTTGACGTGTAACCCACTTATGATGTCTGTCTTTTCCCTAAAGAAACAGTGTTGCGTGTATCTGTATGTATAGGCTATTCACAGAAAATGTCACAGAAGTCAAAGCCCACATTTGGGGGAACGCTTGCCCTATGGCCGTTATCTCCTTCAGCTTCACGACTGGGGTCACATATCACACAACAGACCGGATGTTGTAAAAGATCTACAAGCCCAATCCTGGTTTACAACTCAGCGAATGACATGCATTTCAACTAAGCCTTTATCTATTATAAAATGTGGGTGAACTGCAAAACAAATGATTTGAAATGAATGAAATTGCTGCAATATGCAGAGTTTATTGACCGCTAAGAGGCAAGTTTAACTATAAGAACGAATTATGTCTCATTGAAAAACTGATCCATCCATCATAAGACAAGGCCAGATCTTTCAAAAATCTAGTTCAAAACACGTACGAAGGTGCAAATCCGCAGATCTGTTTTTCTCGTGGCAGTGTGAACAGCACAAACCACATGGAAGCGGAGCTTTTCAATTCCGATTTGTGCCACTTCCACATGTGGTACTGAATCCGATTCAGGTCAGGTGTCTTGAAAAGTGACTGCAGTGTGAACCCTCATTTCGGAATTCCTGCAATTTATACGTCACTATAGATCAACATTCCTCACGATTCATTCCCAAAGCTATCATTTACAGTAGCGAAAGGTAGTCGGTGGAAGTACAGTGATGTGTCACAACTCATAAGTATTGCAGTGACAACTCTATATACAAGCAAGACATAATTTTTTCACTAACGGATTATTTTTCAACTCCATGGGTTATAAACCAACACCACTAATGCAATATATAACCCCCAGAATGCAACCGGGCTAGTTTTGGACTAGTATTGAGAAGCAACTGGACAGATTTTGTTGTGAAAACCTGGCAACTCTGTTCGTATTGTTCTTTTGCGAATGCGGGTCATTTAAGAACCATGATCTGTTCACACTGGAAATCTGATATTGGCCACATTTAAAACCACATTAAAATATAAGCATGCACTGATGAATTGTGTGCAGGTTCAGTTGTGCTTTAACAACATCCCGCATGCAATATTCCCAACTCTTTCCACAACAGATCAAAATAAAGCTTATACTTTCATTATTAGTCAAATGCCCCACAGGAGTTTTTTTTTCTAGTGGGTAACAACCACAAAATCCTTCAGCAGTTACAGTAGGAGAGGTCTTAAGTTCATCATAGGCCTGCAGGAGATCAGATCGAATATTCTGCAAAAATACAACCTCAAAGTAAACCTGCTGTGATCAAAAGAATATCTGGGGCACCGAGCATGCCAGCAATGCCCTACAGCAGGGCATGCATAATAAACAGACATGTTAAACAGCACATGTACAAATCACACCATTTACTCACTCATACCGTCATCACAAAACAAGCCCTTCAAGCAAAGAGCCATTTACAGAAAGGGCAGGATGTCACATTTTTGTGGTGTCTCATTACAGGCTCAACTCCCTTGTGCAGGAGTTTGACCTTACCTCTGCTACAGGGCAGACCTCTGACGAGCTCTCTCCGTGACTTCCACAGCGCTGGAGGCAAACCAGCGCTCACTAACCCTCAGTTACAGTTACACTGCGCACAAATGCAGTGCTACAGAAGGGCTTCAGCACCTGTCAAAACAAACATGCCCGGCACACGTCCGCTGAGTCAAACCAAAAGACAGATCAGTCAAGCTGCACAATGAAGTTTTTTTACGAGACATTCAAGCCTGCCCACCAAATTAGGCCACTATACTGCTCCGCTTGATCTCCCTATACCCGTGTTCTGCGTGCACTGGTGTATATCAAATCATGAGAACTATCAGTTAAAATGGTCCATATAGCACGTCATTTAAAGTATTCTGAAACTGTGCAACAGCTTTGTGTGAGGAACAGACTGAAATTTCAGTTCGGAGTTGCCAAAAAACATTGTATTTGAGATCTACAGTGGAGTACAGGATTTTATTTAGTTTGGAAAGAGGAGAGCCAGAATATTTATTTTTTTGAACATCTAATAAGTGATGGAAATTAGCATCAGAAACGGACCAGAGCTATGAAGCTCTAGAAACCACCAATCCCAGAATTCCCTGTGACCTTTGGCCCCAGGCTGCAATGATCTTGGGATTACAAGTACAAGTTCCAAAGTAAGACTTAGACAGACACAAATGAGATGCTAATGAATCTAACTGTATGGCAGCTCTAACTAGACTGGGCCGAAAATATACTTCAGGCTCTCAGTGTGTGTGTGCGTGTGTGTGTGTGTGTGTGTGTGTGTGTGTGTGTCATCCAGCTGCTTCCACTGGGAAACTATTGACTCACTCTGTGTATCCACTGCATGCTTACATCCAGCTCTCACGGATACGCAGATAATATATGCTCCCACACACACTAAAACAAACATATATCTCTCACAGCTCTAAATCAGAACAGACATATCATCCCACACACACACAGTAAAAAGCCTGTGGTCTGTTATACACACACGAGTACACAGAAAATAGGATACCTGCAGTCTCAAGCCAAAGTAGGAACAAATATCCAAAGCTACGCATGCCTACCGATCCCGTCTCAATTCTCTGTGTCCATATGATTCGAGCGGGAGATGGCAACTAAACAGACAGTCATGATCAAACATGATTACAAGATTACAAGCACACGCTCTGGGGATGGAGACGAACGAGAGCCCGAGAAGAATTAATTCACCAAGACTGAAGGCATATCTCTCTCTCTGGCTGAGGTAATGAAAAAGGGCTTGTGAACACGAGTCTTCCGGCTGTGAGAAAGGGGATTGTCAGGAATAAGAGAGGAGAGGATGTTTTCCAGAGCCGGTGCAGTAATAGACCTACAGCCATAAATCTCAATCTATATCTACCAGCCGCGCTACACATTCACACGCACAGATACAGCTATATTACACTACACTGCTAGTCTTTGGGAAGCAAGACACAGGTATTCTGCAAATCTACAAACCACTGAGTAGAGGCATTATAAAAAGGAGAAAATGGAAGAAACCACAACACTTAACAAGGCTCTAGGAATGGAAGTCCTACCTAGCGTTATTAAAGCTAATTACTCGTTGTACTTACTCGTGAACACATTAGCTGAACATAAATGATCGGTCAAAAGATTTTATTTATTTTTTTTCAAAAGAAAGCAAGCAAACATTAAATTGACCAAAAGTGACAGTGTAGACAATTATAATGTTTAAAATATTTCAATTTCAAATAAACACTACTCTTCTGAAATGCTGAAAAGAGCACACCACTGTTTCCACTAAAATATTAGGCAGCACAACAATTTTCAACATTGATAAATGTGGTTTCTAAAAGATCATGCGACCATGAAGACTGGAGTAATGGCTCCTAAAAACATTATTTTTAACATCACAGGAATAAATCATCTTAACATATATTAAGAGAGTTATTATACAATGCAACACTATTTCACACTATTGCCGTTTTACTGTATTTTGATCAAATAAATGCACTCTTGGTGAGATCAAGAGACTTTAAAAAAATCTAACCCCAAAATTTGCAACAGTAATCCATCTTTTATATTAAATTTTGTATTTAATTAAGTATTATTTTTATTATTATTATTATTTAAATAGGCATAAACACACAATTAGGAAATATATAAAACATTTAATTGAAAGTTTCACAGGAAATAACTATTTTAATATGCAAAGCTATGGCATATGCTGTAAAATGTTCGTACCGCCCACCCCTCTGAAGAGCGATTAAGCTCAGAGTAAATAAAGCTTAACTAGAATCAGTGTGAAATTCAGAGGAGTTGAGGAATCCCTTCAGAGCTACAATTTCCATGATAAAGCACTCAGGCGTGAGGTTTCTGATGACTCGTATGTGGAGTAACGCAGCTGCTCGGTTTGGCCTCTGCCCAATTAAACCCCTGTGTGATATGATCAGCGGTACCATAACCCCCCTTGAACTACTGGGGCTGGCTCTCCTTCATCTTCGCTCCATACGCAGGTCTCTCAAGGGACAAAGTTTGGACATATCTGCTCAATTTCATTCATTGACAGTCCCTCTGAGACGTCCTCTTTCCATCTTCCTCATTACTCCATGTACCGGACACCCCAGCTGGAGCATGTCGGGCATAATCCCAGGGTATGAGCAGACATGTGGGTAATTTCTTTAATAGGTTATCCTGGGTTTTACACCTCCCTCCGTCTCATTGGGTAATCCAGAGGGAGCCACCACAGTAACCCTCAAACATCATCAGTATGCAGAGTCTAAAACACAGGATGGCAAGGATGATGGAATATTCACGTTTTCCTAATAACCGAATGTGAAGAATTCATCAAATAACCTATCATTTATTAATGCGATCATTTTAGGGCGGGTAATTAGCTAGAGAAAATGCATGTCATGAAAATGTATGCAAAGTACTCTCTGGTGGCTTTCTGCTCATAAAATTATATTTCTGCTGATAAAACTGCCTCTTTGTTACCAAGTGAATACTTATAAACATACAGTATTATGGGTCAAAGACGAGACTTTCCACCCTGGGTGATCATATAAACATAGAAAGCAAGTTCAAGTTCATAGCATGCAAGTAAAAAGTGTGTGCGTTAATGTTTTAAATAAATTTTGTGAAAATAAAATGTCAAAATATGAGTGAAATAATGTTCCACCATCATTCAGTCTATAAGAGATACATTTATGATAAAAATGAAACAACATACTTATTTTGACTTGTAAATCTATAAAAGAAAAAGTAATAATACTCATTTTTTTATATTCTAAATTATTAAAAACACACACAAAAAATGGGTTTTGGGGGGGGGGGGGGGCTGCACTGTGATCCTTAGTCTTTCAAAGTCAATTCTAAATGTATTTCTATACTTTAATCAGCGTTAACTAGATTACTATTTTGAAAAATGCAAAGCAACATTTACTTAACTGAGAAATAGTTCATGGCTACATGTTTGTTAACATATTATATACAATTTACTAAGTGTGTGTAAAAGCATATAGGTTTATTGTCATTTTATTTCTCTCTGTGGTATCACAATTAGCATTATATGGAAATTTTACGCTTATGGAGACATTACGCTTTAACCTCCTGTTAAAGAGTTATTTTTGTTTTCTTTGCATACACAAAGTATTCTCGTAGCGTCATAAAATTAAGGATGAACCACTGATGTCACATGGACTAGTTTAACCTTGAACGTGTCAGTTGCTTTGCTGTCTATGCAGGGTCAGAAAGCTCTAGGATTTCATCAAAAATATCTTTATTTGTGTTCAGAAGATGAACAAAGGTTTGGATGTAGGGATGCAACGATACAATTTTTTTAGAACCGAACCGATATAAAACATTCTGAGTATCTGACGATACTGATCCAATCCAATTTACATAGACTTTCTATACTTCTCTGTGTTGACCTGATAATCATTCTTTTGTGTTAATCACAATCTACTGCATATACAACTCCATTTTAATGAAAAATAACAAATGAAAAAATATATAAATGATTACAAAATTACACTATAAACTAGGTTGTAGACAATTAAGCAGCAAAAGATACTCTAGATTCTAGAAAAATCACGGGTACACAATAATTTTATCAAATCTACTGAAATATTTTATTTACAAATAAAAGTGAATAAGTCTAAAATCTGGTAAAATGTTACACATTGCTCTTTGTATTGTTGTAAAAAAATTATTGAAAAAACAAGTATATACATTTATACAGAAATCTAAAAGACGGTTCTTTTCAAAAAAGGAAGCAACGTATCATAGATAGGACAGAATAAGAAAGAAAGAAATAATCTTTGATTTCGCAAAAAAAAATTATAATGCTTACTGGAGACGTGAACCGGTTCAAACGATTCAGTCCTATTTGGTGAACTGGTTCAAACGGTTCACTAAGAAGAACCAGTCAAAATAAACGATTCGTTCGCGAACCAGACATCGCTTGTACAAAGGGAAGAGATATTGATTCATAGTCTATTAAATCTGCGCGTTAGTTTAATGAGCCTTTCCTTTGAACAGTTTTAAACCTCCGTTACTGTGCGCTCCTGAAGAGAGTTTCATCGTTCTGACTGTAGTAACCGAACGCTACACGCAGATTGAACACTGATTGGAGGATGACAGACAGTCACAGCTGAAAGAAGAGTTTATGTAAACTTTAATTTAATGACTTTAATATTAATCTGTATCTCACATTGAACTATGGTACAGCTTCAGAACACTTGAAATACGTTCTTGAAAACGTTTTGGTGCTTTATAATGTTTTTCTGCCTTGCGTGTGGCTTAACAATAACAATAGTATGCACACAATATCGGATTTTGATCAGTCTCGTCTGGCCGATACCCGATCCGCGGAAAATGCCTTGGATCGGAGCCGATACCGATCCCTAGTATCGGATCGATGCATCCCTACATCCCAGCTGCTCACACGTGTTCTGCGCATGAGCCGCACGCAGCGCAACATTAAATCAGTTAACCGACCATCGACAGCCTTAATCGATCAATCTCTTATCGACAAATAACCGATAATCGGTTAATCGTTTACATACCTAGTTTGGAACGGAATCAGGGTGAGTAATTAATCACAATTTTCATTTTTGGGTGAACTATCCCTTTAAATAAAGAAGGTTGATACGCTAAAAAAACAGGACAGTTCTTGTAGATACAATAGACTGTTAATAGTGTAAGGATCTCATATCCAAACATAATTCTCTAAAGATGTGCATCTGGAGCAGAGCTTAATGAGCCGTCCAATGACAACTGCTGTTTACTCACACTGAGTGTCCTTCACCTTCCCTTTGTACTATAGAGCTCCCTCTCTGTTCAATGCTGAATTATTCCCTTTGATGCACCTAAACACACACACATCCATATACACAGAGTGTGCAGACCTGCCACAGGCCCCTCTTCCCTTTTCACGGAGTCTGTGAATCATGTGCTCACATCAGGGAATGAGCACATCACCTGACCATGATTAATGTTTACCGAGCCTTCAAGGGTATTAACAAATCTCAATGTGTCTTTTAGGTCAGTCTTGAGAAAATGCTTCCAGAAAATCCCAATGGCTTTAAAGTAAACTTTTGTAAGGTTAAAGGTAAGAGTGTGAATATTTAGGCACCTCACAAGCCGATAGGATTCTAAAACATACTTTTGTAAAAGTATGTTATAAAGTACTTCATAATAAATCAAAACTCTAGCATACACAAATGTCATTGAGTATTTGCCAATAAAAACTAAGCATAGAATTGATTTAATGACTGAGTAAAATTATGAGTTGTCATTTTTGTGTGAACCTGCCCCGTTAAAATGCTTTCTCCCAGTTTGAGGTGCGGGATTCCACTAAAAATAATATATAAGCCATATATAAGATCTGAAAAAAAAGTGAATCTTTTAATCATGTTTTAAGAATTTGACCAATGAGAGATGAAGTGAAAGTTCAGGAAAAATCTTTTTAAAAATATATATAAAATCGTATTATTTAATAATGATTATAACAACAATCATTTTAATTATTATTATAAAGGAGTGGCAGGTTTCTTGGCAAATTCACTTACTGATTTTATTTTTATTTTTTTTTTTTGTCAGTAATTTACCCACGTTGTTTTTTTTTCAAAATCATATTACTTTGTGTAACAAGGTTAGAATCAGTCATCTTCACTTTCATTGCATCTTTTATCAGTATAATGAAAGAAAATGGTGAACGAGGCTGTCATTGTGCTAAACATTTCCTTTAGGGCAACTTGGAAGAAATAAAGTCAAATGAGTTTGGGTAACACGATGAGGGTAAGTTAACGACGACAAATGTGTGCTCTTGTCTGAACTATCCCATCAAGTCCTTTTCAGTTGACTTCATCAGGGCTTTACCACACCTTTCAACACAAGCATCATGCAAATAGTTGCAAATAGTGTGAGGAATGAGTGATTTTTTCCATGACAAGTTCTTGATGTTGTGCTGTATAATGCAAGTATTAATGCCAACTAACACAGTCCACCTGACAGAGAGAATAATAACTAATGAGTGAATTCAACCAATGATGAACAGCTGCTGTTAACGAGCAGATTCACTGAAGGAAAGAGAAAGACAATCCCAAGAACTACAACTGACTTCAGCCACAGATGAAATCAGCTGAAGATTTAAACAACAACTAAACAAAGCTTTACCAGCTTCACTCATTACTAGCCAGACATCTCAGTTCTTATGGGCAATGAACAAAGGTTTTGATGATGATGTTTTATTTTTGTTTGATGTTACCATGGTGGAGATCAGTGTTTGCTTTAGTTGAGCTCCTGACCCTTGACTTTTGTTTAATTGCTATAACTGTGTCTTTAGAATGCATTAGCTATAGCAAAACAGTTGTGGTTATGGTCGATCAGGTGATTTGAAAAGTTTATAATAGTTCTAAAATGCTAGAGTGACTTAAGAGTCTTGCTGGGCTCTTTCTAATAGATTTATATGAATGTTTTTGGATTTTCCCATTTATAATAGAATTCTATTGTATTTTGTCACGTCGCGCCGCTCTTATAATATAACCTATTTTAATCAGTGATGCAGTAAACTGATGCACCGGCACAAAGTTGAAATGATTTTCAACAGTCACTTTGTTGTGTCCTGTTGTGGCACAGACACGATGCCAGCATAGTTTGTCAGTACAGTTAGTAGGGCTGCACAATTAATCGCATGCAATTGTCACGTATGTCTCGTAAGTAAAGCTGGTTTCAAATTGAGCCGCACTTAATATACAGAGCCCTAGTTCGCTGACAAGCTACGCAATATTGCGTTCATATATTCGCAGATGAATCGCATGCGGTTATGAATGTGATATTGCTAATCACAGAACCAGCTTTACTGACGAGACCCGCATGACAATCGCATGCTATTAATCATGCAGCCCGAACAGTTAGTAACGTATCAGATTGAGAAGTTCGTAGACTATCTTTCTGCAGTCCAATAGATGGCAGTGCGGTGGTGGCTTGAGTCTGTTGAACAGGTGATTAACCGCTACGTTGTCACCTATAGTTGGAGAGACTCAATGCTAAGTAAATAAACAACAATGTCCCCATCTTTTACTCTCACAATGAGCTTATAATATTTGTTAGCTACACTGGTAGGTCGATTTCCACGATGCAGAAAACTTTGATGGAATCGCAGAAATCCAGTCATAAAAACAGTATTTACTGTAAAACATTCGATAATGAACGCGATATTGCATAGCTTGTCAGTGATCTAAGGCTCTGTCTATTAAATGCCGCTCCATTTGAAAGCAGGTGTTTGCGATTTAGCTGTAATCACGGAACCAGATTTACTGACTAGATGCACATGATCATATCGTTAGATATATTGCCCAGCTGTAACAACAATACCGTGATACCGTGAAACCGTGATATTTTTGCTTAAGGTTATCATACCATCAAAATCTCATACCGGCCCATGCCTAGGTATAATAATATTAACATATTGTGAAATTTAGGAACTCTAAATTAACGGTAGAAAGCTGTAAATTAACAGTACAGTGCTAGCAACCACAGCTGACAGTAGGTTACCGTTATTTTACAGTGCAATTTTTTTAAGTTTATGACCTGCAAAGACACATAAAAGAGTCTTTAGTCTCCTAAAATCAGAGTCATCAGACAAAAATACAAGCACACAGTCCTCCATTTACAGCTATCAGCTACATGACAGCTCCACTCTGAATGGAATAGTTTTCCCCTTCATTTTTCCTTGATTGAGCAGATCGCAGGGGAAGTAGACAGAGACTCTGAAAACCCACTCACTCACCCATTGAAACGACACCTCCTAAAAAAATGCCTGGCACTCACAAACCTTTTAAAAGCAAACCCCTCCTCACCTGCCCAGCATATCTCTTCTCCACTACCTTCACTACAATACGCCCCTCGTCCAAAAATAGAACACTTAGTTTTTACAAGAACTAGGATGACAGCATGCTGCAACGGGAATGAGGCAATTAGATCTAAAACAAGAGAATGCGCGCTTAAAAATGCATTTAAATACGAACCGAAAAGACACCAGTGAGAGAATGCAGAGGTATATTCAGAAACTGAAGTACTGTGATGTTATCACCGAGATAAACAGTGTCAAATGAAATCTGTTTCTAAGCTCCGCTGTGACAATGACGATAGGACTTCAAAAAGCACAGCTGATACTTGCACTTGTCAGAGCAGAGATGCTGTTAAGAGAATACCGCAGCACTTACCCTGTAGCCATCAGTGAGAAGCATTCACGGAGACAGATACAGCGTGTGTCTGTCCAAAAGTATATATAGACTACACTATGATAAAGTGTATCTACAAAGGACTACGGCTGTAAATAACAATTACACTATTCTGATAAGAACATCTTTTAATGATTATTAGAACAACTCATCTTTAACGCTATCCCACGTGCTCAGCAGTTATAGCATGACTTTAAAACACAAATACTACACAAGAGTCACGCTACATTTATGGAGCTTTTTCTTTTTGAAGCCTAACTGCACGTATCCAATATCTATTCGACTAAAATTTGTATTTATAAATAATTTTTTATTGTTGACCTTCTAGTTGCCAACTTTTCATTTTGACACTACAGTGCACTACGGTTTCAGATCACAAGGGCTTGATGATAATGTGTCAGGTTTAGTCATTATTTATACTTGTTTTATGTATGACAACAGAACATATGTGAATTGGAACCGCATTCAGTGGTATTATAGCATGTGACAGCTCACAATTAAACTGATGCCTGTACATTTTCAGGACTCACAGCCTCGTTCTTATTTAATAAAAAATGTAAATGGCAAAAATTATAGTTATTTGTTAGTTAACCAAATTAATAATCATTCGTTTCTGCCTTAAATATAGTTGCATGTATTGCTTTTTTTCTGAAGCAGATTATATGTTGTATAATACATAATATATAATATATTAAAGTTCCAGACAGTTGAGAACTCAGAAACAGCTCAAAATGTTTTATAAGAGGCATTTGTATGCAAATGACATGACTCACACTTCTACAAGAAAGCTGCAGAATAGCAGTGCTGGAAACACAGGTGGGACTCTAAAGATCAACCATAGCTCAACTAAATATCTTCTAGCAACTGCTGAAAAAGTTTGCCCAACAGACATCAAATGTGGTGATGTACCGATACTAAAATTCTGGTCCAAACCAATAAGCTGATTATTATTTCCATGTTCTGGCCTATAACTGATTTGTTTTAATCTAAATAAATTTAAAAAAACTAATCAATAAAAATATGATATATTAAATCTTTCAAGTGAATGTAAGTGTTAAACGACTAACCTAAATGTAAAATGAGAGGAAATTTGCATACCATTAAAAAGTCAATATCATCTGACAATCTCCAGTTTCAGTTTATGTCCTATGATACTGATATATGATGCATCGCTAATCAGTGGCAACTAAATATCAAACTGCTGTCACCATCTTTTGGCGCTTATGCAACCATTTTCATTGTAGTCTAAAGCCTCGGAAAAATATTCATCCGTCACTTATCCCTCGCTCTCTCAGTCTATCAGTATGTACTACTGAGAGTCTGTATTTAACTTGTGCTGACTCTTCTTCTGGGTCTCAATTTCCATCTTTATCTCCCCACAGATGATGTCATTGTGATGCCATGTGCCAACTAAACAAGAGCTGGCAAGGGACAGGATTGTGGGATTTTGGCGCATGCAGCACTGACAAGTATTCACACATCCCTCTGTTCAGTGTATGTCCTCTTCTGTTGACATTAACTCAATACAGTAAAAGCTTAGGCAATGAAACAGAGCTTCAATTACACACTCATCTGGTTTGGGCCGAGAGGTTCTGGGGCGGCGAGGACACTTGCTCTATGATTGTCCGCTGTGCCCCAATCCCCCTACCCCTCCCTGGTCAACATTTCCCGCTCAGCTTGGTGGTGCATTGCAGCTGTCACTATTCCCAATGCCTAATAAGCTAGTAATGCAAAAAATCACTATATAAAAAACCCCTCTGCCAACCAAATGTCTGTGTTGGGTGAGGGAGTCTTTTTATTAGAAGCAGCACCCCATAATTACCATTCCACTTCACTGAGTACCGGCCCAGGCAATTAATATGTCATCCAATTAGCCCACCAGGGAATCTGTAAAGAGCCCACCATTGTTAGCATGCAGAGGTCTCCAACCCAGGTGACGCTCAGCATTTGCAAGCTTAGGTTAGCTTACAACTTAACATATGCATTATAGTTTATTAACGTAACACAAATCACTCATTTGAGGGTGCTATTGATAAAGTGAAAGAACCACCTATTTTTTTAAGACATTACTACTCTTATTCGGCATATATATATATATATATATATATATATATATACCAGATTTTTGTTTTTTTATTTTTTGGTAGATGTTCTGTTTGTTTCATGTGAAGTATCAATTATGTTGCATCTTCTAATAAAGTTTTTTTATTTATTTGAATTTGCAGAGTGTTCACTTTGGAGTCTGACAACAATGTACTGTTAAAGGGCAGGAAAAGTGATTACAGACCTGGGGAAATAATAACAGCACACACTCATACTGACAAATCCAGCACAGCAATGTGACTCAAGCAAACGGACAAACACACCTCTGTACAGGAAACAGTCAGGTCAGAGTGCACATCATTTCCTCTGTAAACAGAGGGATGCATTTCAGCAACGGATTACAGAATGTGATGGAAAGCCATTGGAAAAAGAGGGTTTGTGAATTGCAAAGGGGATTCAATCTTACAAACAAATCTAATGATGCAGCCTGAAAATCAGCCCAGTTTCTTTACCCTACCATGTCTCAGAAGAAAATATTTCACCTTGGGGAACCAAACTGGCTCTCCATCTGCTTTATGAAGTCTTTACTCAAAATAAACAAAAGGCCAGCAGTCTCCAAATTATAAGATGAAATACTGGAATGTTCTTACAAACCTTTCTTAATTGGCAGTTTATGTAAAACCTTGAACTTACGCAATGTGATATTAATGAGTGCATTGTGTGGGATAACATTACCCGGCCTCGAAAAACCTGCATCATTTAATTATTATGATTCTGCATCTTGATTTGTAGTAGAGACCACATTTTTTTCTTCAGATCTTTTTCATTTAATTGCAAGGTTTGTTTTCAATGGCCTCTCGGTACATTTTAAATATTGTGGACCTATTCTGACGTCAAGAGCTTCTGGAAAGCCATAACCGATGTCTGAAGCTATGGAAAGACTAGCATAACCTATATGGAATTATCAGTTGTTCAGATTTTTGGTGCAAATGAGGAAATATGCCTATGTGGTTGACTATTGACTAGTCAACAACACTCAACAAACACAAAATGTGTGGGAGCCTTGGAAATAATTTTACCTGCTGAAAGAATATGCAATGGTATGAATGTATGTTGTAACAATATCTTCCGATGAAGCGAATAATGCATTATCAGAGTTAATTGTATAGGTTGACTGTCTGAAAAGAAAAATAATAATAATAGTTCAGAAACAGTGACGTAATTTACATGATGTAAGCACATCAAATCTAACACAAAAGCTAAGGAATTTTAACTATAATACTTAATAATGACAGCATGTCTGCCATACAAGCTTTACTGATTAACCTGTGCTTGTCCACTCCCTTAACACAATGCTAATGTATGTAAGGAAGTCATGTGACTGACTATCTGTTTAGCTTTGGTTAAGTTTGTGACTGTGTATGTGTAAGCATGTGTAGAAATTAGTGCTGAGCGGTTTACCGGTTCATATCATTTTTTTTTTTTTTTTTTTATGAAATTAATTTTTTTTATACCACAATACCAGAACATGTCTGAGAGGGATCTCTTTTCATTGTTGCACTGTGGCGAGGACACACTCTGTCCCTTGTCTGTCTGTCATTCATACCCATCTTTTCCATTCTCATTTATACCTACAGCACCGAGGTGCACAGAGATTAACCCCTCGGCTTCCAATCTGTTACATCCATCAAAGCTGTGGCTCATACTCACATTCACAGCTGAAGAGTTCCAGGTTTGATGCTGTGCTGTTTAACCTCCAAGGCTAGAACTGCAATGTGGAGCTGTCTGAAAACACATCTAAAAACATCACAGGACTTCTCACCATAAATCTATAAACAGCACTGATGCATGTCTTTTCCCCCTCGCTGAATATCAAGGAAAATTCCCACCGACAACCACGCAAGCTGGATTCTCCATTTGAGGCAGAAAGCCAGGCCAGAGTGTGAGGAAATTACGGCATGTTTAAAACTACACGGTTCACTGACATACAGGACAAGCGTGTCCATGATAAAGACAAGGAAAACATCTCCCTTCAAACACATGGCCCAAGTTTTTAGAAATGTAATCTTTGTATTAATGTTGTTTTCATATGGTTTTTAAAAAACCTCTACAGCATCTCATAAAAAAAGAAAAAAAAGTAAATTAATTACTGTGAAAATGGCATTTGGTGTAACATTAAATAAAATGTAATAACACATTGCCCTTATATCTTGATTAAATGTTAGTGCAGATTTAAAAATAAACTACAATTTTAAGTTTGGGCCTGTTTCTGAAAGATGTATTTTATGCTCGCCAAGGCTGCATTTATTTGAAAAAATATACAGCAAGACTGTAATACTATAAAATATTACTTAAATATAAAGTAATTGTTTTTAAAAAGTAATCTTATTAAATTAAATTGTATCATTAATTTGAATCGTTTACAAAAGTGGTCCATTGATGGCTTTTCAGAGAGGGTTTTATACCATGCTAACTGTCTAAAGTCTCCTCAGTCTATTTATCCTCTTAGTTAACTGGTTGATGGATGACTAGTTGACTACCCTGACCCATGCTTAGAGGCAATGCCCCAAGCACAGCAGTGGCATCGGCCCAACAAACACAAGCCAAAGCTTCATCAGCAAATACCTTCATGTGCTTCCATGAGAGAGTGCTGTGAGAGGGAAAGTGTGTGTCTGTGTGTTCGCTTTCTCTGTAGGACTCCCTTCCTTTCATGAATAATGAAGAAGTGTTTTGCACACTCAGCTGACATGCAATTCACACTGCAGCACAACCAGGGCAAGGCCAGTGAACACTAGAGAGAGCGCTGGGCTGATGGGATCTACCACTGGGACACGGACAAAGGAAAGTCTTAACAGTTTAGCTCAGACCAGACACACACAATCTCCAGACCTTCTCAGATGGCATACTCACGGACCACATGCAGTTCAGTAACTGACGCATACTGACGCAAATAATCTGGAAACTAATTCTCATTTAGCAGGGCTTCTGAGGAAAAAAAAAAATCCAACATTTGCCGGGTTCCATCTTTAAAAGCCCCAATATACTCCTAGCAAAATCGAAGAATAAACTAGTGCGACGTCATTTCAAACAAAATTAGCATTGAAAAGGACACTAAGCCTTTGTTTTACAGTGTAAAACTGCTTATTTTAAAACAACCTATTGAATGCATAAAGTGCTATAGCATAAATAAATGTATTGTGACTTGACTGGAATGCTAAAATGCAGAGCTTCTCCAAACATTTCCACATCATTAGAATCACATGCTTTCTTAACTACTGTTTTCTCACCAATGTCATTTGTGTTCTGTGTTTATTTTATTGAGATGAAAGCATTAAAACCTAAAAACCTAAATTCTACTGCTGGGTCACAATGTTAAGGTTTATAAAGCACAAGTCAAATCACCTATATTTTTATAGTGCCTCATAAAATACTGATTGTGTCAAAGGAGCATGTACAGCGTCAAACTGGAAAAAGGTTTGCCAATAATGCAAGAAGACAATAACAAAGAGTCATTTTTCCAGCTAAAGTCAGTTCATTGATGATTCAGTGATGTCATCATACAGCTCTCTTCCAATAGTGTCTGTGTAATCAGTCAAACGTACCCACAGTTTCCAAGCATAAGTCTGGCCCTGCAGATTATGGCATGAATGTGGTTTGGATTTAATAATCCCAGAAGGCAAAGAGGTACAAGGAAACGGGAGAAAAGAAGGCAAGAAAAAGAACCATGGAGGATAAAACGAAATTAAGATAAAAGAAGTGATAATGGGATTGTCTATCAGGCTCTGTCACATTTTCTAAGAAACTGGGTGTAGTTCAAGCTGTTCTGTCTTCTGAAAGGAAGGACACATTTACTGGAGGAGAAATTGCATGGAAACTCTGGCACTGCTGAAGCGATTACAACCTCACCCACGTTCAAAGTTCATTTAAGAGAGGGAACCGGTCCGGAGATGGAGAATAGGTAGGATTACATAACTTTTGATTTAAACACAGGTTAATGATAACTTGTGCTGAGTCATTCTCTACTGTAAATCCATTCTCTGAACTCAGTGAAAAATGGAGATAACGAAAGACTCCAGGGTATCACATTCATTTACTCTGGCTTTCGAGGAGGGATTCGGGTATCCTCAGAAAGTTTGCTATTGTTTTTCTCAATATGCAAGAGTGTGTTTAATTTTATAAGGACCAGGGCTGAGCAAGATATTAGATATTAATCATATATTCAAAAAAAAAAATAAAAAATGATGTACTCATTGTACTGATATTGTAAAATAATAATGCTTTTTATTTCGCCATTAGTATGGATAGACTAGTTTCACCCAATCCTTTTCTCATAACTCACAGAAGTATGAAAATGCTAAAACAGAAATAATAAACATCTAAAACAGAAATAATAAAATAATAAAGCAAAAATGCGAATAGAGCTGAGAAACTTTATTTATGTAGACAAATCAGTTTGATCTAATATTTTAGCAAAAACACAATCGTTCAAATCTCGGGTCAGTAAGATGTTTTTTTTTTTATTAATAGTTTATTCAGCAAGGACACAAAATTGATCACAAGTAACTGTAGTACTGTAAATATTGGTGCATACAAATGAGTAAATATCATGTATATAATGTTAACAAAAAATTATCTCTTGGGCAACAATTGCTGTTTGGTAAAAATTTCTATCATTTAAAAACCGAAACATAAAGAGAGTAGTGGTCGACCAATATTGGTTTTTGACAGCCGGGGCCGATATCTTGGAAAGCAGGGTGGCCAATGGGCGATATAAAGCCGATATACAGTAATTGTATTAATTTTAATTATTATTTAAGAAATTTGAAATCATGTGAAAATGGATTTAAAAATAAATTTGTACAATAAACATTTATACTAGACCACTAATAAATATTTTTTTATTATATTTTAATTAATGATTTAAGTAAACTGTAACCAAAAGTGCACTCAGTATTCTGGGAAGTTTGTGTTCAATAAGAATCTTTTTTTTTTTTTTTTTTTAAATAAAGCCAAGGTAACACTCATTTTACAAACAGAGCACAGTGAAAATGACATGAATATGACAGTGGGCAAATGCATAAAGTGCAGCATAATTTGAAATCACTAATTTAATATTTAAAGCATTCAATTTGCATATGCGCACACTTGACAAAATCTCTGAATTTGAACTTTAGAAGTTTCCAAAGTTTGTGAATTTTTATGTTCATTAGCCATTCAAGATTTGTTTAAATTATGTGTTTAAATTATGTATTTAATGCATTTAAATTATGTGTATTTGCTGAAGGCAAACGAAAAACTATTATAATGTTTGCCTTTCTATTACTAATAATATAAAAGCAATCGTTATAATAATTTTTGTATACACTTTAATTCCTTTGTTTAACAGTTATCGGATTATTAGATTGCTCAGGCGCTGCCGTTCACAGTGGAATTAAAATTCCTGCCTCTAACGCATCGGCCAAACAGAAAAACCGCTCCAAACAAACCTTCTGACAAAACGAAGCAGAAAACACTTACTGCATCAACAGAATCAAACTTGACAGTGACAGCACATAAAGCTCAACTTCCTGCCTCTCACGCTCCGTCCCTCTGGTACATCTTTGTTTTGTGTGTAAATTTCTTATGTGAACACTTGCGTTCTTCCTCTCTTTCTACCTCCTTGTATCGCTCAACCTCCCTCTAGCTCGATCTCCCGTCTCTTCTTCTATGTGGTTGACAGCACAAATCTGTGGTCATGACCTTTATATCTCAGAGGCTGACTGTGAGTGGTCAGGCCTCGGGATGTGGAGCTCTGAAGCGGTCACAGATATCCACACTCAAATACACACATAGCCCCTGCTTACCTATAAACGGACAACTAACGTCACGGTCTCCAACATATGGTCAACACAGCCATTTCAACACAACTGTCGATGGTCTAGCTCCTAAAACACTTGACAGGATGATGTCGTCTGCTGATTAACTCATTAATAGAAATGTCAAAGGGATAGTTTAGCCAAAAATGGAAAATGCCCCGATACCAACACTTGTGATTACTGCACTTCACCACTTGTCTACTTTTTGTCTGACACATATTCTTGGCAGAACATGTTCAAGTGGGTGTGAAGAATGCGACTGCTTGCAGAGCTTCTGCTTACCAAATGCGACACACATATAGTCACATAAAAATGTACGTTTTTACACATTTTAAATTTTTATAAACTTCCAAATGTCTTTTGACTAGTCCATACATAACCGAAAAATTGTTTTGGGGCGTGTGGGTTTCTGAACAAGATCTTGAGGAATGATGATTCAAAACACTGAGCTTTGGTATTTTTTCAACCTGGGGCGGCTTGGAAAAATTACTTCCTGGTCATATACATGCATTCTCCAGTGGTCAAGGCCATAAATTCAAAATCAAATTTTAAAATCAAGGCCGATTTTTTTTTTTTTTTGCGAAATTTGAATATTTTTATTTATAATAATTTGAGCAGAACGAATATTCGAATGTTCGACTATCCGAGCACACTCTTCAGACAGACAGAGAAACTCAAATTCCCATGACTTCTAGCTATGAGAAGACTGTGTGAGCAAGAGGGAGGACAGGAGCAGGCTCTGAATCAGTAGGGGAGAGGGGCCGTCAGGGCCCAAATCTGCAATGAAGCACTTAGACGTGGTGTTAAATTTCACAGTCCTGTCCTGCACCATCATGTCCAGTCCAGAATGGCCATTTCACTGAGGAAATTCAAAACCAGCCATGCCATTAAGAGCAGACAACCCTTAATTACAGCTCAAAAGCCCTTCACAGGGTGTTTATGACTGGAAAATCAATCAGTGATCATTTCAGTGTAAATGGCAATACAGTGCTAAATAATAAAGCTAAAAAATTAAATAATTAAAATAAAAAAAAACGTATAAAGTAGTATGTCATCATATTCTATCATCATTATTTATCAAAACAAAAACAATTAAACATTTTTTGTTAAGTAATTATAAATATTTGAAAGCTTTTATCTGCCAAATTAAAGTAATTTGGAGCAACCAACAAACAAATGTTACGTAATTATATTTTTATAATATTTATAGAATACAGAAAAGGATATGGAGAAGAGCACCGTTGATCCTCATGACTTTGTCTCAAGGTCTTTAAGTCTTATCAGCAAGGTTAGTTCAGGTTGTAGTGTCATGAATTAATAAATTAAACATAAACACAAAAAAGTTGCTTGCCATCTTATAAGTCAGTCATATAGTGTCTTCCTGTCTAAGCGCGGTGGGCGGGGGGGCTACAATAAACTCCAATACAAACCAAAGTTTATGCTGGCAAGTCCTAGTTCTGGCCAGAGGAGGTCTGACACTAAAAACAGTGATCAGACAGAGAATGGATGGAAGAAACAGCCAGGACTGCAATCCAGCAAAGACAGAGAAAGATGCTCTATGCAACTACAGACGTCTGTGATGGTGCCTGGAAAGCTTGTGAAAGAGAAAGGTTTAGCCAAGGGACAACGTCTAGTTCAATTTCCCAGTGAGTTTTCACACGCTGTAGAGCTCCTCAGTAAAAATCTCCTTAACTGCTAATAGTTCCTCATGAGAACATTCCCCATGGCCAACAAACCTTGTTCCCTTAATGAAAACACAATTAACAAAACAATGCTCTCGTTAAACTTTCACAACACCCACACAAAGAAAGTCTGCATGGAAAACAAAGCTAAAGGAGGCTTTTGTGCAAAAGAGAGAGAGAAAAGGCCTGACAAAGAGTAATTTTGCCATATTTAACATCTTGTCATAATAATATTGTCCCACCTTCAAGCCACCAACCACAGTCTAGATGCTTTAAAATCAAATACAATCTCAGTTCAGTTCATATTAATAATTTTATGCTTTGAAGATTATAAGATTAATTCGTATGAATTTGTTATGATACAATCTTATATTTATTATATTTAGAGGTTGACCTACATGTTTCTAAAACTTTTAAACAAATTTACCATATACATCATAAAACCTGATACAGAAAGAATCATCATCGCTTAAAATAGCGATCTTCTTCTGTGGCACGGGGTTGAAATCATGCTTTGATGAGATCTTCATACTCTGTCATCTTTCATAGTAGTCAAATCTCTTCAGTCTACGCATACGACCTACAAAAAAACAGTGCTAAAGTGACAAAATAATAAAAATAAAATTCATGCTTGGCCGCTCAATCTTTTCCAACCAGAGGAATGTCACATTTCAGGAGTGCTGTGTGCAGTGCAGGATAAATCCTCTTTTCGACTAACTCCGTTCCATCACTGCTAAATCAGCTGCATGCATAATGGCTGCTCCAGATTACAAGATGATTATGGTAAAAATAACAAAACTCCATCCTGACCTTTAACCCTCATCTGTGCGCTCTATTAGACGGGGGCGTCTGTCTCCAGGGCAGCAATCTGGGCCTCCTCTCTCTCTCTTATTTTTGGGAAAGATGAATATTTGCTGTAGGACAGCGTGCATATAAAAAAAATTTAAATAAAAAAAAGCTATTTCCAGTTCCAAGCCACAAACTCCACTGTGACGTGATGTTGCAGATGTGAGCCTTTCTCTCCCCACATGATTTCCACAATCTAAGTTTATGGGACGACGACACGTGGGACTTTTGTTCATACCATGCAGATCCATTTTGCAGCTTTAGATAGAGTTTAAAATGAATATCGTGCACCGTGAATATCTGCTACACAAACTGACAACATTTAGTGGACATCCACCCAGCGAGGGAAATCAGGAATCCTTAACCACCAGTGCGTCATAAATCAATACATTTACAAACATTTGCATGACCCTGCCAAATCCATAAACACTGTAATCCATATAACTTTAATAGAAAAGTTCAAGTAGATTTAGGTCAAAGTTCTGAGGGAGCTGTTGGCGTAAACCAGCTGACTTGCAAGATTTCTAAGCTGGACACAATTACCAACAAACATAAACTATAATTTCAAACAAATCATGTCTGGAACTGCAAAACCACACGTCTCTAACTGACGGATTCATTTGTAAATCACCACGTACGACATTTCTGAACGAGAGCTGACAGCACTAATAGATTTAGATCTCTTGCCTTTACAAACCGTAACCTAATAACATGCAAAAAAAACAGCAGAAATGATAAATGAGACTCCATGAATCGGAGAAGTTATGGCCATGTGCTAGAAATAGCAAAATGGCTCAAATGGAGAAGAAGGGTTTGACTGAACAGTCTTTTGTTTGGGGACTGGTGGCTGGTACTGAGAGAGGAGCGTGTGCAGCACATTCCAGAGGCTCGGTCCAGAAAACAGCACATTTGGAAATGAGATCAGTAACAAGAGCACTCTAGACATTTTGAACCAATCCAGGAATATTTCAGGACTAAATGACTATTCAGATTCCCTTCTAATGCCACTGGAATAGAAGGAGGAGCGCACTGTTACTGTTAAGAAAAGTTACTTTATTAGTAATTCATGTCAAAATCTTGCATAGCTGTTCAGAAATATGAAATGGAAAAGGAAGCTTAAAGCCCTCAAATTTGCCAAAACTGCAGGAATTTGATTTGATATTTTCAACAATGATGGCAACCAAACAGTTGCTGGCAGCCATTGACTTCCATAGTATTTTTTCCTCTACTATACAAGTCAATCACTGCAGACAACTGTTTGGAAAAAAGAGAAGTGGCGGGTGAATAGATGATGAAAGAATTGTAATTTTTTGGTGCACTGTCCCCTTAGAAATAATTTATAGACTACGCTAATAAAAAGCTTTTTCTATCTTTGTTTTTCCTTGCATTTGGAATCCTGTTTATGGAAGAATGTGCCTGGTGCATTACGTAAGCTCAATTATGTTGTCATTTGTTGCACAATGACAGATACTACGTGACGCTTACATACGAGATTTGTAACAGAAAATGCAAGCAAGCTGTTAACGTGTTCATCCGTCATGCTTTGATTCTACATTCCTCTCAAAGCAAGACAGAAACGCTACGGATCACGACCCGTGAAAGAAACGTCAGTAGTGGGTGTGATCCGAGCGAAACTGAAAATCAACATATCGTGCGTTCATATCAATACATAACTCGTACAGGAAATCCAACACATGTTTAAACACATGCAGATCGATAGTTCTGTAAATGTGATGGGAATGCAACACAAGTACCAGCATTGTGTAGTAAAAATAAGCGGGTTAGCTTTTCCAATCCTCTAAGGATGCTTCATGAGAAACTATAAAAATAGGATTATTGTCTTCAAAGTAGCCCAGTTTTTGAGCCACTTACAGGACGTAAGCCGAGCGGGCGAAACCCTGACTGGTGTAAAATTCAATTATCTCAATGCTTGGAGGTATGCAAGAACCATGAGTCTGTGAAAGGGAGATGGAAAGGAACAGTATCAAGAACCTGACCATAAATGCAGAAAAACCACAACAACTGTAAATCATAAGATGTGCCACTGTTTATTTTGGGCGCGAAAGAACCATTTTAAAATAACTCCAGCAATCAGACTTAATACAGACATTTAATGTATTAAATGCACTAAACCTTTCTCTGGAAAAGATCTTTTACTGTATTTAGCAGTGCCATCATTTTAATATCTTCAAGTTCTGATGAGACTGCCTGTGCGTACTTTCCTATAACTAAGGATCCTCATATGTAACCCAAAGTCAGACATTATTGAACTTTAATTCCACATTCTTCTGAGTCCAGTAAAAAACAAGCATTAAAAATGCAACAGAACTAACAAGACTGCATTGTTATACTGTAAACCAATTTACCTCAACCAGGAATTTCCGAGACCCAAAACAGAAATAATGTCCATTTCTTTTCATTGAGGATGTGTAAAGCATGTCAGTAAGTTTACATTTTGTTTGCAGGTCTCATAAGATTAAAAAAAGTCAATGGAAGTATGTTTGATCCTTTAAAACACAACAGGAGAGTCAGGTTTCATTCACTTCCAGTGAAGTAAAGTGCACATCTAGCCGTGCTCGTTCACTCATAACGCTCTCACCACAGTGAATAGCATTTATATATAAGCAACGCACATATAATGAATCCTCAAGGCACTAGACAGGCTATATATGATGGAAAGCAGTGGTTGTACAGTGCGGATTGAATGCACGGCGCTTGCACACAAACATGTAGTGAATGACAATGGACATTCCCAGCAGCCATCATTTCTACAATAAGATGCCTTAAAACAAAAACAAACCAAGAGCGGATTTTAAACTATATCGATCAACAAATGTTCCTCACTGTTACACGAATATGTGTAAAATCCAGCAACTTAAGGAGGCGGCTGTGATCTCTATTGTGGCGTCAGAGCTGCTGAAGACAAAAGCCGAGCGCGAGAGAGACAATCACTCAAAGTGCCCCGGTTTATTTCTCTTTTTGAATTGCACCATATACACAGATCCTTTCGATACAGAAGCGAAATTCATATAGACGCGACAGTGATCACAATTTTTGCCTGGAAAGCACACCAAGGCAACTTTAAACAAGGCTTTTTTTTTTACTCTAGTTGACATTTTACTCTGTTGTTCTTCTTACCTTGCTGTAACTCCTGACAGACCGGGCTTTAGGAAAGCAGAAAAACACTCTCTCTTTGCAGACTTGGGTATTTGCTGGACGACACGTAGCGAATGTAAATCCTTTTCGGTGAGTTTTTGTCCGTGGGCCCGGGCTACTGCTCTCTCTAACCCTCGGTCTGTTCAACCTCTCGCTCTCGGCCAGCGCGAGTCAATGCACGCGTGACGTCACCGCTGCGATGGAGCGGCGCGAGGGCGCGAGCGAGGAGGGAGGCGCGCGCGATAATGGTGTTGATCGTGAGGCTGCTCAAATATTAAAACACTTTTACTTTTAATAGTGTATAATATACTAATAATAAAGTATGGTGAAGTTTAGAAACTAATTCGTGCACTCGTCTAATAAATTACAGTGCATTTTAACTAAAAGTGTAAGATGCATGCTTAATGTTTGTATTTTATAGTTAAATAAAAAAATATGAATAATACAGTTGAAGGTTTAGATCATGTGGTGTCATGACGTAAGTTATCTTCACTACAAAAATAAACTATTACCCAAATATATAATGCAAAATATTTTACAAAAATATAACACTGCTGCATGTTTTATGATTGTGAATTAGATAATTCGATTTTTTTTTTATTGTATGATTTTGATAAAAAAAAGTAGCCTATTTACTTAAAGTTTTAATTGTATTTAATGTTTTTAATTAATAAAAAATATTTTTATCAAACGATACTTGAGTAATACTATGTATATTTTGTAAAATATATTTTTGCAGTATAAGCAAAATAGAAATTTCACATTTATTGTAGTACATATTATAACAATTTTTACCACAGTATAACTTTTGCAGCTTACTCTACCAAAACAAAGAGCAAATGATAGTCTGGATGTCACACAGGCTTATAAAATCCTTCTTGACTCAAAATAGGGTCATGTGGTGACACTGACAGGCCGTATCCTGCTTCTGTTTTCCTTCAAGCTTTTAGTGAAAGCTGTAAATGTTTTCAGTAATCTATCATTGCACTGAACATTTTTATTCTGGAACTATCGCGTCTGCGTCTGCCAAAACCTGACGGGAACTCTAGTCTACACTGTAGTGAAGTGTCATCCCGTCACTGTCACACCAAAGAATGAGTAAGTCTGATTCACAGATGAGATCTGTATGGTTTCAGGAAATGGGTGGGGTGGGGGGGCACACATATTTATTGGATTCTGAAGGAGGTTTCTCTCAGGCTTGAGAACAATAGTTTATTGGCTCAATAAGTGCCTGCAATGCAATGACCAAGAGTGCTTTCATCTGAATAATTATCTATACATTGTAATTATATGTAACTATACTAGTACATTGTGATCCTCTACAGACTGAAAACACGGATAATTGCCGGTTCCAATCATGGATTTGTGCCTGGCACATTATGATTTCACATGCTATTTCACAATATTTCAGATTCTTGATTTAGACAATAGTCTATGGCAAAAAAATTGACTCAACAAGACCTGATTAATGAATCAGAAATAATTATTACACTAAAAGTTCAATTAATGCAAACTATTACATAAAGTTTTACAAGTCATTTGAAGCCATGTGGCAATGCCTGTTGGAAACAACTATTGTTCCATAATACTGTTTCACTTACTATTTAAAAGAAATAGTGCATGCAGTAAACAGTGCATAGTGTGCAGTATTCAGCAGGCTCTATGAATATTACCCTGCTTCATCAGCAGAGCACAGCTACAACAGCCTTGCACGTCACATTTATTAAACTAGCCTGCTAAACAGGTCACTATACTATATGCTGTTTCAGCAAACATGGCTGAGCCTTAGAACACTGATGGCAAGATGGATATAATAACTCCTTGAGACTTTCAGAGAAACTGCTAAGAAACAAGAAAACAAAGGCCACGTCATACCACACAGTCATGACTTGCATGATTCATTGAGCCTGCATGAGATCAGATCTGAATACAGTAACAATTTCTGCCATCAGTTATCCTTTTTATACATATTTATAGTATGTGTGATTTGGACCCGGCCATTTCTCATGTTGATGTAAACACAGGAGCGATATTTGCATCCATAAAGGTATTTAGAGCGCATGTGTGAAAGGTGCAAAAAGTATGTTCAAGAACATAATAACAAAGGTTATTAATAAAACAGTATACAACTAGAACTGCACTGTACTAAAATATTATACATAAAAATTACAGTATATGGCCATATTAATAATACTGTAACAGTTTCACCACAATTTTCTAACAAACAATGACAATGACTCGACCTCAAATTGAAAATCAATTTCAATACTAGAAGTAGTTTGGCTGTTGTTGTTCCTCTAATGGGAAGACAACAAAGTAATTGAGGTCAGTTATGCAGTGTTTTCTATCTGTGATGAATTGTTGGGCTGTACACAGAAGCAAAGTAATTCAAGTGACAAAGTGAACTGATTAATGGGATCGTTTGTGGATTTGGAAAGAGAACATTTCTCACAATTAAGACCCATTAAACGCAGTCAAGATTAATAGTTTAAGATGAATTTGGAATGAATATTCGGTTACCTCTGTTTGTTAACATATCTACAGGTGCTATAATGACTGAGGTGGAGGTCTTCTACAAAATACACAACATCTGTTCAGGAAAGCAGAGGTGATACCACCGCACACGTGAATTTTCACAATGTTTATAACAAGTGTTCCTATTAGTCACGGACTCGGAGTGCATTGATTATAGCTGCAGGCAGCAGCAGAGGATTATGGAAATTGAGGAAAAAATTGGAGGAGAGATTGGAGCCCAGTCAACATTAACTGAGAGAATAAGACATCAGAAAAATAAGATATCAGAAAAATCTGATATCAGGCTGTTGATGAATACATCTTTCATTTGCTTATATGAGTAAGAAAATAATACGATACAACTTTTTGAAAAGTATCGATGTAATAATATCTATTGACAAACCATAGGCGTTTTTTTATGACGCTTTAGCGCCCCCAAGTGATTGATAATAGTATTACAGCGTGCATTTGCACCAACAGAGGGAGCTTTGAGTTCTGACCACAGACACTGATTTGCAACGTTTCATCTTATTTACTCATTTGTGCTTTGGAGGGGCAAATATGTGGCTCATTTGATTTGCTATGCATAACTTATGGATACTTTATCTTGTGTGTCTGTGCATATTGTTTTGTGGGATTTGAATAAACTGTGCTGTAGTGTCATAAAAAAAGACTGGACTGAAAAAAAGAAGAAAGAAATAGCCATGGACTGTTATCATTGACAAAGACCAGTTTGGACAAAGCCATATTACCAACTTATGTATTTTATAACATAATGATGAAGTATTAAAGACCAAAAATTTAATTCCAAAATGGCAAATGTTTCTAATTCTGGAGTAGGAGAACGGTCTAAAAAAATTATTGATTAATATATATATAAAATGTACTTTACATGTCCATCCCATCAAAAAACACTTGAACAGTAAAGTCACTGACTGGCAAATTCTAATAATTATAAGATATAAGTTTTGTCGAAAACTCTGATTGATCCCAAAGTTTCTTTTTCCTGATAGACTTGAGCCCATTTTCTTCATTTGGGCTTCATTTGAATTAAAAACACTGAATAAATATACCTCTTTGAATACCTTAATTATACGCTAAATGGTGTGACATATTTCTTAAGACACCACATTCATAACCTACCAGTCAACGGACGGGATTTCTCTGCTGCTGTGATCCACCTCTTGCTTTTTTTTTGTTTAAAAAAACCCCGTTTAAAAACAGTATTTTTGTAACTTAAAAGTGAAGTAATATAAAACATTCAGCTATAAGATTAAAATGAATTAATGCTGGATTAAATTGAATGGACGTGAGAGGCTTCCAAAATAGCATGCTTTTAGTATTATGATAATAGAGCTTTATGCTTAATTTATGCGGAAACATTTTCTGAATAGCCTTTATAATATTTCTGCACTTTTTTTTATTTATTTTTTATTGTAAATAAAACATTTCATGTCTGCCCCTCATTTCTGTGAAATGGAAAAAAAGGTGTTCCTATTCAGTATCCATTGAATAAAGTAATTAAAATAGCGAGAGCAGATCTAGAAAAATATGGTAATCCCCATCAGTTATCATCTAACTTCTGTGAGACTGAAATATGAGATCATGCAGTCAATCTAAACCTTAAAGCGTAGCACCTTATGGTCCAAACATACGTTTACTGTGAAGTTTCCAATTCAAATAAACACACACAATGCATTAATTTTATGTTTGTTATTGAAAGTCTTTTTTTGTGTGTGTGTGTCACATAACATATAATGAAAATAAAAAGATTTTCATTATTGCTTTGAGGTTTGTCTAAGTATGCAGAGAATCTAGGTGCTTTAGATACTCCCTGTGGGTTGTGTTTAGAGAGAGGGGCTTCATATTGTGGAACAGTAATTATAATGATGATGATATGATGGATGTCAAGATGATGACAAAGGGTAATTATAATGTCTGCAAAAATACGTCTCCAGAATTAGAGCTTATTTCAGAGTAACTCCAAAAATGTAAACTGGTATGCTCTAATGAAGAATTATGGAAATGAGATTTAATTATGAGTTTTTAAAATGTATTATTATTATTATTAATAATATTAATAATAATAATAATAATAATCAAGTGCCAATACTAAAATCAGTGTTTTATCAGCATTGTAAATAAAGTAATTTGTGAAAAACAGCTTCTTAAAAAATTGTTTAGTCATCATTAAAATATTCAATATTAAATTTTATATATATATATATATACAGGAACTCTAATTATATAATAATAAAAAATAATAATCATCAGGCGCCATTAATGTTTTATCAGCATTCTGAGTATTTTGACGGCTTCTTAAAAATTATATTCACAGTCATGTCTGTGGTGTCATTAGTAAGAGTAAACAACTTGAAAAATCATTGCATCAGCAAAAATAATAAACAATCATATGCATTCTTGTTCTGCAAAGTCAGCCGTTCTGAATGCTGTCCAGAGCTGGAGGGTGAGCTTGACAGGACCCTTCTGCCGTTCTCAGTCACTGATCAGTGCAGGATTGTGAGGGATCCGTGTCTGTGGTCCAAGTGCCTTTGTGTTTAAGTGCTCAGTCCCAGCTGCCTCCACCTCATCACTACTAGATTTGCTGGATAAACACTAGACAGACAGACTAACCCCTGCACTATTAATAAAGAAGATCAAATCTCTCCGGTGAGACAAGGAAAGAAGACAGCTCTGTTTCAAAACTTAGTGAGCTGCAGTTCTGTCTATTGCATAAATACTATATGAAGCCTTCTAAGACATCATGCTAACTGGCCATTTTTTACAAATGTATGTCTTACTTTTATGGCTAAATCTTAAAATAATCTCTGGGTCATTGCTCATTTGACACAAAAACATCCTGGATGTTTCCATGGGTGATGTGGGCTACGGAGAGCCTGGAGTATAAGCAGTTTCTCCTATAGCCCACTCCCTAAAATAGCCATCTCTGCTAGGATACCAGGCAGCACAAGCTTTCAGCAAATACCCACAGGG